>NC_051314.1:28862076-29487076 GCF_015220235.1 Choloepus didactylus | reverse complement strand
TTTACCCCTCCCCCCAAAAAAACACAGACAAAAAGGAACCAGAGCTGAAGTTTAATCAGCAAAAATAAATATTAACAAGAAACTGAATTCTTCTGGAAGGCAAAAAAAGAGGGAGAAGGAACTTGTTAATGATACATGTAAAAACTACAAAGTGGTAACTGAGCCCCTAATATATATATGTGTATATACATGAATATAATAAATTCTCAAATATCTGTGCTAATGTAGGCAAAACCTAACACTTTTAATAAAAATATACTTGGCCTTCGTATATTTTTATATTGATATTATAATTTGGGGATGCCTTAAGTTCTGGAAATTTATAGAAATAGAATATAAAAACTTGCTTAACTTATTTCTTCCCTATCCCTCTTCAGAACTCAAAGGTTTTGTACAGTTCATTAAAACAAAACAAAACAAAAAAACCTCTGTTCAAATGCAAGGAATGGAGAAAGTAAAAATAAACCAAAGTGAAGAAAGCACTAGGTATGATTATCATAATTACGCTAACTATACTAAGAACTATAAAGCAAATATATTGAAATCAAACAAAACAGTGAACTACCATAACATTATTGCTGTATTAATAGACTATCTCCAATAGCAGTGAGTGTTCTGACCCACTTTTTGTATCAAAATTTGAATCTTAATACTCTCCAGCCTTTGTGAGCATATCATTTATTAAAGAATTTCTACATGTGCCAAATTTTTGCTTTTGGATTTAGCCCAAATAATAAGGTGAACTGATGTTTCTCAATGCTTAATAGAATTTTGTTTGAAAGATTTCCTTACACTTGGTTTGTTCACAATGGTTACTTTTAAAATCTCCTGCTCTGAATGTACTATATATCCATTTTGTTAGAGTGATTTTAAATATTGTGAGAGACAGGCTTTCATCATACCCTTATAAATTTATTTCCCCAATACCCTTCAGGATACTTCTGCTTTCTCTTTAACTCATTGAAGCATTTACTCATGCGCCTATTTTTCTTAAAGTTCTCATTTAATCTTGATGACAGTTGTGATTTAGTTAGTATTTGAGTCTGTCTTATCAACCAAATGCTTCTGCTGAATGACTGCAAGAGGAAGGTTAATCACCTCACTGTACACAGCCACAAGGGTGCTGAAGTATTTTTTCATATGAAGAGTGAAGAGTAAGTCAAAAATATGAGAAATTTTACTTACCATTTCAAATAGTTCAGTATCACTTGTGAAGACTTAATTAACTTTTGATTAATGATGCAAAGTACATTGAAAATAAAAACCAATTTATAAATTATGGTCTTTTTGTCTAAATTGTTTCAGAATTTCTAAAAACCCAGGTTACTCTTCCTGTGAGTGATTTTTTTGCTTTTAGGACCAAAAAACTACTGCATGTGTTTTATAATTTGTAAAAATAGGAAAGAAAAATATTAATTTGATTTTATGTTTCTTAATTTTTTTCACTAAAAAAGTTTCAAATCTTCAAACCTGCCAGAACTACACAGTAGTGTCAGCAACATATATATATAGCGAATTTCAATATTGTACCTAACATGAATTTCTCTTTACTTTGCAATTCATTAGCTAATAGCTAATGATTTCTAAAAAGCAATATGCTCACATTTCTGCTTCATGTTATTTTAACATGGCACCAAAATAATTAAGGAATTTATCAAATATTATAATTTAATGAAGAAATTAGTATTTTTTAAACATTACCACCTTTTAATGTTACTATATCCTGTGTAATTCCAACTTTTGGTATTTTACATATTCCAAAAGGAAAATGAAACATATTTACACATTTTCTTTCCATAGCTCCCCTAGGTGCAGGCTAAAATGAGGTTACTGTCACTTTAAGGAAACAAGCACAACTGAAATTTACCCAGAGTATCAATAAATTTGCCAAAGGGAATTTATTTCAGCAACTACCCTTTTGACCTTATATTCATTTTGTTTAGCTGACAGGACCGGCAGATCTTGACAGCCACAACACTATCTATTATAATCAAAGCCAGATGACATTCCAGCAGTAACATGAAGTGATAGGCTAATTTTCTGTCTCATGATGGTTTGTGATAAACTAAAAATTCAAATATTCAAAATTATGAGGAACAGAGTATGGCAAATCCTTCCAGTCAACCCTCTCCCACTTTTTTTTCTCTTATGGACTCAAGTTTTCATAAATACTACCAACTACTTTTCTATGTTCCATCTTACCTCAATCCAACTGAGAGGAAGAATATCCTAATCCCTCTTTTCCCATTCAATGCCTAAAAAACATCCTTGGTATCTCATCCATTCATTTTATTCTTTCAACAAATTTATTGAGCACCTACTGTGTGCCAGGCACTGTATTATGCATAGGGAATACAAAGTTGAACAATGATGGTAACAAAGACACAGTTCCTATCCTCATGGAGTTTACAATCTAGTGGGTCTGACATTAATCAAGGAAACACATATAGAATAACAATGGTGTTAAAATGCTAAGAAGTAAAGGTATATGGTCATGTAAGAATATGTAACAGAGGAGCCTTAACTCTGTCAGAAAATTCTGGAAATGCTTCCCTGAGGAAGTGATGAATGAGCTGAGATCTGAGATCTGAGAGACAAAGAGGAATTAACTAGGCAATGAGGAAGGAAGGTATTTTGAGCCAAGAGAACAGCATGAACAAAGGTCCTATGATAGAAGAAGCACAGAATCTATGAAAGAAGGCCAATGAAGGTAGAACATAAAGTGAGTGAAACATGGTGCAAAATTACACTGATAAAGAATTAATAATAATGATAGCTAACCTCTATTGAGTGCCACTGTCTTAATCTTCTGTGACATTAACTCACTTATGCTCAGAACTACCCTATGAAGTAGATGGTGGATCTAACATGTGACCTTGTAGGTCACACAAAATAACACAATTTTCATCTCAAGTGTATAAAAGGCCATTGAAGTGTTCTAAGCTAGGAGTTAGGGTAGGGGTAGGGGAAGTTGGCTTGATTAAAACTGCGCTTTGAAAAAAATCATTCTGCCTACAGTAAAGACAGCAGAATCCAAGGAGGGCCAGAGAAGCTGCAGGAAGACCAGTAGGAAGGCAACTGCAGTAACACAGTAATGATGGTAGCTTAGTTAGGAAGTGGAGAGAAGTGGATGAATTTGAGAGATGTTTACAAAGGTAAAATGGTAGGACTTGGTGATGGACTGGTTGGGGGGTGGGTGAGTGTGAGAACAGTGTCTAAGATGAGTTCAAGGTTAAAACAGTTTGGGAACTAAGGTGAACGGTGGTACCATACACTGAGATACAAAGATGCCTTGATTAGACCAGAGACTAATTAAAAACTTATTAAATAACAGTAACAATAATAAAAACCCACAAAGGGCTTAGTCTGAAATCATACACAGTCATTCTTACATGACTCAAACAAAAATAAAGCTTCATTATAACTAGTGTCACATTGTGATCTTTTGAAGTTCTAGGATAGGATAAGAAAACTTAAAAATGAGATACCAAAAACAGGTTTTTGGCATAAATGAAATTAAAAAGTAAAACATTATTACCATTTCCCCCAGATCATTAACATCTTCTCTGCAAAGAAAAGAAAATTTAGCAAAGAAAATTTCAAGATGTGACAACTTTGATCTATTTCTAATTTACGGTCATTTTTAAAAATCTTAATAAGTTCATATGACAGGTTTATTCCTGTACTTCTCATATACTGGCAAAAAGTTTGGGCTAACTTAAGCAAAAATGGTCCCCTTACCTTTTTTTTTTTTTTTTTTTAAATTCCGCCCCCTTACCTTCTAAGTAGTTTGATAATACACATACATACTAACAAACACATCACACAAACACACTATTAAAAGTATTATATTTACCTTTAAAAGAAAAACAGATAAAGACAGTGATTCCTTCCCTCCCTGAAAAACCTGTAAATTCAGCTAACCTATGAATGAGCTAAAAATAAAAGCATATAACTAGGCTTTACCTCAAAAGACCAGGTTACTAATTGTGATTAGTCAAAGTCTCCTTTCTGAGCCTTAGGTTATTTGGTTTTTATTTTTTTTAACTTCCAAAATGTGAGAAATAACCTATCTCCCAGACTTGTTGTGGAAATTACATGAGATAACATTTTTGGAAGTGCTTTATGAATTTTAACTCTACAAAAAATAGTACTGCTTTTCAATTAAAAAATCCAATTAAGCATATGGAATGTTCAAATCCATATTACTTATCATCTCTACTGTTTACATGATTTTGGGGGGAAGGACAAATAAATTTAGAATAAAGAAAACTTTCAGTTTCTGTAACACTAAATAATTATAATATATCAGATAAATTTAAAATTTATAAAGAGCAAATAGTTATCAATCCTGAGAAACACTGTTAGCTCAGTCTCTTCAAATCATGCTTTTCCATAATAGAGACTGTATTTGTTGAAATCAAAGGTACTCTACCAAGAATACAAGCTAAACATTTTAAATTTTAATTAGACCTTTGCATTTACTCTAAGACTATTATATAGTTTTAGATTAACATGGTTTAACATGTTTTTAAAAAATACTCTGAAGTAAAATATTAACAATTTATTTTGTTTGCTTCTGTGTCCTCAGCTCCCCAAATAGTGCCTATTTTTAAAAATAATGTCAATGAAAATAGATATTATAGAAGAAAAAAAAGGCCAGTATTGTTTTCAATAAAATCAAAATCACTTCAACACTTAATGTAAATGAAAAGTGCATTTTTCCTCAAGTACACAGATATAGGGGTGGCTAGATAAGTCATGCCAAACAAACAGAGCACCGTAAAGTGTCTTAACATGGTTTAGAATTATCAAGTATCTTAAGGAAAGGGTAGTCCAGCTGTTGCATGTTCTCTCTTGGATATATTTATGTTTAAGGATATGAATTTAAAAATATACCCCATTTAGTTGAATTCTATCAGAAATATATTTTATATCTTTAAAAGCCTTGTTTCTTAAATATTCACTCACGTACTTTTATTTCATAATGCATGATTGAGATTCTCTCTCATGTTGACTTCAACTCTAACAATCCCTAGAAAATAGAATTCAAATTTTATCAATTAATCTTAATATAGAAGAATGTGCATAAGTCACATAGAGTTTTAATCAAAACTAACTTTGTAAATTCAGTATGTGCAAACACCCACCTAGCATGATACTACAAGAATGGCATCAAATTGTTTTATGTGTGTAAAAAGAAAATTCTCTGAAAATGTTCCCCTCATTAAGGGGAAAGAGGAAGGTAAAGAAATAATATAAATAGTATTAATTAAAATATTTATAGTTACAAATGCTGCCAAATTTAGCAGGATAGTTAAATCACTCTTTTACATCTAATAGCAAATGTTTAAAGGAATGTACAAGTAATGCTTTTTAAATCACTTGGGTGCATACTCTAATGTTTTGCTTTTTTACAGTTTGTGCTTTTTATCTTTACATTTGTAGCATCTTTTTATTGAAAATTACAGTTTTAACTTATACAGTCTATCCATCATTTAAAGTGATTATTTTCATATTTTCAGGTTAATTTATAAGTTCAGTAGGGTGAGGATTTTCCCAAGCTTTCAAACTCAGTAATTAAATAATTTGTTAATTTGATTGGACTTTTTCTGATATTTAAATAATTATAGATTTAAGTACATTATTTTAATAACACTTAAAATGTAAGTCTTCTTTTATTTTACATTAACCCTAAAAGCATTTGAATCTTTGTAACTAATAGTAACTTATTAACAATATTGAGAAATAATTCAGCAATCCATGAACACAACTGATTTTTGTTTTTCTTTTAAAAAATGCCTATAACGATATCAAAATTAGGAAATATCTTCTTTTCATTAGGCATATAATTATTTGACAGTATGTGTTTACTTCCTAGATCACACCAGTTTAAAAGAGGGTAAAAACCCCAAAACACACAACAACCAAAAGATTGTAATGCCTGTACCTAATACTTCTAAACTGGCTTTGGGATAGTCACCACTTCACCACATTCCATTTCATTTTATTGTCTTTTCACTAAAAGGGAAGTCTTCCATTAGTTAGCATCACCCACATTATAAAATATCCTTCTTCCTCCAGACCTATAATTTGTGTTTTTGACTGCAGCTCTTGTTAGTCAACAGTCATCTTCTTTATATGATGAAGAAGAGCATCTCTTTCTGAGTAAGCTTCTGCAAGAGCCATTTTAGCTTTAGCCAGTTCCTGCTTAAGAGACTCATTTTCTTCCATGAGCTGAAATGATAAATATGGAAAATAAGAGAATTTAATCATTTCCAGAAAATATTTACAGACTACTTATTTACTATCCAAAGGTGTGACACTTAAGATAGTAAAAACACCCAATGCTGGCCAGGATTCACTTAAACTGAAAATAGCTTTAGGAAGTTATTTGGATATACATATCTAGTGCATAAAAATGTTTGTAGGTTTTGACCTAAAAATTGAAAACACTAATTAACTTCTCATTTCCAACTCTAATAGTTACTTTGTTTACTTTTAATTTCCCTAGACCTCTCTATGGCTTTAGACCCATCTGACCCTGCCCCTCTTTCCCAAGCCTCTCTCCTTCTTTGGTTTTTATGCCACAGGTTTTTCACTTGTATCCCTTCTCTGCCTGTGGCTTCTTCATTTTTCCCTCTGCTGGCTCCACCTTGTCTAATCACCCTTAAATTTTGGATTAAATTCCATAATTCCATTCTCTTGTCACTTGAGTCACTTTACTCTCTGGGATGATCTTATCTACTTCCATGGCTGCAAATATCATACATAGCCTAATCTAGCACAGACTTCTCTCCTGGGCTCCCGACTGACAATCTGAATATCCCATTAGACATTTTCACCTAGATAGCCAATAGGTACTTCACCTCCATTTGAAGACTCAGTTCAAGTATTTTATCCTCTTAGAACTACTTAATTTCTTCCACGGTAATCCTTAACTCTAAGGATATGATAACAGCTAAGGACTTTCTCCCCAGAAAAATCCATCTACACTGATTCATTAGGATGTTTACATTCAATTTCAAAGAGTCCTCAGGCTTCTTTTAGTTCCAGCTTAAGAAATCCTGCCTCACATGCTGAGGAAACATTATATTAATGAGTTATTTTCATCTTTTGAAGCTTATCTATCAGGCTAATTTAATAGAAATAGGTACTCAGTAGTTTGTGAGAAATGAACATTTTTGTGAAAGAAGGACTGGAGTAATGTTCACAGGTAGTATAAAGAACAGATGCTTCCTACTCAGCCTCAACAATAGTTAACAAGAAATTTACTTTGCAGGGGAAAACACAAATCAAATCACAACCTCATTTTTAAATAATTATTTTTCTCAATCAAGGTACAATTTAACCATTTCCTTTTGGCAAATTTGGAGATTTTCCATTACAGCATTCTGTTCTAAACATGTTTGCTATACTGAAAAAAAAAAAAAAGAAAAGAAAAGAAAAGAAAAGAAAAAGAAAAAGAAACCCTGCCTTCTAAACTAAGTTAGGTATTTTTCTGTACTTCCCCAATCTCTATTCCAGCACTTGACACACTATGTTGTGAACAACAATTGTAAACTCCTGTCTTTCCCACTAGAATGTGAGCTACTTAATAGATGGGGATGGTATACTATTTGGCTCTTTAACTCGCAGTTGGCACCCAATATATCCTTGAACACATAAATGAACTCATTTCGTGGTTCTATCACAGAAAAATAAAACTCGGCTGAATACCTTTATTTGTAATAGCAAAAAATCAGAAATAACGCAAATGTTAACAAATGTTAAGAGGAGGGTTCAGAAACAATAGTACATCCACATCCATATTATTCAGCCACTATAAATAAATATGAAGAATACATAGCAATATGGAAGAATATTTGTTAAACAATATTAAGTAGAAAATATATAGTATACACTAAATTATAATTGTTTAAAAAACAATGGAAAAGTCTATGGAAGGAAAAATCACAAAAATATTGACAGTACTACAGAGAACAGAAGATTATTAAAGTCTCTATTTTAAAAATATTTTCCCAAGTGTTGTAAAATTTTACAATACTTTAGTAAATTAAAAATCAAAAATCAAACTTAAATATAATCTCCAGGAAATATTTCTAGATTCCTAGATCTAAATAAACATTATTTAAATAAGTGAATAAATAATGTTTTAACTATTCAGTATTTTAATATTTAATTACTATAATTGCTAAAAACCCATGGACACTGAATTAGTTTTCCCATTACCTGTTCTCTAGACAAGTCAAAGAAGCACTCAGGAAAGTTAACTGACTGAGAAGGCCAAGGAACCTCTGGACTCGTCTGAGTAGCTTGAGTGACACTGTGCTGTTTCTTCAGATCACATTTTCCACTGGTCAGTAGCACTGAATCACTTTTGGCACTGTCTTTAAAATCATCTCCAGTGTTAAGCATCTGAGAATCTGATCAAACAAGTAAGATGTTCAAATAACCTATTTCCAAATAATTGATAAATCTTTAAGAGCTCTATTTTGAAAAACTAATTAAAATGGATATACCTATTATTATAATCATGGAATTGTGACAGAGAAATTGCTAACTCTGATTAATGGTAATAACTTTCTGAAAAAAGTGTGGTGAGTGTGATTATCACTGATGTCTGTCAGGTACCCAAAAAGGAGAATGAGAAATCTGCGGGAGTGTATTTGTCACTCCTGGTATAAAAATGTGAAAAATAAACCTATAAATATAGCATTTGAGTATTCTTGTTTTAAAAATCTTATTTTTCATGAATGTAAAATTAATGCAAGTTCACTGAAAGAAATCTAGAAAATGTAGAAAAACATAAAGAAGTATGAAGATCATTTACACTTATAAATTACCATTTTTAAAAACAGAAAGGAAGTAAATTAAATTATGGTAGAGAATAACATATTGCACAGCCATCAAGAAGTCATATTTATATGATCAATGACTTTATACTTTTCACTTGAGTTGGCATCAGTGGATTTCCATTTCTAGAGAAGATCCATTTACGTCTACTCAAGTAAAATGGGAAATGATTAAAACGATACATCATGAAATCTTACAGACATTTAAGAATAGTTATAAAGTAGAGTCACGTACTTCAGAAATATATGCCTATTTCAGCAACTGGAAAAACTTAACTTTCCCTGGTTTTTAAAAATAATTATAGGAGAAAAGGAATAGAGCTACACAGGAATAATGTTTCTATATCTTATTGGAACTAAGTTAGTATAAATCTGATGCTGATTCTGATAAATCAAGATATATATGGTAAGCTTTAGAGCAACCAATAAGGAAATAATGCAAAACAATACAGTAAAAAAAATCATTAAAGAGTTAAAATGCTATATTAGAAAATATTCACTTAGTGCAAAAGAAAGCAGTAAAGGAAAATAGAGGAGTAATAAAGACATGAAACATGTAGAAAACAAAAAGTAAAGTGACAGATGTAAATCAAACTATAGCAATAGTATTAAAGGTGAATGGATTAAACAATCCAATCAAAAGGCAGACAAGACTAACTATAAGTTGTTTATAGGAGATACACTTTAGATTCAAAAATATGAACAAATTGAAAGTAAAAGGATAGAAAGACATATACCACAAAAAAGCTGACAAGATAGACTTTAAAACAAAAAAAATTACTAAAGAGACATTTTATAATGACAAAAGGGCCAATCCATCAAGAAGATATGACAAATTATTAACATAGATGCATTTAACAATAAAGCACCAAAATATATGAAATAAAAACTGACAGAAATGAAGGAAGAAAGAGACAATTCAACAATAATAGTTGGAGATTTCAATATCCCACTTTCAATCAAGGATAGAACAATTAGATTGACAAGGAAATAGAAGACTTGAACAATACTATAAACAACTAGAACTAACTGACATCCATAGAACATTTTATTAGAATTGTTAGATAAATGTGAAGCTGATATTCACCCAATAATAGCAGAATATACATTCTTCTTAAAGGCATACTGAACATCTTCAGGAGAGACAATACACTAGGCCATAAAGCAAACTTCAAACATTTAAAATGACAGAAATAACACAAAGTATGTTCTCCAACTGCAAAGAATGAAATTAAAAACCAAGAACAGAAAGAAATTTGGGAAACTCACAAGTATGTGGAAATTAAACAACATATTCCTAAATAACTAATGGATCAAAGAAGAAATCAAGAGATATTAGGAAGTGCTTAGAGATAAATAAAAATGAAGACAAGACATACCAAAACTTATAGGATGCAGTTAAAGCAGTAATTAGAGGGTAATTTGTTGCTGTACATACCTATATTAATAAAGAAGAAAGGTCTCAAATCAGTAATTTAACCTTCCACCTTTATACACTACAAAAAGATGAGTGATCAAACTTAAAACAAGCAGAGGAAGGAAATAATAAAGATTATAGTGAAAACTAATGATACAGAGAAAAAAAAAAACAAGAGAACATTAGTGAAACTAAAATTCAGTTCGTAGAAAAGCTCAACAAAATTGACAAACCTTTGGCTAGATAGACCAAGAAAAAAAGGAGAGAAGACTCAAATTACTAGAATAAGAAATGAAAGAGTGGATATTACTATTGATCTTACAGAAATAAAATGGATTATAAAGGAATACTATGCATAATTGTAAACCAATAGATTAGGTAATTTAGATGAACCAGACAACTTCCTAGAGATACAAACTGCTAAAATGGACTCAAGAAATAGGCAATCTGAATAACTCCATAACTAGTAAGGAGATTAAATTCATTATCAAAAAACTACACAAAAAATAAGCCCTGGCCCAAGATGGCTTAACTGATGAAATCTAACAAACATTTAAAGAATTAATATTTGTTCTTCACAAACTTTTACAAAAAATAGAAGAGGAGTAACAACTCCTTCTAATTTATTCTATGCAGTCAGTATTATACTGAAACCAAAACTAGGCAAAGACATCACAAGAAAACTATGGACCAAGATCTTTCATTAATATGGACTATCCTTACCAAAATGCTAGCAAACTGAATCTGGCAACATATAAAAAGAATTACAACTACACATCATGAGTGTTGGGGATTAAAACATGCACCCCATAAAAGATATGTTAAAGTCTTAATTCACAGCCCTGTGGCTATGAATCCATTTGTAAACAGACCCTTTTGAAAGATGTTATTATTAAGGTGTGGCCAAACTGAATCAAAGTACATCTTATAAACAGGAAATTTGGATGCAGTCAGAGAAGCCATAGACATAGAAGCCAGAAGTCAGAAAAAGAAACCAGAGGAGACCATGTGACAGAAGTAGAGATGCTAGTCAAGATACCCCAAGGATTATGGCAAGTTAGCATCAGAATACTGCAGACTTATGGAGAAAGCAGAGCCTGTCAAGACTTTGATGTTGGATTTCTAACCTTCACACACATGAGACAATAAATTCTTGTTGTTTAAGCCAATCCACTGTGTAGTGTTTGTCATAGCTTTGGCTAATCCAGCAACATATAAAAAGAATTTTATACCATAACCAAGTAGGATTTATCCCATGAATGCAAGATTGATTTAACATCTGATAACCAATTAATGCAATATACCATATCAACAGAGTGAAAAAAAAATTGCATAATCATCTCAATAGATAAAATCCAACTCTTTCAAAATAAAAACACTCAACAAACCAGGAATAGAAGACAATTTCCTCAATCTGATAAAGGGCATCTATGTAAAACCCACATATTTAACACATCGACATCATCTCTAACATCACATTTAATGGTGGAAGACTGGAGCTTTCCCCCTAAGATCAAGAACAATACAAAGATGCCTGCTCTTGCCACTTCTATTCAACATTCTAGTAGAGTTCTAGCCAGGGCAATTAGGCAAGAATAAGGAATAAAAGGCATTCAATTTGGAAAGGAAGACGTAAAACTGTCTATATACGCAAAGGAAATTACACTATATATAGAAAATCCTGAGACCTCCACCAAAAAAATATAAGAACTAACAAATGAGTTCAGCAAGGTTGTAGGATATAAGATTAAAATACAAAAATCAATTGAAATTATCTACATTTATAGTGAACAATCTGAAAATGAGACCAAGAAAACAATTCTAGTTACAATAGTAACAAAAAGAATAACAAGCTTAGGAATAAATTTGACAGAAGTGCTAAATTTATACTCTGATAACAAGAGAACATTGTTGAAAGAAATTAAAGATCTAAAGAAATGGAAAAACATTCCATGTTCATGGATCAGAAGACTTAATATTGCTAAGATGGTAAAACTTCTCAATTTGACCTACAGTTACAAGGCAATCCTATCAGAATCATAGCTGGCTTCTTTGTAGAAAGTGACAAGCTAAAATCAAAATTCAGATGAAATTACATGGGACCCAGAAGAGCTAAAAAGAAGAACAAAGTTGGAGAACCCAACACTTCCAAATTTCAAAACTTACTTCAAAGCAACTGTGAAGACATATATCATAAGGATAGAATATAGACCAACAGAAAAGAATTCATATGTTTATAGTCAACAGCTTTTTAGGAGGGTACCAAGAACATTCAACAAGTGATACTGGACAACTATATAGGCACACACAAAAGAATGAAGTAGGACCATCACCTCACATGCAAAATTTAACTAAAAATGGATTAAAACCTAAATGTAAGAGCTAAAACTTATTTTTAGCTCTTATAACACAGGAGTAAATCTTCATGACCCAGGATTTGGCAAGAGTCTTAGATATGACACCAAAGCAAGAGCAATAAAAGAAAAAAATAAATTGGATTTCATCAAAATTAAAAATATTTGTGTTGCAAAAGATACTATTAAGAAAGTGAAAAGAAAACCTACAAAAGGGGAGAATATATTTGCAAATCACAAATTTGATAAGGAACTTGTAACTAGAATATATAAGTACATTTTACAACAATAAAAAAGACAAATAGCCCAATTTAAAAATGGGCAAAACATCTGAATAGACATTTCTCCAAAGAGCAAATGGTCAATAAGCACAAGAAAAGATGCTTGACATCATTAATCATCAGGGAAATACAAATCAAAATGATGACATAGTGCTGCATACCCTCTAAGATGGCTGGAAACAAAAAAGATAATAACAAGTGTTGGCAAGACTACAGAGAAATTGGGAGGCTTGAGGGAATATAGCAGAGTAGGAAACTCCAGGAATCAGTCTTTCCACCAAAACAAATATTGGATTGGCAGAAACTGTCTGAATCAGCTCTTCTGAAACTGTGGAATCTAGGGGAACACTGTGTGGCATCCAG
Organism: Choloepus didactylus; assembly: GCF_015220235.1. Taxonomy (NCBI): domain Eukaryota; kingdom Metazoa; phylum Chordata; class Mammalia; order Pilosa; family Megalonychidae; genus Choloepus; species Choloepus didactylus. The sequence goes on along the minus strand of NC_051314.1, from coordinate 29,473,806 downwards.
GGAGGAGCCAGAAGAAAAAGAGGCTGGCAAATTGCAACAAATACTTGTGAGTTTCACCCTCCCTGCAGTGGCTACCATCCCTCTTCCCCTAGTGTGGTGACAAGCAGCAGTGAGAACTGGAGCTCAGGCTTCTGGTACAGCTTAGAATCAATCCTCCAAACTCCAGGGGTGCTGATCACTGCTTTTGACCAGCTACTTCAGATCCCTGGGGGTCACCTCTGAGGGCTGCCAACGTTCCAAATCCCTAGGGCAATGGAGGCAGAGGAATCTTAAAGACAGTAACCTTCCTCAAAGCTATGGAAAACAGTTAAAGGGTTGCAACAATTGGACAAGTGCTAAATCAAAACACAGCTTCAGAAGCCATAGAATAGGCTCCTGGTCCCCTTGCTGGCCCCCTTCACCCACTCCCTACGCAATAGGGGATGAAGCCAGCTTGTGATCCCACTATGGATCCCTACCTGTTATAAAGGGAGCAGAGTGGCCCCTGTGTGCATATTAAGGTTCATGCATGAAGCTGCCAATCTATCAGGTGGAAGTCTGAGAGACACAGCCAGGCAACTTGTCTCAGGCTTGCTCTCCCAGAATTTGTTCTGAGGACAGAGAAGCAGTTTGCAGACAGCTTGGACAGTATAAGAAACAATAAGTTGAAGTGGCCTGGGACAAAGGACCACCTGCATTAAGTTCTACTCAGGAGAGCATCCAAGAGAAGATGAAAGCCTATTTCAAAGGCCGTAGAGGGGTGTTCACTTGAACTCCTGTAAACATTAAATGGGGAATTCCTAAGGCCTCTAGTAAGCACCTGCTCAAGAACAGAAGCCTGTGGGATTCCATGGAAGTGCAGCTAACACACAGTGGACCCCCTCACTCCACATTTGCCTCAGGCTAATCTTGAAAGGAGGGCTAAGTGCTGTCGGTGAACACCAGCCAAAGCAGAGCCAATTTATAGACAGTGAAAGGTGCTTTTTCCTTGGTTTATTTTATTACCTCTTGGTATTCAAGAAAATCTCAGCTCAGGAACTCAATCCCAGAGTTAACACTTAAAAATACTGAAATAAACAGTGTGAAACAAAAGATTACAAGATAAACAAAGAACCAAGAAATGATGGCCTATCTAAAGGAGCAAGATAAAAATCCAGAAGCCATCAATGACGAGGATCAACTTTGGATTTACTGAGAGAGGCTTCAAAAAAAGGATCCTCGATATGCTCAAAGAGATAAAGGAAAACACAGACAAAGAACTATAGAATATGACCAAAGCAATGAATGAATATGGGAATACTTTCAGATTTTCAGTACCAACCAAAAACAAATACTGGAGTTGAAGAACACAATAACTGAAATGAAAAATTCCCTAGACAGTTTCAACAACAGACTGGAGGTGGCAGAAAAAAGAATCAGTGATCTGGAAGACAAGACAGTCGAAAGGATTCAGGCTGAGGGAAAGAAAGAAAAAAGAATAAAGAAGAACAAACAGAGCCTAAGAGACCTGTGCAACACCATCAATAGTGCCAATATATGCATTATGGGAGTCCCAGAAGGAGAAGAAAGACAGAAAAGAGCAGAAGGAATATTCAAAGAAATAACGGCAAAAAAACTTCCAAAATTTAACTAAAGATATGAATATCCCCATTCAAGAAGCTCAATGAACAGAATAAACTCAAAGAGAACCACACCCAGAACACAGTAATCAAACTTTCTAATGTGAAGGACAAGGAGAATTCTGAAAGCTGCGAGCAAAAAGCAACGTGTTATGTATAAGGGAGTCCCAAAGAGATTACGTGCCAATTTCTCATCAGAAAACATGGAGGCAAGAAGACAGTGGTATAAGATATGTAAAATGCTGAAAGAAAAAACTGTCACACAAGAATTTAAAATCTAGCGAAGCCTTAAAAAATAAGGGGAAGATTAAGTATTCCCAAATAAACAAAAGCTGAGGGAGTTCATTACCACTAGACTTAACATACAAACAGTGTGGGTATGGAAGGGGGTGGCACCAGGGGACATAGCGGGTAGGAGGAAGGCCTGGCAAGACTTTGCCTGTTTTGTTTCTTTTTAAATCTCAATCTTCTTACTTTCTCCCCCAAAAGTGAAAAAAAAAATCCCATCCAAAAAAACAGGAGAGTTCTTCAGACTGAAAGGAAAGGACACTAGATAGTGGATTGCAGCAGCACAAAAAGATAATATCTTCAGGAAAGGAAACCATAGGGGTAATTATAAATGTCAGTACTATTATATTGCATTTTTTTGGTACACATTCTTCTCTGGTGCACATGGATCACCCTCCAGGATAGACAATAGGTTAGGTCATAAAACAAGTCTCAAGAAATTTAAAAAGACTCAAATCATACAACGTGTCTTCTCCAACCACAATGGAATGAAATTAGAAATCAATAACAGAGGAGAACTGGAAAATTCACAAAGTATATGGAAATTAAACAAAATACTGTTAACCTATGGGAAAAAGAAATCATAAGGGAAATTAGGAAAAATTTTGAGGCAAATGAAAATGAAAACACAACATACTAAAACTTATGGGATTCAGCAAGGGCAGTGCTGAGCGAGTAATTTACAGCTCTAAATTCTTACATTAAAAAAGAAGAATCTCAAATCAGAGACCTTATCTCAAAAATGAAAAAGACAAAGAATAAAATAAACCCAAAATGAGCAGAAAGAAGAAAATAACAAAGATTAGAGTAGAGATAAAAGAAATAGAGAATAAAAAAACAATAATCAACAAAACCAAAAGCTGGTTCTTTGAAATGAACAATAAAATTGACAAAACATTAGACAGATTGACAAAGAAAAAAGAGAATACAAAGAGCTAAAATCAAGAATGAAAAGGGAGACATAACTCATATCACAGAAATAAAAAGGACTATAAGAGGATACTATGAACAACTGTATACCAAAAAATTGGATAACTTAGATGAAATGGACAGAAACACACAAACTGCCTACACTGACTCCAGAAAAAATAGAAGATATCAACAAACCAAAAGCTAGTAAAGATATTGCATCAGTAATCAAAAACATCCCAGCAAAGAAAAATCCAGGACCAGATGGCTTCACAGGTAAATTTTACCTAACATTCCAAGAATTAATACCTATCCTGCTCAAACTATTCCAAAAAATTAAAGAGGGAACACTCCCTAACTCATTCTATGAGGCCAACATCACTCTCATACCAAAGCCAGATAAAGAAACCATAAGAAAAGAAAACTTCAGACCAATACCCCCTATGAAAATAGATGCAAAAAACCTCAACATAATATTAGCACACCAAATCCAACAATATCAAAAGAATTACGCACCATGATTAAGTGGGATTCATCCCAGGTATGCAAGGGTGATTCAACATAAGAAAATCAATGAATCTAATACACCACATGAACAGAACGAATGCGGGAAGGAATTTGACATAATCCAGCATACTTTCTTGATAAATACACTTAAAACACTAGGAATAGAAGGAAACTTCCTCAACATGATAAAGGGCATCTATGAAAAAACCACAGCTAACCTCATACTCAATGAAAGACAGACAACTTTCCCTCTCAGATCAGGAGCAAGACAAGGATACCCACTGTCACCATTGTTAATCAATGTTATACTGGAAATAAAAGGCATCCAAATTGGAAAGGGAGAAGTAAAACTTTCTCCACATGCAGAGGAGATGATCCTATATACACAAAATCCTGAAAAATCCACAACAATGCTAATAAATGAATTTAGCAAAGTGGCAGTGTATAAGATCAACACACAAAAACCAGTAGTGTTTTTATATAATAGTACTGAACAATCTGAAGAAGATACCAAGAAAAAAATTCCATCTACAATAACTAAAAAAATGAAATATTTAGCAATAAATATAACCACAGATATAAAGGACTTACACGTACACACAAAACTACAAGACTTGTTAAAAGACATTCCTTGTTCATGGACTGGAAGACTAAAGATTGTTAAGATGCCAATTCTACCCAAAGTGATTTACAGACTCAACGCAATTACAATCAAAGTTCCAACAGCCCTCTGTGAAGAAAAGGAAAAGCTATCATCAGATTTATACGGAAGGGTAAGAGGCCCCAGATAGTCAAAGACATATTGAAAAGGAAGAACAAAGTTGGAAGACTTACACCGCCTGATCTTAAAACTTATTACAAAAAAACACAGAGGTGGGGGCAAGATGGCGGCATAGAGAGGAGTGGAATTTAGTTAGTCCCCTGGAATAACCAATGAACAACCAGAAAAAACTAGTAAATAATTTGGAACAACTGTGACTGGCCACACATCATACACCAACCCAGACTGGGAGGAATGCCTGAGATCGCAGCATAAAATCTGTAAGTAAAAACTGCAGAAATGTGCCAGAAGTCCCCTTCCCCCATGGCAGGCTTAGCTGCAAAACCTTGCTATGGTAGAGGGCAGCACTCTCTCAGTGAGCGAATGTAGCTCAGCTGAACTCCAACTGGGGTTTTAATTAACAAATGTAGACTGCTGAATACAAGCTACAAACCCCCAGCAAGCAGACAGAGGCTTTTAGTGATGACTGATCCTAAAGAACCAGAAGACTCATCTGTCCCGGGAGGGGGAGCCCAGAAGACCAGGTCTTACCTCTGGCCAATGAATGAAATTGGGGTCCATGTACTGGCTCTAAAAGGGGGCTTTTTCTCTATTTTTCTCTCTCTCAACCTGAGGAGCTAAGAGGAGAGAGCTGCGGCCATTTTCAGTTCACAGCTCTCTGACCCAGATAGGTGGAGAAAATTCAAATGCAGATGACAACTCCCTAGGGGGTGTATCTTCCCTAACAGTAAGGGGGTGGGGCCCAGCTTTCCATTCAGAACCAGATCCCAGAGCCTGGGGGAAAACAGCCAAAACAGAAACCGAAGGGGCCACATCTCCTTACACCAGTCAGGAGTGACAGGCTGACAGGTGCCACCTGATGGGCAGGTTAGGAAAAGCACAGAGACTGGAGACCTCACAGGAAAGTCTGTCGTCTTCTAAGATACACCTTGGACATAACCCCATTCTGAGACCTGAACCTGTTCTGGTCTGGGAAAATCTGACTCGGGTAACCAAGGAAACCAGATGCCTAGACAACAGAAAACTACAACCTATACTAGGGAAAATGAAGATATGGCCCAGTCAAAGGAACAAACTTACACTTCAATTGAGATACAGGAATTAAAACAAATAATTATTAATCAAACAAGTCTCCTAAATCAATCCAAAAAATCAAATCAATGGGTTGAGAAAAGATATGGCAAAGAGATGAAGGATATAGAGAAGACATTGGGTGAACATACGGAAGAAATGAAGAGCATGAAAAAAACAATTGGCAGAACTTATGGGAATGAAAGGCACAATACAAGTGATAAAAAACACAATGGAGACACACAACAGCAGATTTGAAGAGGCAGAAGAAAGGATTCATGAACTAGAGGAAAAGACATCTGAAATCCTATATACAAAAGAACAGATAGGGAAAAGAATGCAAAAATATGAGCAGGGTCTCAGGGAATTGAATGACAACATGAAGCACATGAATGTATGTGACGGGTATCTCAGAAGAAGAGAAGGGAAAAGGGGCAGAAAAAATAATGAAGGAAATAATCACTGAAAATTTCCCATTACAGATCCAAAAAGTGCAGCATACCCCAAACAGAACAGATCCAAATAGATCTACACCAAGACAATCAATATTCAGATTATCAAATGTCAAAGACAAAGAGAGAATTCTGAAAGCAGAAAGAGAAAGGCGATCCATCACATACAAGGGAAGTTCAATAAGACTCCTGTGCGGATTTCTCAGTAGAAACCATGGAGGTAAGAAACAGTGGTATGATATATTTAAGATACTGAAAGAGAAAAACTGCTAATGAAGAATTCTATACCCAGCAAAACTGTCCTTCAAACATGAGGGAGAGTTTAAAATATTTTCAGACAAACAGACACTGGAGAGTTTGTGAACAAGATACTTGCTCTACAGGAAATACTAAAGGGAGCACTACAGACAGATGGGAAAAGACAGGACAGACAGGTTTGGAGCACAATACTGGGTGATGGTAGCACAATAACGTAAGTACACTGAACAAAGATGACTGTGAGTACAGTTGAAAGACGAAGGTTGGGGCATGTATGACACTAGAAGGAAAGAAGAAAGATAAAGACTGGGACTGTATAACTTAGTGAAACCTAGAGTGGTCAATGATTGTGATTAAATGTACAAATATGTTTTTACATGAGGGAGAACAAATGAATGTCAACTTTGCAAGGTGTTAAAAATGGGGTGGTATTGGGAAAAAATACAATCAATGCAAACTAGAGTCTATAATTACAAGTAACATTGTAATATGCCTCCATTAATTGTAACAAAGGCAAAAGCAATATAACAAAGCTAAATGTCTATAAGAGAGGGACATATGGGAGGGGCATGGGATTCTTGGCATTGGCTTTTTTTTTTTTTTTTTTTTTTTTTTTTACTTTTTTGCCTCTTCCTCTTTTTTTGTGTGGAAGAAATGAATGGAAATGTCTTTATATAGATAGTGGTGGTGAATGGATAACTATGTGATTATACAGGGAACCACTGATAGCTTACTTAGGATGTAATGTATTGCATGTGAATAAAACCATCTAAAAAATAAAAAGAGGGATACCAGTGCTGGAGAAAATGTGGAGAAAGAGATGTACCTAATTACCATTAGTAGGGAAGTAGAAAAGTACAGCCCACCTGGAAGGTAATGTGATGGTTCCACAGGAAGCTAAAAATGGGGTTGCCATATGGACCTGAAATTCAATTACAGGATATATACTTGGAAGAACTGAAAAAGAGGTACATGAATGGACATTTGCACCATGGGGTTTATGGTGTCAGTAGTCACAATTTGCAATGAAGGTGGCCTAAGGGTACATCGACTGATGAATGGATTGGTGAGCTATGGTGTATACATACAGTGGAATATTGAGCTGTTACAAGAAGGAGTGAAGTTCTAATGTGAGTGGACATAGAGGATGGTACATTAAGTGAAATAAAACAGAAATGGAAAAAAAAACATTATAATGCCTTACTAATATGGACTAACCATAATGTGCAAACTCTTGTGGACTAACTATAATGTGCACACTCTGAGAACTGAGCCTGAGAGCACAGGTTATCAGGGGAAGGCTTATTGTAAAGGTTCCTAGATCATAAGCTCTTACAGAAATTACATCTATTCCTGAGTTGTAATGGTTATTTCTAAATACTGAGATGCTGAGCTTTTTTGGTATAACCTGGTTGGTCCCTGGAACTTTGGGTATCTGTGTGACACCTGAGAATCAGAGCCAGAGTCCAGCAGCTATGAATGTCAGCATTACCCCATAGAGCAAATGTTAAGGAGTCTGAAAAAATAGATCAGACTTCAATTAGAGATACGAATGAAATGGACTTGGTTAGGACTAAGGTAAACCAGACTAAAGGGTAAAGGACAATAGTGATGGTGTTTTGAAACTTCAAATTCTGTATGAGATCAAAGGAAGAGAGGTTTATTAGGTGCAAAAACTATATTTTTTGTAGCACAGTATATAATTTAACTTGCATGGTCAGTTTATTCAAAAAACATAATTACATGAAACGTTGAATAGGAGTGAAATCTGGTTGGTTGTACAGGTGAGTGTGAAGCTCCAATACATCCTAGAGTAATTTGGGCAGAGAATAAGAATGTATTTGCAAAGACCCCTTGGGGGACTGGGGGAAAATGTGGAAATATTAAATTTCCCCACCTGGGGAATTAATGATATTCTCACAAGCATTTCGGGTTACCAATTTAGAAGGATGAGCCCTCAATCTTGGGGTTTTCCTTAATGAAGTTTGTTACTTCATAAAGGAGAAGCTAAGCCTACTTAAAATTGTGCCTAAGAGTCACCTCCAGAGAACCTCTTTTGTTGCTCAGATGTGGCCCTTGCTCTAATCCAACTCTGCATGTAAACTCACTGCCCTCTCCCCTACATGGGACATTACTCCCAGGGGTGTAAATCTCCCTGGCAATGCGGGATAAGACTCACAGGGATAAGCTTGGCCCTGGCATCATGGGATGGAAGAAGCCTTCTTGGACCAAAAAGGGGAAGAAAAATGAAACAAAATAGCTTCAGTGACTGAGAGATTTCAAATGGAGTCAAGAATTCATTCTGAAGGTGATTCTTATGCATTATGTATATATCCCTTGTTAATTTTTAGTGTATTGGAATAACTAGAAGGAAACACCTGAAATTGCTGAATTGCAATCCAGTAGCCTTCATTCTTGAAGACGACTGTGTAACCATATAGCTTACACTATGTGACTGTGTAATTGTGAAAACTTTGTGGCTCCCACTCCCTTTATACAGTGTATGGACAGATGAATAGAAAAATGAGGACAAAAATAAATTAATAATAGGGAGGTATGGCGGGCATGGGATGTTTTGGGTGTCCTTTTTTACTTTTATTCTTATTCTTTTTTGTGTGTCATAATGAAAATGTTCAAAAATTGATTGTGGTGATGAATGCACAACTATATAATGGTACTTTGAACAACCGATTGTACACCACGGATGACTGTATTGTACGTGAATATATCTCAATAAAATTGAATAAAAGAAAAAGAAAAAAAAGCAATTAACCATAAATGTAAGGGTTTAGTTCTGGACTCTCATTTTCCTTCCACTCTAATAATCTTTTAACAAGCTCTTATTCAACTCCATCAGCCAGAGAGTATTTCTGTTTACAATCAGGAATGCCAAAAGATAGATTTCTTTTCAAATGTTTGAGAATTCTTGGATGTATTTTCATCCCCTTTCCTTGACTAGTGATGCTGATTCGTTTACTATACAGCTTATCTTTAATGATTGTGGGAGCTTGTTCTGCTGGGTTTTATATACCAAGTTTGTCAACTCACTGTGGAATCATTCCTTTCCTGGGGCTCAGTTTGTCAACTATCTATTTGGTCCTTTTTCTAGTTTGCTGATGCTGCAGGAATGCAAAACAGCAGAGATGAATTCGCTTTTATAAAAGGGGGTTTATTTGGTTACACAGTTACAGTCTTAAGGCCATAAACTGTCCATGGTAACACATCAACAATTGGGCACCTTCACTGGAGGATGGCCAATGGTGTCCAGAAAACCTCCATTAGCTGGGAACGCACATGGCTGGCATCTGCTCCAGAGTTCTGGTTTTAAAATGGCTTTCTCCCAGGATGTTCCTCTCTAGGTTTCAGCTTCTCTCCAAAATGTCCCTCTCAGTTGCTCTTGGGGGATTTGTCCTCTCTTAGCTTCTCCAGAGCAGAAGTCTGCTTTCAAAGGCCATCGCCAAAATGTGTCTGTAAACTGCAGTTCCTCTCTCAACTCCTGGCATTCTTCCAAGTGTCCCTCTTGGATGTATCAAGCTCACTCCTTCTGTCTGAGCTTATATACTGCTCTAGTAAACTAATCAATGCCCATGCTGAAAGGGCAGGGTCACACCTCCACGGAAATCATCCAGAGTTACCACCTACAGTTCGGTGGGTCGCATCTCCATGGAAACACTCAAAGAATTACAATCTAATCAACACTAATATGTCTGTCCACACAAGATCGCATCAAAGATAATGGCATTTTGGGGTACACAATATATTCAAACTGGCACAGTCCTTGTTTTACTTCTTCAGCTGTAGAATCTACCCTAAATGTTTTAGTCTATATGCAAACCCTACTGAAGTCAACTACTTTGCGGGTATACAGGAGAGGATCTCAAATAGCTGTGCCGAGATTATTCAACCTATTGCCTCAAGGGTCCACTCTAATCTCTGTATCCCACTGGAGAAATTTCTCCTACATCGGAGAAGGAACTTCCCTAGAGTAGTTGTCATGGATTCTCTTGCCCCTTCTCATTCATCTGATTCATGAGTTTGGAGAAAAGATCTGAGAGCGTGTGGCTCAGTCCAGTTAAGTTTTCGTACATGCCACAAATGCCTGACTAAAAAAAGGGTACTGAGCTGGTTTGTATATATTATGCCCCCCCCCCCCAGAAAAAGCCATATTCTTTAATGCAATCTTGTGGGGGCAGATGTATTAGTGTGGATTAGGTTGGAACCTATTGATTCAGTATTCCCATGGAGGTATGGCCATGCCCATTCAGCATAGGCCTTGATTAATTTACTAGAGCCTTATATAAGCTCAGACATAAGGAGCTCACTGCTGGAACTGAGACAGATGTTTTAAAGATGGCCATTGGAAGCTGATGCAGACATTTTGTAGAATGCCATTTTGAAATGAAACTCGGGAGCAAAAAGACGCCAGCCACGTGCCTTCCCAGCTAACAGAGGTTTTTGGACGCCATCGGCCAACCTTCAGTGAAGGTACCTTGTGTTGATGCCTTTCCTTGGACACTTATATGGCCTTAAGACTGTAACTTTGCAACCAAATAAACCCCCTTTATAAAAGCCAATCCATTTCTGGTATTTTGCTTAACGGGCAGCATTAGCAAACCGGAACAGTTACATTCTGCCCTGTTCTCTCTATGAGAAAGATCTGCAGCTTGGGGAGCTAAAGCATTTAGGAGAGAAAGGCAAGACTATTCTCTCATAGGCATAAGCTCTTTTCTCTACCCAAGCTTTTACTAGTAATGAAGCTGACATTTTGATCTTTGTTGAACTGATTCCTGTGTCCTTCTCTCAGTTGGTCCCAAACTCCAGAGGGGAAGACTTTTGAATTAAGAGTTTCACACAAACTATTCTTAACTTGGCAACAGTATTCTCTTTCATGTGTTTATGGCTACAGATTTTTCTGATTTTGCCTCTTTGGTTTGCTCTCTGGTTATGCTTCTTACAGAATTTCTGACCACTGATGGTATTAATTCTTCTATTCTAGCACTGTTACAACTTTATTCTTCTTTATACATATTTTCTGACACTTCATGGGGTTTTTGAAAGGCGAAGAAATAGATGCATGTATCAGTCCTCAAGTTTCATCCTCAACTAGCTATATATTAGAACACCTAAGTCTACTGAGTCATGCCCTTTCCACTACTTTACGTTAGAGCATATAAGATATAGGTCTTACATTAAAGAACTTAAAAATCTTGTTAGAGTGGTGATACAAACATTAAAGAAACAAAACCCATGGGAGAATATTGCAAGTAACAAATACACACATAACAAGTACCCAAAGAGTTATAAGAAAAAATCACATCAAATTATAGTGGCTAAAGAAGGCTTCATTGAAAAGGAGCAGCTTGAGATACGCCTGGAAAGACGGATACAATTTACATAGATGATGAACAATTCTAATGAGGAATAACAAGACAAATAAGAACATGGAGATGGAAAAGTACAAGGTAATTCCATTACAGGGAGTATACCAATTTAGTTGAGTTTATATAAAGGAACATGAGAAATAAAGCTTCTTAAGAAATAAGGTATAAAGAGATCAAATCTGTAAGACCATGAAACTCTCTCTCACTTTCATTCAAAAGACATCTAAAGAACTGGTATTAAATCAACTGTAGATGAGTTCTTTCTAGGGTAGAAGTCCAAACATAGATAGTATTTTATTATAATATACCAACATATCCCTCAATCATCCACTACTGCATTATGTACATACATACAAAGTAAACAATAAGTATGAATGAAAACAATCAAGAGATAAACAGTTTAACTTCGCAATTTGGTAGATGTTCATTTCAATTGTTTTTTCATATATACCTCTGATATGAAAAGAGCCATCATCATTTCTCTCTACCACAAGATGATCAATATGTACCATCACAGGAGCTGGTTCAAAGGATATCGTACTACTACGTGGACTGTCATCCTACAGGAAAGAGAAATGAATAGTATTGGCATATTGTTCATTTTCTTAAACATATGTTAGTATTTTTAATGAGTAAAAATACGTATCTTTACATGATTTAGTTGATGTATTAAGAAAAGTACCTGTTCTGTTTTGATATTTTCTAATTTTAAGACTCTTTACATCATTCCCATAGCCAACAAATTTAATTCATTTTAATAAATGCTGATAGAGCATATATTATAGAGAAGGTATAGTCTTAGACATGAACCAAGGTCTAGGTAGGCAAAGTAAACATTTATAATATGAAAACACAAAAATATTAACATACTTTTAAATTTATTTTTGTATTAGAAACCTGTATCTTCATTGGCATCACTGTTGCAACAGTTTCATCTTCCAAAAAATGTTGAATATTCATAAGAGAAGATGTCAGGAACTCAGTACTAAAATTTTCTATATGGCACTGCAGAAATCCATTTTTTTCTGCAAGCAAAGAGTGTATGACAGCACCAGGCCCACTTTCAAACCTCAGAGTAATCTCAGGAGAGGATTTGGAATGAATTATGGCTTTGTGATCTGAGCCTATGGAAAATGAACACATAAATATGATAACCTTTTAGCACTACTCAAAAACATGACTCTATTATGTCATTAAGAAGTTATTGTAAATTTGTACAATATTAAAGCAGTAAGAACAGTTTTAATGTTTGCCCCTAAACTAATACAAATGATAGTCTATAGTGATATAAATATATAATATAATATACACAACCCCAATTTCAGTTTTTATAGGCAATTTTGTAGTATAAAAATGCTATGTTTTCTACCTTTTAGATCTGGGGGGGGGGGGGTGGGGGGCATGCCATGATATAACGTCGATATGATACACAGTTCTGATTTTGGGTGTGTTTGAGTGTACACTTATCTATACATCTGTAACACAATACATAGCTACGATGAAGAAATGGAATCATGGCATTTAAAATGACTCTTAAGAAGCAATAAAAGCTTTGATCTTCTTCATTAAAAATGAGTCAGCTGGTCCCTTGGCTTTCGGCTGTTTGGGCGCCAGTTACTCTGAGCGGTGTTCCAAGTGGAGTTAATGGAGTTTCAGCAAGCGTTAGGAAAAACAAGACAGCCACGGGTGCGTCCCTGTTTCCTACAAGATTTTTGAAGCCATGTTATAATTGTTCCCACTAATATCAGGATGCCTGACAAAGCAAATGCCTCCAAGAAAAAATCTCAAAAGTTAAAAAGAAATCCAAAAAGAAAAATTGATGATGAAGAAAAGGAGTTGGCAGAGAAAGAGGTTAGAAACACAATGAAAAAAATTAAAAAACATCCAAAGCATCTGTCTTCTGAAGTGACAGGAAAAACAAAGCATGCTAATCTGAAACAGCTAAAGATAGCATCCAACAAGAGAAAAACCTGGCAACCTCTTTCAAAGAGTAGCAGAGAGTATTTGCAATCTATGATGGAATCAGTAATAATAGCAATTTTAAGTAAAAGTATTAAAGAAAATGAACAAATTCAATATCATCTCAACTGCCTGAACAAAAGATTGCTGCAGCTGTGTGAAACGCTAAACGTCCCTCCCAAAAAGCAGAAAGATTTAACTAATGTGTCAAGTCTACTGAAAATGGAAAGGACACAGCACAGAGCTAATGAAGAAGGTCTGGCATTATTGCAGGAAGAAATAGATAAAATAGTGGAGACCACAGAGTCAATGACTGGGAATATTCAAAGCCTCAAAAGCAAACTTCAGGTTCTGACAAGTGAAGTGGATGAAGAGGAAGAGAAGGTGAAAAAGATATTTCAAATGGATGGTAGTGAGGTACTCTCTCTTCCAGAACTTTCTCAGAACAGTCTCAAAGCACCAATACTTCAGAAAGAAATTTTGATGCTAATCCCAAACCAGAACGCTCTTCTAAAGGACTTGGATGTTCTTCATAATTCATCCCAGATGAAGGATATGTTCACTTTCATTGAAGAAGCCTACAAGAGACTTGATGCCTCTTAAGTTTTTATAGGAGATTGTTTTATATTAATTTAAAGCTTGTGAATTTATATAGCTGTTAGCCTACCATGATACTTCAGAGGCTGAGGCTTCTGTGGGAATTATTATCCCTTAATAATTACATGTACTCTAAAATTAGCCTGTGCAGATCTGCTATAAGCATCTAGTATAGTCCTGGAGACTCTGTTTTAGCAACTGGCAAGCCTGGAAAAATCACATTTATTATTTGCTACATCTCTGGTTGTTTGCCTGGAACCATTAAATAAGAACCACCACAGTCCATTAGTTAATAGTGGCTGAATGGAGGTCATTTATTGCTTAGTGCAGATAAAATATGCTACAAGTTAATATATGTAGTCTTTGTGTGGTACCTAGTACCTAGTTTGCTATCGTTAATAGCATTTACCTGGTCTCTTGCAGTTTGTATCTGGTCAACTAGATCCTGAGAAACCCCCAAATGCCTTTACTCTTTTACAGAACTCCCTAGTCTTTTTGTGAAGTAGTTAAGATTTGCCAGGTGCCTTTAACTGTGAAGGTAGCATCAACATTTTATTTCTTTGGCTGAATTAGTGAATAGATATTGAATATTTATTTTCCACTGTGATCAAAGCATGTTTTTTTTTTTCAGAAAACTATTAAAAAGAAATTCCTAAGCAAGTTTATTCTCTTTAGTGACCCCTTTAAACAAAGACCAAACAAAAGAACCTTTCTTTCTAAAACATTTTTTTCCTCACTGTGGTAAACGTATGTATATATGTGACTAAATTATCACTACTATATGGAGAAATCATTTCTAACCAACTACAGTCTGTAGCATGAGTTACTTTTATCTATTTGTGAAATAAAATCACTAAAATTTCAAAAAAAAAAAAAAAAAAATGAGTCAGCTAATAACAGAAAAGCAAATAGAGAACACCTAATTAAAATGTATTGATTAGAAAAGAGGCCTAAAACTGAAATTATAGTAAAGGAAATATATACATATTATTACATTTATTTATTCCTTGGTCCAAAAAAGAATTTGAGGTATAAATACTTGAGTTTACAACAAATTTAAAATTTCAAAAAAGTACCCATAGGATATCTAATTTTAAATAGTAAACGTTCCTAGTGGAGCCACTGAAGTAAACTAGTTGTGAATATAAATAAACATTTTGTTCATTTATTTTATGGTACCCATGTTCAAAAAGATTAGAAGGCAATGTGTGCATGGTATAATCAGATAAAAAATGAGTAAGCAAGAAAAATATAAGACTGGAAAGGAAAAGGCAAAGATAGGTGGTAAGGTTAATAAGCCAAACATTATTTAAGGTTCTGTGCCATTATTTAAGGTTTATCCCATGAGTCATCAAAAGAAGACCACACTAATTAAATTCATGATGAAAAGATGTTTTATTTGATTTTTCCTGAGCAGAGAGAAAAGAAAACTGAAGGCATACTGAGCCAAATGTATACATGTTTATGAACAGGGGAGGGTGCAAGTAGTTAAAGATATCTATATTTATGCACCAAGGATAGGTTGCCATACACAAATCAAAGTGAAGAATTGTTTTTAAAAATGTTATTGCAGACACGGAATTTGATTTAATTAATGTTAGTACTAATTATTAACATTCAAAATAAATAAATAACATGAATAAAAATAAAAAAATTAAAAAATTCCTAAAAATTCTTTAAACATTTAAAAACTCAAGCATTTTTATTTCTAAAATAGACAGTAAAAGGCCAAAAATTGACGTTCATGTTCTTTACTATAATCAAGAAAAGCAACAAAAGTTAAATTATCTATTTAACAATAAGATCAGTGAGCAAGAAACAACTTGGTTAAAGTAATTTTATGTTATTTTTGACCAAGACCCTCCCAGTAAAGATATACACATAAACACACACACACACACACACACAATACATACACTATAGGGAGTTGAGAGCAAATATAACTTTAAACAGAAAGAATACTTTGGAGCAGAGATAAAATAAAACAGTTAAAATCACTTCTTCCTACCTCTGATGCCCTGGAACTATTATATTAATATCTTCCTGTTAAAGGAATCCAAAATACCACAGATTGTAAAATAAACAAAAACAAACAAGACAAAAACAACTTTGCAATACTAATAAACTGAAGCTCAAATACTACCTTTATTAGTATCGCTTACTATGGTTTGAAATGTTGAAGCTAAGCTGGCATTTCTACTTTCTCCTTCCCATTTCCCTCTTCCTGGTCCTTTATTTTCCATGCTTTTATGTTCCTCTTCAAACAACCGAGACACTTGGGGGAAAAAATTAACTAGCACTGATTATATAACCCATACATAGAGAGCATTCCAGAATGACTTCTGCAGTTAGGAACAAAATTAAACAAAGTAATAGGACATGGTATTAATTGAGATATAAAGAGTATAAAAAAATTATGCAAATGGAAATAACCTAAGAGTGTATAACATGAAAAGTGTTTGGGTTGGTTATAGCACAGGGTCTAGGTTTTGAAATTTTATGTCCAATCATTTTTCTACTGGTTTTGTTTTTTTCCACCACTATTAAGCCTTTCCAAAAATATACTTAGCTTCCGTCATTTTGCATACCATTGGGATTTAGACTTGCTAATATAAATTCTCAAATGTGTTTTAGCAGATACATTGAAAACTGCAAGGCTTATACAAAGAAAAAAGCCAGGAGTACATTTTTTTTTTCTATGCAGACAAATGGCATATTTACCTACAATTCCCTGGATGAGAAATGGTAGCATACTTATCTGATATCATGCAGGGCTGTATTTATTTCAACATGTTATGCATCAGATATAGCATTCTGTGTATATAGCAAAGAAAAATATTACAGCTCAGTGACTTCAAGAGACTTAAAAATGAACACTGTCATTTAAAATTCTTAATACAACTATCCTAATAAGTTAATTTCTTCAAATGAATGAAAGCCATGAGTGATAACTCCATATAAACTTTGAAAATGGTTAATGTGGTTTCCTCTTCATACATAGCATATTTTGTTGCTTAAAGTTCTTTGTGTCGAAGTCAACGTGTTGAACTTAGAATGAAGTAATAGAACAGGGTATGTGTTTTTCTCCAAATACCAAACACCATGCCAGATTCAGGAAATGTCTGCTTACAAACAAGATAAAGACATACAGAAATTGAGGTATAAGGTAGAACTAAATTTGACCCTCCAGGATTACTTTGTTACTTTTTTCCTACAGAAAAAGAGTTCTGTTTTCTCATTCCCAGTATCTCAAAGAATGGGAAGACTGAAAAAGTAAAACACTGATCAGCATTAACAAAAAGAAATTAAAGAATATGCTTTAACAATTATATTTCTAAAAATTTAATCAAAATACTTCATGGGAATAAGGTACTCTAAAAGAACAAATTTCCCCCATTACCATAAATAAATGCAATTTTCCTTGAATTCAATTATGTAGGACTACTGATGGGTCACATTTATAAAAAGCAAAACAATTTTAAATCACATTAAGGTAACTTGTGTACTAAAAAGAATATATTATCTTACCTATTGGACGATTACAAAGATAATTCCGAAAACTGATATTGCCTAACTGATCTGGTGTCACCCGGTTCACTTGAAGACAGATTTCAGTATCTTCTCCTCGGATGTCAATTTCCCCATTAACACCAGTAATTTTAAACACCACAACAGATATCTATTGATGATTGTACAAATAATATTAGTATAAAAATAATTCAAAACACAGTTTAAAATAACACAATTGTGACCAAACAAAAAAAAAATAATAAGTTTGATAAAACAGAATGTGTTGTTATATTATAGGGAAAACTTCAGCTTCCTTCTTATTTAGTGAAGAGAAGTTTTTTTTTAGGTCACAAAGATGAATTATGTAATATTTCCATGTAAAATGATTTCCACTAAAAGCTGAAAATAATGCATTTTCTAAGTCTTTCAGAAGAATATTTCCTTGGTCTGGAGGACTTAAAAGAACATCTTTTCCCTAGATAAAAAGCCCCTCAGAATAAGGACTGACCACCTTCGTGACATCAAACTTTTTCAAAGTGTATTTAAACTGAACTAAAGCAAAGGTCCTAAAAGGAAAGGCAGGATGGAAAAAAAGAAAGATGGAAACCTCTTCCACCCCAAACTATCAATAAAACAAATTTAGAAAAATAAAATGTAGAGAAAAACAATTCAGCAAGAGGGAAGAAAGCACTTTCAAGCATAAGGAGCACAGTGAATCCTCCTTCATCTATCTCAATTCTTTTTACGTATTAATTTAATGTGCTAAAATGTATACATATTGAATATGAGATAAAGAACGTTGATAGCATTTCTCTTCGTAGAAAACTTCTGAAATAATTACCAGGTCGTCATGATTTTCTTGCGCACCCTCCGAATTTGTACTGATGGCATCTGGAGAGGTTTCACCATAATTCTGTATGTTAGCACCGGCATTTGCATTCTCTGCTGGGCTCTGGTAATTTGTAGTTGAGGTTTTTTTAATACCTGAAATAATATAAAAGTAAACTTAATTAAAATCTGTTTTACACATGATCCAGTCTTACATGTAACCTAAAGGACTTCCCAACTCTTTCTCAAGCATAGCTTTGCTTAAAAGACAATAATCAAAGAAAACCAGATTGTGGTTAGTTAGCAAATAATGAAAAATAATTTCCCAGAATAAAATGGTAGAATACTAAGACCCTAAACTTTAACAAGATGAAAAAAACATACAATTGTTGACCATAGCCTGAGCTCTCCCCACTGCAGCTGCAGCCCTAGCATGACTAAGAGCTTCCTGGTAGGCCAGCTTTGCTCCCCTCTAACTGATCCTACATTGAACAGCCCCACTCTTACCAGTTCATTTCCCTTTCAGTACCATACAGTAACTCTTAGTTATCTTTTACATGAAATTAATACCACTTATTATTATCATTACTAAATGTAATTTAATGGAGAAATAGTCACACACCATACAATCCATCCAAAGTATACACTCAGTGGTTCACAGGATCATCATGTCGTTTGCATTCATCATGATGATAAATTTTAGAACATTACTCTAGAAAAAGAAAAAGGAAACAGAAAACTCCAAACATCCCATATCCTTTATCTCCCCCTTATTGACCCCTAGTATTGCACTCTACCCAATTTTAAACACTTATTATTAATTTGATCATTCAACAACCTTGTGTATGTATATGCCTTAACTTCTCAGTGTGCCGTACTTCAATGTTTCTCAAACGATTGGCGTTAAAAGACAATACTTTGATAAGTAGAAAAATGGGACAAAAATTAAATGAAAAATAGGGTGGGATGGGGTTGATGGAAGGTTTTAGGTATTCTTTTGTACTTTTATTGGAAATTTTTTTTGAAGTAAGGAAAATGTTCAAAAATTGATTCTGGGGATGAATGCACAATTATATGATGCTACTGTGAATGATTGTAAGGTATGTAAATATATGTCAAAAAAACTATTTAAAAAGTAAAACAGGTAATTTAAAAAAAAAAAAAGACCAATAATTCTTTTTAAAACTATGATAAAAATGAACTACTAGAAAAACTGGATGATAATCAAATACATAAAAAACACAAGCTTCAATTTTTTATAATTAGACTCACTACTATATATTCAGTTTCTGGCAACACAATAGGTGCTCAAAAATTATCTATTAAATGAAAGAGAAAAAATTTCTAGGACCAGGAAAAATGCATATAAATACAATTGTGGTATGAGGAGCTAATACAAGCATTTTACAGGGGTTTCTTAACATAGTCAGGGTTTAAGAAGGCTTCCCTAATGTGGTGGTTTGGAACCTGTTATGTACCCCAGAAAAGGCCATGTTCTTTTTTTTTTTTTTTTTGAATTTGGTTATTTATTTTTTAAATTTAATTTTATTGAGAGTGTTCACATATCATACATTATCCAAAGATCCACAGTGCACAATTGCACAAGGTATCATCACACAGCTGTGCATCCATCACTACAATTTTTTTTTTCAATTTTTAGAACATTCTCATTACTCCAGGAAAGAAATAAAGACAAAAAAGAAAACTTAAATCCTCCCATACCTTTAACTGCCCCCATCCCATTACTGACTCATAATATTGGTATAGTACATTTGTTACTGCTGATTAAAGAATGTTAAAATACTAACTGTAGTACAGTTTGCAAGAGATATATTTTTCCCTATATACCCCTCTATCATTAACTTCTAGTTATTGTGTCATACATTTGTTCTAGTTCATGAAAGAGATTTCTAATATTTGTACAGTTAATCATGGAGATTGTCCACCACAAGATTCACTGTTTTATACATTCCCATCTTATAACCTCCAACTTTCCTTCTAGGACATATGTGACTCTAAGCTTCCCCTTTACACCACATTCACATACCATTCAGCACTGTTAGTTATTCTCACAATAATGTGTTACCGTCACCTCTGTCCATTTCCTAACACTTAAGTTCAACCTAGTTGAACATTCTGCTCATAATAAGCAATCGTTCCCCATTCTTTAACCTCATTCTATCCCCTAGTAACTTGTATTTCATGCCTATGAGTTTATATATTATAATTAGTTCATATCAGTGAGACCCTGCAATATTTGTCCTTATGTGTCTGACATTTCATTCAATGTAGTGCCCTCAAGGTTTCTTCATCAACCCATTTTTTTTTCAAGACGGTTTTGTTCACCCACAATACTTTCCATCCTAAGCAAACAATCAATGGTTCCCTGTATACGCATATATTTATATATTCTCCACCATCATCACTATCTATATGAGGACATCTCCATTTCTTCCACAAAGAAGGAGGAAGGGTCAAACAAGGCAGAGAGACAAAAGAAAAAGAAAAAGAAAGAAAGAAAGAAAAAAGACAGCTAAAAAACAACAAAAGGAAAGATAGAGTTAACCTAAAGAAGAATAAAAGAATCAGACAACATCACCAATGCCAAGAGTCCCATACCCCTCCTGTATGTCCCTCTCTAAAAGGCATTTAGCTTTGGTATATTGCCTTTGTTACACTAAAGGAAGCAAAATATAATGTTTCTAGTTTGCTTTGATTGTATTTTTTTCCACGATACCATCCTATTTTTAACACTTTGCAAGGCTGACATTCATTTGTTCTCCCTTATGTAAAAACATATTTGGTACATTTTCATAATTGTTGAGCACTCTAGGTTTCCCTGAGTTATACAGTCCCAGTCTTTATCTTTCCTCTCCTTCTGGTGCCCCACATGCTCCTAACCTTCCTCTTTCAATCATACTTACAGCCATCTTTGTTCACTGTACTTACATTGCTGTGCTACCATCATCCAAAATTGTGTTCCAAACCTCTCACTCCTTCCTGTCTGTCTGTAGTGCTCCCTTTGGTATTTCCTGTAGTGCAGTTACCTTGTTCACAAACTCTCTCATTGTCTGTTTGTCAGAGAATAATTTAAACTCTCCCTCACATTTGAAAAACAGTTTTGCCAAATATAGGATTCTTGGTTGGTGGTTTTTATCTTTCGGTATCTTAAATAGATCACCCCACTTCCTTCTTCCCTCCATGGTTTCTATTGAGAAATCTGCACATAGTCTTATCAAACTTCCTTTGTATGTGATGGATCACTTTTCTCTTGCTGCTTTCAGGATTCTGTCTTTGACATTTGATAATCTGCATATTAAGTGTTTTGGCATAAGTCTATTCATATCTATTCTGTTTGGGGTACACTGCGCTTCTTGGATCTGTAATTTTATGTCTTTTCGTAAGAGATGGGAAATTTTCATTGATTACTTCCTCTAGTATTGTTTCTTCCCCTTTTCCTTTCACTTTTCCTTCTGGGACACCCATGACACATGCATTCATGGGTTTCATGTTGTTATTCAATTCGCTGAGATGCTGCTCATATTTTTCCATTCTTCCCCCTACCTGTTCTTTTGTGTGTAGGATTTCAGGTGTCTTGGTCTCCAGTCCTGAGTGTTTTCTTCTGTCTCTTGAGATCTGCTGTTGTATGTCTCCATTGTGTTTTTCATCTCTTGTGTTGTGCCTTTCATTTCCATAGATTCTGCCAGTTTTTTCAAACTTTAGATTTCTACCTTATATTCACCCAGTGTTTTCTTTATAGCCTTCATCTCTTTTGTTATATCTTTCCCAAACTCGTTGATTTGGTTTTTTATTTGATTTAGCATCTTTCTTTGAAAATCTTTAATAGATTGTTTCATTAAAGTTAAACAATATCTCAACTGTATCTTGATGGAGGTGTAAGTTTGTTCCTTTGACTGGGCCATATCTTCACTTTTCCTAGTGTAGACTGTAGTTTTCTGTTATCTAGGCATCTGGTTTCCTTGGTTACCCCAGTCAGATTTTTCCAAACAGAACGGGTTCATGTCTCAGAATGGGGTTATATTCAGGGCGTATCTTAGAATGACAGACTTTCCTGTGAGGTTTCCAGTCGCTGTGTTTTTCCTAACCTGCCCAGCAGGTGGCGCCTGTCAGCCATCACTCCCGACTGGTATGATGAGATGTGGCCCCTTCAGTTTCTGTTTTGGCTGCTTTCCCCCAGCCTCTGGGGTCTGGTTCTGCAGGGAAAGCTGGGCCCCATCTCCTTACAATTAGGGAAGATACAGCCCCTAGGGAGTTATCTGCATTTAAATTTTCTCTCTGGCTCTGTTATCTCCACCCATCTGGGTCAGAGCGTGGCGAACTGAAAAGGGCTGTGCCTCTCTCTTCTGAGCCCCTCAGGTTAGGAGAGAGAAAAAGGGACAGAAAGCACCCTTTTAGACCTAGTACACGGCCCCCCAGTTTCACTTGTCAGCCAGTAACACCTGGTCTTCTGGGCTCCCCCTCACAGGACAGATGAGTCTTCTGGTTCTTTAAGGTCAGTTGTCGCTAAAAGCCTGTGTCTGCTTTTTGGGGATTTGTAGCTTGTATTCAGCAGTCCACTTTTGCTAATTAAAAGCCCAGTTGGAGCTCGGTTGAGCTATATTCGCTTCCTGGGAGAGTGCTGCTTTATACCACAGCGAGGTTTTGCAGCAAAGCCTGCTGTGGGGGGAGGGGACTCCCAACACAGTTGTGCAGTTTTTACTCACAGATTTTATGCTGCAATCTCAGGCATTCCTCCCAGTCCAGGTTGGTGTATGATGTGTGGAAAGTCACAGTTGTCCCCAAGCAGTTATTCCAAATTATTTACTAGTTGTTTGTGATTGTTCACTAGTAGTTCCAGGGGAGTAACTAAATTCCACTCCTCTCTATGCCACCAAAATGCCCCCTCCTTTTGTTATTTATTTATTTATTAAATTTATTTATTTTTTTAATTGAGATTGTTCAGATACCATACAACTATCCAAAGACCTAAAGTGTACAATCAGTTGCCCATGGCACCACCATATAGCTGTGCATCCATCAGCACAATTATTTTTTTTTTCAATTTTTAGAACATTTTCACTACTCCAGAAAAGAAACAAAGACAAAAAAAAGGAAACTCATATCTTCCCATACCCCTAACCACGCCCCCCCCCTCCATTATTGATTCATAGTTTTGGTATAGCACATTTGTTACTGCTGATGAAAGAATGTTAAAATACTACTAACTATAGTATATAGTTTGCAATAGGTATATATTTTTCCCTATATGCCTCTCTATTATTAACCTCTAGTAATAGTGTCATACATTTGTTCTAGTTCATGAGAGAGATTTCTAATATTTGTACAGTTAATCACGGACATTGTCCACCACAAGATTCACTGTTTTATACATTCCCATCTTTTAACCTCCAACTTTCCTTCTGGTGACATGCGTGACTCTGAGCTCACCCTTTCCACCACCTTCACACACCTTTTAGCACTGTTAGTTATTCTCATTACACGCTACCATCACCCCTGTCCATTTCCAAATATTTAAGTTCACCCTAGTTGAACATTCTGCTCATAAGCAACTGCTCCCCATTCTTTAGCATCATTCTACATCCTGGTAACTTATATTTCATGTCTATGACTTTACATATTATAATTAGTTCATATCAGTGAGACCCTGCAATATTTCCCTTTATGTGTCTGTCTTATTTCACTCAATATAGTGTCCTCAAGGTTTCTTTATCAACCCATTTCTTTTAAGACACTCCATTCCGTCCTAAGTAAACAATCATTGGTTCCCTGTATAGTCACGTATTTATGTACTGAGCACCATCGCCACTCTCTATATAAGGACATTTCTTCCACAAAGATGGAGGAAGAGTCAAAGAAGGCAGAGAAGCAAACGAAAAATGCAAGAGAAAGAGAGAAAAACAAACAAACAAACAAAAAACTTGATAGCTAGAAGGTGACAAAAGGAAAGATAGCACTAACCTAAAGTAGAATAACGAGTCAGACAATATCACCAATGCCTGGAGTACCATACCCTTCCATAATTCCCCACCACCCCAATATGCATTAAGCTTTTGTATATTGCTTTTGTTACATTAAAGAAAGCTTAATACAATGTTTCTGTTAATTCTAGCCTCTAGTTTGCATTGATTGTATTTTTCCCCCAATCCCACCCTATTTTTAACACCTTGCAATCTTGACATTCATTTGTTCTACCTCATGTAAAAACATATTTGTACCTTTTATTACAATCGTTGAGCATCCTAGGTTTCCCTGAGTTACAGTTCCAGTCTTTAACGTTTGTCTTTTGTTCTGGTGCCCCACATGATCCCAGCCTTCCTCTTTCAACCATATTCACAGTCATCTTCGTTCAGTGTACTTACATTGCTGTGCTGTATCTCCCAAAATTGTTTTCCAAACCTCTCACACCTGTCTTTTCTTTCCTGTCTGCAGTGCTTCCTTTAGTGTTTCTGGTAGAGCAGGTTTCTTGTTCACAAACTCTGTCATTGTCTGTTTGTCAGAGAATATTTTAAGCTTTCCCTCATATCTGAAGGATAGTTTTGCCGGATATAGGATTCTTGGTTGGTGTTTTTTCTCTTTCAGTACCAAATAGATCACCCCACTTCCTTCTTGCCTTCATGGTTTCTATTGAGAAATCCACACATCCTTTCTATGTGATACATTGTTTCTCTCTTGCTGCTTTCAGGATACTCTCTTTATCTTTGATGTTTGATAATCTGATTATTAAGTGTCTTGGCATAGGCCTATTCAGATCTATTCTGTTTGGGGTACACTGTGCTTCTTGGATCTGTAATTTTATGTCTTTCATAAGAGATGGAAAACTTTCATTGATTATTTCCTCTATTATTGCTTCTGCCCTTTTCCCTTCTCTTCTCCTTCTGGGACACCAATGACAATTAAATTCTTGCTTTTTGTTTTGTCTTTAAGTTCCCAGAGACATTGCTCATATTTTTCCATTCTTTTCTCTATATGTTCTTTTGTGTGTAGGCTTTCAGGTGCCTTGTTCTCCAGTTCCTGAGTCTTTTCTTCTGCCCCTTGAGATCTGCTGTTGTATGTTTCCAGTGTGTCTTTCATCTCGTGTTGTGCCTTTCATTTCCACAGATTCTGCCAGTTGGTTTTTTGAACTTTCAATTTCTACCTTATGTACGTCCTGTGTTTTCATTATATGGTTCATCTCTTTTGCCATATCTTTCCTAAACTTTTTGAATTCACTTATTATTAGTTGTTTCAATTCCTGCATCACAGTTGAAGTACAAGTTTGTTCCCCTGACTGGGCCATAACCTCATTTTTCTTGGTGTAGGTTGTAGCTTTCTGTTGTCTAGGCATGGTTTCCTTGGTTACCCCAATCAGGCCACCCCAGACCAGAATGGGCTAAAGTCCCAGAAGGAAGAAATATTCAGTATCCAGTTTTCCTGAGGGTATGTCTTTTATTGGTACACCCTCTGATGCCTCCGGTAACTGTGCTTTTCTGCCCAGCAGGTGGCGCCTGTTAGCCTATAATTCTTGACTGGTGTAAGTTCTGAATGAAAGGCAGGTGGTAGAGCTGGGCTCCAACCCTTTCCTCTTAGAGAAGACAAATGCCCTAGGTGGAGGTCATTAGTGTTTCAATGGTCTCTCTCTGCCTGTGCTATACCCTTGTCTGGATCACAGAACTGGGAACTGAAAATGGATGAGGCTTTCTCCACTGAGCCAAAAAAGGAACAGATAGTTCCCTTCAGAGCTAGTCCAAGGCAACCCTCTGGCACTCCAAGGTCAGTTGTCACCCAAAGCCTCTGTCTGCTTGTTGGGGATTCATACCTGGTAGAGAGCAGTTCACACTTGCTAATTAAAACCACAGTTGGAGCTCAGCTGAGCAATATTCGCTTGCTGGGAGGAAGCTTCTCTCAGGCACCACGAGGCTTTGTAGCTTGGGCTGTGGAGGAGGGGTTTCCCGATATGGATCCGCAGTTTTTACATACAGATTTTATGCTGTGATCTTCGGCATTCCTCCCAAGTCAGGTTGGTGTATGATGAGTAGACAGTCACGTTTGTTCCCCTGCGGTTATTCCAGATTATTTACTAGTTGTTTCTGTTTTTTTTTTCAGTTGTTCCAGGGGGACTACTTAGCTTCCACTCCTCTCTGTGCCGCCATCTTAGATCCTCTCGTTATTTATTTTTAACTGGGTGTATTGATTGGTCTATATTCTCCTTATTGGTTATATAGTTACAAAAACTGTACATTACAAACAGTGTAGAAACAAGCCAAAAAGAATGTGCCACACATCCTGGATAACAATCTATATGTAGTTAAATGTAGATATAAAAGAAAATACAGACTACCCCCCCATAGTGCACAGTCATGTTTTAGATACAATGTATCACTAGGAAGTGGCCGTTGTCACCCAGCACAGACAATAAGAGCATAATCCGTTCAGTACAGTTTCCCTCCATCTGACAAAGTCATTATACTCTTCTTGTATGCTGGGATATTATTAACATCCAGATCCTGCTTATTCTTCTCACACAGATCCGTCAGTACAGCACCCAGTTCATTTTCATGTATGTATCCACTGCCATACTGATTATGTAACTCAAAAACTTTATTGAACTCTTTCTCACGCATCTTGATTTTCTGAAATTTAAGAAGAAAATTCTCCTGCACTGGTAGTAACCTGGCCATCTCAGTTAATTCCAGTTCCCATTATTACTTGAGTCAAAAATTTCAGCATGAGGTCTGTACACTTGGCTAATTTTGCATCATCAATAGTCTTGTTTGCTTTTTCTAACAAGTCCTTTAAAAACTTCTTAAGCATCTCAGTTTCTAGGAAACCACTGTGATCTGTATCATTTTCTCAATGTCTTCATGAATTCCTCACAGGAATTCAGCCACTGGCAGTGGAAGAGCAGCCGGAAGTTCTCTTCCATGGGTAATACATGTGCCAACTCTACAATTCCAATTTTTTCATTTTCTCTCTGCCCATACTGATCCACAAATGTTTTCATTTCACATGATAATTCCAGTCCAGCCTTCATCCATGCCTGCTGCAACTCCTGGATCAATTTCTGCACCTCCTTTCCTTCTAGGTAGCTGCCTCCATCAGAATCAAAATTAAGCCAGATCTTGAAAAACTCTGACGCTATGATCAGGGCTGACTGCAGGTGGGATTCCGCCATCTTAAAGCGAGGTGGCTGTCTCTGTAAGTATGTGTGTGCAAACATGTCCATGTGAGTGTGGGTGAGAGAGAACCTGAGTGTGTGAGTTTTGGATGACAAGGAAGACCAGGGCACTGACTATGCCGGGCACTGTCCTTGGTGCTGCACAAGCTCAGCCATTCCTTTGGTGTTCTCTCTCTCAGACCATGTTCTTTTTTAATTATTATTATGGAATATAACATATATAAATAGAAGTGATAACTTTCCAAGTGCAACTTAACAAGTAGTTAGAAAATTTCAAAGAATGTTATGGGTTACAGTTCCACAATTTCAGTTATTTCCTTATTGTGAAATGTAACATATAGGCAAAACCGTTATATCTTTCAAAGTATGATTTAACAAGTAGTTATATAGGAACTTGCCAAAAATGTTATGAGTTACAGTGAAATATAACATATATACAAAAAGGTAATAACTTTCAAACTATAATTTAACAAGTAGCTATAGAGCAAATATCAAAGAATTCTATGGGATACAGTTCCAGCATTTAAATTCTTTCCTCCTAGCTATTCTAGTACTCTAGCAAATAGGAATAAAATTATATGGAGGTTCAGTATTCATAATCCTTTGTTAAATTCCATGTTGTCTGTTTGTACTCCTTCCTCTAGTTTAATCACTTTCCTGATCTTCAGGGATGTCTAGGAAGTAACCACCCAAACTTGTTCATGTTGAAAAGGGGTGTCAACATTATGGGAAACGGAGACACAACTGGTTGATGTTCCCAAAAAAGCCTATTGCCTCTGGGTTTGGAACTTACCTGCATAGAAGTTCTCAGGAGGATTTAAGTTCCTTAAGAATAAACTTAGTGAGTGAAACTTTAACAGAGTCTCAGATATGGGTATTCTTTAGGGTTTTCCGGACTACTGCTGACTTCGGCCTATTATACCATTGCCATTTGGCATACTTAGCTGAAGCTTGCATAGGAGTAACCATCAGTGCAGCCTCTTGACTCTATCTGAATTCTCTTAGCCACTGAAACCTTATCTTGATGCCTTTCTTTTCCCCCTTTTGGTCAAAAAGGCATTCTCAATTCCTCGAAGCCAGAGTCAGGCTCATTCCCAGAATCCATGTCCCACGTCTCCAGGGAGACTCATTCACCTGGGGGATCCTGTCCCACGTCAGGGCGAGGGTGATGAATGTATACGCAGAATTAGGTTTAGAGAAAGTCCACATTTGAGCAACAAAAGAGGTTCTCTGGAGGTGACTCTTAGGAACAATTATAGGTGGGTTTAACCTCCCCTTTACAACAATAAGTTTCAAAAGAGCAAGTCTGAAGATTGAGGCTTGTAAAGTAGGGGGTTCCTAAGTTCACACAGCATATGTTCTGTACCAGATAATCCATCCATATTTCACATTATCACCACTTAGTTGTACAATTTTAATCACTCCCCATTTTAAACAATTCTCATGACTGAAAACACCTTGTAGCTCTTTTCAGCCCTTACTTATTTGTCCCTAGTATTTGTGTGGTAGTAGTATGGTATTCCAATTAATTATAGTCCCTGGTATGCAAAAGGTAGATTTTTCCCATATACCATTCTGTTTTCAACTCTCTGGACTAACGTCACAACTTAGAAGTATATCATGCAAGCACTTATCTATATTTCTTGTGCTGATCTGTGGGACACATACCTTTAAACAACCCCTTTCAAACCTATTTACCTTCAATACAACTCCGGTACTTATAATCCCATTAACAAACAATCATCACCCATATCTATTCCATACTACTGAATTCACCATGATTAACATATCTGAACATATTAGATTACCATTCCTCCTCCACAAGCTTCCGTCTATCACTAGGTTTCCAGTATTCTACATGATAAAACATTGATTTTACATTGTTCAGGGAGTTCACAGTAGTGGTATCATACAATATCTCTCCATTTGTGTCTGACCTATTTCACTCAGCATTATATATTCAAGATTCATTCATATTGCCATAGGTTTCAGGATCTTGTTCCTTCTTATTGCTGCATAGTATTACATCTTACTATATACCTCATTTTCTTTAGCCACTCGTCTATTGAAGGACATTTGGATTGCTTCCATCTCTTGGCAACTGTAAACATTGCTGTTATGAACACAGGTGTACAAATGTCTGTTTGTATCACTGCTTTCAGATCTTCTTGGTATATACCAAGAAGTGAAACTGATGGACTGTAGGGTAATTCTATATCTAGTTTTCTGAGAAAATGCCAAACTGTCTTCCACAGTGGCTATACCACTATCAAGTCCCACCAGCAATTAGTAAGAGTTCCAATTTCTCCACATCCACTCCAGCATTTATTGCTCCCTGTTTGTTTAATGGTGGTCATCCTTATTGGTATGAGATGGTGCCTCACTGTGTGTTTCTTTTTTTAATTGAGATTGTCCACATAGCATTCAATTATCCAAAGATTCAAAGTATACAATCAATTGCCCATTGTACCATCATACCACTGTGCATCCATCACCACAATTATTTTTTCAATTTTTAGTACATTTTCATTACTCCAGAAAAGATATAAAGACAAGAAAAGAAAACTCAAATCCTCCCATAACTCTAACCCCCACAACATTACTGCTTTATAGTTTTGGTGTAATACATTTGGTACTGTTGATGAAAGAATGTTGAAATACTACTAACTATAGTATATAGCTTGCAATAGGTATAATTTTTTTCCTATATGCCCCTCTATTATTAACTTCCAGTTATAGTGTCATACATTTGTTCTGGTTCATGAGACAATTCTAATATTTGTACAGTTAATCACAGACATTGTCCACCACAAGAGTCACTGTTTTATACATTCCCATCTTTTAACCTCCAACTTTCCTTCTTGTGACATGCATGACTCTGAGCTTATCCTTTCCACCACCTTCACACACTAGTCAGCACTGTTAGATATTCTCACAACATGTTACCATCACCTCTGTCCATTTCCTAACATTTAAGTTCACCCTAGTTGAACATTCTGCTCATAATAAGCAACTGCTCTGCATTCTTTACCATCTTTCTATATCCTGGTAACTTATATTTCATGTCTATGAGTTTACATATTATAATTACTTCATATCAGTGAGACCCTGCAATATTTGTCCTTATGTGTCTATCTTATTTCATTCAACATAGTCCCCTCAAGATTTTTTCATCAAACCGTCTTTTTAAGATGGTTTTGTTTGCACACCATACATTCATTCCGTCCTAAGTAAACAATTGTTGGTTCCCTGTATAGTCATGTATTTATGTATTCAGCACCATCACTACTATCTATATAAGGACATCCCCATTTCTTCCACAAAGAAGGAGGATGAGTCAAAGAATGCAGAGGGACAAAAGAAAAAGAAAAAAGAGAGAGAAGAAAAAAAAACCTGACAGCTAGAAAGCAAGAAAAGGAAAGACGGTATTAAACTAAAGTAGAATAAAGAATCAGACAATATCATCAATGCCAGGAGTCCCATACCCTTCTCCTATGTCCCTCCCCGCCAATACGCATTTAGCTTTGGTATACTGCCTTTGTTATATTAAAGGAAGCATAATATAATGTTTCTGTTAATTATAGTCTCTAGTTTGCATTGATTGTATTTCCCCCCATCACACCCTATTTTTAACACCTTGCAATGTTGAGATTCATTTGTTCTACCTCATGTAAAAACATATTTGTACCTTTTACTACAATCGTTGAGCATCCTAGGTTTCACTGAGTTATCCAGTTCCAGTCTTTATCTTTCCTCTTTCGTTTTGGTGTCCCACATGGTCCTAACCTTCCTCTTTCAACCATGCTCACAGTCATCTTTGTTCAGTGTACTTACATTGCTGTGCGACGCTGTGCGACTATCTCCCAAAACTGTTTTCCAACCCTCTCACTCCTGTCTTGTCCTTTCTGTCTGTAGTATTTCCTTTAGTGCTTCCTGTAGAGCAGGTATCTTGTTCACAAAATCTGTCATTGTCTGCTTGTCAGAGAATATTTTAAGCTCTCCCTCATATTTGAAGGACAGTTTCGCCGGATGTAGGATTCTTGGCTGGTGGATTTTCTCTTTCAGTATCTTAAACCTATCATCCCACTTCCTTCTTGCCTCCATGGCTTGTATTGAGAAATTCACACGGAGTCTTATCAAACTTCCTTTGTATGTGATGGATCGGATTTTTTTGCTGCTTTCAGGATTCTTTCCCTATCTTTGATGTTTGATAATGTGATATTAAATGTCTTGGCATAGGCCTATTCAGATCTATTCTCTTTGGGGTACGTTGCACTTCTTGGATCTGTAATTTTTATGTCTCTCATAAGAGATGGGAAATTTTCATTGATTATTTCCTCTATTATTGCTTCTGCCCCTTCTCCCTTCTCTTCTCCTTCTGGGATACCACTGGCCTGTACATTCCTACATTTGTTTTGTCCTTAAGTTCCCAGAGACACTGCTCATATTTTTCCATTCTTTTCTCTGTTCTTTTGTGTGTAGGCTTTCAGGTGCCTTGTTCTCCAGTTCCTGAGTGTTTTCTTCTGCCTCTTGAGATCGACTGTTGTATGTTTCCATTGCGTCTTTCATCTTTTGTGTTATGCCTTTCATTTCTATAGATTCTGCCAGTTGGTTTTTTGAACTTTTGATTTCTACCTCATGTACACCCAGTGTTTTCATTATATGGTTCATCTCTTTTGCCATAACTTCCCTAAACTTTTTGAATTGACTTAATGTTAGTTGTTTAAATTCCTGCATCTCAGTTGAAGTCTAAGTTTGTTCCTTTGACTGGGCCATAACTTCGTTTTCCTTAGTGTAGATTGTAGTTTTCTGCTGTCTAGGCATCTGGGTTCCTTAATTACCCCAATCAGGTTTTCCCAGACCAGAACAGGCTCGGGTCTTGGAAGGAGGGGATAGTATTCTGTTTCCCTAAGGGTGTCTTAGAAGTCTGGTACACCCTGTGAGTCCTCAAGTCAATGTGCTTTTCTGCCCAGCAGGTGGCATCTGTCAGCCTGTAGCTCCAGACTGGTGTAAGGAGGTAGGGCCTGTGGCTGTTTTCCCTCAGGCTCTGGGGTCTGGTTCTGAATGGAAGGTGGGTAGTAGAGCCAGCCCCACCTCTTTCCTCTAGGGAAAATACACCCCCTAGGAAGAGGTCATTAGCATTTGAATGGTCTCTCTCTATATCTGTGCTATCTCTATCCCTGTCTGGGTCAGAGCATTGGGTACTGAAAATGGCTGAGGCTTTCTCCACTGAGCCAAAAAAGGGGATAGAAAGCCCCCTTCAGGGCCAAGTCCACAGCCACCCTCCGGTTCTCCAAGGTCAGTCATCACCCAAAGCCTTTGTCTACTTGTTGGGGATTCATAGCTTGTATTGAGCAGTCCACATTTGTTAATTAAAACCCCAGCTGGAGCTCAGCTGTTACATTTGCTTGCTGGGAGAGTGCTGCTCTCAAGCACTGCGAGGCTTTGCAGTTCGGGCCATAGGGGGAGGGGGGGGCCCCAGCTTGGATTCACAGTTTTTACTTACAGATTTTATGCTGTCATCTTGGGCATTCCTTCCTATTCAGGTTGGTGTATGATGAGTGGATAGTCATGTTTGTCCCTCTGCAGTTATTTCAGATTATTTACTAGCTGTTCCTGGTTGTTTATTAGTTGTTCCAGGGGGCAAACTAGCTTCCACTCCTCTCTATGCCGCAATCTTCTTCCGTCATCCCTCATTGTGGTTTTGATTTGCATTTCCCTAATATCTGGTAAAGATGAACATCTTTTCATGTTTTTTTTTTTTAGCCATTTGTATTTCCTCTTTGGAAAAATGTCTTTTCATATTTTTGGCAATTTTATGATTGGGCTATTTGTACTACTGTTGTTGAGTTGTAGGATTTTTTTAATATATGCAGGATATCAGTCTTTTATCAGACAAATGGCTTCAAAATATTTTCTCCCATTGAGTTGGCTGCCTTTTCAACTTTTTGACAAAGTTTTTGAGGCACAGAAGCTTTTGAGTTTGAGGAGCTCTCATTTATCTATTTTCCCTTTGTTGATTGTACTTTGGGTGTAAGGCTGTGCCAGTTTGAATGTATTGTGTCCCCCAAACACCATTATCTTTGATGTGTCTTGTGGGGCAGATGTTTTGGTGCTGATTAGATTTGCTTGGAATGTGCCCCACCCAGCTGTGGGTGATGACTGATGAGATACTCTCATGGAGGCGTGGCCCCACCCATTCAGGGTGGGCCTTGATCAGTGGAGCCATATAAATGAGCTGACTCAAAGAGAAGGAACTCAGTGCAGCTGTGAGTGATGTTTTGAAGAGGAGCAAGCTTGCTAGAGAGGAACGTCCTGGGAGAAAGCCATTTTGAAAACAGAACTTTGGAGCAGACTCCAGCCACGTGCCTTCCCAGCTAACAGAGGTTTTCCGGATGCCATTGGCCATCCTCCAGTGAAGGTACCCGATTACTGATGTGTTACCTTGGACAGTTTATGGCCTTAAGACTGTAACTGTGTAGCCAAATAAACCCCCTTTTTATAAAAGCCAATCCATCTCTGGTGTTTTGCATTCTGCAGCATTAGCAAACTAGAACAAAGGCCTTAGCAGCTACCTCCTATTATTAGGTCCTGAAGATGTTTCCCTATATTACCTTCTAAGAGTTTTATTGTGCTATCTCTTATATTGAAGTTTTGATACACTTTGAATTAATTTTTTTATATGTTGCTATGTAGGAGTCCTTGTGCCAGTCTGAATGTATTATGTCCCCCAAAATGCCACTATCTTTGATGCAGTCTTGTAGGGGCAGATGTATTACTGCTGATTATATTGTGATTCTTTGAGTGTTTCTATGGTGATGTGAATCAATCAACTGTGAGCAAGATCTCTGATTGGATATTTTACATGTAGGTGTTACCCCACCCATTCAGAGTGGGTCTGAATTAAATCACTGGAGCCATATAAAAAGGTGACAAACAGAAGGAACACAGAAGCAACTGAGGGTGACATTTTGAAGAGGAGCTGCAGGTAAGAGAGGACTAAACGCCCCAAAAGCAACATTTTGGAGAATGCCATTTTGAAATGCAACCTGGAAGTAAGTGGATGCCAGCCATGTGCCTTCCGAGCTAACAGGTTTTCCGTCGCCAGTAGCCTTTCTCCAATGAAGGCACCCGTTATTGATGCCTTACCTTGGACACTTTATGGCCTTAAGAGTGTAACTTTGTAGCCAAATAAACCCCCCTCATAAAAGCCAATCCATTCCTGGTATTTTGCAGAAAGGCAGTATTAGTTAACCAAAACAGTCCTCTTTCATTCTTTTGGTAATGGATATCCAGTTTTCCAGCCCTATTTATTAAAGAGACTGTTCTGTCCCAGTTCAGTGGATTTGGGGACTTATCAAAAATCAAGCAACCATAGATCTGGGGGTTTATTTCCAAAATCTCAGTTCGATTCTGTTGATCAACATGTGCCAATACCATGTTGTTTTGACCACTGTGGCTTTATAGTAGGCTTCAGAGTCTGTAAGTATAACTCATCCCACTTTATTCTTCTTTCTAAGGATGTTGGCAATTTGAGGCTCTTTTCCTTCTCAGGTAAATCCGATAACTAGCTTGTCCAAGTCTGCAAAGTAGTTCATTGGAATTTTGATTGGAATTGCATTGAATCTGTAGATCAGGGTGGATAGAAGTGACATCCTAACAACATTTGCTCTTTCTATCCATGAGCAAGGAGTATTTTTCTACTTCTTTAGGTCTTTTAAATTCCTTTTAATAAAGTTTTATAATTTTGTGTGTAGAGGTCTTTTACATCTTTGGTTAAGTTTATTCCTAGGAACTTGATTGTTTTAGTTGCTAGTGTAAATGGAATTTTTTTTTTATTGCCTCTTCAGTTAGGTCATCACTAGTGTTTAGGAACATGCATGACTTGTGTACATTAATCTTGTATCACACCACTCTAACGAATTTGTTTATTAGTTAAAGTAGCTTTGTTGAAATTTCTCAGGATTTTCAAAACATAAGATCATATCATCTGCAAATAATGACAGTTTTACTTCCTACTTTCCAATTTGGATGCCTTTTACTTCTTTGCCTTGGCGAATTGCTCTGGCTAGAACTTCTAGCACAATGTTGAACAACAGAGGTGACGTGGGCATCTTTGTCTCATTCCCAATCTTAGGGGGAAGTCTTTCAGCCTCTCACCACTGGATACTATGCTGGGT
This sequence comes from Choloepus didactylus, assembly GCF_015220235.1. Lineage (NCBI taxonomy): Eukaryota > Metazoa > Chordata > Mammalia > Pilosa > Megalonychidae > Choloepus > Choloepus didactylus. The sequence goes on along the minus strand of NC_051314.1, from coordinate 29,438,312 downwards.
TTTTCAAATATGCCCTTTATCATATTGAGGAAGTTCCCCACAATTCTTACCTTTTGAAGTGCTTTTATCTAAAAGGGAGGCTGAATTTTGTCAAACGCTTCTTCAGTGTCTTTCGATATGATCATTTGATGTTTCCCTTTCAATTTGTTAATGTGTTGTATCACATTAACTGATTTTCTCATATATTTTCTTACGTTGAACCACCATGGCATGCCAGGAATGAACCTGGTCGTAGCGTATAATTCCTTTAACGTTACTTTGGGTTCAATTTGCAAGCATTTTGTTGAGAATTTCTACATCTGTACCCATTAGAGAGATTGGCCTATAGTTTTCCTTTTTTGTAGTATCTTCATCTGGTTTTGGTATCAGAGTGACATTAGTTTCAGAAAATGAGTTAGGAGTGTGCTGTTTTAAACCTCCTTATATTTATGAAAGCTCTGGATCCTTAGTGGTTATTGATTTCTAGTTGCATTCCATTATGGTCAGAGAATGTGCTTTGAATAATTTCAGTCTTTTAAAATTAATTAAGACTTGTTTTGTGCCCCACCATATGATCTATCCTAGAGAACTCTCCATGGGCACTAGAGAAAAATGTATATTCTCGTACTTTGGGATGTGTTCTAGTTTACTAATGCTGCGGAAAGCAAAACACCAGAGATGGATTGGCTTTTATAAAAAGGGGGTTTATTTGGCTACACAGTTACAGTCTTAAGGCCATAAAGTGCCCAAGATAACACATCAGTAATCAGGTACCTTCACTGGAGGATGGCCAATGGCATCCGGAAAACCTCTGTTAGCTGGGAAGGCACATGGCTGGCGTCTGCTCCAAAGTTCTGTTTTCAAAACGGCTTTCTCCCAGGACGTTCCTCTCTAGCAAGCTTGCTCCTCTTCAAAACGTCACTCACAGCTGCACTGAGTTCCTTCTCTTTGAGTCAGCTCATTTACATGGCTCCACTGATCAAGGCCCACCCTGAATGGGTGGGGCCATGCCTCCATGGGAGTACCTCATCAGAGTCATCACCCACAGCTGGGTGGGGCACATTCCAAGCAAATCTAATCAGCACCAAAACGTCTGCCCCACAAGACTACATCAAAGATTATGGCATTTGGGGGACACAATACATTCAAACTGGCACAGGATGTAATGATCTATAGACGTCTGTTAAGTCTAATTCATTTATCACATTGTTTAGGTTCTCAGTTTCCTTATTGGTTGTCTGTCTAGTTGTTCTATCTATAGAAGAGAGTGGTGTATTGAAGTCTCCCACTATTATTGTTGAAACATCTATTGCTCACTTCACTTTAGTCAATGTTTGTCTCATTTATTTTGGGGCTCCTGGATTGGGCACATAAGCATTTCTGACTGTTATTTCTTCTTGGTCAATTGTCCCTTTCATTAATATATAGTGTCCTTCTTTGTTTCTTATGACGTCTTTGTATTTGGAGTCTATCTTGTTCCATATTAGTATATAGCTTCCCCTGCTTTCTCTTGGTTTCAACTTTGGTATTATATTTTTTCCCCATCCTTTCACTTTCAGTCTTTATGTCACAGTGTCTAAGATGAGTCTCTTGTAAACAACACATCGATGGGTCATACTTTTTAATCCATTCTACCAGTCTGTATCTTTTAATTGGAGAGTTTAATCCATTTACATTCAAAGTTCTTACTGTGAAGGGCATTCTTGACCCAGCCTTTGGTTTTTAGTGGTCAGATCTATTTTCCTCCCTCTGTTTTTTTTTTTTTTTCTTTCCCTTTAAGTTACCCTTACTAATATGCTTCAGTTCTGTGCCCTTCTCCCACCCTCTATCTCATTTCTTTTTTTCTGAGATGGTAGAGCTCCCTTCAGTATTTCTTGCAGAGCAGGTCTCTTGTTAACAAATTCTCTCCGCATTCATTTGTCTGTGAAAATTTTAAACTCTTCCTCAATTCTGAAGGCTCACTTTGCTAAATAAAGAATTCTTGGTTGGGAATATTCCTCTTTCAGAATCTTAAATATGTCATACCACTGCCTTCTCGCCTCCATTGTGCCCACTTAGTAGCAGAAATAAATGACATAGAGTACAGAAAAACAATAGAGACAATAAATAAAACCAAAAGTTGGTTCTTTGAGATCAACAAGATTGATAAGCCCTTAGCTAGACTGAAAAAATAAAAAAGAGAAAAGACCCAAATAAAATAATAAATGAGAGAGTGGACATTACTGCAGATCCCCCAAAAATAAAAAAAAATCATAAGAGGATACTAGGAACAACTTTACACCAACAAACTAGATAATGTGGAGGAAATGGACAAGTTCCTGGAAACATGTGAACAACTAGACTGACCAGAGAAGAAACAGAAGACCTAAATAAACCAATCACAAACAAAGAGATCCAATCAGTCATCAAAAAGCTTCCCACAAATAAATGCCCAGGGCCAGATGGCTTCACAGGGGAATTCTACCAAACTTTCCGAAAAGAACTGACATGAATCTTACTTAAACTCTGTTCCAGTTTGCTAATGCTGCCGTCATGCAAAATACCAGGAATGGATTGGCTAAAAGTGGGTTTATTTGGTTACAAATTTAGTCTGAAGGCCATAAAAATGTCCAAATTAAGGCATCAACATGAGTATACCTTCACCAAAGGAAGGCCAATGGCATTGAGGAAACCTCTGTTAGCCGGGAAGGCATGTGGTTGGTATCTGCCGATCCCAGGTTGTGTTCCAGCTCCTCTCTCAGCTCCCATGCTTTCTTCAAAATGTTGCTCTTGGGGCGTTTTATCCTCTCTTAGTTCTTCCAGAGCAAACACTGGGAAAGCATCTCCAAATGTCAGCAAAAGTTTGCTTACAGTGGCCATCTCCAAAGTGTCTCTCTGACCTGCTCTCCAAAATGTCCCTCTCAGATGCTCTGAGGTTCTTCTGTTTGTGAGGTCTTCTATATGACTCCAGCAATTAAATCAAGATCCACCCTGAATGGGTGGGGTCCATATCACCACGGAAATTATCCAATCAAACATTTCACTCACAGTTGATTGAGTCACATCTCCATGAAAACACTCAATCGAAGAATTCCAACCAAATCAACACTAATACACCTGTCCCCAGAAGATAGCATCAAAGGACATGGCGTTTTGGGGACATAATATATCTAAACCAGCAAAAACTCTAAAAAAATTGAAGAAAAGGGAACACTACCTAACTCATTTTATGAAGCTAACGTCGCTCTAATAACAAAACCAGGTAAAGATGCTACAAGAAAGGAAAACTACAGTCCAATCTCCTTCATGAATAGTGACACAAAAATTCTCAATAAAATACTTGCAAATCGAATCCAAAGACACATTAAAAAAAAAAATCATACGCCGTGACCAAGTGGGGTTCATTCCAGGCATGCAAGGATGGTTCAACATAAGAAAATCAATCAATGTAATACAACACATTAACAAATCAAAAGGGAAAAATAAAATATTCATCTCAATAGATGCTGAAAAAGCATTAGACAAAATCCAGCATCCTTTTTTGATAAAAACACTTCAAAAGTAGGAATTGAGGGAAACTTCCTCAATATGATAAAGGATATATATGAAATACGCACAGCCAGCATAGTACTCAATGGCAAGAGACTGAGAGCCTTTCCTCTGAGATCAGGAACAAGACAATGATGCCACTGTCACCACTGTTATTCAACATTGTGTTAGAAGTGCTAGCCAGAGCAATACAGCAAGACAAAGACATAAAAAGCATCCAAATTGGAAAGTAGGAAGTAAACTGTCATTATTTGCAGATGATATGATCTCATATCTGGAAAACCCTGAGAAACAACGACACAGCTATTTGAGCTAATAAACAAATTTAGCAAAGTAGTGGAATACAAGATTAATGCACATAAGTCAGTAATGTTCCTATACACTAGAAATGATCTAACTGAAGAGACACTCAAGAAAAAGATTCTTGCTAGGATTCTCAATAGCAAGTGAAAAAATCAAGTACATGGGAATAAACTTAACCAAGGATATAAAAGACCTATACATTGAAAATTACATAACTTTACTAAAAGAAATAGAAGGGGACCTAAAAAGATGGAAAAAATATTCCAAAAATATTCCGTATTCATGGATAGGAAGGTTAAATGTCATTAAGATGTCAATTCCACCCAAACTCATCTACAGATTCAATGCAATTCCAATCAAAATTCCAACAACCTACTTTGTGTTAGAAAATTCCACTCCTTTCCAAACAGCACATTAAGCAAGATTTAATGTGCAAGACTTCCTGGTGGCCAGCATAACATGCTACAGCCACTGCATTTTGCCCCAAACCCCCCTTCCTCAGCTATATATATTCTAATTCTTAAAAGGACGCTAAAACCCACTATTCACTTTTCATTAGCTCAACACCATTCCCTCTCAAATCCCACCCCGACAGGCCCCCGGGTCCAATCACCATTTGACCCATCAGCTAAACCCCTGTTCATCTTTACCAACTGACCACCCCTAGTAGCTGAACATAAATACAGCTCTCCCTTTGTCTCGAGCAGGCTGAAGCTTTACTTCAGACCCCCGCCATGCTGATGGCACTTTTCTTTCTGACCTCCACCATGCTGACGTGCAAATAAAACTTTCCTGCCTGAAACTCGATCAGTCTCTGTGTCCTCTATGACTGCACCCTGAAATTTCTATCACAGTAGACTTGGAAAAGCTAGTTATCAAATTTATTTGGAGCAGAAAGATGCCTCAAATTGCTAAAAACACTCTAGAAAAGAAAAATGAAGCAGGAGGACTTATGCTTCCTGACTTTGAAGCTTACTATAAAGTCACAGTAGTCAAAACAGCATGGTACTGGCACAAAGAAAGACATACTGATCAATGGAATCGAATTGAGAATTCAGTGATAGACCCCCAAATCTATGGTTGACTGATCTTTGATAAGGCCCTCAACATCACTGAACTGTGACCTAACAGTCTCTTCAACAAATGGGGCTGGGAGAGCTGGATATCCACATCCAAAAGAATGAAAGAGGACCCCTACCTCACACCCTACACAAAAATTAACTCAAAGTGGATTAAAGACCTCAATATAAGAGACAGTACCATAAAACTCCTAGAAGATAACACAGGGAAACATCTTCAGGACCTTGTATTAGGAGGTCGCTTCTTAGACCTTATAAAAAGCACAAGCAACAAAAGAAAAAATAGATAAATGGGAATTTCTCAAAATTAAAGCTTCTGAACCTCAAAGAATTTGTCAAAAAGTGAAGCAGCAGCCAACTCAATGGGAAAAAATATTTGGAAACCATGTATCTGAGAAAAGACTGGTATCTTTCATATATAAAGAACTCCTACAACTCAATGACAATAGTACAAACAGTCCAATTATAAAATGGGCAAAAGATATGAAAAGACATTTCTCTGAAGAGGAAATACAAATGGCTAAAAAACACATGAAAAAATGTTCCTCTTCACTAGCTATTAGGGGGACGCAAATTAAGATCACAATGAGATATCATCTCACACCAATTAGATTGGCTGCCATTAAACAAACAGGAAACTACAAATGCTGGAGAGGATGTGGAGAAATTGGAACTCTTACTCAATGTTGTATAACAGCCACTCTAGAGGGTAGTCAGGTGGTTCCTTAGAAAACTAGATATCAAGCTACCCTTCGATCCAGCAATTTCACTTCTTCTCAGTATATACCCAGAAGATCTGAAAGCAGTGACATGAACAGATAATTGCACACCACTGTTCATAGTGGCATACCAATGTTCATAATGTTCATAGTTCATTGTCATTCCTTCGCCTCTGAACAAGATGGGGGAACAAGTAGTTCAATCATACATGATCATACATACGAAAGAATGCTGATTTGGGGAATCAGTGGGCCCATCTAATAAAATTCCAGTCATAGGACCATTTAATTGAGAATTAATCATGCACAGTAAGCCCATGTAATCAAATTTCCAGATATAGGAACCTCTGTGACAGAGGCTGGTAACCTAATGTTGGCTACTTTATGATCTAAATTACTGCATACAAATAACTGCTGGGCATTAACCATAGAGTCAGGGGTATCTGGTTAAAAGAATTAGAAAATTAGGTACACTGCTCTTTATATGCTGTGTGTGTGTGTAGGTGGGGGTGTGTGTATAAATAAAATAAATCTTTTACGTTGTAATGAACAATTATTGAATATAACTAAAAACACTTAAGTATTATACTTGTTGAGATCTCCCTATATATACATAAATATATATGATTTTAAACTGTATTGCTTTACCTTTTTCCAAAAATATATGGCTATCACTTCCATCATTTTCTAACAACTGTTCTTCCAATATCATACTGTCAAGTGAAATGGTATCCAAAGAAGTTTGTGAAGTGCTTTTTTCCATGTTCTTAAAAGAAACACCGAGTGGAGCCAGGTTGTGTGGGCAACGTTCCTTAGGCTTTCCACTGTTAAGAAACAAAATCATTAGAAAATCATAGATATAAAGAAGGAATTGTATTTGAAAAAGACTTCTAACAAAATAAAAACAAGTATATTTCATCCACAAGTTTTAAAATTATATTTAAAAATATAAACTCAAAGTGTTTTTATATTCCAAAAAATCTACTCTTCCAACTAACAATGCCACATTTTGTCATGGGGTTTTCTGTTTAAAAGCAAGAAAAAAAAAAAAAAAAAAATACAAAGACACACACACACCAAAACAAAAACAAAAACTCCCAACATATATTGTTACCTTAAAGAACACTGTGATTTAAGTGCTCTAACTGTGGATGCTTCTTTACTGATTTCCAGGTTCTCAGAGAGTGAAGCCGTTTCTGGAACCAAATCTTCAGCTTTGAAGATTGATTCTATGTTTTTATTTTCTTTACCAGTGAAACTATTTGAAACTATGTTTTGATTACCACTATTATCATATGATAGGATACTTGAATCTTCTCTGTAGTTTAAGACACTGTTTGGATCTGTATAGGATGAATGCTTTTTGTCACTTATTTCTGATCCAAATTCTCCTGAGCCACTTTTGTAAATAAGTCCACTACTTTCATCTTCACTTATTTTCCCTAAATTTTTATCTGACAAATAATCCTGGAAAGAAATACCTTTTTGCAGATTTGTATCACTAGCTGATTTAAAAAGCAATGGATCCTTCGAAGGGACATGGCAAAGGTCAACACTCATAGATCTGCTGTCTGCCATATGACTAAGAGTTACACTTCGAATTTGATTTATACCACTAACTTGCTTTCTTTTTGAAGACAAAAATTCTCCATTTTCTGTAGGCAAGTAATCAGGAACCACTGGGCCCACACTTTCAGGAACAGACGACTTAAGATTATTTGCATGATCCACTGGATGTAGCAAAAGAGCCACTTCTGCGCTTTTAAGTAAAATTCCAATGCAAATGGAAGGCTGACTGGCACGACTGCCAGTCACAGCTTCTACATCCTTCCTTAAATTCTCTGAAAGTAGAATAAGTGACTCATGGAGGAAAAGCAAGAGCAGATATTGGTAGTGATTGATATGCATACTGACGTGTTTATGAATGTGAACCAGGACATGAATATCTGCATCGGATGATGAAGAGGAAACTCTTAAAAATGTATCTGATGAAGAGGGTTTCTGACCACCATTTGTCAAGTGCTCAGCCTCTGTACTATAATACTCCTTCAAGAGCTTTTTGTGCTTCAGTCGGCCAGCCAGATCACTAGATTCACTTTGTGATGTATTTAGAGATACGTGATTACAAGTCTGCAGCTCTTTTTGTGACTCTGCATATCTTGTTGGTTGACAAATCCAGAAAGAAAGAGGAAAAGAGTCTACAAAATTTATTGGCCGTCCTTTTCCACGTTTCATCCCTTCATAGTCTATCCAAAATTGAGAAAAGTAAACAGCCCAAACATCCATGGCAGCAGAAGTTTTAAGAGTATGTTTATTCAATTCGGGAGTAATATTTCCTTTATAAACTTCATGCATTTTGGTATCTTGTTCATGAGCGTGTCTCTGGAAGATTGGATGCAGAAGATTAAAACTGTCACAAGATTTGGGAAAACTGGTGTATGTTTTACTAAAAAAATCACAACCTTTGAAGTCTTGAAACAAAGCTTCTAGATCAGAATGTCGACAGTTTGGACAGTGCCTTGTATTTGTAGCAATCATTTCAGAACTCTGAACAGAAATTGCATGTGGTTGATCTTGATGACAGTCAGCTTTTGTTTCAGAAGGAATGACAAACTAGAATGGAAAAAAATTAATGTAGTCCAATTACAAATCTATACATCTTAAAGACAAAAAAAAAAATCGAGAATATGACAGCTTAAAAGTTCTTTTTCTTGACATCTATCCGCAAAATACTATTTTCTTTTCTAGACATGAAATGCTAACTTCTTATCCTCAAATATTTTTATTACACTAAGGAAAAGGGACTTAAATGATACACCATGACAAGAAAAGAACTTTAAAAAAAGCATGATTTAATAATGTACATCACATGTAATTATTTTTTTGCACACGATAACAGAAAAAAAGAACATTAATTAAATTAAACCATGATTTATTAAATGGTTACTATGCACTGAGCATATACAAAAAAGTGTCAAGTCTGAAAAAAGGATTTTTTTAAAAGGATATTTTAAATCCACGAAATTTGGGGGATGACTGGATGAGTGAATGTAATGACTGAAAGGATCTCATTGAAATCACTTTTCTTGAATAAAGGAAAATAAACTCAACAGTATAGGTCAAACTATTTACTAAAATAATTTCCAGGGGATAATTAATGCCAGTCCTGAAAATATTCATATCAAAGAGTTTAAAGCAACTAGTTAAACTGTCCGTATTCAGAAAAGAATTATATAGTTGTATCTTAAAGTATAAGTGTAAATATTATAAAATATGTCCCTTTACATTAAATATTATAAGATGTTTGAGATCTTTAAAACATGTCTTTAAAACACCGTTGGGTATTATTAGTCTCATTTTTACACAGAAGAAATAAAAGCTATATAAATTTAGTCCATGAGCAACAGACCTAGAAAATTTTCTTCTATCTTATTTTATTTAGCAAACTATACCAGCTGTTTTTTTTTAATCTCCTTCCTTTAAAGAGCTTTAAATATTCTTGAAGTTCAGATTATCAACTACTTGACTATAATAAAATGTAACTTTCTATTATCTTTGGATATTAAGAACAGAATAAAGGTGAGCAAATAAAACCCAGATGTAATTTTAAAGCTTCATTGTATTATTTACTCTTCTTAAACATTTTACCAGCTCTGGTAAGTAAAAAGAAAATTACTGATTTGAATTTTACTTCTACTGATCACCTAAAATGGATGAGCAGTGAAAAAAATTAAAAATAAAAGGAAGTTAAAGAAAGAAAGGGAAAAGGAATAAAAAATACGCAAACTAGAAAAAAAGCAGTCTATAACTGAAAAAAGCTTCTATAATTGAGAATTAAAATAAAAACAAATTTCAAAATCTAAATTAACATCACAGTGAAATTGATTTATATTTTCATTCCCATCTTAAATCCTGGAAATTACAATGCTGTCAACTTTTCTTCCCAGAAAATGGTGCTATTGTCATAGCCACTCGTTTATAAGGTACCTTTAGCATTAAGCCATCAATTCGAATATCAACATGCTCATCAGAGTTTGAATTGTCATTCAACTTGTATATAGTCATAAATTGATTAAGACTCTGTTTTAAATCCAACAGAAATTGATTTAACCATAGAATGCTTCTCTCATCCACGGTAAACTGTAGTGCATTTAGCTGGCTATACAGGTTGGAAGATGGAACTGTGGAAAAAAAGTAAACTTTTAATGAACAGAAAGTTCTAAAGCTTCCCTGAGAACAGAAAAGACATTTTTAGCAAGTTTTAATCTTTACTAAGAAAAAATTTTTGAGATATGTTATTTATAAAATTAAAGTGATACATGTGGTTGACAGCAAACATGTTTAAATGGGAAAAAAGAAAGAAAAAAAAACATTCTTCTATGCTTTATTAACTGCAAAATACATAATGTAATCTAAAACTAACTATTGGGGATTGAATCATGTCCCCCACAAAAGATATGTTCAAGTTCCAACCCACAGTCCTGGAGGTGTGAACCCATTTGTACATAGGACCTTTGAAAATGTTCCAGGCAAAAGAAATAGAAACGGTAAAGATCTAGAGGCAGAAATGAGGTTGGTGTGCTTCAGGAACATTGGAAAGGCTAGAGAGCTTGGAGTGGGTTGGAGCAGCAAGAGGGGCCTAAATGACAGGACTTTATAAGCCAGGGTAAGGAGTCTGGATTTTATTCCAAGTACCATGGCAAACCATGAAGGAATTTAAGGATTTGAAGCAGGAATGTGACAAGAGCTGACATATAATTTTTAAAAGATCCTTCCAGATAGAATGAACTATAAGAAAATAAAAGTATAAGCAGGAAGACTAGTTAGGGGAAGTTACTGCAGGAGTTCAAACTAAAGATAATGGTGAATTATACTATGGTGGTGAATGTGGAAGTGATGTGAAATGATTAATTTGGAATATATCTTGAAGGCAGGATTTCCTGATGGACTGGATGCATCTTATTAATAAGCATGATGACGACAATAAAACTACCATTTGTGTAGTACTTTAACACATTTTCTTAAATGAATAGCTGAACTGGCAAAAGGAAGAATTTGCAGGACAAAAATTAAATGAAAGCAGAAAACCTAGAAAATAAATAAGCTCTGAAGCCAGGTTCTACCCTGAAGAATCTTCTAAACCTTAGCGACCTTCAGCTTCAGTTTTGAATGCTATTCAGACTAGAGAAGACAAGAGGGGAAGGGGAGAGAAAAACAAACTCTAAAACAATGAGGTAGGAGACAGGTGAAGACTTGCCAGTCCAGACCCCTTCCCTATGCTTCATCTAGCATGATTTAAGAGACACACAGAGGCAGTGTTCCAGGCCGGGCATTTCTTGTCATGGTCACAACAGAACCACCCATGGCAGCTACTTAAGAATCCCATGTACATTCAAGCATGGGACCCAAGGCCACAGAGACACAAAGCAGGAGGACCCTAGTGGTCAGCATGTATGCACACATAAAGTAGTTCCCCAGAAATCAGATATACCTGCAGGAAAACTATGGGAAGCTGTGCACACTCTCAACCCAGTGTCTAATTTCTGATGTACCAAAATGATAAAATTTAGTGTTTTTGAACACTGACCCCATCTGGCTCTGTGGGTCAGGTTCCCCTAATGCAGAAGTTACTAGAAGCAAAAAAGCTATACAAAGAGGGGAAAGTGAACTGTTGGAAAGCTGAAAGCTGGAGTGAAAAGATGGTCCAGAGAGCAAGTGAGGAGCTAAGCAAATCATAGCTGCTGAGGAGGAAAATTTGAATAAAAACAAAGATAGAACCCAGGATCTCTGGAGGAAGAACAGAGTAAAGGAAATCATCTCCTGGAGAGGGAACAGGTACACATAATAGGGTAATCTTAGAAGTTACTGCATGTGCTCAGGGCAAGGGGCAGGTACAGAAAGACCCGAGAAAACCAAAACTGTTAAGAATTGGCCTCTCTAAACTGGATAATTTAACTTGTACAATCAGTTTGTTTGAACACCAAAGGTGCATGGAGCTTTGAATGGGAAGTGGATTTGGTGAATTTGCACAGGCTGGAGTGAAATCCCATTACATCCCAGAGTGATATGGGCAGACAGTAAAAGTGTATTTGTGGGGACCCCCCAAGGAACTGGGGAGAAATGCAGAAATGTTGGAGTTCCTCACCTAAGTAAGTGCTGATTTTCTTGCAAACATTGAGGAATGCCAATTTGGTGGGCCAAGCCCTCAATCTGGGGGCTTTCCCTAGTAAGGCTTGTTGCTCCAAAGAAGAGGCTAAGCTTACTTACAGTTGTGCTAAGAGTCTCCCCCAGAGAGCCTCTTTGTGCTCAGATGTGGCCCCCTCCTCTCTCTAAGCCCAATCAGCAGGTGAACTCACTGCCCTCCCCACTATGTGGGACCTGACTCGTGGGGGTGTGAATCCCCCCTGGCAGTGCAGGAAATGAAGTATTGTGGGATTGAGAAAATCTTCTTGACCAAAAGAGGAAAGAGAGATGAAATAAAATAAAGTTCCAGTGGCTGAGAGATTTCAAATGGAATTGAGAGGTCACTCTGGGGGGTACTGTTATGCACTATGTAGATATCACTTTTTAGTTTCTGGTGTGTTGGAATGGCTAGAGGGAAATACCTGAAGCTGTCAAACTGCAACCCACTGACCTTGATTCTTGGAGACAATCGTATAACTATGTAACTTGCCCAGTGTGACTGTGTGATTGTGAAAACCTTGTGGCTCACTCTCCCTTTATCCAGTGTATGGACAGATGAGTGGAAAAATGGGGACAAAAATTAGATGAAGAATAGAGTGAGATGGAGGGGATGGAAAGTTCTGGGTGTTCTTTTTTGTTTTTATTTTTATTTTGGTATTAAGGAAAAGGTTCAAAAATTGATTCTGGTGATGAACGTACAACTGTATGATGGTGCTGCGAATAACCGATCATACACTGCGGATGACAGTAGGGTGTGTGAATATATCTCAATAAAACTGTATTTTAAAAAATGGGCTGCTCTAAAAGTTTGGTATAAACTGGACCAAGATTAAAGAAAAAGTCTAACACTCACAATCTACACTAAAACCCTAGGCAAGAGGGAAAAACTGACTTCCAGAGTTAGCACACCAAAACAATCAAATACCTAGCAATCAACAAAAGATTATAGCCATACCAAAAAAAAAAAAATGACATGGCTCATTCACAAGAACAAATTAAAATTTCAGAGAAAACACAGTCAGTGGAACAACTACAACTGGTTGATCAAATACATTCAGTCAAATATCCTAAATCAATTCAAGGAGCTAGAAGAAGACATGTATAGAAATAAACTAAATATAGACACAGAACTAAAGGATATAAAGATGATGATGTATTAAAAAAAAAGAGAGTGTTTAAAAAGGAAAATAACTGAATTTATGGGGGTGAAAATCACAACCATTAAAAATACACAAGAGGCACTCAACAGCAGATCTGAACAGGCAGAAGAAAGAATCAGTAAACTGGGAGACAGAACAATTGCAATCATACAGTTGGAAGAACAGATATAGAAAAGAATAGAAAGAATGGAAAAAAGTAAGTAGACTCTAAGGGACCTGTGAAGCATACCAATATATGCATTACAGAAGTCCCAGAAGGAAAGAAGGAAAAGGGACAGAAAGAATATTTGAGGAAACATGGCCCAAAATTTCCCCAATCTTATGGAAGATATAAATATACATGTCCAAGAAGCACAACAAACTCCAAACAGGATAAACCATTACAGAACTCCTCCAAGATACATACTAATCAAAATATTTGAATGCCAAAAATAAAGAGAGAATTCTGAAAGCAGCAAGGGAAAAGCAGTTCGTCACATACAAGGGATCCTCAATAGGACTAAGTGCTGATTTCTCATAAGAAACCATGAAGGCTAGAAGGTAGTGGAATGAAATATTTAAGATAAAAAAAAGGAAAATCAGCCCCAAATTCTTTATCTCGTAAAGCTGTCCTACAAAAATGAAGGAGAGTGTAACATAGTCATGGATAAACAAAAAACGAGAGAGCATCCATCAGCAAGAGACCTGCCCTACAAGAAATGCTAAATGTTCTTCAGGTTGAAAGCAAAGGACAAGAGATAGTAGCTTAGAGCAGTAGGAAGAAGTGAAGATCTCCAGTAAAGATAATTACAAGGGTAAATGCAAAACACAGTAGTACAGCATCCTTAGTATGTAACTCCACTTTTGATTTCTTATAAAAGTTAGAATACAATTGAATAAGAAATCCATGTTATGAACACATAAAATATATAATAGCAGTAATGTATGACAACATAAAGAGAGGAAACAGATGGGTATAGGAGCAGAGACTCTGTATGTTATTCAGGTTAAACTGACACATTTTCAAAGGAATAGATTATAGACTTAAGTTCTTTAACACAAACCTCAAGGTAAATACAACGAAAGTGCTTAAGAGATAGAGTGGGACTTCTGGTCGACCAAGATGGCAGTGTGAGAATTCAGGGTACTGTCCTCCCACAGAATCCTGGAACAACTAGCAAAACTTTGCAGAACTATCTTCCTCAAAACTCTGGAAAACAGTCAAAGAGTTGCAGCAAGTGGGCAAGTGGTAAATCAAGAAAAATAGCTTGAAAAATGGTAGATGAAGTTCATGGTGTCCTTGTTAGCCACCCTCACAACCCACCCCCAGGCAGAGCAGGGTAACCCCTATGTGCCTATTGGGGGTGCTTGTATGTCAGTGTCAATTAGCAGCTGGAAGCCTGAAAGAATGAACCAGGAAATTTATTTCAGGCTTATCCTCCCAGAATTTATCTGAAGGCAGACAAAAAGCTTACAGATAGCTAATGTAGTGTAAGGAATAATGAAGTCAAAGCAGCCTAGGGCAAAGGACTATCTGTATAAGGTCATACAATAGAGCACCAATGAAGGGGTGAAAGCCTATTTCAAAGGGAGTAGAGGTGGCATTCAAATTCCCTGCGTACTAGAAATTCCTAAGGCCAGGAGCAGGTACACAGTCAGGACAAGAAGCAGGCTCCAGGCAGAATCAGATAAGACAGAGAGGACCCTAAACTATTCTCCTCAGGGTGATCTTGTGAAGAGGGCTAGGCTCTGAAAGAGACCACCAGCCAAAGCAGAGTCAAAGTGCAAAGACTGTGAAAGATGCTTTTTGCTTTGGTTGGACTGGCACTCAAGGAACACAGCTCAGGGACCAAATCCCAGAATTAACACTTTAAAATATTACAATGTGCAACAAAAGCTTGCCAGACAAATAAAGAAATAGGAAATGATGACCCACCTGAAAGAACAAGGTAAAGATCCAGCAACCATCATCAAAAGGACTAGATTTGGGGAATATCTGACAAAGACTATAAAATGATGCTCAATGTGCTCAAAGAGGTGGAAGGAAACACAGCAGAATTAAGGATATGAGGAAAACAATGAATGCACAATATGAGAATCTCAACAGAGAGAAAATTTTAAAAGGAGCCAAACAGAATTACTGGAGTTGAACACAACAATACCCAGAAATGAAAAAAATTCCTAGAGTTTCAAAACAGGTTGGAGCTGGCAGAAGAATCAGATATCTTGAGGACAAGACAATGAAAGGATTCAGGCTGAGGACAACAAAGAAAAAATAATTAAAAAAAAAGCAAACAGAGTCTAAGACACCTGTGGGACACCATAAAGCATACCAAAATAATTATTATAGGAGTCCCAAAAGGAGAAGAAAGAGAGAAAGGGACAGAAGGAATACTCAAGGAAATAATGGCAATTCCCCAAATTTAAGTAAGGACATGATATGTGCAGTCAAGAAGCCTAATGATCCCCAAACAGGATAACTCAAAGAGAAGAACAAGGTAATCAAATTGTCCAATCCCAAAGACAAAGCGTGACAAGTTCTGAAAGCTGCAAGAGAAAAGAATCAAGTTATATATAAGAGAATCCCAATAAGATCAAGTACTGACATCAGAAACAATGGAAACAAGAAGGCAGTACATGAAATACTTAAGGTGCTGAAAGAAAACAATTGCGAAACAAGAATTTTATATCCAGAGAGACTGTTGTTCAAAAACAATGATGAGAATTAGACATTCCCAGATAAACAAAAGCAAATGGAGTTGGGTGCCAATGAGCATGTCCTGCGAGCAATGCTAAAGAAAGTTCTAAGGAATGAAAGGAAAGGATGCTAGATAGTTGAACGAAGTTTCATGGAGAAATAAAGATCTCTGGGAAAGGTGAACATATGGGTAATAATGAAAGCCAGTACTATTATATAGTATTTTTTGTAAGTCAGCCCACTTTTTAGTTCTTACATTTCTAAAATGCAAATACATAAAAAGTAATGAAAAATCAATGGTTTTGGATACATAATGTATAAAGATATAGTTTGTAACAAATACAACAAAAAGGTGGACACAAGGAGAGATGCAAGAAAAGCGTATGTGTATGCTACTGAAGTTATGGTGGTATCAAACCAAATGTAAATGCTACAGATTTAAGATTTAAATTTTTGTCCCATGTATAACCAACAAGAAAAATATATGAAAATATATAAAGAAGAAGAAAATGAGAAGGGACTTAAAATGATACAAAAAAAAAATCAAATAAATACAAAAGTAGGTATTAAAGGAAGAACTGAATGTCAAAAAAGGAATAACTTAAAAAAACCAAAGAGCAAAATGGCAGAAGAAAGTCCTGCATTATCACTAGTTACTTTAAATGTAAATGGATTAAACTCCCCAGTCAAAAGGCAGAGATGGCAGAATGGATAAAAAAGCATGACCCAAATATGCTATTTACAAGACACTCACCTTACATTCAAACACAAAGTATGCTGAAAGAGAAAGAATAGGAAAAACAAAACAAAACAAAACAAAACAAATAAAGCAAACAGTAATCAAAAGAGAGCTGGGAGGGCTATACTAATATGAGAAAAAATACAGTCAAAAACTGTTATGAGAGACAAAGAAGGTCACTATAAACTGCTAAAGGGGTCAATTTAACAAGAAGACATAACGATTACAAAAATATATGCACCTGGTGGCAGAACCCCAATATATATGAACCAAATGTTGACAGATTTGAAGGGAGAAAAGGACAGTTCTACATTAATAGTAGGAGACTTCTACATACCACTTTCAGTAATGGAGATGACATCTAGACAAAAGGTCCAAAAAGAAAGAGAAGACTTAAACAATACTATAAATCAAGTAGACCTAACAGTCGTATGTAGATACTTCTCCCAATAGGAGCATAATAAACATTCTTCTCTAGTCCACATGGATCATTCTCCAGGTGAGACCATATGTTAAGTCACAAAATGTCTCAATAAATTAAAAAATATTGAAATCATACAATGTCTCTTCTCTCGCCACAATGAAATGAAGCTAAAAATCAGTAACAGAAGGAGAACTGGAAAATTTAAAAATATGAGGGAATTAAACATATTCTTAAATAACCAATGGGTCAAAGAAGAAATCCCAAGGGAAATTAGGAAATATCTTTGGGAAAATAAAAACAAAACCACAACATACCAAAATGAATACAATGCAACAAAGGCAGTGCTGAGTGGGAAATTTATAGCTAGAAATGTTTCCTTAAAAAAGAAGACAGAGCTAAAATCAGAGTTGTAATCTTACAGCTGGTAGACTGAGTAAAAGAAAGGCAAACTAAACCCAAAATGAATAGAAAGAAGGATACAACAAAGACTCTAGTGGAGATAAATGAAATAGAGAATTAAAAAATAGGATCAACAAAACCAAAAGTCAGTTCTTTGAAGAGATAAAAAAAATAAACAAACCATTAGCTAGACTGACAAGATAAAAAAGAGAGAAAACAAATAAAATCAGAAATGAGAAGGGGAACATTACTACCAACCTCACAGACATAAAAATGATTATAAGAGGATACTATGAACAACTGTATGCCAACAAATTAGATACTTGAGATGAAATAGACAAATTATTAGAAACACACAAACTACCTACACTAACTCAGAAGAAACAGATGTCAATAGACCAATAACTAGTAGAGATTGAATCAGTAATAAAAAATGTCCCATCGAAGAAAAGCCCAGGATAAGATGGCTTCACAAGAGAATTTTATCAAACATCCTAAGAAGAATTAACACCAATCCTGCTCAAGCTCTTCCAAAAAACTGAAGAGGAGGGAATACTCTCTTACTCATTCTATGAAATCAACATCACCCTCATACCAACTCAAAATGAATCAAAGACCTAAAATAAAAGAATCAGAACTATAAAACTCCTTTAAGAAAACACAGGGAAGCATGTTCAGGACCTTGGGTTACTCAATGGTTTCTAAGATTTTATACAGAAAGCATGAACAACAACAACAAAGGAAAAACAGATAAATGGGACTTCATCAAAATTAAAAAGTTTTGTGCACCAAAGGTCTTTATCATGAAGGTAAACAACATACATAATGGAAGAAAATATTTGGAAACCATATATACTATAAAAGGTTTATTATCTAGAATATATAAAAGAAATTCTACAAATCAACAATAAAAAGAAAACCCAATTAAAAACTGGGCAGAAGACTTGAATAGACATTTCTCCAAAGAAGAGATACAAACATCCAGAAAGCACATGAAAAGATGCTCAACATCATTAGCCAACAGGGTAATGCAAATCAAAGCCACAATAAAATATCATTTCATACCCACCTAATGGCTACTATAAAAGAAAAAAAAAAGGAAATAAAAAAGTTGAAGGGGATGTGGAAAAACAGTAACAGTCATTCATTGTTGCTGGAAATGTAAAATTGTGCAGCCACTGTGGAAGACAGTTTAGCAATTACTCAGAAAGTTAAGTATTGAATCACCATATGACCTAGAAATTCCACTTCTAGGTATATACCAAAAAAAAAAACTGAAAGCAGAGGGTTGAACAGATATTTGCACAATGAAGTTCAGAATGGCATTAGCAATTGCCAAAAAATGGAAGCAACCCAGTGTCCATTAACTGATGGATGGATAAATTAAATGTGGTGTATACATACAATGGAATATTATTCAGATGTGAAAAGTAATGAAGGTGTGACATGTGACATGGATGAACCTTAAAGACATAATTTGAGTCAAATGCACCAGACACAAAAGGAAAAATGTTGTATGATCTTACTGAACATTGGAAAAGATAATTACATAGGTTATGGACTGTTTTACTTTTGTTTTGTGACTGCCTTGTTTCCCCCATAAGATTTAACAGACAGATGTGTAAAATAACATTTAAAATCTATGGACATGCAATATGTAATGACGTAATCTGAGAAAATAAAAAAATAAAGAAGGAGGGACAAAGATATATAGTAGAGAGTTTGTATACTACTGAAATTACGTTGATAGTAGTTGAACTAGCTTGTCATTAGTTTAAAATGTTAACTGTAATTACAATAGTAACCACTAAGAATATAACTAAAAAGTATAGAGAAAAGGAAAGAAGGGAATCAAAATAGTACCCTATAAAAAGAGCAACTAACTTAAAAAAGAAAAAAAGCCATTAATTGAGGAATAAAGAATATACAGGACACAGAGAAAACAAATAGCTAAACAGCAAACAGAAATCCTTCCTTTTCCATTATCTTAAATGTCAATGGATTAAAATTCCATATTAAAAGGTAGAGACTGGCACACTGGATGGAAAAGCACGATCAATCTCCACGGTGTCTACAAGAAACTCACTTTTGGTACAAAGTAGTTGAAAGTAAAGGTGGGAAAAGATATTCCAGGCAAAAAATAATCAAAAGAGAACCAGAGTGACTGTAATATTTTCAGACAAAAAAATATTTAAGTAAAAGAAGATTATGAGAGATAAGGAAGGATATTATATATTGATAAAAAGTTCAAATGTACATCAGTGAGCATACCACTTCACAGTGAGATACCACTGTACACCCATTAGTATGGCTATTATTTTAAAAATGGAAAATAACAAGTGTCGGCAAGGATGGAGAGAAATTGGAACCCTTATACACTGACTATGGGGATCATGTATACCATATCATTCCTTCCATCAAGAATGCCACAAGCTAGTGAGGAGGAAGGACATACCAACAAAAAACAATATGTAAAAATCCTATTGTAGAGTAATGTATTATATACGTTGATAACAAAAATAAAGAACAATGAACTGCAGTTACTTTTTACCATTTTTAAGACTAAAAAACTTAGCAAGAAAAAAAAACTCACCTAGTAATGGACAAATAACAAAATAAGAAACTCTTACTTGGAAAATCCTTTCCATCTGGATAATAATATTCTGTGAATTCTATATAGACAGCTGACATTTCTTGTGGAAGGTATAGGGATTTTTTATTGCAGGAAATCATACTTTTGGGGGAAGAACGACACTGGTCTGCTGTAGAAACCTGAAAAATAATTAAATTTATTGAAGTTACACTGAATAAAAGCCCATTTCCAAAGAATTACACAATTTTGACATTTGAAACTCTCTTAAAATGACTTACAACAATTTATTAGTGGTTATTTTCCAAGACAAGCTTTACTATATATTTAATTACAGTAAGTCATCTTTAAATAATATCTACTATCTAGAAAACTTTGTAACCTATTTGAATCCTTATCACTTGCAAAATGAATTTTGTAAATATTCCTTATACACTTATTATTTTGAGCCTTTAAAATAACAGATACGAAAATAATTTTATTTATACTTTTCCATGCATCTAATTACTCCAAAAATATTTTAACAATTCTTTCTAACATGTAAGTATAGTAACCCTCCAGGTTTCTAGGGCAGAATGAATTATCTAGGCGTTCTCTGCATATCATCCACCCCCTCCTCTCCTCTTCCTCTTTGGGACTTACACATCATAAAACCATTACAAAAACTATAAGTTAGAAATTACTGCCATTTTCAGATAAAGAAATGGGCTCAGATGGGTTAAGAGACTTGTTAAAGATAATATAGATAAGTAAATGGCGTAGTCTGGACACAGATTCAAGTCCTCGAAGCCAGAACGCTTTTACCCAGTATATTTTTTATAATAATTCTTTTCCAGAATTTCTCTACTATTAAAAAAAAAATACAGCTATAAACATTTCTTTCAAATAGTTTGATCTCTTAAATTATTTTTCCAAAAGACTGCTAGTTTTAAGGTTCTTATAACAATTTTTCACTCTCCAACAAACTAATTTATTATTACATCAAAAATGTACTAATAAATATACTAATTTCCCCAAAGTCCAAACTAGAGTTTTATCACTTTTACTTATTCATTTATGCTAGTTTAGAAGTCTCAAGCCTATATCTCAGGTTATTCTATTTTTTTCATTCATTCAACAAACAGGTCTGTGTATTTCTTATATACATGGAATATTTTTTCAATGATTTATTTACATTTCCTCATATGAACTAATAA
This sequence comes from Choloepus didactylus, assembly GCF_015220235.1. Lineage (NCBI taxonomy): Eukaryota > Metazoa > Chordata > Mammalia > Pilosa > Megalonychidae > Choloepus > Choloepus didactylus. Next base: position 29,417,336 of record NC_051314.1, on the reverse strand, counting down.
AATCTTTTGTTTATTTCACAGCCTTCATAAATTTAAGTCAGTTCCCTACATTATCTAGTTAAGATCCTTTTCTCTGCATAAATTGAAACAAACATTTTTCTAATGAAAGTGTCAATTTATTTTAATAACCAAGACTATTTCATTTTCTTTTTAATAGTTAAAAAGTTATTCAAATTGGGATGAACATTCAATTTTATTTTTTTCTAGTTATTTTTGTTTGGCTTGGTTTGGTTTTTGTATATTTGTCTATATGGGTTTCTCTAATGTATTTCACTCTCACCTATTTGGGATTATGGGTGATTCCCCTCCATCATTTACATACAAATTTATTTAAATCTTAAAACTTTCTTTCTCAGAGTATATATTCCATAATAAGGGTATCTGCAAGTATTTAATAGTTTTTTTATCCCTATTTTGAATGGTTCCCTTTTGTCACTGTGTCATTAGCTTCATGTCTCTCTCAGAGGGAAATGGATTTCAAGAAATATTCCTGGACTCTCCTCTTGCTCTCACTCCTCCCTCCAGGTTTCTAGGGCGGAATTAATTATCTAGGCAGTCTCTGCATATCATCCACCCCTGTCCTCTCCTCTTCCTCTTTGGGATCTGTTTATCTGCTTAAGTATCTGCATTCAGTTCTACCCTTCCATGCCATCTAAATGTTAAGTGAAAAAGGCCCTCACTGGAGGTCTGTAGCATTCCCAGGGACAATAATGAAGGAATAAAGTATTAGTGGGCCCACATGGCTACAGTCTTAAATTATGTTCTCCAGCCTAGGCTTTAGCTTTAATAAAGATGATATTTTTATCTCTTATCAGCCAGACTCCTGCATATAAATTTTATGTGATGATAAAATAAGGCAAAGAAAAGAGGGGTGTTATTTTTCAACCTCCTCTAAAACTCCAATATGCCAGAATTCCATTGATTTTTATGGATTATCTCATAATCAATAATATCACTAATCTCCATTCTCTAAGTGTTAACTGATTATTACATTCACAGGCCCTAAGACTATGGATTTTGCAGAATGATTCTTTGTATTATCTCCTGCCCGAATATTTATTACTCATTTCTTTTTCAACTCTATGTTACAGTCATTATCTCTAACTTATACATAACGTTAAGTGATAACAGAGAGCACTCTTATATTGCTTCCCTTTTGGAGAGCAATTCCTCTAATTCTTCTTCACTGAAAATAATGAGATTCTTGGTTTCAAATACTCTTTATCATGTTATGTGAAGAACCTATCAGGAAAGGATTTGATATTTTATTATATGCTTTTCCTATTAAGATGATCATCTAATAATCTATTAATAAGACTATCTATTAATCATCATAAAATTTCTCTGCTTTCTTGTGTTAATGCAGAATACACATTATTTTAAAGACATTTATTTCTTACATATCTAGAAAGTTAAAATGATTTTATTTTGAACTTAAACCTTTTAAAATTATCCCAAGTGTGCCTAAAATTATAAATATGTGATATATAATCTGTTAATTATAAGGGATTACTATATATTCCAAAATAGAGGTCTATAATAAAGCAATACATTTTGAACATAACAAAGAACTTTACAGTCTTCTGTTAATAAGTTACATTATATATAGCATGTAAAGAAAGAAGCAATTGCATAATAAGAAACTACTGTAAATTAGGGCTTCTTGATATTAGCACTAATGACCTTTAGGGCCAGATAATTCTTCACTGTGGGTACTGTCCTATGCATTATAGACCATTTGACAGCATCACTGGTCTCTACCCACTAGATGTCAGCAGCAGCCCCCTCTAATTGTGATTACCAAAAATGTTGGTTTGGTTGGAGGTGTGTGTGGGGGGGTGCACAAAATCACCCCCAACTGAGAATCCCTGGGTTAAATGTAAACTTTTCAGATAACGCTAAGTCTCAAAGTCATAGACTTATCAAAATAAACCATAACAAATCATAAATGAAGATACAAAACTGTAATTATATCATTAAAATAAAAGGTCCTATATCTTACTGTAAGTCTTCTCAAGGATTTTGATATTACATTATGTTACATGATTACAGCTTGAAGAAGAGTGTTAATATAAACAGGATAGAGTTCTTGGCTATAAAATCATGTTCACAGGATATAATTCATTATAATACTTGGTAGCTCAATAAAACAAAAAACGTATTTTAATTTCTTTCACTTATACCGGACAGACCACACAAACAAAAAATTAAGGAACTAACATTTTCTGTCCCATCTTATTTTGCCATTTCATAGAACTGGGCAACATATTTTTAATTAAAATGATAGCATTAGTTTATACAAGTTGCTTTTAGAAGATACTAAAAGTGCTTAAGAGAAGATTTAATTTAAAAAATACAGCATACCTGGTATATATTGAAATCTGCAAGTCTAACCACAACAGAACTAGACATTAGCTTAGCTTTTGATTGTTGAGATAATACTGAAGGTGTTCTGGAAGTCCCTTTAGAAGCTGAGTCTTTCTCTGTAGGAAACAATTCATTGCAAAATTATTTTTAACACTTTTACTATTAAGACAGCTACTATGAATGCTAATTTCTCAAAGAAGATAGCATATGTGAAAAGATTTGTCAATTATAAATTGCTATGGAAAAGTAAGTTATTGTAATGATTATTCTTCCTTACAGAGAAATCACATATATCACATTTAAGACACACTCCTACAAGAATTTTGCCTGAAATTCTTGTTAAAAAAGGAGAGAGATACTAGCCATTTAAAAGTCTGAAAAACCCTACCTGGGTATTATTCTTATTGGTTATATTAATTTTAAAAATGTTTTGGTCCATAAGCCAATGTTAGTCTGAATGAAAGATGCAGAGGTTTTTTGGACATTAATTAAATACAATACTTATTTACAGAAAATATCATATTATGATCACACACACATACACACACACAATTTAATATTAGGGAAATGCCATAATGTTGTCATAGGTAAAATACCTGTTTGTGTGTGCTGGGGAGAAACATGTGTTGGGGATTTAGGAGGTGAACCTACATTATGATCCTTTACAGCCTGTTTAAGCATTTCAACGTTGCATTCAAATTCATGTAACAACTCATTAGCCCATCCATTTTTTGTTTTGGTTGCATCACTAAAATACATCCAATGATTACAACTATCTCCTGTAAAAAGAATAACAGATATTTCACCGAAAAAAAGATGCACAATTTTCATTTATTCTAATGTGTTTCATTTATTCGAAAGTTTACAGAGATATTTATCTGCAATTCTATAATCAGATAGATTATATAATTATATACTTATAATTATATACTCAGAATTATAGAATTCTGAAGGGATTCTTTAATCTTCCAATAAATTTACAGCCTTTACCTAGTACTGATTTTAATCTTCCTAGAAAATAAGTAAAACATTTAAATAAAATGTCTATGTAACTTTAAAGAAAGATTTATATCTTTTAAAGAAATTGTCACACATACCTGCTTTGTGGTAAGGATAATAATCTATAGTTAGTTGAGTGAAAGAGAGCTGCATAGCCCCTCCAGTAATACGTCTGTTTGACTCTGGGGAAAGAAAAAGATGTAAGGGGGCGGCGGGGGGGGGTGGATATTAACCAAATACTGAAACATTTTATATACCATGGAAAATCTTTACTATACTTGGAGTATAAGTAGTGATAAATGTCTCATTTCATCATGAAAAATACATTAAGGATTTTAGAAAAGGCAGTTCAAGCCAATAAATATTGAGCCTCTATCATTTGCAAGGTACTACGCTAAAAGGTGAAGATACAAGGAAAGGAGACTATCTGCTCTCTTATAAATGATAGCTTATAAATGATACTAGTAGAACTTTTATATTTATAGCCCTAACCAGAAGTTAGGCATTGTTTTAAATGCTTTAGGAATATTTATTCATTTAATCTTCCTAACAACCCTATAAGATAGCTACTTCTATTGTTAATCCCCATTTTCCAGATAAGGAAACAGAGGCATGAATAAGTTAAACAAATAGGCCAGGTTAACACAGCTACTAATTACAGAGCTAGAATTTGAAATTGAGAATCTATTCGGTTAGGTAAGTTACCCAAATTCACAAGGTGACAGTCAAATAAAAGTAGATCACAAATCAGTCTAAACCCAACATAAAAATCAACTTTTAAAACAGCACAGTTTGATGGGTTGAGCCCTCTACCATAGGTTTTACCCTTGGGAAGAGGGTTGCTGTAAAGGAGAGGCTAGGCCTCCCTATAATTGTGCCTAAGAGCCTCCTCCCGAATGCCTCTTTGTTGCTCAGATGTGGCCCTCTCTCTCTAGCTAAGCCAACTTGAAAGGTGAAATCACTGCCCTCCCCTCTACATGGGATCAGACACCCAGGGGAGTGAATCTCCCTGGCAACGTGGAATATGACTCCCGGGGAGGAAGGTAGACCTGGCATCGTGGGACGGAGAACATCTTCTTGACCAAAAGGGGGATGTGAAAGGAAATGAAATAAGCTTCAGTGGCAGAGAGATTCCAAAAGGAGCCGAGAGGTCACTCTGGTGGGCACTCTTATGCACAATATAGACAACCCTTTTGAGGTTCTAAAGAATTGGGGCAGCTGGGGGTGGATACCTGAAACTATCAAACTACAACCCAGAACCCATGAATCTCGAAGACAATTGTATAAAAATGTAGCTTATGAGGGGTGACAATGGGATTGGGAAAGCCATAAGGACCACACTCCACTTTGTCTAGTTTATGGATGGATGAGTAGAAAAATAGGGGAAGGAAACAAACAGACAAAGGTACCCAGTGTTCTTTTTTACTTCAATTGCTCTTTTTCACTCTAATTATTATTCTTGTTATTTTTGTGTGTGTGCTAATGAAGGTGTCAGGGATTGGTTTAGGTGGTGAATGTACAACTATGTAATGGTACTGTGAACAATCTAATGTACGATTTGTTTTGTATGACTGCGTGGTATGTGAATATATCTCAATAAAATGAAGATTAAAAAAAACAGCACAGACAAGTCAAACTAGAAGTTAGGAAAACACAAATTAAGATACAGCTATGTATACTATCCCTATATTGATCTGTTAACTACCATTTATCTCTATGAGTAAAAATTTCCAGTAAATTCAAAGTGGATATGTCTTGGGGAATGGGAAACTGACAAGTCACGGTAGTCAGGAAACTGTGATTTTTGGTAATAAGACTTGAGAACTATTTGACTCAAACTACATGCTTAAATTATATTAATTTTATTGTACAGAAATATATAACTTTGATAAACAAAAACTTTGTACTTAGTAACTTATAAAAAAGAAAATAGTTAACAGTGCGCTTTAAAACTGTCCCTTACCCGTTAACTATTCAACTCCAACCTGTTCTATGATGGTTCCTAACTATCTGAAGGGCAATATGATATAATGGGAAAAACACTGGCCTGAAAAATCAAGAGACCTGGGTTCTAAGTCCAACTTTGTGGTATTACTTTATACTAATTTATGGTGTTTCATATGTGAAAGTAATGCTACAGACCCAATATTAATAGTACATACATATCCTGATTTACCTCTATCAAACTCAAACACTCCCTAACTTGCAACATACATACATAATACTGAAGGGTTTTTATAATGAATTATCCATATTTTCTAACTGAATTATGATATGTCCCTTATTATAGGAAAGCTTGTTTCTGGAGTTTAGCTGACCAGGATCTCCCAAGGAGCTGAATAAAAATCAGGAAGTTTATTAGATTAGGGAAATTATATGAAAAAGTGAATGCGAATGAAGCTATCTCAGATAATCCCAGGTGTATAATGAAGAGAGATTAAGACAAAAATCAGTGGTCAGGAGTTTGGCCAGAAATATGTAGATAAACCACATGTTGATAACACATATGTAAATAATTGTGAATTAAATACAGGATAAAACTTAACTTATGGACAAATTCAAAATTATGAGATAGTACATTCAAAGGCAAGTCTAATATTTCATAATCTACCAAGGGTGTTATCTACTAAGTCTTTGATTTTTTAACATAATTTTAGTGTTAGCACAGATAGCTAAAAATTAATGGAGCCAAAGTTCTAAATACTAAAGCAAAACAAAATTTCATACTGATTTATAATGCTTTAAATTATTACCTTTTATCTATGTATCACACATGAATCATAAAATTGTGACAAATTATTTTATAGTACACATTACGTATTACCTATGATAATCCAGTTTTGTAGTCAATTCTAGAAAAACAAAATAGTTAAGTGCATAGTCATTACCTTTTTCTTTTGCATGAATGTCATCACATATGTGTAGATCTAGATGAGAAATCACTAAATGATGGGAAGTTTCTTTAACATCAAAGTCACTGAATAGTTTCACAATTGCATCACTTAGATCAGGAGCATTTGAAGTCTGTGGTGTCTTCACTTGCTGGATAGACGATGCTATGGTAGAACTCTAAAAAGATTCAAAACTGTCTTACCAAACTGAAAGTTAAATATTTGAAATTCCACAAGCAAGTAAAACTAAAGATTTTCAGTACTAAAATCATGAAAAATGAGCATAATACATTTTCTCTTCTATCAATAACTCTGGGTTCCCCTAAAATGTTTTCTAATTTATCTAGGAATAAAAACTAAAATTTAAAAACTGGAGAACTATACATAATTTGAATATGAACCGAATATGTTTCTGTAAATAGTTTAATAGCTGTATTTACATATTCACAGCCTTCTTAGTTTTAGAGAATATATTGATTAACAGCTTAGGGCAGCTTATTTGAATACTAGTTCTATATATTAAAAAAGAAAAAAAAGTGAGCCCTGGATTCATGAATTGTCTGCACCATTTGATATCCTTTAGAAATAAACAACTTCTTTGTAGAAGCCCTTGGATATTAGTTAGTAGTGTAAGTGCTCTAGCACCACTCATAAAAGGTATGGTGTGCCCTTTGAAGTAAGATATCTTAAGAGGCCAGAGAACCAAAGGGATTTATAATAGGTTGTGAGTTCAAGTATTTTTCTCTCTAAACAAAAAAAGCATAGAATACTATTGAAGTCAAAAGATACATATGAGCCTCTAATAGCCTAAAACAATATCAAAATCTAAGTATACAGTGAAATGATGATATAAGCCACAGAATTATATATGGAACTTGGGCAAAATTATCAAAATAAAGAACAAATTTTGCATGTAAAAAAATTAACCGTTTTCTAATTTAGAACAATAAACAATAAAACTAGAGTTGATGATTTATTTTGTCTGTGCATATATTTATACATATTATATCCATTCAGAGCAATGATCACAGTAAAAGAATGCCAAATTATACTTACTAAATGAGAATCTTTCAAAGAAAATGATTGGGACCAATGGTAAAGAAAAGGAAAGCTGACATATAGCTGTGAAACTATAAATTCTAGGGGCTGGAGTAAACCTTTTTAATTAACTATAAAATAAACTGATTTCCATTAGAAAAATCATTTTCTCTCATACCTCTCCCATCATACTTTTAAATCCTTAATAGACCAGTATTTATATCTATGATGGTTATATTTTAACACTCCTGTACTTTTTTACTCATGCTTTCTGTCTTCTTCACCAAGATAAATATTGATACAAATTAAAAAACAAACATTAATCTCTGTGAACCTTTATTCTTAATACTGTAGTAGATTCAAGTCTTTGGATGCTATTTTGGGGTGGGAAGGGGCTGCTATAAACTCTTCTGCCTCCTGAACAATTTTTACATTTCTTAATTTTCAACAGTCTTCTCTTCTAGAGAAGAGATGAAGCCAAGCAAACATTTATGATAGAAGATGGCTGTCAAGTTGTAAAGTTGAGCAAAGGAATACTATCAACTACTCCACTCTCTAATCCTATCCTCTCAGTACCTCAAAATTCAAAACTATATCCTGAAATATTATGGAACAACAAAAAGTAATAATTACAAATACATATCATTTACATAATATGAGCTAAGTGAGATCAACTTATTTTTCATTAGTCTTTAAATTGCAACTACCATCTCTGATAATAACATCCTAAACTATACAAATCTTCATTGTAAGCTTCAACAGACCACTATTTATGTCTATGACAATATTGTAAAAGAAAAAAACACTCTCTTATACTTTCTTTAGTCATGTTTTTACAACTCCAAAATGGAACTCAATATTAAATTTTTTAGCCTTACCTTCTTAATCAAACTTGCTTCCTTCTTCTGCATTCCCTCTCTTGGATAACAGAGTTACCAATTATTATTCATAAAATAATCTACTTTTCCTTCTTCCTGATCCCTAACTGATGAAAGACTCAGATACTGCTCCCTAATTTGGCTTGTGATTTCTTCTTCCAAATTATTACCAGAGTTCAACCTGGCACCTCCACTAGACTGGCATTCTTTTTCTTCTAAAGACCATTCTCTACAATGCACCATATCATATTCAGTGGTCCTTTCCCATTTAAAAACTTCCATTGGCTCCAGATGTCTACAGGAAAAGTCCAAATTATTCAACATACATATAAATACCGTACACACCTCATCACTGCATACTTCTGTTTCAACTCAGGCCACCTGCCAAGAAACAACTTATTCTATGCTATAGTCTGTTGGTCAGTTCACCAAACTTTTTTCTCAGGTTCCCCTAAAACATTTTGAAGAGGCATTATTGAATGAATATTGTTCATTTGGAGAATGATATAGAGCTCAGCATTAATTCTGTAGCTACTTGTTCTTGTGACTATAAGCTCTGAGAAACCTTGTTTACTTAAAAAGGTGGAATGGAATGAAAAGTGTTTTGTTTTAGCAATGTGTATCAATCCTTTAAGCTCCTTTTGAGTTATATACTAAAATTCACAAAGTGACCTATAGCAAAAAATAAGTTAAATGCAAAGAACTGGAAATCACTTGACTGGTTAATTTGAGTCATGCACTTCCAACATGGATGGCAATATTTCAAATTGCCTCTTTGTCTTGTTCCCCAAAGGCTTTTCTGTTTTGTTTTGGTCTTTTACTTCCTGAACAAATTCACCACAGTAAGAATTTTCTTGAGGATGAGTAAGAAGAATGACTTTCATTTGTAGAGTAGGAGAAGGGTAATTAGGGGAAGGGAAAACAGGCCTGACATGTAACACAAGCACATTCTCAGGTAGGCCAACATTGAGAAAGAGTGCATATCAGAGTGAAAGATATGGAATTCAATTTCCTTAAAATTTTTTTTGTTGAATATCCTTTGGAAAATCACTGTATACCTCCAGAGGCATTGTGTACCTCAGTCTGAAAATCTCTGCTCTAGTATCATCAAACTCCCTATCTTCGTAAGAAAATACCATGCTCTTTAACACCACACTTTTGCAGATTCTATTCCCTCTTCTGAAATACCCTCCTCTTGCCTCCCTTGTTCCCCTGTCTGCCTGTATACTTCTACTCATTATTAGGTCTTAATCTCATTATCTTCTTTGTGAAAAACTTTCCAAACCCTGCAAGTAGTTAACTACAACTTCTCTGTGCTTCTACAGTCCCCACTGCCCTCCTCTTTTTTCTTCTCCACTCTAGCACTTTTGTTGGATTGCAATGATCCGTTTTATATTTGACTTCCCAGTATATTCTGAGATCCTTGAGTGCAGGGCTAAACAATATTCATTTTTACTTTTGCAGTGTCTTATCCTGCACCTTATGACACAGCAGGCATGAAGTAAATAACGCCAATTTGATAGTCAAACGAAAGCCTAAGGTGTATGCCATTCCCAAGTACCAAGCCAGATCACTAACAAGTTAATATATGGAATATGTTATTGTGGTTTCAAAGAAATAACTTCATAGAAGTATGGTTTCACAATATCCCTTAAGTTTTTACCAGGAGCAGATAAAATAACTATTAAAATTCACGTGTGTAATAAAAAAAAAAAAAACAGAAAACTACAAGTGCTGGAGAGAATGTGGAGAAATAGGAACACATTCACTGCGGGTGGAAAGGCAGAATGGTGCAGCTGCTCTGGAAGGCAGTTTGGCAGTTCCCCAAGAAGCTAAACATGGAACTGCCATATGATATGGCAATTGCATTACTAGACATATACTCAGAAGAACTGAAATCAGGGACCCAAATAGACATTTGCACACTGAAGTTTATAGCGGCATTATTTGCAATTGCCAATAGATGGAAACAGCTCAAGTGACCATTAATGGAAGAATGGATAAACAAACTTTGGCATATACATAAATGGAATTTTATGCAGCTGTAAGAAAGAATGAAGTCTTTGCATGCAACAAAGTGAATGAACCTTGAGGACATTATGTTGAGTGAAATAAGCCAAACATAAAAGGACAAATACTGCATAGTTTCACTAATATGAACTAATTATAATAAGCAAACTCTGGGAGTTAAAATCTAGAGTACTGGTTACCAGGAGATAGAAAGAGGGTAGAGAATGGGCAGATGATGCTTAATTTGTAAAGAATCTTTAATAAGGTTGATTGTAAATGTTTGGAAATGGATAGCAGAATACTGCGGGATGGAAGCACAATACTATAAGTGTAACTAACAATGCTGAGTATGAATATGGTTGAAAGGGGAAGGCTAGAGTTCTGCATGTCACTAGAGGGAAAGCTAGAGGATAAAACACGGGACTGTATAACATGGTGAAACCCATAGTGGACAATGACTGTGGTTAATTGTACAAATATAAGAAAGTTCTTACATTAACTAGAACAAATGTATATCACTATTACAAAGTGTTAATAGGCTGGTATATGGGAAAAAGTACAATTAATGCAAACTAAGGGATATAGTTAACAGTGACATTATAACAAAGGCACCCTACCAAAGCTAAGCATCAATAATAGTGGGGTAAAAGGGGTATGGGATGTTTTTTGTCTTGTTTTGTTTTGTTTTTTGAGAAAGGAGAATATTCTCACATTGATTGTGGTGGTAAATGCATAACTATGTGATTATACCAAGAGCCATTGATTGTACGCTTTGAATGGACTGTACAGCAGTGTGTGAATGAAACTATTTCTTTAAAAAAATTCACATGGGAATTTTATAACAATTGTAATCAATAACACCACCTATTGGGATTTGCAATGCTTCTCTACAAAGATCTTCATGTTAAAGTCTCTTAAATTATGCTTCCCCCGTTTTTCGCCTCGGCAATCAGAGAACTCATAACAGCAGTTTTGTGTTCAATTTCAGTACCTTCCCATGGCTTTAGTTTTCTGAACTATTAATTCTCATACTCCCTCGCTTACAATTACCAAGGTTTTTTCCCCTTTAACCCTTAATTTAGTAGTTTTCAATCTTATTTGTTGACTGATTCGTTGAGTTCCTAAAAACAGTTATAACATCAAATACTTTTATGTCATCCTTAACTCCAACACCCAGTACAGAATTCCAAATAAAAGAGCTATATACATACTAACATATATTTTCATATAGCTAACACCTACATAACATTATATAGTAAATATCTAGATAAAGAAGATTCTTGAACACAAAGACTGACAATTTATTTCATATAAAGAAAACACCAACTAACCTTCTGATTTTTAACTTTTCCAGGTAAAATAAGTTTTTTAGTTTTTTTGTTTGTTTGTTTTTCTGTTAACTTACTAGCATACCTGTGTAGGCTCAGGAGCCATACTCTTCCTTTGTTCTGTTGATTTTTCTATTGCTTCACTAAGAGACTTTGCATATTGCACCATGGCCTTCAACTGGGAATCCGTTAAAACCCATAATAAGTCATCCAATATTAGAACTAACTTTGTTGCTGTGACATTGCAGTCCTTTAACTGTTAAGAAAAATGATTAATAAAATTAAACAAAAAAATATAAGTTGTAATGCCCTTTTATAAAAAAATGTTGAAAGTTTTTGAATGGAGTTAAATATGTATCCTTTCTTCCTTCAACAAATATGTACTGAGTCCCTATAATATGAAAGGAATATCTCCTAGTACTGGAGATACATTGGTAAACAAGACCGACAAATTCTTTATACAAAACTGGTACAAGTTATAAAGCACTTATATAAGTAAGTACTATGTGTTCTAAATGCTATACATATACTAAATAATTTAATTTTGCATTTACACTTAATGAATCATATATTTAGCCATATTAATTCAACTACTTTTAGTAGAGAAAAGGGGCATTAAAATGAATTAGAAAAGAAATGCTATTTTCACCACATCTTACATTTTAGAATATCTGTGGTAAGTGTTATACCTGGAAAAAAATTTTCAATTTAACTTATTTAGTACAATTATTCATGATACAAAAACATATTGCTGAGCCTTTACCTGAGCCATGGTTGGTTTAAAAAAAACGCATCACTTCCTTATTAAACTTCATCACAAACCACATCAAACTCTCAATTATGACAAACCATCACAAAATTCTGAAATCCTTAAGTAACTATCTTCCCTATTTATCTAAATTACCAATTCTACCTTAATAATCTAGAGCTCATAGTTTTAGTTAGTGATAACAAAGGTTTTGTGGTTTATCCTTGAGCAAGACTTAATAGGAAAAATGAAATATAAGACAAAATGTTCAACAATTAATAGGCAACCAACAGAAATATATTCAATTTATCAAACTAAAAATCTTCTTTGAAAATCTAGATATTAAATTTAGAAGATAGAGTAATATTATAATCACACTGGGTTTCTATTAATATTGCTGGAGGAACTGTATTTCCCTTTATTTTGCAATGCTTTACTATGCCCCGGTAGAATGCCAATATTCACCTAAAAACTTATATTTAAAAGTTCCTGGCAATTCCAGTAGTTAGAACATGAATCCAAAATGTAATCCTTTTGACTTACTCTTCTTTTAAGTGTTACTCTGATTTTTGATTGGTTGGTTATTAATCGAACAGGAGCACACATAATTTCAAGATGAGAACTTTGGGTAGCATCTGCCTCTATTCGAATCATCTGCCAATTTATTTCTTTAAATGTCAAAACCTAAGAAAAGCAAAGAAATTAGCTTAACATACTCATGCAAAATAGAATGATAAAAGTATAGATTTGTAAAACCAAAAAATGTAACATAAAAATGTATCTCCCCAACAACTTTTTGTATGACATTATAGATATAGTCACCATGATTTTATTTTTTTAATTGCATACTTCCATCAAATTCAGTAAAACATCTTCATAATTATATTCTCATTTGGAAAGAAGTTTAATACTTTGATTCTATGCAATTTAATTAGTATGAAGTACAAAGAGCACTTGAATAAAATGACCAAAAAAATTTAAATAACAGATTCCAGGTGCTTAATTTAAAATTCAATTTTGAGTAACTGAAAATATAAAACAGTGTTCACTAATTCTAAAAATTGAAAGATTTATTATACTAAAAATATTAAAATATACACATTTTATATTTAAATGATTAAAATAGAACAAACAAGCTAGAAGGAAATACCTGAATCTGTTAAAGTATAAAACAGTAGACTTTATTCTTGATGATGACTGTATGACTATATAGCTTTTATCGTGTGACCACGTGATTGTGAAAACCTTGTGACTGACACTCCCTTTACCCAGTGTAAGGGCAGATGAATAACAAAATAAAGACAAATATATATATATACAAATAATGGGGGGGATAAGGGGAACGGGATGTTTTGGGTACTCTTTTTTATTTTTATTTTTTTTATTTTGGAGTAATGAAAATGTTCTAAAATTTATTGTGGTGATGAATGCACAACTATATGATACTGTGAGCCAATGATAGTATATTTTGGACAGATTATATGGTGTGGGAATGTATCTCAATAAAACTGCATTAAAAAAAGAATAAAAGAAAAGTACACTTAAAAGGCAAGAAGAGTGAATTTGGGCAACCATAAGAACTGATTTTTAAATGACCTCTTCTATTTATCACTGACTAAAACATTTTTAAAGAAAGAAAAAAATCTTTACCTCTCCTCTCTGTGGATCTTGAATACGAGTAAATCTTAAATCTCCATGTTCCCAGTTAGCATTTACACTATATATCCGTAGCTGCGAAAGTTCAAAGGATGCATTGAAGGCTTTTGCTCCAATTCGGATGACAATGGAATTTACAGAAACAGTAATTCCCTCAACTACTTTTTCAGCAAAGCCGTATTCACTGGAAAAACAGAGCAAAGCAAAACATAATGCACTGAAGCAAAAAAATCACTAAAAGGAAAAAATTATCTCTTACTAGCCTCACAAAAGACACATATAACCAGTCTTAATACAATATTATACATTGGCTAAAAAAACATTTTGCTTTTTTTTGTGTGTGTCAAAACAGTAATCTAGCATAGTTACATATAAATCATAAAAACGTTATTCTCAAAATGACAGAAGACAAAAAATTGGAAACTTCTATACTCTCTAAATTGTTATTAAAACCAATATACAAAGCTGCACATTCTCAAATTGCATTAGTCCAGACCACTGACAACTATAAAATAAGTAATAGGGCTCAATTCTTAATTAAGAAGGAATTCTTAATTAAGAATCAAAGAAGGACACAGAGTCCAATGGGATATAGCCTCAAAAGTTTGGAATAAGGTCAGAAAAAGTTGACTTTCTATAATTCAATTCAACAAATATTGATTGAACAAATGAAAAAAATTGAAAAATTTGAAACAGATCTCAGGAAAATGATGGACAACATGAAGCAAACACATATAAAAATCACTGATGGCCAAGAAGTAGAAGAGTAGAGGGCTAGGAAGAATGTTTCAAGATATACTTGCAGAAAACTTTCTAACCCTTCTAAACATCATATATATGCAAATTAAAGACATGTATACCGATGTTCATAGCAGCATTGTTCACAATTGCCAACAGATGGAAACAATCCAAGTGTCCTTCAACAGATGAGTGAACAAACAAAATGTGGTATATACATACGATAGAATTCTATGCAGCAGTAAGAAGGAACAAGGTCCTGAAACATATGGCAACAGGATGAACCCTAAAGATATGCTGAGTGAATAAGTCAGACACAAAAGAGGAAATATTTTATGTTATCACTACTATGAACTCCCTGAACAATGTAAAATCAATGTCTTATACTGTAGAATATTGGGGACCTAGTGACAGATAGAAGCCTGTGCTCAGGGAATGATAATCTAAAATGTTCAGATATGTTAATGAGAGTGAATTCAAAGGTATGGGAATGGATATGGGTGATGATTGTTTGTTAATGGGATTATAAGTATCACAGCTGTACTGAAGGTGAATAGGAATGAAAGGGGTTATTTAAAGGCATAAATCCCACAAATCAGCACTACAAATATAGATAGGTGTTTGCATGATATACTTCTAAGGTATGACACTAGTACAGAGTTGACAACAGAAGAGTAAATGGGAAAAATTTACCTATTGCATACTAGGGACTATAATTAATAGGAATACCATACTAGTACCACACAAACACCAGGCACAAATAAGTAAGAGCTGAAAAGAGCTACAAGGTATTTTGGGTCATGAGAATTGTTTAGAATGGAGAGTGATGAGGACTGTATATCTAAGCGAGGATAATGTAAAATACGCATGGATTACCATGGACAGAACATATGCTATGTCAATGTAGGAAGCCCCTACTTCACAAGCCAAGCCCTTGATCTTGAGGCTTGCTCTTGTGAAACTTACGGTTGTAAAGGGGAGGCTAAGCCCACCTATAAATGTGGTTAGGAGCCATAATTTGAGAACCTCTTTTGTTGTTCAAATGTGGACTTTCTCTTCTAAGTCCAACTCTACAAATAAATTCATCACCCTTCCCCTGACATGGGACAGGATCTCCCAGGTGAATGAGTCTCCCTGGCAACATGGGACACAGATTCTGGGAATGAGCCTGACCCTGACATTGAGGGCTAAGAACGCCTTTTTGACCAAAAGGGGGGAAAGAAAGGCAACAAAATAAGGTTTCAGTGGCTACGAGAATTCAAATAGAATGGAGAAGCTGTTATGGAGTTTACTCCTATGCAAGCTACAGCTAGATATGCCAAATGGCCACAGTATGATAAGCCCAAATCAATAGCAGTTCCAAAAACCCTGAAGAATACCCGGATCTCTATCTGAGACTGTATAAAAGTTTCACACACCAATTTATTCTTCAGAAACTTAAATCATCCAGAGAACTGCTACACCAGCTAAGTTCCAAAACCCAGAAGCAATTGGCTTTTCAAGAACATCAACCAGATGTGTCCCCATTTCCCATAATGTCAACACCCCTTTTCAACATAAACAAGTTGGGGTGGTCACTGCCTAGACATCCATAAAGATTGGGAAAGTGATTAAACTAGAGAGATGGGTAGCAAAAGACAAGATGGAATTTAACAAAGGATTATGAGTACTGAATTTCTATATAATTTTTTTTTCTTAGTTGCTAGGGTACTAGAATAGTTAGAAGAAAAGAATTCAAACGGTAGAATTGGAACCCACAGAATTCTTTGAAATTTGCTCTGTAGCTACTTGTTAAATTGTAATTTGAAAGTTGCTATCTTTTTGTATACATGTTATATTTCACAATAAGGAAATAACTGAAACTACTGCACTGTAACATAACATTTTGGCAATTTCCTATATAACTAACTACTTGTTAAACCATACTTTGAAAGTTATTACCTTTTTGCATATATGTTATATTTCACAATAAAATAACTGAAACTGTGGAACTGTAACCCATAACATCTTTGAACTTTGCTCTCTAACTACTTGTCAAATTGTGCTTGCCAAGTTATCACTTCTATGTATACGTTATATTCCACAATAAAAAATATGATTAAAAAAAAAAGGAATCAACTGTGTACTCAGTGAAAAGAGGAAGAAATTACTTATAACCAGGGAGAAATAAATCTAAGAAAGAAGGATGAATTTTCCACAAGAGAAATGAGAAGGGAAATCTTACAATAGGGAAAAGTTGAGCAAAGGTCATATTACAGAATAAGTTGTACAGAATGAGTAGAATACAGACTATCAATATATTTTGGCAGAAGGGGTGAGGGATTTCTGTCCAATTGGTAGATTACTTTTTCATCAATATACTCATTATTCCCACATCTATGTCTCTAGACCAGATATCTCACCAGAATTTCAGAAAATAAAATTCAGCTGTCCACAACACACCTGCACCTGGCTGCCCCTCAAGCATTTCAAACCCAATACGTCTCCTAAAAGCAAACCATAACTACTTTCATCTCCTATACTTGCTGCCGCTCTTCTAGATTTACTATCTTAGTGAATTACTTAATCTTTCTAAGCCTCAGGGGACTCATCTTTTAAATCAGGTAATACTTTGTAGGTTTTATGTAGAGTATATGAAATAAGGCACATAAAAAAATAGCCCATTGCTTGATTCATGATAAAACATAACTATTTTCATAGTATTAATAGTAGTATATTATTATCAGTAAACTAAAGTTTCTGAGCCTCAGGTTCCTTACTTGTAAAATGGAAATAAAACTTGCCTTGAAAAGTTGCTGTGGTCCTTAAGTGAAATGGTATACGTGTAGTACCTTACAAAGTACTTAGCATGTCTGAGCTAATTTTCTCATAAAAGCAGATGGTAGCCTACTCTAAGTTTAGAAAATTAAGAGCTGAGGAGCAAATACTCATTAATGATTGAGGAAGGAGTTGCTTTGATCCTAAGGACAAATATTGGCTATTCAGATAAAAATATTCCTGGAGTAGGGAAAAAATATTTCTATAATTATGTTGCATATCCTACTGGAACATCCAATCCCATCTATTCCGATTCATATACATTAAAAAATGTTACAATTCATTTTGGAGGAGGTATCATCAGAAGGGTGAAGCCTGAATCAATGACTCAAGTCCACATTTTTTTCTCATTACACTGTCTATTATAAATTAAAAAGGTGAAAGTACAGCTTACATGTAAGTCTCTTCTAAGTCTGATTAATCTTCAGATACATTTTTATCCTAGTTACATGAAGTGATAAAATCAAACTTCTGAACAAAGTTCCTCTGTGAAGGTCTTACATAGCCTAGAGGCCCTACTTAAATAGCCAGCCTACTAATTTGTCTCTCATTTTATCTTTTAGCTAGAAAGAACATCAAATCACTGTTTCCCTGAATTCCACAACTATAAGGAATAATCTGAGGACATTTGTTAAATACACAGATTCTTGATATCCATTCCAGACCTACTGAATCAGTTTCTTGAGAGGAAGACTAAACAAACCACTCTGTAGATTTAATAAGTACCTGAAGTCATTGTTACAATAAGACAAGACTGGAACACACTGAAATAGTTTAACCATACTGCCATATATCAAAGTATAGGGATTTTCATCATATAATTACAAGGCCAAAATTAGAAAGCTTACTGATACTATAAAAATATAAATTAGGAAGAACATTATCAATTATACTTAGCACACATTGACAAAATGGATCATTTTTGCCACGCCTATTAAAATAAGTCCTTCCTTAACGTCATACTTCCTGGTCTTCTCTTCCTCTTTCAATTAATCTTAAAAGCATCACTACTTTTTCTCCAATTCTTTCTGAGTCTAGCCAATCTAAAGACCAACTGCTCTAATTCACTCTATCAATCCTGAAATCATAATCTAAACTTTAAAGTTGGAAGTTGCTGGATGATGCATGAACTACAAAGAAGTTAATTTGAAAGCTCTTTACTCTGTCACTATTACCTGTACTCCAAATATAAAAGGCACAGTTGATAAACCTGGCCTTCAGTCAATTCTAGGGAAAAAGTGGGTCACATGGACCCACATGGACAGCCACTGATCAGAGGAGGTATTCTAACAGAATGCACTAATACAAAGGTAGTTCAACCTTTGTGAAAGACGAGAGTGTGAGTATGTGTATGTTTATGCATGTATGTGTGTGTATCTGTATGTGTATATTCACCCTGAAGAGTAGTTTTATCAATTGTTTTATATAGCACCTAGAATACTATAAATATCTAGGCCTGCCATGTTGCACAACTTGAGAAGGCACCAATCAGTAAACAGTCTATGCTTTAAGGAAATGATCTACAGTGCAAAATTCAAATTTATTGAATGTAAAAATAAACAGGCAGGCAACTGTATCAATGAGAGAAAATATCTGGAAACCACATAACTGATAAGGGTTTCATATCCAGAATATATAAAGAAATCATACAACTCAACAATAAAAAGACAAACAAAAAATGGCAAAAGACATGAAAAGACATTTTTCCAAAGAGGAAATACAAATAGCTAAAAAGCACATGAAAAGATGCTCAGCTTCATTAGCTATTAGGAAAATGCAAATCAAAACCACACCTACTGGAAGGGCTGCTATTAAACAAACAGGAAACTACAAGTGTTGGAGAGAATGTGGAGAAATTGGAACACTTATTCACTGCTGGTGGGAAAGTAAAATGGTACAGCCACTGTGGAGGACAGTTTCGTGGTTCCTCAAGAAGCTAAGTACAGAGTTGCCTTACCACTTGGCAATCCTGCTCCTTGGGATGTACCCACAAGATCTGAAAGCAGGGATGCGAGCAGACATCTGCACAGTGATACTCACAGCGGCATTATTCATAATTGCTAAAAGATGGGAACAACCTAAGTGTCCATCAACAGATAAACAGATAAACAAAATGTGGTGTGTGTGTGTGTGTGTGTGTGTGTGTGTGTGTGTATGTGTGTATATATATATATGATGGAATATTATGCAGTAGTAGAAAGGAATAAAGTCCTGAAGCATGTGACAACATGGATGAAACTTGAGGGCATTATGTTATGTGAAATAAGTCAAGACACAAAAGGACAAATATTGTATGATCTCACTGACATGAACTAACTATAGTATGTAAACTCATAGACATAAAATATAAAATATAGGTTACCAGGATATAGAACGAGGCTAAAGAATGGGGCGTGGTTGCTTGATATGTGCAGAATGTTTAACTAGGTTGAACTTAAACGTTTGGAAATGAATAGAGGTGATTGCAGCACATTACTGTGAGAATAATTAACAGTGCTGAAGGTTGTGTGAATGCAGTGGAAAGGGGAAGATTACAGTCATATGTATCACCAGAAGGAAAGTTGGAAGGTAAAACATGGGAATGCAAAACACAGTGAATCCTGTGGTGGATAATGTCCATGATTAACTGTACAAATATATTAAAAAAAAAAAAAGGTCTTTCATGAACTAGAACAAACGTACACTATTACGAGGAGTTAATAATAGAGGGTTATATGGGGAAAATGTTACCTATTGCAAACTATGGACTATAGTTAACAGTAATGTTTTAATACTTTTTCATCAACAGTAACATGTACCTCACCAATATTATGGGTCAGTATTGGGGTTGTGGGGGTGGGATAAGAGGTATAAGGGGATTTGGGTTTTCTTTTTCTTTTTATTTCTTTTCTGGAGTAATGAAAATGTTCTAAAATTGATCATGAGCATGTATGCACAAGTATGTGATGTTATGGTGAGCCAGTAATTGTATACTTCAGATGGGTGGTATGGTGTGTGAATATATCTCAATAAAATTGAATTAAAGAAATAAACAAACAGACAATTTTTAAAAACTATTTTGAAAGGACTATTCTACCTTTTCAAGAGGACTTTTATATCTACTGTGTGAAGTGAGAACATTTTAATTTTAATGAATTTTAGAATAACGCAAAATGTCTGTGTGCTGGTTTGGATATATTATGGCCACCAAATCGCCATTATCTTTGACGCAATCTTGTGGAGGCAGAGGTAGTAGTGTTGATCAAGTTGGAACCTTTGGATTAGGTTGTTTCCATGGAGATGTGACCCACCCAACTGTAGATGATAACTCTGATGAGATAATTCCCATGGAGGCATGGCCCCACCTATTCAGTGTGGGCCTTGATTAGTTCACTGGAACCCTATAAAAGCTTAGACAGAAGGAGCTCATGGCTTGCTGCAGCTGAGACATTTTGAAGACGGCCACTGAAAACTGATATTTTGGAGAATGCCACTTTGAAACGCAACCTGGGAGCAAGCAGATGCCAGCTACATGCTTTCCCAGCTAACAGGTTTTCCGGACGCCACTGGCCATTCTCCAGTGAAGGTACCCAACTGTTGATGCTTGGACACTTTATGGCCTGAAGACCGTAACTGTGTAACCAAATAAACCCTCTTTATAAAAGCCAATCCATTCCTGGCATTTTGCATAATGGCAGCATTAGCAAATCGGAACAGTCTATAATTAATTAAGACTTGTAATTAATTAATTGTAATTAATTAACTCGTAAAAGACAAAAAAGTTATATTAATGCATAGAACGTGACATGCAGAGAAATTATTCAGGGGCTACCCAATTTATAGAATACTTAAGCACTTCTGCTTTTATTTTCTCCTGCTGTTCTTACCTTTGGTTAATTATTACTAATTAATAGCAAGGAAAAGAAAGTGAATAAAAGAATTTAAAAATTAAATCTGCTACTTTTGCAACTTACATAGTAACTAAAGCTGTAAAATGTTTGAAGTGAGAGGTGACTGAAACAGAGACTCTATGAGGGAGATTTTGTTTTCTTTATAGCCCACTATTGCAAATAATAGAGCTGACTATAGAAACGAACTCCCTTTGGCAGTCACACAGATTAATGGAAATAACTTACGTTTGTCCTGAAGCAGTTGCAATTGGTGAGGGGCCATTAGGGGCTCTTGGTTCTTCACATGTACTCATTTCCATTATGACTTTATCCAGGGACTAATAAGAATACATTAAAATATAAAAAATTAGATATTTTACTTTAGGTATATTATAAAAGTATTAACACTTTCCTTTTTCGTTAAAATAGTAATGATCTGAGTCATTTTAAATGTCTCTCTAAAGGTCTAAAAAGATAAATGCTGAAAAAGAAAACAAAGCAACTCAATTCTTTCTCAAGGTACTTCTTATCTGTCAGAAAAGCTATGTGTATTATAGGAGTATGGGAGAAGAAATAGCCATATAATGCTTGGGATCATCAGATTTTAGGGATGTGCAATCTCTAATCCCAGAAAATGCTACATAATTAATCAATAAATAAAATAATAGATAAATGAACAGGATTCAACCACCCTTAAAAAGCTTTTCCCAATCTAAGTCCCAAGATATGAGACATCACTATGAAAATTAAGAAATAAGTGGGAAATGTGATAAAATAAACACTCCTATAAATCAAAAAAGCTGTTTTTCAGGGTACCATTTTTTCTTGAAGAAAGATCTAATGTCCGAATAGTCAACACTAACAGAACCTATAGTCATTGTTCATATCCAATTTTACTTATAGCATTTATTATTAGCTGAAACTATCTTATTTGTTTACTTGCTTGTCTGTTCTATTAAAATATAAGTTCCCTCAGGGCACAGAGCAGGTGCTCAATAAACATTTGTGGAATCAACAAATCAATAAATGAACGAGTAATCAATTTTCTCCAATTTTCCTTAAAAAGCAAAATATATTTATAAAAGAACACATTATTGATTTTACTAGATCAGTAAAAGCAGAAACATAGAAAGTCTGGATCAAATGTTATTAAAGGAAAGAATTCTGTTGTACAGCAACAGTAAAATGATACATAAAATACACCAACTAAGAACACAATATTCTAGACTAGAAAATCCTTAAAGGCCCTCCCATTTTGAAGTTCAAACTTCTCATTTAAGGGCTGAGACAACTAAGTCCCATCAAAATAAAATTATAGTTAGCTGAAAAGTGACTAAATGAGGTTTTCTGAAACAGAAGATTAATATTAACAGAGAAGTTAGATAACATGTATATAGATATTTATTTCTGGGTGATTTCAGAACTCACCAAACAGATTGGATGTGTTTTCAGTTTTGTCCACGGGATCTAGAAAAAAAACTCTTTAAAATGAGATTTTCTAAAAAAAATGTAAAACAGTAATCAACACAGATGCCTTCTTTGCATAGTGATAGAAACACCAAATTAGATCAGATGACTTTATCTCAAATTGTAAAATAAATTGAGCAATTCATTAATACTTTTTTTTTTTTTTCCCAGGGGAGAGCGCGAATGCAGTCCCCAACTACCACAAATTATGCAGTTGAGTTTCCCATGTTTGGGGAAATCGCAGGGGTCAGCACAGCCTCACCCTGGGAAAACCACCTCTGTGATCTTGGTATCTCCCCTGCCAGGTAAGTATCATTCATACTTCTGAAATCATATGTACTTTTATGTAAGAAAATATTATTAATATCTTCTTAGTCATCTTTTCAAATAGGTACTATAGATTCTTTAAAATATCTTTTTTGCACAGTCCTTAAAACATTTTAAACTCCTAATTTAAACTAAGACTCCCCAGAAAAGCTGTGTTCTGTTCATTTAACAATATGTTTAATCCTAAAATTATGACCAACTTTTTTGCAGAGATTCAAGATAAATACAAAACTGAGCTCATTAATGTAAAACACAGGCTATATCAAATAACGTTCAAACCTACCCTGCACTAAAAATGTCATGTGTCTTTGTAACATTTGGGCTTAAGGAGAACAGGGCAAGAATTAAAGGTGACCTTTACTCAAGGCAGTATACTAATTTTGCCATCAAAGGATATAGGTACTTTTCCACATTCTTTTCTTTGGAGACCGAATTTTAATTTTTATGAAACAAATTAGCATGCAGTATTCCTACTGAGCAGACTCTCAAACTAAGCCTGGTCTTAAAGGGCAAGAGGTGACATAAATCAACATATTTCATAATTAAAGATAGTATTCTTATTATTCTTAATAATAAGAATCCCCCAATTCTTCCCTTTCCCTGAATCTAAATGGAATTTACAAGATTCCTAATTGAGGTTTAGAGAGACCACATGAACTTCAAAAATAGTCATAGTCCTGAGTAGCACTGATTCATTCTCCCCAAACGGAGTAAGTCATAAAGGGAAATAAGAAATAACTTATCAGTTCTGAAGTTTCATCTGAAGTAAAGTATTTACTCACTACAAAAATTTAAATTGTTCCATTTGACAATAAATCTTATGAAAAATTAACTCTAAATATATGCAAATTGAAGCATTTATTTTATTATTAATAAATTATTGATTAATATTTTATTTAAACTTTAATGGAATAAATTTTAACAAAATTTTAAAATTAATACATCAATAAGACTTCATAAATTCATAAGGCACACATTCACGCAACCATTTATGCAAATGTATTCCTTCCAAATTACATTAATAAAAATGCTTCTTTATAGAATTATCTAAAAATGTGTATTTATTTTAAAAGATGGGGATGAAATTAAAAATGAATACAGAAAAAGCCTGACACAGTTATAAGTCTTACCCTTATGGATGCTTTATTACAAAACACTTTGTTGATAGCAAGCCAGGTTGGCAAATCCAACATATTTTGGAGTACCTCTTCATCCAATTCCAAATTTTTCAGTTCACCTTCTCCTTTTAGGGTACTTAGGTTTATCTTGTCAGGAGATAAGTTTTTGGTAAACCTGAAAGAGAATATATGTTGATATATTTTGGTGTCAGTTACTGAACCCCAAAGTCATTCTTGCAAATATACAGAGCATTAAAATGTACTAGCAGCACTGAGAAACAAAACCTCAGTGGAAAGCTCTGCTTTAATCCAAGTTTTACAAAGCGTTTTTTTGTTTTGATCTCTCCCGTCCATAGTTCTCTTACACAAAGCCTACATTTTTTTTTCTTTTGGTATACATCGTAATGTTTTGTTTACTAGCTACTACATCACAGACGGGATATGTCCTATTCTAATCAAACTACAAGAAGGTAAGAGAATGAGGGACCTTTTAGCAGTGGGAGCAGCAGGAGCAGTAGCCTCTCCCTTCTCCCCTTCTCCTCTCCCCCCTCTCCCCTCTCCCTCTCCCTCTGCATTCATTCTGCTTATAAAGGACTCCAGCAATAGGATTAAGTCCCACCCTGAATGAGGTGAGTCACACCTTAACTGAAGTATCCTCATTAAAAGTTTCTACTTTCAAAGGGTTCCCACACACAGAAATGGCTAAGATTTAAGAACATGTTTTTCAGGGGGTATATACAGCTTCAAACCACCACAGTAACTGTCACATCAACAAACCACCACAGTAATGGTCACATCAAAAACTACTGGAAAACTAGTTTCCTATATTGGGGTGGCAGTGTATACATCAGAAATTATTTAGATTATTAATATGTGTGGTGGTATGAAGCTATGGGACTTAGGAAAAAAACATTCTAAACTCAATCGGTTTCTGTGGGCGTGACACCATAGGAACTTCTGATGAGGTTACTTTAGTTAAAGTATAGCCCAACTGAATCAGGATGGGTCTTAATTCTATTACTGGAGTATTTCATAAGCAGAATGAAATTTAGACAGAAAGAAAGCCACAAAGGCAGATGGAAATGGAAAGTCCAAGGAACTCAGAAGAGAAGGGAGAGTCCAGGAGAAGCTGCCATGTGAACTGCCATGTGATAGAGGATCCCAGGACCAAGGATCACCAGCAGCCAGCCCCAGAATGCCTGTCTTCAGAAGAAAGCATAGCCTTGATAATGTCTTGACTTAGATTTCTCCTAGCCTCAAAATCATGAACCAATAAATTCCCATTGTTTAAGTCAACCCATCGCATTGTATTTCCTTTAGCAACGAGTAAACTAAAACAATGTGATAGGCTTTAAGTTATGTATATTTCAGTTTTGCATAAATGTTTCCCAATTACTTACTAATATAATTATTCTCCTTCCTAAAACACAAAGAGAAGAATGTTTCTTCAGTCTTACTTGTCTCAGATTGATACAGGAAAAGTAGATTTTCATTAAGTATTTACTACACAACACAAAGAATGCTCATGGAAGTGCATAAGGCATGAGAGAGCTATGCGTTTACCTATGTTTTTTCCAACTTTTGCTGCAAGTTCTTTGGTCTAAATTTCC
The DNA here is from genome assembly GCF_015220235.1 of Choloepus didactylus. Classification (NCBI taxonomy): domain Eukaryota; kingdom Metazoa; phylum Chordata; class Mammalia; order Pilosa; family Megalonychidae; genus Choloepus; species Choloepus didactylus. The sequence continues at coordinate 29,391,475 of NC_051314.1, read as the reverse complement.
ATGTGAAGTCCTGTGATAATGGCATCACTCAACTAAATATTATAATCGAGGAGTCATAATACTGGGCTTGATCCTAATGGAAATAAATTGCTATTTGGAATCAAACCATTTCAGCACACACACAAAAAACTTAAAGCTCTAAAAAAGCTACACAAACATTTTAAAGCTTAACTGAAAAAAACTGATAAAATTCTAGCTCAATGAGTTAATCCTCTGAATAATTCTCCTTTATTTGGTGGAGATGCAGGAGTAAAGCAAATCTATATGAAACCAAAGTTATGTTAACAAATACTAAAAATGAAGATGAAAGAGAAAGCTGATTGGCCTAAATATGTCAAAGTCCTAACAATTGCACTGAACAAAGTCATACCACAAGATTAAATATAAAATAGCAAGATCTCTTACTAGTAATCTTTTATTTTTAAAATTCAGAACAGACGAATATCTCATTAATATGTATATTTTGACATGCAAAGAGGTTTACTTTAACAGTCTTCATGTATCATTTATTTGTAACTTTGGTACGATATGAAATAAATTTTAATGCAAATATATATATTTTATTGGTTAATGCTATCATATATTTAACAGTATAATAGTTTAAAAACATACTTAAAATAGATGTGCAGAGTCATGCGGGAAGATAGCAGTGTAGGAAGCTCCAGGATTCAGAACCTCCACCAGAACTATTAAAGAGGCAAGAACTGACTAAAACAACTATTTTAAAACTCCAGAGTTCAGCAGAATACTGTAAAGCATCCAGGGATGAGCAGGAGGAACAGGCTGGTAAATTATGGGAAAGACTTGTAAATTGCTCTGTTCGCAAGGCAGTTAACAGAGCCAATTCCTCACTCTCACCATAGCCACAGAGGGGTCCAGCACCTTGCTAGCTTACTGGTAACAGAAAGTGATGTAAAAATCTACTTCCCCAAGATGGTGGGCATGACCATTGTTGCTCATGGCTGACTGACTAATCATCACTGGGGGCCCGGCTCTGAGGGGGGCCATTGTTCCAAACCGCCCTGGACAAAGGTGGCTGAGGAGACTTAAAGACACTAAGTTTCCTCAGAATTGTGGAGAAAATTGAAGGGATACATTTGCTGGGCAGGTCAAGAAAGCAAAGCTTTGGAGAACCATGGAAGAACCTCTGGACCCACTTCCTAATCCCTTCCCGGGGGGGAGGGCAGTTTGGAGCTGATCTGCACTCCCTTTTTGAGTTTCTGGCCTTGCTCAGCTGGCAGGCTGACAAAGATTTGTGACATGAACCATCTCCAGGTTAAATATATATTTGGAGGTAGAATCACAGACTGTTAGAATGAAAAAGTATTTTAAAGCATAGCTTATAAACCCTTTCTGACCTGGTTACCTACCTTCCTCCACACTTACCTCTTTCCATTCATACACTTAACTCCTAAGTCTTTAAAAAGCTCATAAGCAAATATACATTTCTTAAGTTATTCCCCTTGTCCTGAAACTGTTTTTGGTTCCGATCTTTGTAGATGTTAGAGATTCACATCAATACCTACTATTCTTCTAATTTAAGAACTGGTTATGTTACTCGAAAATATTTTCTTGAAAAAAGTAATTAAAAACAATCTTTCCTATTCTATGACATTTCATGCTATATCATGAAAAACTAGATTTATAGGGAATTTAACAATGCATGTTAAATTTTTTAATTAAAAGTTAAAGTAGGCACTCAATCTGTAGTTCTAGGCTGCACTTAAATGGTTCTGAGATACCTGATCACATTTCAAAGGGGGATCTTGGACACAGAAAAGGCTAAGAACCACTGTCTTAAAGGAATATGATTCATTTTTATCATCTGGAAAGTAAACTATTTCAATACTAAAACACCTCTGTGTGGCTGTAAATGATTCTCTCTTCTCCGGTAAATGTGGTAAAGAAAGGGGAAATGTGTACATCTAAGACATGTTATACTTCCTTGCTTACAACTAATTGATCTACAATTGATCTACAATTAGTTGTAAGCAAGGCATCTAGGCTATTCAATCATATTTGTTCCTCCACAATTTTGAAAGGAATACACTACACCTTAGGGTCAAAAACTGATAAATGAATAATGGAGTATGACTGAGAAAGAAACTATATTTTAGAACTGAAAGGTATAAAGATTCTTCCCATCATTGCTCCATTCTTCCCAATTATGCCCAACTCAAATCCTTGGAATGAACTGGTAATTGAAAGCACTAGCTAGTATCTCAAGACTGTGTACCCCTACGAGGAATAAATAAATCCTCATTATATATAAAGGTGATTATTTTAAGGGCCAATATCTTTATGTAAGCAAGTGAATTTAATAGCTTCTGCTTGATTTTATTCAAAACAATATTTTTAGAATATAAAAAAGCTTCAGACAACATTTTAAAGTAGTCACACAAGGGAGAATGTTCTTGGAATAATTACCCAAAACCTGACAGACCACCAAGATCTTTGGCTGGCAGCATTATGTTTTTAATCTGCAACTAATTACACCTTACACAGTCCATGGACTTTGTCATGCAGCAATAAAGGTCCTTCCAATCAAAACTAAGAAACAGAAGAAGCTTTTCTACAGAACCCATATCTCCTCATTTTCTTCTTTACCCAATACCATATCCTTCACTCCAGTTGAACCTCCTGCAACCCAATAACCTCTGCTAAGGGCTAGTTGCTTTCTTGTTCCACACAGTCTCATTACCTTCAGGCTCAAGAAGTAAATTACATTTAGGGATTTGTGATTTTTTTTTAATGTAACCTAGAGCAAGAAATATGTTTATTATAATCTAGCACAACACATACACACACATGAAACATATTGAAACATGTTTCACGAAGCAATAGTTTTGTTTAATAATACAGTCTAGTATTTTCTATACCATTCTTTTTTAAATGTAATTTTGAGATATATTCACGTACCATACAATCATCCAAAGTGTACAATCAATTGTTCATAGTGTCATCATATAGTTGTACATTCATCACAACTTTTTGAACATTTTCATTACTCCAAGAAACAAAAATGAAAAGAATAAAAATAAAAATAAAACTACGAAAGAACACCCAAAACGTCTGTACTCCATTTTCCCCTTATTATTCATTTACTTTTTTGTCCCCCTTTTTTCTACTCATCTGTCTGTACACTGGGTAAAGAGAGTGAGCCACAATGTTTTCATAATCACACAGTCATACCGTATAAGCTATATAGTTATACAATCATCTTCAAGAATCAAGGATACTGGATTGCAGTTCAACAGGTTCAGGTATTTCCTTCTAGCAATTCTAATACACTAGTACCTAAAAAGGGATATCTATAAAATGATAAGAATAACCTCCCAAATGAGGTTCTCTCGACTCCATTTGAAATCTCTCAGCCACTGAAGCTTTATTTTGTTTCATTTCTCTTCCCCCATTTGGTCAGGAAGGCTTTCTCAATCCCATGATCCCTGGGAGTCATGTCCCACATTACCACAGAGAGTTACACCCCTGGGAGTCAAGTCCCATGTAGGGAGGAGGACAGTGAGTTTACCTGCAATGTTGGCTTAGAGAGACAGGCCACATCTGAGCAAAAAAAGAGGTTCTCTGGGGGTGACTCCTGGGCACAATTATAAGTAGGCTTAGCCTCTCCTTTGCAGTAACACGCTTCATGAGGGCAAGCCCCAAGACTTAGGGCCTGGCCTACTGCAATGGTAGTCCCCAAGGCTTGCGAGAATACCAAGAATTCCCAAGGTGGGGAAGTTTAATATTAACTTCCAATTATTCCCAAGTCCCTCAAGGGGGCTTTGCAATACAAGGTATATACAGAAAGGTGAAGACCTTCAAGGCACAATTCAATGAACAGCTATAGAGCACATCCCAAAGGATGCTGTAGGCTAGAGTTCCACCACGTCATTTACCTCCTTACAGCCATTCCAACATCCCAGCATCCAAATATATATATAATTATATAAAGTTTCATTATTCGTAGACCTTTGTTAAATCTTTGTTTGTTGCTACCCCTTCCTCTCACTTAATCTCTTTCTCCATCTTCAGGGGTGTCTAGCCAGTGAGTACCCTAACTTGTTCATATTGAAAGGGGATGTCAACAGTATGGGGAAGGGTCTGCATCTGATAGTTGATCTTAAAGAGGCTGTTGCCTCTGGGTTTTAGGACTTGTATGGTATAGGAACACTTTGCTGGATTTAAGTTTCTGAAAGATAAAACTTAGTGAGTCATCTTTTATAGAATCTCAGGTAGGGACCTAGGTTTTGGAGGATTACTTTTGTTAAGGGCCTGGCATATTGTGGCCATTTGGGATGCCTAGCTGGAGCTTGCATAAGAGAAACCTCCAGGATAGCCTCTCAACTCTATCTGGAATTTCTCAGCCACTGAACAGTAATATTTTAATACTCCTTCATCAACAGTAACAAATGTACACCAATACTATGGGCCAATAATAGGGGGGATAAGAGGTATGGAAGGATTTGGGTTTTCTTTTTTATCTTTATCTCTTTTCTGGAGCAATGAAAATGTTATAAAATTGACTGTGGGGTTGTATACACAACTATGTGATGAAACCTTGAGCCAGTGATTACACACTTCGGATGGTTTGTATGGTGTGACTATATCTCAATAAAACTGCATTAAAAAATGTTCAACATCATTTGTCATTAGGAATATGCAAATTAAAAACCACAATAAGATATCACTACTTACCCACTAAAATGGCAAAAATTAAAGACTTACCATACTAAGCACTGGTGAAGATATGGAGCAATTGAAACTCTCATTGCTAGAGAGAATGTAAAATGTACAACCACTTTGCAAAGCTGTTTGGCAGGTTCTTAAAAAGTTATATACCTACCATATTACCCAGCCATTCTACTCCTATGTATTTACCCAGAAGAAATGAAAAGCATATGTCCTCACAAAGATTTTATACACAAATGTTCATATCAGCTTTATTTGTAATAGTAATAGCCAACAAATGCTAACAACCTAAATATTCATCAAAATGTGAACAGATAAACTGTGATTGATTCACAGTGGAATACTACTCAGCCATAAAAAGGAATGAACTATTGATACATACGACAAAACAGGTACACTGCAAAACAGTTATACTGAGTAAAAAAGGCAGACAAAAAAAGAGTATACACTGTATGCCTCATTTATATAAAATTCTGGAACATGCCAACTAATTTAAGTGAAATAAAGTAGATCAGTGGGAAAAGGCAGAAGGGAAGGGAGAGAAGAATTACAACAAAGGGGCACAAGAAAACTTTTGAGTTTGGAAGATATGTTAAATTTCTTAATTATGGTAATATTTTCATGAGTATATACCATATGTCAAAATTCATCAACTTGTACACCTTAAATGTGTATAGTTTATTGTATATAAATCTGTTATACTTCAATAATAAAGCTATTTGTAACAGTACAAACTAGTACTGAAATTGGAGCCATGGCTTTCTGAAAACCACTCCCATTGTATCTGTCACCTAATGAAGACACTAGAAGCAACTTTAAGCCAAGTAAGAAAAATGAAAAGAGCCATAGACAGTCCTCACCTTAGCAAAGAATATCAAATAATTTTATTACTGGAAGTACCTAGAAAGTTTTCAGAATCCAATTTCCTCATTTTATGGTAAGAGAATGTGAAGTTCAAAGAGATTGAGTCAATTGATCAAGGTCACACCAAAGCAGACCTAAAACTATAATCAAACTTGTACAATTTTAACTTAAATGGCATTTTAGGCTCAACTGCTAATCCATTATACTGATCAATTTAGATTCAGCAGTATTTACTGAGCCAGGCATTGTAGCAGTATATGGCAATTCCCACTCTCAAGGAGCTTTCAATGTCAATTTGTGAGAATTATATATCCAAGGCCTAAATGTCACACACACTCAAAACCTATAGTGTTATAGAACAAGGGTAATGACATGCTCATAATAACTCAGACCTCAAATTACCTTTTTATTTATTTTAGTTTTTGAGCATTCTCAATTTATAGTTTGTTTGGCTTGATATTTTTGCGATACGTATGTAAAGAAAATCAATCAGTATTATATAACCAGTTTTTCTACATAGACATTTAAAGAATGGAAAAGAAAAGATAAACAGGACAAAGATCAAAGCTGTAAATTCATAGCCTATGTGCTATATTCTGCCCACAGATATGTTTTGTCTGGCCTACAGAATGTATTAAAAAAAAAAAACAAAAAAAAAAAAAAAACAAAACAGAATTTGCTGCTAACATTTAAAATTTGTAGATCTTACATGAAAATTTGGGTTTCTAAATTCTGTTGAGATACCGGAAGAAGCTACACAATTAGACATGCATCCTCATGGCAAAATTTGATCACCTACAATTTCCAGCTATTTATTAGGCTCTTGGGAAACTTAGATGTGTAAGACATGATTACTTCTTTCAAGGACCTCACAGTGTATTACTAGAAACAAGTAGGTCAACAAATCATTGCAGTATATTATGATTTAACCATGAATATTACAATAAAAGTGAGAGAACAGGATAAGATGGAGGAACAATCAATTCTGTTAAGAGTCAAGAAGACTGCTTTGGGAAGGCTTCATGGAGGAGGCAGCCCTTGAACTATGTTTTTAAGAATAAGTTTTTGCAGGTGAGTAAGGCAGAGGACGTCATTTCAGGCAGACAACATGTTTGAGGTTACAGGGTCACATAAAGATGAAGTACAGGGCATTGGGTAGTTTGGAAAGATATGATACACCTCTAGAGGCAGGCTGGAAGGACTCTTATAAGCCATGTCAACGAATGTGGATTTCATCCTACACATCAGTATTTTTCCACAGTACCTCTAGGGAGACTGACTCCTCAGGGTTCAATTCAGGTAAGAGAAGAAATAAAAAGGGAAAAGAATATGACAGCTGACTCTCATAACTACCGATTCAACTATAGCAGCTCTACTTTTGTCTCTTTTATGTAATAAGGTTCCTTTGGACAAATAAATATTGTCACTAAAACAAATTTTTTAAACAATTTTGAACAGGAGCCATTGAAAGATTTTTAGCAAGAAATTAAATGTTAAAATTAATGTTTCAGAAAGGCATCTCTGATAACAGTGTCAAAGATGGAATGGGAAGTATGAGACAAGAAGGAAATGAGAGAGTAGTTAGTTGCAGCACAATGCAAGAAATGTTAAATTAAATCTGCGTAGTGAAGTAGAGATATTAAAATGTTATTGATATCTACCATGTTCCAAGCAGTATGATCTGTGCTAGGTTTAGGATTAAGAGGATAAACTCAAGAGCAGTATAAATAAAAAGCAATCATGATTGAAGAAAATGAGAAGGTAAAGAAGAAACTAGAATTGAGCTTGTTAGGCAAATTGGATAAATATATAGGTAGCTGTGGATGAAATTTAGAATAAAATCATAATGCCTCATCTACAATAAACTAAATACAAGCCACGCCAAAAAAGATAAAGGTTAAAGTTGTATAATCTGGAAAAAGCAAAGGATTATAGTTATGACTATACTTCATGAGCAGGGTCCCAGAGGATTTGCTACAGGTATATACAAAATCAGAACCATCTTGGAATGATTTTATAAATAAGACCTTCCCTATGAATATTACTACAGAATGAATCTCAAAGTTTTCCCTAAATGGTCTACCTGAGGATAAAGCTTGGCATTCTTTCCTTGACAATTTTGGTTGAGCTGTAGATACTCAAAAGATAGCAAGGAATCAATGCAGGCACCAAGAATGGAAAACAATATTTAGATCAACATAGCTATACAATCGCTGTCTAGCACAAGGCCAACAAGTTCTTCAACTGTTCTAGGGTAAATATTTAATGAGTTAAAGCACAATTTCCCTCATGGTTAGTCTTTAGCAGACAATTTCTTACTAGACTTTTAAAACAGTTTCAAAGTTTTGAGTAGATACATTTACCAAGATTAGAAGTGTTCAATGACATCAGTTTCTAGGTTCTTCTGTGAATACTAAGTTGAAAGAAATAGTTCAACATGTTTCAGTACCATTTCCATGAATCTAGTTTTAAAACCTAATTGCTTCCCCTGAAAATGAATTTTAAAAAGGGGCAGGGGATGAGAGAACAGAATGGGGAGAAAATCCCTACATTCTTCAAAAATGAATCTCATTTTCACTGTTTCTTCAAGAGAGTTATTTCAATCTCTTTGATAAAGATTATAATTATCATTAAATACACAAAATAAACTCTTAAGTCCTTCAATTATTAATGAGAGAATTGATCAAAACATCTTCTTTATCAAAAGCATTTTCACACCTCACTAATTACATGTGATTATAAAACCTTAACCATTAAAAAGTAGATCAAATGCTAATTACGATTTCCAAATAGCTGGCTGTAAGTTATACAACTCTATTGAAATCTGAGAAAGAACTGTATATAACACTTTAAATAAGTTGCCAAATCTTGTAAGTTAGAAAAGACATTCCAAGAGAGGAATTGCATGAAGCCTGTGGCTGCTTAATTAAGAAAATGAAATCAGTACCTAACTAAAGCAAGTAAGAATTAAAAAATATTATCAAAGTATCTCTATGTGGGGCATAATGACTGTGTGCATTTAGAGAAGGGGGAAAAAAAAAAGGATGGGGAAAAGGAGTATTACCTGAGGGCAGGAAATTCAGACAAAAAGTCCCTATTCCTGGTGAAAGCAAGTATTCAGTTGCCAGGGTTTCTTACGACTCCTCTGGTACTCACTTGGGTGCTTATGAAACTCACAGCAAACCAATCTCCACCACAGCCAGCAGGGATCACTGTAGGGAATGGGTACACAGGGGGTGCAGAGGGGAGTAAGTTTAAGGGAAAGGAAAGGAAAGGAATGATATGATAAAAATGTTTAGCTGTGACATAATTGGAAAAAAAAAAATACAGTTGTGTTTTATACTGGATTAATTAAAAGCAAACACTGCTTAAAAATTCTAAAATGAATCATTTAGGATTTTCTTCATTCTCTCTACCATTACTATCACTACTACCATATTACATTTATATATTTAAAAAATTTTTAGATTAAGAAAAAGCCATATTGTATAAAAAGTTGTACAAAGACTGAACTGTATAGTTTAACATTAAATAAAGCCAATTAAGACAAGCACTTCACAAGACAAATGTGCTGGTTTGGATGTATTATGTCCCCCAAAAATGTCATGTTCTTTAATGCAATATAGGGGGGGCAGACGTATTAGAGTTGATTAGGTTGGAACCTTTTGATTATTTCCATGGGGATGTGACTAGTAGCACCTTTGATTAGGGTGTGACCTGTTGATGGGATTGTTTCCATGGATGTGTGGCCCAGCCCATTCAGCTTGGGTCTTGATTTAATTACTGGAGTCCAATAAAAGCTCAAAAACAGAAGGACTTCAGAGAAGCTGCAGCCGAGACACATTTTGAAGACAGCTGTTGAAAGCTGACACTGACATTTTGGAGAATGTCATTTTGAAACACAACCTGGAAGCAAGCAGACGCCAGCCAAGTACCTTCCCAGCTAACATGAGTTTTCTTCAGTGAAGGTATCCTATTGTACCCTATTGTTGATGCCTTACCTTGGACACTTTATGGCCTGAAGACTGTAACTTTGTAATCAAATAAACCCCTTTATAAAAGCCAATCCATTTCTGGTGTTTTGCATATTGGCAGCATTAGAAAACCGAAACAACAAGTAATCTACAAATACAAATTATCAAACTAGTTTAACTGCCAAAAGCCCTAGTTAAACAGGTAGAAACTGTAATTCTCAATTCACAGAGAATACTAAAGTATAAAGATGCTTATGAAAAATAATCCACAAACCAAAGAGAGATTCAGGAATAGATTATATCTATATACTTAAAGTAAACTGGAGAACTACAGTATTTATCAGGAAAAAAAATTTAATCTCAATTTTCGGGATAGCAGTGACACTTTAAAACGTGCCAAAAATGTATTCAGGGCAATCAATTTAGGGCCTATATATTCTATGGAGGTCAAAGTGGCATACATTTTTTTCATCATCCAGCCAATTAAAAATGTTTTTGAATAACTACTATGTACTAGAGTACTATGACAGATGTTGAAGATACAATAGTGAATATGACAAGCAGTCACTTGCTTTGGAACTCAAAGCCTTAAAGAAATGACAATCTACAGAACTAACAAACATGAAGCCTTTGTTTTAATAAACCAAACAGACCTATAAGAGTTTGAAGATGGAGAACAGTGAAGACTGGCCTGTTTAAAGTTGTTCCATGGATGTTCATGGCTGACGTACAAGTAAAATGAAGCCAGAGAGGATGGCCTGTCCTGAAAGGTTGAAGACAATCTGGCTAGAGGAAGACTAAGAAAATAGGAAAAAAATGGGAAAAAAGTATAGAAGAATGGGGAAATAAAGTTTCAGACAACTTTGGAGGGTCTACTTTACCCTTAACTTCTCTGGATATGTTTTAAATATTCCCTTTCCATTCACACTCTAGTCAGAAAGCAGGTTTAATAATTATCATTTTATGCTGCACAAGCCTTCATTTATCTGCTTTTAATTTTATAATTTTTTTTAAAAAGTTCCTCTAACATTTAGGCCACCCCTGCCACATTATTTCAACTTCCATTTAAGTTGTATAGTACTTCGCTTGTGCCTTTCTCATAAGACTTATTATATTTCATTTCAAATTCTATTTATTCTCCCATTTACCAGGACTAAATTTCCAGAAAACATTCCTACTTCTTAATTTTATTTGTATCACTTATAGAACTTTCTTCAAGTGTTAGCAGAAAAAACTAAATGAGGAGGAGGGGCAAGGTGACAGTATAGAGAAGAGTGGAATTTACTTAGTCCCCAGGAGCAACTAACAAACAACCAGGAACAACTAGTAAATAATCTGGAATAATTGCTGGGGGACAATTGTGACTGTCCACATATCGTACACCAATCTGGACTGGGTGCAATGGCTGAGATCGCAGCATAAAATCTCTAAGTAAAAACCATGGAACCATGCTGAGAGCCCCCTCCCCCCACAGCAGGCTGAGCTGCAAAACCTCACTGCGGGAGAAACCAGCGGTCCCGGAGCATGCAGATATAGCTCAGCTGATCTCCAATTGGGGTTTTAATGAACAAATGTGGACTGCTGAACACAAGCTACAAACATAGACAAACCCCTAACAAGTAGACAGAGGCTTTTAGTGACAACTGACCTTAAAGAGCCAGAAAACTCCTGTGTTCCAGGAAAGGGAGCCCAGAAGGGAGCTATCTTTGGTGAAACTGGGGGGCCATGGATTGCCTCTGAAAGGGGGCTTTCTTTCCCTTTTTCTCTCTCTCAACCCGAGTGGCTCAATGGGGAGAGCCTCAGCCATTTTCAGTTCACAGTGCTCTGACCCAGATAGGGTGGAGATAAGAGAGTCAGAAAGACAAAGGAGCAATTCAAATGCAGAAGAGAACCCCCAAGGGGGTGTACCTTCCCTAAGAGGAAGGAGATGGGGCCCAGCTGTAGGGCTGGCCTTCGTTTCAGAACTCAGACCCCAGAGCCTGGGGGAAAACAGCCAAAACAGAAACTAAAGGGGCCACACCGCCTTATACCATTCAGGAGCAACAGGCTGACAGGCGCCACTGTTGGGCAGGTTAGGAAAACCACAGCTGCTAGAGAGCTCACAGGAAAGTCTGTCAATCTCCTAAGATACACCCTCAGGGAACTGTGAAACTGAATATAACCGCATTCTGAGATCTGAACCCATTCTGGTCTGGGAAAATCTGATTGGGGTAACCAAGGAAACCAGCTGCCTAGACAACAGAAAACTACAAACTACACTAGGGAAAATGAAGATATGGCCCAGTCACCTCAATTAAGATACAGCTGACATATTGTTTCACTTAAACGAAACAATCAATTAAAGATTTTCAAAGAAATATGCTAAATCAAATCAAAAACCAAATTAATGAGTTCAGGGAAGATATGGCAAAAGAGATGAAGGATATAAAGAAAACACTGGGCGAACATAAGGTAGAAATTGAAAGTTTGAAAAAACAACTGGCAGAATCTCTGGAAATGAAAGGCACAACATAAGAGACAAAAAACACAATGGAAACATACAACAGCAGATCTCAAGAGGCAGAAGAATACACTCATGGATTGGAGAACAAGACACCTGAAATCCTACACACAAAAAAAACAGGGAAAAGAATGGAAAAATATGAGCAACATCTCAGGGAACTGAATGACAGCATGAAATGCATGAATGTATGTGTCATGGGTGTCCCAGAAGAACAAAAGGGGCAGAAGCAATAATAGAGGAAATGATCAATGAAAATTTCCCATCTCTTACGAAAGACATAAAATTATGGATCCAAGAAGTGCAGCATACTACAAAAAGAATAGCTCTGAATAGACCTATGCCAAGACACTTAATAATCAGATTATCAAACATCAAAAACAAAGAGAGAACCCTGAAATCAGCAAGAGAAAAGCAATCCATCACACAGAAATGAAGCTTGATAAGATTCTATGCGGATTTCTCAGTAGAAACAATGAGGACAAGAAGGAAGTGGTGTGATATATTTAAGATACTGAAAGAGGAAAACTGCCAACCAAGAATCCTATATCCGGCAAAACTGTCCTTCAAATGTGAGGGAGAGTTTAAAATATTCTCTGACAAAGAGACAATGACAGAGTTTGTGGACAAGATACCTGCGCTACAGGAAATACTAAAGGGAGCAATACAGACAGATAGGAAAAGACAGGAGTGAGAGGTCTGGAACACAATTATGGGTGACGGTAGCACAGCAATGTAAGTACACTGAACAAAGATGGCTGTGAGTGTGGTTGAAAGAGAAAGGTTAGGAGCATGCGGGGCACCAGAAAAAAAGAAGAAAGATAAAGACTGGGACTGTATAACTCAGCAAAACCTAGAGTGCTCAACAATTGTTATAAAATGTACAAATATGTTTTTCCATGAGGGAGAACAAATGAATGTCAACCTTGCAAGGTGTTAAAAATGGGGTGATATTGGGAAAAAATATAATCAATGCAAACTAGAGACTATAGTTAACAGAAGCATTGTGTTATGCTTCCTTTAACATAACAAAGGCAATATACCAAAGCTAAATGCCTATAAGAGGGGGACAGAAGTGGGGGGGGGTGGAGGCATGGGACTCTTGGCATTGGTGTTGTTGTCTGACTCTTTTATTCTACTTTAGTTTAATTCTATCTTTCCTTTTGTTGCTTTTTTGCTGTCATTTTTTTTCTTTTGTTTTCTTTTTCTTTTATCTCTCTACCTTCTTTGACTCTTCCTTCTTCTTTATGGAAGAAATGGAGATGTTCTCAGATAGTGGTGATGGTGGTGAATCCATAAATATGTGATAATACAGGAAACCATCGATTGTTCACTTGGGATGGAATGTACTGTGAGTGAACAAAACTGTCTTAAAAAAAAAACAGGTTGATGAAGAAACCTTGAGGACACTATATTGAATGAAATAAGTCAGACACATAAGGACAAATATTGCATGGTCTCAGTGATATGAACTAATTATAACATGTAAACTCATAGACATGAAATATAAGTTACCAGGACATAGAACGAGGCTAAAGAATGGGGAGTGATTGCTTATTATGAGCAGAATGTTCAACTAGGCTGAACTTAAGTGTTTGGAAATACACAGAGGTGATGGTAGCACGTTATTGTGAGAATAACTAACAGTGCTGAATGGCGTGTGAACGTGGTAGAAAAGGGAAGCTTAGTCACATATGTCACCAGAAGGAAAGTTGGAGGTTACTGTGGGAAACTGAGTCTTCCATGTTGCCTGAGGCATATCTGGGGTGGTGGCTTAGAACGCTAAGCCTCAGGCCTGCATGTTACCCCGTGCGGGCCCGCCCTGTAAAGATAATGTGTCTTGTGACTATGACGACAACATTTACTGTTGTCCTAAACCTAGATTGTTCCTTCTGATATGCAACAGGATGTAAACATAGGTAACTGGTGGGCTCTCCCGAGCCTGAGGACATTTAGCACGTACTCCCCGATCTTCTGAAATAAATAACTGGAGCAAAGGTGCATTATTGTCCACTTAGCACGAGATGCCGTGGGCCCCCTGCTCCCTTAATTCTTAACTTTGTGTCTGTGTCTCATTCCTGCGCCGCCCTGTCAGCAACAGGTCACAAGATGGGAATGTATAAAACGGTGAAATCTTGTGGTGGACAATGCCCATGATTAACTGTACAAATACAGAAATCTCTTTCATGAACTAGAACAAATGTATGACACTATAAGTAGAAGTTAATAATAGAGGGGTATACAGGGAAAAATACAGTTATTGAAAACTACATACTACAGTTAGTAGCATTTTATCATTCTCTGATCAATAGTAACAAATGTACTATACCAATACTATGAGTCAGTAATGGAGCGGGGGGGTGGTTAAGGGTAGGGGAAGATTTGAGTTTTGCGTTTTCTTTTTTTGTCTTTATTTCTTTTCTGGAATAATGAAAATGTTCCAAAAATTGAAAAAAAAAATAATTGTGGTGAAGGATGCAATTGACTGTGCACTTTGGATCTTCGGATGATTGCACGGTTATGTGAACAATCTCAATAAAATTAAATTAAAAAAATAAATAAATAAAAATAAATGAATGACCTATCAATGGAAATGATCATACTTACATTACCTGAAGACAAGATAAATCTTACAATTTATGGATGCTCCTTTTTATAGAACATCTAGGTTATACAAAGTTGTATCACTGCAGAAGTACTAATTTAGGACAGAAACTCAATTAAATACCTAAAAATATTGTTTTGATGAATTTTAAAATTAGTGAATTTTCTAGTATCACTAAGTTTATCTCTAAATATCAATTCCTAATAATAAAATTACAAATAGACCATGGAAGAGGAAAATAGCCCTTGATGTTATGCTAGCAGCAGCAAAAAAAAAGTCAGAAATCCCTTTCTCAATGGTATTTTGGAATAGAAAAAGAGTACACACACATACAGCTAAAATTATGTCTTAAGGCCTAAGGATAGACTAAAACAGAGATTCAAATTCTACACACAACATTCATCGTGGCTGGAAGAAAAATGGAAACTAAGTCAAAGAATTTTCAGATAGCCTAAGAGTAAAATTAATGCATGAAAAATCAAACAATAAATTGCCATATCCTGAATCACATTTGCTTCAGTCTCAATTTGGTTTAATAACATGGCCTTGATGTGATAACTGCTCATATTTCACTCATGGAAATGGTCATAAAATCTTTGACCTACAACTTAAATTCAAACTAAGCTCTAATCACTAAGACCAGCTGGTTAAAAACAAACTAATAGTTAATGGAAATATTAAATTACTCATCCTAAGTAACATAATATGCACAATTTAAAAAATACATAACTGATAAAAGATAAACTTCCTAAGAGAATGTTTAGACTGAAAACTGCAGTAGTAAGGCAAAGAAATGAATAGAGAAATTATGTTTCCCCAACTTCAAATGATTGCAGAGTCAAAAGATTACGTTCCCTCACTTTCAAAAGATTGAAGGATTCCCTAGTAAAAATAGAATTTCCTAAGGGACACTGCAGCAAGATGGTGAAACACCATAATATAATAAGGGAAGTGCTGAAAATTGGATAAAAGAAAAGCAACTTGTTAGGTAGGGACCAACAAGAATGATGAAACCAAAAGGGTGCTAGATCAGTAATGACCATTCAATACTACCTGTCAGAACTTTGGCAAATCACAGATCTCAACATTATTTCCTTCTCTGGGACAGGAACAGATCCCTTGTGATCTAGGTTTCTAGGATGGTAATGTTAAAACATCCACTGGACCAGCATCAAAACACTTTTCACCTGAAGTTTTCAAATCAATCTACTGAAAGTAACTCTTTCAAGAATCAAGAATCAATGTCTGGTTTTAGTTGGAAATTAATGTGAAAGAAAGAAAGAGGCACCTGTGCTATTTCAGATACTTCCACATATTGCATTTAACGGAGAGGGGAAAAAAAAAACTGTCCCCTAAAATTCAACTTGCAATTCACTTTGCAGTAATTACCTATTACATAAACCAATGGAAAAACCAAATAAAAACTCTTTCACTGCTGTTGCCACAGTAAAACGTGTAGCCTAAATTATCTCATAAATAAAAAGGAGGGCAATTTCTATTTAGATATCTAACAGGCATCCCAAAATTAAGTCAAAATTCGAAATCAAACTCCTGATTTTCTCCCATAAGCCACTCTTCCAGCAGTCTTCTACATCTAACTTAACAGCAATTCAATCTTTTTAGTTGCTTATGTCAAAAACTTTGGAATCATCCTTGACCCTTCCTCTTTCCCTCTCAATTCATATCCAATCTGTCAGCAAATCGGGTGGCTCTACCTTCAAAATACATCTAAAACCTGACTATATCAACGTCTCCACTGCACCCATCTTGGTTCAAGCCAGAATCTCCCTCACCTACATAGTGAAAACACTCTTAATTTGGTTTCTGCTTCTGCCCTTCCCCTCCTATAATTTATTTCCTACATGGCTGCCAAAGTGATCCTCAGCTCAAAGCTTTCCAATGGCTTCCAAGATACCAAATGTACCACCTTTATTCAATGATTCAACTACCCATTGCTTCCTAAAACCACAGGGAAGGTGATCATACCCAAAATTTATGATAATATTGATGGCATACAGTCTTGCCTCAAACAGAATACCAGCGTGAGGGAGAATCTGCTCATTCATGCCATTCATCCATTCATTCCACAAATAGTTTCTGAGTGCCTATTATATGCCAGACTGAGACAAAAAAAAAAAAAAAATCCCTGCACTCATGGAGTTTACATTCTAGTGGAGACAAATGACAACTAATTAAATACTTATTATGTCAGGTGATGATGAGTGCTGCAGAGAAAAATGAAGCAAGCAAAAGTTAGAGCTCATGTGGGATTGAGTTCATAATTTTAAACTGTGGTCAGGGAAGGCCTCTGAGAAGGCGCTACAACTTGCAGATACATGAGACATCTGTTATTAGAAGGCAATATGTTCTAAGTATTTTCTGTTAAATTGTATTAAACTATATTCCAGACCACTAGATCAATATAGTAATACATTCATTCCAGGATGGTCTGTAAAATTAAACATGAACCAGGTAATTTCAAAAGTTCATTCCAATTTGAGTAATTGTAATTTATCACAGCATCTACCTTGTTTGGTTTGTGAATTCCCTTTAGACTTCCAAATAAGTGTATTTTTCTTAGAAGATGGCAAAAGCAGTAAGATTAACCAAGAATATGAATTTGATACTTGTCAGGCAACTGAGGTACGGACTTTTTAAAATATAAAACAACTGAAAACTAGTGTTACAAAAACTCATCTCTGAAAAAAAAATCCTCAATATTATTAATCACACAGGTTATTAGAAATCATACAGATTAAAAAGTAATACTACCTTTACCCTTTGGACAAATGAATAGAAAAATGGGGACAAATAGTAAATGAATACGGGGGAGGAGGGGTATGAGATGTTTTGAGTGTTCTTTCTACTTTATTTTTATTCTTATTTTTTTGGAGTAATGAAAATATTCAGAAATTGATTGTGGTGATGAATGCACAACGATATAATGATACTATGAACAACTCTCTTATACTTTGGATGATTGTATGGTATGTGAATATATTTCAATTTAAAAAAAAAGTAATCCTAAAGACTCGATTCAGAATACAGGGGTATTGTCTAGTTTTATAAAGTAAGTCATTATCTTGGCTCTTAATTTTTAAAAGAGTCTTTCTCAACTGGAGTCCCACAAGAGGATTAAACTCTCTTAATCCTCTAAGGCCTATTGTATCTGTTCCTGTTTGTTAATGCTGCCGTTATGCAAGATACCAGAAATGGATTGGCTTTTATAAAGGGGAATTATTAAGTTACAAATTACATTTCTACCACCATAAAAGTGTCCAAACTAAGGCATCAACAAGAAGATACCATCACTGAAGAACGGCTGATGACATCCAGAACACCTGTCAGCTGGGAAGGCAGGTGGCTAGTGTCTGCTGTTCCTTTGCTCCCAGGTTGCATTTCAAAAATGGCATTCTCCAAAATGTCCCTAGGCTTCTCTTAGCTTAGCATCTCCAAATGTCCTTCTGTCTGCATTGCCAAGCATTAGCAAGCATTTCGGTCTCTCTAAAGGTCTCTCTCAGCTGCTCTGTGGGTGAGCGCCCTTTAAAGGATTCCAGTAAACTAATCAAGACCTACCCTGAATGGGTTGGATCAAATCTCCATGGAAACATTCAATCAAGAGGTCAAACCCTAATCAGAAAGATTAATAAATCTACCCCAAGAGTGCATTAAAGAATATGGCTTTTGGAGGGACATAATATATCCAAACCAGCATAGAATCCATGGACTAAATGAATTAATGTCTCCCCTACGCATCTAGAATGATCTACTTGTATACCATCATCCTTGGGAAAACTGAGAAAATAGACATTCAAATCATTTCCTGTAGGTCTGGATTTTCTTGTGGAATGAAAAAGGCTGGAGAAAGGCTGGAGGACAGATACAGGTCAGACCTCACCTAAATCATAAATTAAAAATAGGCATTTTGAGGCAGTCCCATTTATCGGTTTTTTATTTCGATGCTTGTGCTTTGGGTGTGAAGTCTAAGAAACCACTGCCTACCACACGATCTTGAAGACACTTCCCTACATTTTCTTCTAGGAGTCTTATGGGCCTGGCTCTTATATTTAGCTCTCTGATCCATTTTGAGTTCATTTTTGTATAAGGTGTGAGATAGGGGTCCATCAAAGATGTTTTTGGCTATTCAGGGCCTCTTAACCTTCCAAATAATTTGGTGATTGGCTTCTCCATTTCTACAAAGTACGCCGTTGGAATGTTGATAGGGACTGCATTGAATCTATAAATCAATTTGGGTAAAATTGACATCTTAAAATACATAGTCTTCCAATCCATGAACATGGAATGTCATTCCATTTATTTAGGTCTTCTGTGATTTCCTTAAGCAATGTTTTGTAGTTTTCCGTGTACAGGTCCTTTACGTCCTTGGTTAAATTTATTCCTAGATATTTGATTTTTTTAGTTAGCGACTGTAAATGGAATTTGTTTATTGGCTTCCTCCTCTGATTGCCCATTACTAGTGTACAGAAACACTACTGATTTTGGGGTGCTGACCTTGTATCTCACCACTTTGTTGAACTCATTTATTAGCTCTAGTAGCTCTGTTGTAGATTTTCAGGACTTTCTATACATAGGATTTGTTATCTGCAAATAGTGAAAGTTTTACTTCTATCTTTCCGATTTCAGTGCTTTTTATTTCTTTTTCTTACCTAACTGTTCTAGCTAGAACTTCTAGCACAATGTCAAAATAGCGGTGACAGTGGGCATCCTTATCTTGTTCCCGATCTCAACAGGAAAGCTTTCACTCTTTCACCATTGAGTACGATATTAGCTGTGGGTGTTTTATATATGCCTTTTATCATGTTGAGAAGTTTCCTTCTATTCCTATTTTTCAAATAGTTTTTATCAAATAGGGATGCTGGATTTTGTCAAATGCCTTTTCTGTGTCAATTGAGATGATCATATGGTTCTCCTTTGATTTGTTAATGTGGCATATTAATTATTTGATTCTCTTGTGTTGAACCACCCTTGCATACCTGGGATAAATCCCACTTATTATGGTGTTTAATTCTTTAAATATGCAGTTGGATTTGATTTGCAAGTATTCTGTTGAGGGTTTTTGCACCTATATTCATTAGAGAGATTGGTCTCCAATTTTCCTTTTTTGTAGTATCTTTATCTGACTTTGGCAACAGGGTGATGTTGTGCTTCAAAGGACTTTGTCAAGAAATTGAAAAGGCAATCTACTCAATGGGAGAAAATATTTGGAAACCACACATCTGATAAAAACGTAATATCCAGAAAAATAAAGAAATCCTACAACTCAACAATAAAAAGACAAACAAACCCAATTTAAAAATGACCAAAAGACTTGAACAGACATTTTTCCAAACAGGAAATACAAATGGCTAAAATGCACATGAAAAGATGCTCAACATCATAAGCTATTAGGGAAATGCAAAACAAAATGACAATGAGATATTCTTCCACACCTACTTGAATGGTCACTATTAAAAAAAAAACAGAAAACAGCAAGTGTTGGAGAGGATGTGAATAAACAAGAATACTCACTCACTGTTGGTGGCAATATAAAATGCTGCAGCTGTTGTGGAAGACAGTTTGGCAGTTCCTCAGGAAGCTAAGTATAAAACTGTCACATGATCTGGCAATCCCGCTACTAGGTATATACCCAGAAGAACTGAAAGCAGAGACTCAAACAGATGTTTGCACACCAATGTTCATAGTGGCATTATTCAGAATTGCCAAAAGATGGAATCAATACAAATGTCCATCAGCTGATGAATGGATAATCAAAATGTGATATATACATATGATGGAATATGATGTAGGAAAGAATGAAGTCCTGATGCATGTGACAAAATGGATGAACCTTGAGGACATTCTGTTGAGTGAAATAAGCCAGACACAAAAGGACAAATACTGTATGATCTCACTGATATGAAATAATAATAATAAGCAAACGCATAGAGTTAAAATCTAGAATATAGTGTACCAGGGGATAGAATGGGGATAGAAAATGGGGAGCTGATGCTTCATTTGTGCAGAATTTCAATTTAGGTTGATTGTAAATGTTTGGAAATGGATAGTAGTAACGGTAGCACATAGTGCTGAATTATATTTGTGAATGTGGTTGAAAGGGAAGTTTTGGGTCATGTATGTTACTACAATGAAAGTTAGAAGATAAAACATGGGACTTTATAACACATTGTCCTGTTGTGGATGATAGGCTGTGGTTAATAGGACAAATGTACGAATGTTCTTTCATAAATTATTACAACAAATGTACAACACTATTACAAGGTGTTAATAATGGGGTGGTATGTGGAAAAATATACGTAATGTAAATGATGGACTATAGTAAATAGTACTATTTTAATATTCTTTCATCAGTTGTAACCAAGGTACCACACTAATGCAAAGTGTCAACAATAGGGGCATATGAGAACATTGTATTTTTTAAAGACTTTTCCGTAAACCTACAACTTCCCTAACTAAAAAAAATAATAACAAAGAAACATGCTAAGTGAAAGGAACCATACACAAAGTACTACATATTGTATGATTCCATTTATATAAAATGTAAATATAAATAAATCTATAGAGACAGAAATAGATTAGCGGTTATGTAGGGCTGGGGAAGGATAAAGGGATTGAGAGGTGAATCCTCTTTTTGGAGTAATGAAAATGTTGTAAAATTGATTGTGGTGATGAATGCATAACTCCGTGATTATACTAAAAACTACTGATTGTACATTTTGGTTGGATTATATGGTATGTGACCATATCTCAATAAAATTGCTTTAAGTAAATAAAACCTTCTTCCAAAATAAGATCAACAATTCAGTGTAGACCATATGTTCAATTTTAAAAGAAACTGTGCAATTAGTGACAATATTAAGAAATGTATATTCATAAATGCAGTTATAATTTGCTACTTTTTTAAAAACTATGTCATGTCTTATTCAATGTTAGAAGTGAGGAAAATATTTGCTGAATCATTGAAATATTGATTTTGTTTCCCAATATATAAACTGTCTATAAAAGAGTCTGGAGAATCAAAAGAATTGTGCATGCTATACAAGTATACCATTAGACCTGAGTCTCTTCTTTAAATCAGTTAAAGGTAATCATTAACTTACAGACAAATAACAGAGAAGAAAAAGGAAGAGGTCCTAACCAAACTCCTTGCATTCACTCTTAGTAACTTGGAACAAGATCCTTCATTTAGCCTGTGTCGAGGCAAATATGGAGAAGCCAAGAACAGTAACAAACTGCCAACTTTACTGAGTCACATTTCTGACTAAAATGGAAAGAATGACAAGTCTTGAGTTTATAACCACAAATGTTGAATCCCTGAATTTATGGGTTTGAGTTTAAAAAGAGCAAAAAACTGAATTGTAAAAATGAAATGGGACTAAATGATTCCAGAAAGAACTTGCCAAAGCTGAGAACTCTTGTTATTTACCTAACACAAATCCCAACTATGCAAACAGGCACACCCTCTAATGCATCAGAGCAGGCAAGCCGAGGTGGGGTGAATTCAGAACAATAACAAGGTTCACATTTCACTAAGACAGCCTTGACCTAAGAGTTTACCCTGCGCCAGACGCCCTTGGTTAACGGAACCCTTCTGCTCCGAGTGGAGGCGAGCCCCGAGCTCGGGTTCCATTTACCACACAAACGAGGCACCTGGGTGACGCCAGGCAGACCCCAGCCTCCGCCCAGGACCGCCTAAGTGGAGTCCGCCGGGGGCTCCCAGAAGCCGCGTCGGGGGCGATCACAGCCCGCCGCCTGCCCCGGCCCCCTCCACGCTCCTCCGCGAGTCAGGCCCAGACGCTGACTCGTGAGTCCAGCCCCGGACGTCGTGTGATCGGGTCGCGACCTCTGTCCCAGCTGGAGTGGGAGCCGGCTGCAGAGAAGATAGCCTCCCTTACGGCCGCCAGTCTTCTCCGCACCCCCAGCCCCACGAAGCTGCAGGCCGGCTCAAGAGCCG
Source organism: Choloepus didactylus (assembly GCF_015220235.1). NCBI lineage: Eukaryota > Metazoa > Chordata > Mammalia > Pilosa > Megalonychidae > Choloepus > Choloepus didactylus. Next base: position 29,368,871 of record NC_051314.1, on the reverse strand, counting down.
GTTAGGGCAGAGGGGTCTGGCCCCCACTCCCGAGGCTCTCACTGACCTGGAGAGGTGTTTCAGGATCTGTTTCTTGATGATCCCAGCCATGGTGCGGGTGCGGGAGGCGCCGCGCTATCTCTCTGTTCTACACTGCCTCCTCTCTTCGTGGCCGTCTCCTCTTGGTCCGGATTAACCAGGCCGGAAGAGATACACCTGACCGCTCACGCCCAGAAAGACCCAAGGCCTGGGCCGAAGCCACAGCCGCCGCTGCCGCCAAGGATCCCGAGCATCGCGCTCAGGCCGCCGCGGCCGCTGCGGGCGCCATCTTGGCTGCTGCATCACCTAAGAGACCTGGGAGAGGGCGGGTGTGGGGCGGGGCGAGGCGGGGCGGAGCGAGCGCTAGCTCTGGGCGGGGACGGGAGGTCCGCGACCCCGCCCCCTTGCCGTGGATTCCTCCTAGGGTCCCTACCCTTCTCCGGCGTTTCGAGGTGCTTAGATTCCCAAATTCAGAAACTTTTTGTGTCCTCCTTCCCCAGCTTCTGGTCTTTTTTTCCGCCTGCATCACTGAATGCTCCTTCTACATTCTACTTCTTCATTTCCACCGAATTTAACTGTCTGCTCCACAGACTACTCTACCTGCTTTGCTCTATTTGCTTACTCAGTTTTCTTCGTATTCTTCCCTTGGTTTCTTCTCCTTTGCTGGGATATTCTGCTTTCCACCAGCAAAATGCTATAATTTAATGCTTTCCTTGGTTATTCCAGTCCTATAGGAAGTAAAATTTGACACAGTATCTGAATAGAGTCTAGGACCTGGGCATTAGAAGACCTAAATCCTAGTCCTGACTCTAGTATTTTTAAAAAGTGTTAACTTGGAGAAAATAATTTCATAATTTATAGCCTCAGTTTAATTATCCGTAAAATAGATTAATACCAGCCTTATCTCACTAGGTTTTTGTATTTAAAGAAATATGTATGTAAAATGTCACTTGAAAAATTCAGTAAAAAGGAAATTGTTGAAATAGCAGGGAGGACTACTACAGTTTTGCATCTGCAATCCACCCAGGCCCAAGTCAACATTTTTCAGAGGTGAAAATGACCATGCAGTGATACCTAACAGAGGAAAATAAATTACAGTACACCTGAGGGATGCCTCAGGAAAGTGTGTATGGAGGTAGTCGTGGATGTTGGGTTTACACATACATAGTCCAATAACCTGGTGTTTTCTGAAGAAGAGAAAGGAGTGATCGGTGGATTGACTATTCACTCGTTTAACATTTATCACATACTATAATCATTATTCAAGTATCTAGGGTTACTTAAGCGAAACAAACAAAAACCCTGTTCCTGCCGTCAAGGAGTTAGTCTAGCATGGAGGGGAAATTCATAGTGCTAAATCCTTGAGCTCTGTCATTAGAATGTTTGGTTCCAATGTTGGCTCAGCTACTTTGGAGCTGTGTAAACTTTGGCTAGTTATTTAATCTCCCTCAGCCTCAGTTACCTCATCTGTTCGAGATAATAGTATCTAACTCACAGGATTTTGTGAAGAGTAAATGAGATTGTGCATATAAAGTATATAATAAAGCACCTAGAACATACAAGTTCTTAATAAATTTATCATTTAACATTATTATTGAAAACAGAAGCAAAGTCCTATGAGAACACAGAGGAAGGAGTGATTCATTCTATCTTGGTAGGTTTCAAAGACGGATTTGCAGTAGAGATATTATTTCAAAGATGTCAATTTAGTTTGTTAAAGAACTGATGCTAAAGTCAAAGACTTGGATTTGAAACCTAGGTCTGCTATGATCTTAGAAAAAGTATTGAACCTTTTTGAGCATGGTGCTATTTACCTCCAGGAGGTTGTTGTGAGGATTAATTGAATTAATGAAGGTAATGTACTTGGCAGAGGTCTGATACAGAATGGTAGCTATTATTAATTCACTATGCAGAAAAGGATGTTTTAGGCAGATGGACCACCGTAATGAACAAGGACAGAATTGTGAAAGTTCATGGCTTCCTTTATAAATGGCAAGTGGCCTGCTCCTGCATGCTAATGCTGCCATTATGCAAAATACCAGAAATGGATTGGATTTTATAAAGGGGGTTTATTTGGTTACAAATTCCCAGTCTGAAAGCCACGAAAATGTCCAAATTAAGGCATCAACACTAGAATACTTTTACCAAAGGAAGTCCATTGGCGTCCGGGAAAAACCTCTGTTAGCTGGGAAGGCATGTGACTTATGTCTGCTGATCCCAGGTTGTGTTCCAGCTCCTCTGCATTCTTCAAAATGTTGCTCTTGGGGTGTTTTTTCCTCTCTTAGCTTCTCTGGAGCAAACTCTGGGCTAGCATTTCCAAAACATCAGTAAAAGTCTGTTTTCAATGGCCATCTTCAAAATGTCTCTCTGAGCTACTCAAAAATGTCACTCTCAGCGGCTCTGAGGTCCTACTGTTTGTGAGCTCTTTTCTAGGACTCCAGTGATTAAATCAAGGCCCACCCAAAATGGAAATTATCCAATCATAGGTCTTTCCCACAGTTGATTGAGTCACATCTCCATGGAAATAATCAATAGGTTCCAACCTAATCAATACTAATACATTTGCACCCCCAAAATCGCATCAAAGAACATGGTGTTTTGGGGGCCATAATACATCCAAACCAGCACATGGACTAATATTATGGCTAGAACATGTGGACTCTGTTTCAACATAGTAAGTGTTCTAGTTCACTAATGCTGCAGAATGCAAAACACCAGAGATGGACTGGCTTTTATAAAAAGGGGGTTTATTTGGCTATACAGTTACAGTCTTAAGACCATAAAGTGTCCAAGGTAACACATCAGTAATCAGGTACCTTCACTGGAGGATGGCAAATGGCGTCCGGAAAACCTCTGTTAGCTGGGAAGGCACATGGCTGGCGTCTGCTCCAAAGTTCTGGTTTCAAAATGGCTTTCTCCCAGGACATTCCTCTCTAGCAAGCTTCCTCTTCTTCAAAACGTCACAGCTGCACTCCGTTCAGTCTCTCTGAGTCAGCACGTTTATATGGCTCCCCTGATCAAGGCCCGCCCTGAATGGGCAGGGCCACGCCTCCATGGGACTATCCCACCAGAGTCACCACCCACAGCTGGGTGGGGCACATTCCAAGCAAATCTAATCAGCACCAAAAGTCTGTCCCACAAGACTACATCAAAGATAATGGCATTTGGGGGACACAATACATTCAAACCGGCACAGTAAGTATTATGGAACTCAAAAGTTTAATAAAGTTATTGTATTATGCATTGCATTGAAATTGTACAAAATATTCTTTAACATATTATGTTCGTGAAAATAGAGTAACTAAATTTGGACATAATTAAACTTGGACCCAAATCATTTTAATAACAGAGCAGGATCTGGAGTTAGTTTATTTACCCACAGCTTGTGTGTCAGCTTCTGGTGCCTTCAAACTTCTGGCCCTTGGAGCAGACATAGAGTTTGAACTAGCTGTGTGAGGTTCCTGGGGCCTTGCCGAAATTCCTGTATACCTCCTGGTCTTTGTGGGGACCTGAGAGCAGGAAGGATGGTGCTGCAGTCCTTGGGAGAGTCCAGAGCCAGCTTGTGGAAGGTGAGCATCTTGTATCCGGCCTTGAGAATGTGATCCCAAGTCCAGCTGCTCATGCGCAGCTCACACACCTTTAGTTCAGGCACCTGCTGACCCTGCACATCATCATTATGGTCCCCACAACCACATCCATTTTGTTTTTCCAGCCAGCAAGCTTCCTCTTCCAGAGGAAGAGGGGCAGCCGGTTGAAGGGATTCCTCTTAAGCACAACTTGGTTGAAGGTAAAGTTCTTTCGTCTAGCCAGAAACCTGTAAAGCTTGACTGGCAGAGTCAAGTAGATGTTCTGGCTCTTGGACTCTTTGCTTTATACCTTTTGGTCTTTGTGGCAGAAGTCAACTCCCATGATGGCATCTCCAGCTCTGCCATGTTCTGAGAGCTCAATGAACTTTTTAATACAAATGGATACAGACACCAAAAGAGTAGAATGCCTGAGTTCAGGGAATTTACCATCTAGGCAAGTAGACAGGTGATGACCATATGATAAAAGATGATGATAATGATAACTGCCAGGTAGTTGACTTTTTTCATTCATTCTTAATAAAACAAGTCTGCAAGGGGGTATTAATATAGTAATTTTATTCCCTTTTATAGGTGAGGAAACTAAGTCACAGAGAGGTTAACTAATGTGCCCAAACTAGTTAGTTGCAAAGCCACAATTTAACCCAGAAGTTTGATCCGAGAGACTGCACTCTTAACCACCATCTCTTTGATTTCAATAGTAATACCAACTTCATAGAGGTGTAAAGGTTAAACTAGTTAATACATGTACAGCTCTTAGAACAGCAAACAGCATATAGGCATACAGTAAGCTGTGTAAGTATTAACCATTATCATCATCATCGACAAGTCACAGCCATTTCGTGGCAAAGTCCAGATCCAATTTCAGAATTCATTCTCAACCATTATGATATATAGGGGTTACCCTTGGGTATTACTGGAGCACATAAGAGGGGCACCTAGTTCCAGGAAGGGCACCTAATTCCAGAGAGGGGAACAGAGAAGGAGTGGGTCAGATGTCTACAAGATTAGAAAGACACGTGAACTGGATCCTGAAGAGCAAGTGGGCAGGATCCAGGGAAGAGGGGAGTGTGAGTGTGGAAAAGCAAGGCAGGTTGACAGACAGTACGTTTGTAATTCTAGGTGGTTAGATCCCACAGTCGGCGGAGAGTGGCAGGGGGTGAGGTTCGAGAGACCTCATATCCAATTCCATGCTGGATGTGGTTTTACAATTTAATCTCCAAGAAATCTCACTGTCTTAATACTATTCGAAGACCAAAAAGTAGCCGGATCACTGCAGGAGTTAGAAGACACTTGTATGAGCGACTAAATCTACGAAGGAGAGTACCAATACGCAACGGGCGACAAAACAGTTTATACTCTCGTCTGGTCTCGCCTCGACGTAAACCCACTAGGTTTGAGAATACGACTCTCACTGCCACGCATCGCACATCTGCAATCTCAGGCTTCCGGCGTCCTCTGTTGCTAGGGAGACCGGAAGCGTGTCTCAACGCTCCGCCCAAACAAACCATAGAGTGCCGGAAGAAACATGAGCAGAAGGATCCGTAGGAGAAGACGAAAGTGGACTGGGTGGTTTGTGCTAAAATGACGACTTTAGTGCTGGATAACGGAGCCTACAACGCCAAAATCGGTTACAGCCACGAAAATGTCTCGTAAGTGTTCGCTTTTACCGACGGACAGAACGTAGATGCTTAGGAATTTTCCATGCCAGCCTTCATCTCAGGACACCAGTGAACTGCAAACGTCCTCTTGCGGCCCTAATCTGAGCCAGAGGAATGCTCTGGTTGGAACCGGGTAGTTAGGGATGCTTTGAACTGGAATTGATTTTAATTTTAACTTGTGCTGCGCGGCCCCGGAAATTGAATGTCTTCTATAGTAGCGGTTCTTGACCAAAGGGTCCATAGTTCGAGTTCATGAACACTCAAAATTTGTGGGCAACATTTTGGCTGTATATTGCAATCAAGCTAAATTATCAAGAATAGAAAATTGGATAAATTATAGTACAACGATAACATTGAATATAACGCAGCTTCTTAAAATCGTGTTCTCAAAGAATGTTTAAACATATAAATTGTTGACAATATAATTAAGTGAAATAAGCAAGTACAAAACATGTTTACAGTATTATCTCAATATCCTCTATAAATATGTCTGTGTATATGTATGCATGTATGTGTGTGTGGATGTGTGTGTATGAGATTTATAATGGCTCTAGTTTGTCTCCCTAACCAGATTAACTCAGTGGTGGGCAGGAACATGTGTAAAACTACTTTCTATTTCTGTAGCATCTTGCTGATTGACAATCTTTGGCTTCATGGAAACTTAATGGTATGGCCAGAATTTTGAACTTTCGAATCATTTACCTGAATGGTATCAAGAATTTTCTCTTCAAAGCCAAAAAGGTCAGGACCTTTAAGCCCTGACTCTCATCTGCGCAGTGGCAGAAGGAATACCCACCTGTAAAAATTTCTTGAAAATTATTTGAGAAAGATAAAGGGTCCAGCATACAGCCTGGTACATACTGTAACTTTTTTTTTTTAAAAAGAAGGCATTATTTGAAGACAATGAGAACTGCTGGTTTCGGATATCCTAACTTCTTTTGGCATAATGGGCGGTGTTTAAATAAATGTATTTTGGGGAACTGAGTGTTTAGGGAATAATTCTATTTGTTTCATTGTTTATAGGGTTATTCCTAACTGTCAGTTCAGGTCAAAAACAGCACGTCTTAAAACCTTTACTGCTAACCAGATAGATGAAATAAAAGATCCTTCTGGACTCTTTTACATCCTTCCTTTTCAGAAGGTAATTTCTAGTTGTGTATAATTTCTAGCATGGTTAACCCAAATTTAAAGATAATTTTAATTGCATGTATGAGGCTTTGTGTGTACCGATGAAAATATTTTTAGACTTATGAGAAAAGTGATTTAAATTTTAACCAAGATCTTATTAAAACCAAATATTGAAATCAGATTTTTCCCAGTAAAAATTAATGACCATGATTTATTTACTGCTTTATTTACTGAATTTTATTTATGTTACAAGACAAGCAAGATGAACACATTACTTTAAGAAATGTGCAAAGACACATGTCTATTATATTGAACCCTGGAAATTTTGGTTATTGTTAACTTGTAATTTTTGAACTTCCAAAAGGACAAAGGCATACTAATATAATTGAAGTTCGTATAGCATTAGATTGGAGAAGAGATAAAGAAGGGATAAAAAGACACCAGTGATTTAGAAATTATTAATCTTATTTTTAAAAATTGTTCAAGTATCTTTGATAATTAAATTTATTTAAAACTCTTTAGGGGTACTTGGTGAATTGGGATGTTCAAAGACAAGTTTGGGATTACCTTTTTGGAAAAGAAATGTATCAGGTAACAAATCGGAGTATGTATTCAAATTCTATTTCCATGTCTTATTCAAATGAAAACTTAGGTTTTAAAGATATATAGACTTATGGATCTGTTTCTAGTTTATATTTACTATGAACTCTAATTCACTATGCCTAGCTTTGATTTTCTAAATATTAAATAAATGCAAGTGAATAGCATTTCCATTCTGAAGTGGAAATGGAGATTGAGTAGAGATAGTCTGTATGAAACTCAAGATTAAAATTTTACTTCAGATTTCTAATGCTATTGGACCAATTCACTATCTCATTTTTATTTTCACAATAAAATAGTTTTGGCTACATACTTGAAAATGTGACTTATTACAACATGAGAATTTTTTTGCTTTTAATGTCTGTAGTGTGACTATAGGTATATAAGACAATGTTCAAGTTTTAATGTTCCTCAAGAATGTGGAAGAGAATTCTGTAAACTTTAATATCCGAAAGCCTTTTGCCTTTTTTCTTTTAAAAACAAAGTAACAACCCTGATACTTACAGTTATATCATTCATTACTTTTGAATAATTATTTTAAAACAATTTGACAGTATAATTTTATTTATGCTATAGTTGAGGGAGGTAAAATTGCATAATAGTTAAGTGCATGGATTCTGTAACCTGACTTCCTGGGTTCAAATCCATCTATGGCAGTGTTAGCAGTATGAATGTTGATAGCTTATTCAACCCGTCTATGCCTCAGTTTGCTCATCTGTTAAATGGGGATCACATAAGACACACATACATATACACACATATACACACATACACACGTTTCTAATTATCACTACAAGTTACAAAACTTACTGGAGTTTGTTTTCTCCCATAGGTTGATTTTTTAGATACTAATATTATTATCACAGAACCATATTTTAACTTCACTTCAATTCAAGAATCAATGAATGAAATCCTATTTGAAGAATATCAGTTCCAAGCAGTATTAAGAGTAAATGGTGAGTTAAAGTTTTGACTGAAATTAAGTTATCTGAATATGGATATGCATAAGGTAAAGAAATCCTTAACCTCCCAGAATACTGGGTGATATTCTTTTAGGTTTGAAGAAAAGAAAAGATGTGATTTTGAAACTAGATGGAACCTTTGAGAACTTATCTAGTCAGACCCTCTCTCTTTATCTTTTTGATAATATAATATTGCTCCCTAATTGAGTTGCTGCTCATGTATTTCTAATCTCTGAAAGATTATAGTTTCTGAGGTAGTTACATTTTCTGTCATTGATCTGTTTACTATTGCTATTATTATTGTTGGAAATAATGTTAATAGCTCAGGTTGCTAATTTAAGGAAAAACAACCTGTAAATATAATCTAAAACCAAGTTTATTAAAGACTAGGTCTACGTTACATGATTGTGTAGAATGAAATCTTACTTCACATTCTGTGAAAAATAACCTGTATTCAGATATTTAGCTTGCAGAAGAATTTAAGGCTCTGTAAGTGACTGTATAATATAATGGTTAAGAGCACAGTTTCTAGAACAGTGGTTCTCAACCAAGGGTGCTTTTGCTTCAGAGACATTTGGCAATGACTGGATAGATTTTTGTTGTCACAGCTGGGAGTTGATACTAGTTTCTAGTGGGTAGAGGCTAGGGATACTGCTAAACATCTACAATGTACAAGATAGCCTCCAACAACAAAGATAATCTGGTCCAAAATGTCAGTAGTCCAAGACTGAGAAATCCTGCTTTAGGGCCACACTGCCCAGATTTCAGTCCTGGCATTGCCACTTCCTAATTGTGTGACTTTGGGCATATTAAACTTCTGTGTGCCTCAGTTCCCATATCTGTAAATGAGCTTGTGAGGTTTAAAACACATACACTCTCATGCAGAGGTTAGAATAGAAGCTTGCATATAATAAGTGCTTAGTAAAAATTAGTTGTTGTTACAATAATTATCAGCTATGAAATGAAAATTTACCTTTAAAAGTTGATCACTGATTTTTCTTTTTATCATATTTACCACTACATAAATGTGATATTTTAAAGTTTAAACACTGCAAGGATTTTGTGACAATTATGGATATTATTTTAGATTAGCATTTTTCCTATAAATAAAGGAAAAATTTTTGTCTTTGTGCATGCCTCTGTTTGTTACCTTTCTTTATTGCTTTAAATTAATGTTCTTCATTTATTTAACATTTTTTTTCCCTTTTTCTTTTCTTTTTTTTTTGTAGCTGGAGCTCTCAGTGCACATAGGTATTTCCGAGATAATCCTTCTGAATTATGCTGTATCATTGTAGATAGTGGATATTCCTTTACACATATTGTTCCTTATTGTAGAAGTAAAAAGAAAAAAGAAGCAATTATTCGGTGAGTTGTATTTAATTTTTATTTTATTTCTTAGGATGAATCTGAATGAAATTTGTGATAACTGAACCAAATTTGAATTCTTCCTTTTTAGGATAAATGTGGGAGGAAAGCTTTTAACCAATCATCTAAAGGAGATCATTTCTTACAGGTAAAACTTAAATCAGCTTTGATGGATTGTGAGGAAGGGGTGTGGGGGATGAACGTTTTAAAGTAATTTAAAATTATTCCTTACCTTTAGTTGTAACTCCAAAAGACAATTCTAATATAATTTAATTTATATATATCACGTGTATAAATACTAATAATGTTCAAATTGGAAAGCTTTCTAGCATAAAAAATGGTTTTGCCTACCAAAACATTTCCAAATTCTAGATAATAAAAACAAGTGTGAAATATTTAAATTTGGTTGAATTCTGAACTGTTACTGTAATATATTCACTATTTGAGAGGAGTTTAATTTATTAATATTTAAAAATTGTAAATATTGTACATGTTCATGGTAAGATACATTCACAATACAGAGAACGAAATAAGGGTCTAAAAGGAAAATGAATTTCCCCTTCTCTGTGGCCCTCACTTCAGTTCCACTCTGCAGAAAGAATAATATTTGAACTGTATTAATTTTTAATTTCTATCGCTATAAGGTTTATAATATACGAATCAGTGTTTCTTGATTAACATAGTTGAAAGTCCTCTATTAAAAGTTGAGTAATTTAGCACATTTAGCTACCTCCCAACTCTTCTCCTGCCTCCTAAATTTTATTCATGTTATTACTTTCAGTTTTCTCTTCAAAATTGTAAATAGAATTCTAAAATTTCAATTTCTTGCTATATTGACATTGGACAGTGTGATACTGTCAGTGCCTCCATGCTGTCTAAGAAAATGAGTGATCCACATTTCCTTCTACCTTTCTCCCCTTTTTTCCTTCTCTCTTCTGTCACATGTACCATTCCATTTTTAAAACAGCTTTATAGTTTACATGCCATACAGTTCACACAAGTGTACAAATTCAGTGACTTTTATTATATTTACAGGGTTGTACATCCATCACTACAATCCATTTTAAAACATTTTCATTACCCTCAAAAGAAATTCTGCTCCTTTTAGCTATCACCCTACAGTCTCCCATCCCCGTGAGGCCGAGTATTTTTTTGAAAAATTTTTTATTTTGATATAATTATAGACTCAGAGGAAGTTGCAAAAATAGTACATAGAATCCCATGTACTTTTAGTGATGCATAACTGAATTACAATATCGGTTGGGCCTTGGTAAAATACTGTTAACTAGGCTACAAACCTTACTCAGTTTTTACCATTTTTTGCGTGTTCATTTGTATGCATGCATATGTAGTTCTATGCAGTTTTACCCCATGTACAGGTTTGTGTAACCACCAGAACAGTCAGCATACTGAACTGTTCCATCACCACAAAGGAACTCCCTTGGGCTTTCCCTTCGTATTTTGCTCCCACGTCCCATCCCAGTGGTTCCCATGTATTCTAGTTTGCCTTTTCACAAAATACCAGAAATGGATCAGCTTTTGTAAGGGGGGGGTTATTTGGTTACACAGTTATAGTCTTAAGGCTATAAAGTGTCCAAGGTAATGCATCAACGATCGGGTACCTTCACTGGGGGATGGCCAATGGCATCTGGAAAACCTCTTGTTAGCTGGGAAGGCACATGGCTGGCATCTGTTCCAAGTTCTGGTTTCAAAATGGCTTTCTCCCAGGACATTCCTCTCTAGGCTCCAGCTTCTCTCCAAAATGTCCCTCTCAGTTGCTCTTGGGGGACCTTTGTCCTCTCTTAGCTTCTCCAGAGCAAAAGTCTGCTTTCAAAAGGCATCTCCAAAATGTCTCTGTAAACTGCAGTTCCTCTCTCAGCTCCTGTGCATTTTTTCAAAGTATCCCTCTTGGCTGTAGCAAGCTTGTTCCTTCTGTCTGAGCTTTTGTAGTGCTCTAGTAAATTAATCAAAGCCCATGCTGAGTGGGTGGGGCCACACCTCCATGGAAACTAGCCAATCAGAGTCATCACCCACAGTTGGGTGGGTCACATCTCCATGGAAACACTCAAAGAATTTCAATCTAATTGACACTGATAGGTCTGCCCAGACAAGATTACATCAAAGATAATGGCAACTTGGGGGACACAATACATTCAAACCGATACACCATGGTAATCACTAATCTGTTTCCCATCTCTGTAGTTTTGTAGTTTCAAGAATGTTACAGAAATGGAATCATAGTATGTAACCTTTTGAGATTGACTTTTTTCATAAGCATAATGCTTATAATTACTTTTATCGAGGTTTATAAAACTTATATACTGCTTTTAAACTGTAATTATTTCTTTCCTTGTTTATAAATTCTAAAAGAAGAAAATTAATAAATAGCATTTACAATATTATGATTATATGAATGTTAGTCACTGCAGAACCAAATAGAGTTGGGCTCATTTTCAATAAGCTTGGATATTTAGTTCCATAGCTGTCAGATAAGAAGCAGCAAATTGGAAAGCAAGAGAAGATTGAGACATGAGGACAATAACTAAAACCCCAAGTAATTTGGCTCCAGAGTCCATAGACTTAACCACTCTTTTATCCTGAGTTTAAAAAAAAAAAAAAAATCATATTTAAAAAATATAGCCTGTGAAAATTCAACTTGAAGAGCAAGCTGGCAAGAATAGCTTCACGTATTTTTGAAAAAGGGTAATATTGAAAGTTGCTTTTCCCTAGAAGATGATAAAACATTTTAAAACTGTAAAACTAAATTAAGGTGATAGCAGTATAAGAATTAACTGACAAATTGTTGAGGTTGAACGGTAAATCCCTAATCAAACATTGTATGCTTTTTTAAAAAAAGTAATATACACTAAAAAAAGTTTCAGATACCAATAAAGAGGAGAATAATTATTCAGGAAAGTTGGCTCTTAGGAGAAATAGAACATTAAAATTTTATTTTGCCCCACTAAAGTAAAGTTCAAATGGATTTAAGACTTAAACAAAACCACAAGAAGAAAATATTTAACTGAGGTGATAATCATTAACAGTGGAAATAACAAAGAATCTAGTTTACTACATAAAAATTTTAAACATTATGCACATCAAAAACCTTTATAAACAAAACTAAGGTAAACATAAATCTGAGAAATAAATTTGATACAACTATGCCACAGGATTGGTATATTTAATACATTAAGAGTTCTAATTAATCCGTAAGGAAAACTACCCCAGTAAAAAATGGCTAGAAAATTCTCAGAAAACAAATGATCAGTGGCACAAATAGTAATTCTTTGAGAGTTTCATATAGTCAGAGGGTGTAAATGGATAATTCTTAGACATAAAAAAAAAAATATTAAGCACCTGTAATCCTAGATTCAGGAAATATTTATTGAATATTTATTTAGAAGCTTGGGATACATCAGTGAACAAAACAGACAAAAATTCCTGTCCCTCATGAAACTTACTTCCTATTAGAGAAAATGCAACTTAAAATGACAATTCAGAATTTTTTTCAAAAGATGCTGCTGGAAATTTGCATATGGGCACTATTACTGACTCACTGCTGATCGGGGCATAATTTGATATGACTTTTCTGGTAAACAATTTAGCAATATACCGAAAAACCTAAAAATATTTCATATGCTGTGTCCCAGAATATGAATCAACAGTAAGGAGATAGAGATACAGATAAAAATACCTTCATTTTGTTGATTCTGAGTTGTACTTTTTTCACATTTTAACCTCTGAAATTGGAATGAATCTTCCAATTGATGATACCTTAGGATTGTGTCATATTTTAATTGGCAGCTTTTTTTTCCTCAGTACAGTGGCATATTTTAGAAAAGAAGAAATGTGGTGTTTGTAAAGATGTTTGCTATAATAAAAGCAAAAAATAAAAGCAGTAATGATGTTTTTTTATGTATTGAGTAAAGGGACTATGCTAAACACTTGAGTTATGATTAGAATCATCTACTTCTTACAGCTCTGTTAGGTGGTGGTCTTATTACCTTGAATAGTTGAAGAGATTGTGTCCTAAAGAGGTAAAGTAACTTGGGTAGTAAGTTGTTATTCAAACCTAAGTCTCTTGATTCCAGAGCCCATATTTTTCAATATACTAGTATCTTTCCTTCCTGATCTAAACTTCTAACACTAGGAAAACTAATAAATACATTTTTTCTTCTTTATATTTTTATATGTTTTATTGTGAAATATAACATATATACAGAAAAGTGATAACTTTCAAAGTACAATTTAACAAGTAGCCATAGAGCAAATTTCAAAGTGTTATGGGTTACAGTTCTGCCATTTCAGTTATTTCCTTCTAGCTATTCTAATAACTTAGAAACTAAAAAATATATGTATCGAATGCTTCATGAATTTGCATGTCATACTTGCTCAGGGGCCTTACTAATCTTCTCTGTATTGTTCCAGTTTTAGTATATGTGCTGCTGAAGTGAGCACATAAATACATTTTAATAGATTTATCTGATTGGATATTATGTCATAAAAAGTTGTTTGTTTGTTTTTTTTTTACTTTCCAGTTGTTTATTTCTTCAGAAAGTCATCTTAGAGAATACGAAATAAAAAAATGTTCATGAGATAATGTGAATTCAAAACATAAGAAATAAACATATGTAATGAAATCTAAGTGCAGAGAAAAATAAAAGACATTACCTCATATTTTTGTCTTTGAACATCTTTATTTTCTGTGATCAGCCTGTGTTTTCTTTGATCAATTCATCACATATTTATTAAACATCTACTATGTGCTTACTTACGGCATTTTAGAAAGATTTATTTAGAGTGGTTGGGGAAAAAGTTTACTCTTTAATTAAATAAACCTTTCCGTTTTGAAAGAGACTTAAACATCTGTTTTCAATTTCCTTACCTGAAAATTGGATTGACACCTGCTCTTGGAATGATAATGTGGGGCTTAAATAAAATAATGGAAGTGAGAGTACTTTATAAAGTTAAAAATATTTTATACATTTGAGAGTTTAATATTCCAAAAAGTCAGCTACATGAAAATTTAATTTCAGAAAAATATTTTAAATGATGATTGTAAGCTATATTTCATTTTTTTCCATTTCAAATTTTGCACTTTTTATTTCTGTCTAGGCAGCTACATGTTATGGATGAAACACATGTAATTAATCAAGTAAAGGAAGATGTGTGCTATGTGTCTCAGGATTTTTATAGAGACATGGATATTGCAAAGTATGTATAATGGTAATCTGAGAAATAGGAAATTGAATTTTGGGTGATATTACATCTAGTTAAAATATTTCTTATTTTCCAGGTTGAAAGGAGAAGAAAATACAGTAATGATAGACTATGTTTTGCCTGATTTCAGTACAATTAAAAAGGGCTTTTGCAAGGTAATTTTAAAAATCTTTGATGATATTTCTTCGAATGCTCACTGCAGTCAGATTTGAAAAGCATTTCACTTCCAGCTGGGATTGGCAGAGTCTTGGAGAGTTATTTATGACTGCCTTCCTTTTGGCCATTTCTCCAGGCATAAGTGTATAAATTTGATTAATAAATTTCTCACTAAATTTACTTAGAAAAAGAACTATCAGCCAGATGATAGGACATGGGACAAATCTGTTACATGAATAGTATCATTACTATGTTACAGTTAATGTTTCTGTGTTTAGTTAAGAATTAATTTAAATCCAGTTAGAAGTTGCTTATTTTCCTGTTGTGAAAATTATTGACATAGCTGACTATTTTCGTTTCTTAGGATATTCAAGCCTAAGAAACAAAAGGCTTTACATCCCACATAAAGGGATGGCTTAAACAGTGGGAATTTTACAGCTCACGGTTTTGAAACTAAAAGAAAGTCCAAATCAAGGCATCATCAAGGTGATGCTTTCTTCCTGAAGACTAACTTTTTGGGGCTGGCTGCCCACAATCCTTGGTTCTTAGCTTATCACATGGCAAAGCACATGGTGGCCTCTTCTAGCCTCCCAGTTCTCTTCTGGGTTCTATTGATTTCAGCTTCTGGCTGCTCCCTCTGTAGCTTTTCTCTCTATGTCTGAATTTCATTCCACTTTTAAAGGACTCCAGTAATAGGATTAAGACCCATCCTGATTGGATTGGGTCAGACTTTAACTGAAGTAACCGCATCAGGTCTTACTTACAATGGGTTCACACCCACAGGGTCGGATTAAGCTTAAGAACATGTATTTCTAGTCTACAAAAAGCTCCAAACCATCACACTGATGGAGGGCCAAATTTTACTCATGTTTGACCAGATTTGATCATTTGGAAAGGGTAAAATCCAGTGCACTTTCAAAGTGTCAAGAAGCAGTTTATCTTGGATGTGAAAATAATTTCTCCTTATCTTTGATCAGCTCATATAAACTGTCAGGTCTACCTTTGGGTAAATATGAAATTTGCCCCATCTAGTTACTGGCTTGCTGAGGATTGTTAGGATGTTAAAAATCTTTGGTTAGAAACATAAGCATATTTGTACAAGGTGACATTTTTGATAATATTCATTGCAATATACTTTAAAACAGTGAAAAATTGGAAACAACCTAAATGTCCACTAATGATAGACGAACAAATAGTGATATATTCATATTATAAAATAATCATTAGTGAAAATGAACTAAAGCCACATGATCAGCATGGATAACTCTCAGAAATATGATGTTTGATATTAAAAGCAAGTTTCAGAAGGATATGTACAGTTTTAGTCTAAAACAATAATTTGTGATATGTTGTTAAGGAATATATATATAAAGGAAGTAAGAGTATAATACATATAAACACCAAATTAGAAAGGGAAATGGAAAAGAGTGTTAATCTGTAAAGTTGTAGTAAGCTAGTTGATGGGTACATGAGTTTTATATCATCTATAATTCGTTGTATCCTGAAATTTAAAAAAAAAATATCATCAGGTTATTGAGTCAAAATACAAATCAGAATTCACAGGAGGCTACCTGGGGCCTTATAAAATTGAAATCATCCTGTAATGTCCTTAGAAACAGTTCCTCAAGGAAGGACCGAGGCAGCCTTTTGGAAATGGAAATTGGAACAGATTATGGCATCAGGTTGTCTGGGCATGAATCTGGGGAGAGAAACTGCAGAAGCCCAAATCCTAATTAGAATATGGAAGGCCTATGTTTTTCTCTGCTTTTCAAGACAAGGAAAACTGCCCCAGACATTTAGTCAACAAGCCTCTTTTTGATTAGGCACATTTGATCATCCTCTTATAGTAAAGCTGATTAAAACACTCCAGTAAAATAAAACATCATGTGGAGAACTTAACGACACTCTGTAGAGTTAATAGTGGTAATTTGTAATTCTATAGGGATAGACCCCGAGTAAACCTGATTCATCATTGGCCCTTAAAAAAATTGTATCCATATTTTTAGTTCCTGTTCCTGGAAATACTGAGTCAGTAAGTTTTAAATGAGGCCTGGTATGGTCTCCACTTAAAAAAAGAATAAACAAAAATGGAAAAGAAAATTACATCCAGATGACTGGGTGGTCAGTTAACCTTGTTTATAAAATGTACTTTTCTACTGCCTTGAAAATTAAAAACCATCGGTTTATTGGACATTATCTTCTAAATTCTGACATTGTCTTCTTTGCCAAATCATAAGCCACCCCTCCTCATACCAGCATCTGACAGGATGAGCCAGTAGAGGTGTGATGGTTCCCCCAATTGACCAGTGTGCCAGTTTGAATGTATTGTGTCCCCCAAATGCCATTATCTTTGATGTAGTCTTGTGGGGCAGACATTTTGGTGCTGATTAGATTTGCTTGGAATGTGCCCCACCCAGCTGTGGGTGATGACTCTGATGAGATATTCCCATGGAGGCATGGCTCCACCCATTCAGAGTGGGACTTGATCAGAGGAGCCATATAAATGAGCTGACTCAAAGAGAAGGAACTCAGTGCAGCTGTGAGTGATGTTTTGAAGAGGAGCAAGCTTGCTAGAGAGGAACGTCCTGGGAGAAAGCCATTTTGAAACCAGAACTTTGGAGCAGGCACCAGCCACATGCCTTCTCAGCTAACAGAGGTTTTCCGGATGCCATTGGCCATCCTCCAGTGAAGGTACCCGATCACTGATGTGTTACCTTGGACACTTTTTGGCCTTAAGACTGTAATTGTGTAGCCAAATAAACCCCCTTTTTATAAAAGCCAGTCCATCTCTGGTGTTTTGCATTCTGCAGCATTAGCAAACTAGAACAACCATCTTTGGAGAAAAAAGGCAAAAGCCACATAGAATCTTTGCAGCTATTCTCTTTCATTGGCCTTTGACCTTGAGAACAGAATCTGCTTAGAACTGCACTTCATTAATGAGTTACAGATTCTCAATATAACGTGCACTTTAATGAGTGAATTACAAAATTCAAAACACTTTTTCTTTTAAAATAAATTGTGTTTGTTTTCATCTTAATTTTTATGGATTCACCATGGCTTAAAGTCAAACTGGGCATTTGGAGAAGTGGGAAAGGGAGATGTATACAAAAATGGGACTTTGTCGCTAAAGGGCACTTGCATTTAGTTTATGGCATTTGATAAATTTGATGTCTTCTGTGATTGCATAATAAAGTTTTTACTGAAGAAACAAGCAAAAAAAATAACGAGTGGACAGAGTCAGTTGAACTGGATTCTTACCAGATCATGGACTGTTATATCAAATGTTTATTTCAAAAATAATGGTTTAATCTTTACTTTGTCAATTAATGTCAAAATTTTCACGTTATTCATAATCCCTGTTAAATCATGCATGTTTCTTTTTAATAATTTTTTAAGGTTTTAGAACATTACATTTTGTGTATGTTAGGATTAGTTCTAAAATGTAATTATTTTGAGTTTCTTTAATACTTTTTTTCATTGATTAAAATATTTTTATTGTATGATATGCAACCTCTGATGAGCTAATAGATATGACTTAGATAAGCAGCACTACATGAAATGAAAAACAATTATATTTAGCTTATTTGAGAGTTTTTATACTTAAAATATTGCTGAAATTTGGATTCTGATATTGTTTATTCAAGAATACTTTTAAATATTTAGGAAGCAGTTACAACTTTGATTTTTTAAGGCTAATGAAGGTAACAATAACAAGGCCTATAATATGATTACTGATTACAACTGATAGAAACTCCAGTTTATTATTATTTATTATTATAAATAATAATATTATTATTGTTTATTATTATTACACAGATAATGTGTAATGCAAAGTAACTGACCTAAATTGAAAAACTTCACATCATAACTAATGATTACCACTTTCTTCAGATCCTTGTAATTTAAACAGATCATTTCTTTAACGGTACTAGAACTTAATTTATGAGGTCTGTGCAGTAATCATGACCTGCATCAACTAAAACAGAAACTCCCAGCAACACTTAGAAATTCCCTTCTTTGTCTATGTTTAAAACAAAACAGAAACTACTTGTGGTACTGATATACATATTAAGGATTAATGGCTTTATTATTAACGTTCAACAAGGCTTTCTAGATCAAGCTTTCTCCCATAATTAGATATTTGATCCTGGATAGATAACATGATCTTCTATAAAATCAAGGGTATAGGCTAGATAACCTCTAATGTTTTGTCAGCTGAAATTCTTGGAGTCTTTGTCTATCTCAGGTTATTTTGGGTGCTGATAAAATGTTATATTCTTTAAACTCAAGCCATATCAGTTTTAAATGAATTTGTAAATTTATAGGAAATATTCTCCATTCTGCCTGAGAAGGAAGAAAACTTCCTATGTGAAGGAATAATTTTCTCTTTGTCACTGTAGCAATAGCTTAATTGGAATAACAGTGATTTATAGTTTTCTTGTTACTCCTAGAATATTGTAAGTACTCTAGATAATAACAGAAATCTGAATAATTGATATCCAGGACAACAGTGGCAATGTAGGGAAGTAATATTTTGTATGTGCTTTGGGTTATTACATGAATGACCTTTTCCAGGTCATGTAAACTTGCTGAGCCTCAACTGCATCGTTAATAAAAGGAAATAATATGCCTATCTTACAGAGTCCTGTGAGAGTTCAGTGGGATAATATATAAAAAATGCTTAATACAATGAGTGCCATATTGTTGTCTTGCATGCTGTTATTCAAGAATTATTGAATCCTTACTATGTAACAATATAAGGTACTGTGCTTGGTAGTACATATGTGATGGTGAACAATATAAACTTGAAGGGTAATATAGGATGATATTAGAGAATAATGATAAGGCCTGACTTATTTGCAATTGAAGGAAAGCCTCTCTGAGGAAACGAGACCTGATTATATTAAGAAGTACTCTTTAGATACATTGCTCTTTAATGATCAATTATTAATATTAATATTGTTCATAAATTTTAAATATTTTTACACTTTTAAAAAGGATTGGGTTATACTCTGTTCCAGGAAGAAAACTACATTTAGAGTATGAATTAAACAAATGTCCATAACTGAATCTAGTAGATAAAAGCTGATGATTTGTAGTAAAATTGAGAGGGACCATTATTTTAACAACATAGAAAGTTTTGGAAGGAGATTTGTTTTCTGCCCCCTACAGGAGCACAGCTCAGAATGGGTGGGTTAGTAGAAGATAAATAAACAAGAGAATGTGAGTCCTGGTTATTTCAAGTTTGTGTTTGTTATACCTGGGCCTCAAACAAAGGTGGAATCATAAGGTAATTTCAAGGATAAAGTCTCTGTATTTGCTTAAGTCATTTGGAAAGTGATATTTTAAAAAGAGATTGAATAAATATTAAAGTAATTTAAAGATGTGAGATTTTTGCACAAGGAAAGGGAGGAATCCTGAAAGAGCATAGCCACAACATCCCAGTAAACATCTAACGGGGTGAAATTGCATCCTGGTAGGAACACATTGCATCCTGGTAGGAACACAAGACATAGTAAATGTTTTTTACTTAGAATAGGTTCTGTGTTCTCCAAAAACTAGAATCAATATACTATTATAGGTAGATTTAAAAAAATATCTCTCCTCTCTTCTCTCTCATCTTCTTTCTTTCTCTTTGTTTTAAAAGCTAGATTATCCTTAGGGGAAAGAGACTTATTAAAGTAGGTCATTACTTATTTGTGTGACTTAGGCAACAAGAGAAAGGCCACATTTTCCAAATTTGAGAATCCTGAAACTTCCAAGAACTTGATTAACGTATTGCATTAGTATGCGTTACTAGTTACTGTTAGTCACGTGAGCTAGATAATATAGCTTAAACTTTTTGTCTTGTTTTTCTTTAAGCCAAGGGAAGAGATGGTGTTAAGTGGAAAATATAAATCTGGGGAACAAATTCTTCGCCTGGCCAATGAGAGATTTGCTGTTCCAGAAATACTATTTAATCCTTCTGATATAGGCATTCAAGAAATGGGAATTCCAGAAGCTATTGTCTATTCAATTCAGAACTTACCTGAAGGTACATAAATATTTACAGTAAAATATTGGGGAATAATGATATATTTTTTTTAAAATCATAAGCTTGAAGAGAATTCATCTTCTAAATATTTTCAGGTAAATGAGATCTATTTTATTTGCAGAGATTTCTAGATCCCATAATGCAATTTTTTTTAGATAGATAGAATGATATTTTTTAAATTCATTTTATTGAGATATATTCACATACCATGCAGTCATACAAAACAAAGCGTACATTCGATTATTCACAGTACCATTACATAGTTGTGCATTCATCACCAAAATCAATCCCTGACACCTTCATTACCACACACACAAAAATAACAATAATAATAATTAAAGTGAAAAAGAGCAATTAAAGTAAAAAAGAACACTGGGTGCCTTTGTTTGTTTGTTTCTTTCCCCCATTTTTCTACTCATCCATCCATAAACTAGACAAAGGGGAGTGTGGTCCATATGGCTTTCCCAATCACATTGTCACCCCTCATAAGCTACATTTTTATACAATCCTCTTCAAGATTTGTGGGTTCTGGGTTGTAGTTTGATAGTTTCAGGTATTTACTGCTAGCTACTCCAATTCACTAGAACCTAAAAAGGGTTGTCTATATTGTGCATAAGAGTGCCCACCAGAGTGACCTCTCAGCTCTTTTTGGAATCTCTCTGCCACTGTAGCTTATTTCATTTCCTTTCACATCCCCCTTTTGGTCAAGAAGATGTTCTCCATCCCATGATGCCGGGTCTACATTCCTCCCCGGGAGTCACATTCCACGTTGCCAGGAAGATTCCCTCCCCTGGGTGTCTGATTCCTCAGAGGAGGGAGGGCAGTGATTTCACCTGTCAAGTTGGCTTAGCCAGAGAGAGAGGGCCACATCTGAGCAACAAAGAGAGATTCGGGAGGAGGCTCTTAGGCACAATTATAGGGAGGCCTAGCCTCTCCTTTGCAGCAACAGTCTTCCCAAGGGCAAGTCCTGTGGTAGAGGGCTCAACCCATCAAACCGTCAATCCCCTATGTCTGTGAGCACATCAGCAACCATCGAGGTGGGGAAGCCCAATACCCCTGCATTCTCCACCAGGTCCTCAAGGAGGCTCTGCATATTTTTTTCATTTTTTTAAATTTTTTTTTTAATCAACTATATATATTAAAAAAACAATTAAAAAAAACATTCAAACAAACCATAACAAGGGAGTAAGAAAAAGACAACTAACCTAAGATAACTACTTTACTTCCAACATGTTCCTACTCTCCCCCAAGAAAGTAACCTAATATAGCAACATTTCTGTGAACTTGCTCCTACTATATCCATCAGAAATTAACAGACCATAGTCATTCCTGGACATTCCCGGAATGTTAAATTTACCCATGATAGCTTATCTGTTCTTATTGGGTTATCATTCCCCCTTCCTTAATTGGTCTCTATCACTAGTTCCCCTTACATTCTACATTATAAACCATTTGTTTTACATTTTTCAATGTTCACAATAGTGGTAGCATATGATATTTTCTCCTTTTGTGCCTGGCTTATTTCGTTCAGCATTATGTCTTCAAGGTTCATCCACGTTGTCACGTTTCACGACATCGTTCCTTCTTACTGCCGCATGGTATTCCATCGTTGTGTATATACCACATTTTATTTATCCACTCATCTGTTGAAGGACATTTGTGTTCTTTCCATCTCTTGGCAATTGTGAATAATACTGCTATGAACATTGGCGTGCAGATATCTGTTCGTGTCACTGCTTTCCGATCTTCCGGGTATATACCGAGAAGTGCAATCGCTGGATTGAAGGGTATCTCTATATCTAGTTTTCTAAAGAACTGCCAGACTGGCCTCCAGAGTGGCTGAACCATTATACAGTCCCACCAACAATGAATAAGAGTTCCAATTTCTCCACATCCTCTCCAGCATTTGTAGTTTCCTGTTTGTTTAATGGCAGCCATTCTGATTGGTGTGAGATGGTATCTCATTGTGGTCTTAATTTGCATCTCTCTAATAGCTAGTGAAGCTGAACATTTTTTCATGTGTTTCTTGGCCATTTGTATTTCCTCTTCAGAGAACTGTTACCTTTTGCCCATTTTATAATTGGGCTGTCTGTACTATTGTCATTGAGTTGTAGGATTTCTTTATATATGTAAGATATCAGTCTTTTATCAGATACATGGTTTCCAAAAATTTTTTCCCATTGAGTTGGCTGCTTCTTTACCTTTTTGACAAACTCCTTTGAGGTACAGAAACTTCTAAGCTTGAGGAGTTCCCGTTTATTTATTTTTTCTTTTGTTGCTTGTGCTTTGGGTGTGAAGTCTTGGAAGTGGCCACCTAATACAAGGTCTTGAAGATGTTTCCCTACATTATCTTCTAGGAGTTTTATGGTACTGTCTTCTGTATTGAGATCTTTTATCCACTTTGAGTTAATTTTTATGTAGGGTGTGAGGTACTGGTCCTCTTTCATTCTTTTGGATATGGATATCCAACTCTCCCAGCCCCATTTGTTGAAAAGACTGTTATGTCCCAGTTCAGTGGCTTTGGGGGCCTTATCAAAGATCAGTTGGCCATGGATTTGGGGGTCTATCTCCGAATTCTCAATTTTATTCCATTGATCAATATGTCTGTCTTTGTGCCAGTATCATGCTGTTTTGACAACTGTGGCTTTATAATAAGCTTTGAAGTCAGGGAGTGTAAGTCCTCCCACTTCGTTTTTCTTTTTCAGAGTGTCTTTAGCAATTCGAGGCATCTTCCCTTTCCAAATAAATTTGATTACTAGCTTTTCCAAGTCTGCAAAGTAGGTTGTTGGGATTTTGATTGGGATTGCATTGAATCTGTACATGAGTTTGGGTAGAATTGACATCTTAATGACATTTAGCCTTATTATCCATGAACATGGAATATTTTTCCATCTTTTAAGGTCCCCTTCTATTTCTTTTAGTAGAATTATGTAGTTTTCTTTGTATAGGTCTTTTACATCTTTGCCATAATGCAATTTAATAATTCTTTATTGGTCCCAGTCACTATGGTCCATTTAAACTTGAAGAAATTTGCCTCACCACGAGCATTAACCTGCCATATATATCATGGAAAGTTTTAATTTAACCCAAATTTGAACAGAATAGGAACTTATAATTTAACAATTTAATGGTTTTCAGACATTGAAAACCAAATATGGAGTGATATATGAAATCTGGAAGGATATTCACCAAAATATTAAAAGTGATTGTCTCAAATGGTAGAATTATAGATGATTGGGGGTGGAGGAAGGAGTAGAGGGGTGATTTAGATAATATAAATTTATTATCTTATAGTTCTGGAGGTCATAAGTATGAAATGGGTCTTGCTGGGTCAAAATCAAAGTGTCAGAAGGACTGTGTGCCTTCTGGAGGCTCTGTGGGCCTTGCCTTTTCCAACTTCTAGAGGCTTCCTGCTTTCCTTTCCTTATGCCCCCCTTCCTTCATCTTCAAAACCAGCAATGTTGGGCGAAGTCCTCATGTTGCCAGGTCCTCGTGTTGCCATACTTCTGTTTCTCCTCCTTTTGCCTTTCTCTTTCATTTTTAAGCACCACTGTGTTTACATTGGGCCCACCTGGATAATCCAGGATTATCTCCCTATTTTAAGGTCAGCTGATTAACAACCTTAATTTTATTTGCAACCTTCACCACCACCACCACCCCCCCTTTTAAATAATATGCTACTAACTGTAGTCCATAGTTTACATGTGTTCACTGGGTTATACAGTCCTATGACTTTTCAAAATTTTTTTATTCTAGTAACAATACATACCATCTAAAATTTCCCCTTCTGACCACATTTAAATATATAGCTTAGTGGTGTTAACTACGGTGACGATGTTGTGCTACCATCAGTGCCCTCTATTACCAAAACTTTTCCATCACCCGAAACAGAAACTGTGTACCAACTAAGCATTAACTCCCCATTTCCTAGCCCCACCCCAGCACCTGGTAACCTGTTTTCTAGTTTCTGACTCCATGGATTTTTACTACTTCTAGTTATGTCATATCAGTGAAATCATAAAATATTTGTCCCTTTGTGTCTGGCTTATTTCATTCAATATGGTGTCTTCAGGGTTCATCCATGTTGTTGCATGTATCAGCATTTCATTCCTTTTTACAGTTGAATAATATTCCATTGTATGTATATACCACATTTTGTTTATACATTCATCTTTTGGTGGCCACTTGGGTTTCTCCCATCGTTTGGCAGTTGTGAATAATGCCAGTCTGAACATCGATGTGCTAATATCTGTTCAAGTCCCTGGTTTCATTTCTTTTGGATATATACCTATAAGTTGGATTTTGCTGAATCCTATTTGCTTCTTACCTAATCCTCCATCCCCGTCTTTCCAGAAAGATAATTAAACTGATTTTCTAATGCCTTTTTCTTTCCTTCCTTTTTTTTTCTCTTTTACAGAAATGCAGCCACATTTTTTTAAGAACATTGTTTTGACAGGAGGAAATTCCCTTTTCCCAGGATTTAGGGATCGGGTTTACTCGGAAGTTCGATGTCTCACTCCAACAGATTATGATGTTTCTGTTGTGCTGCCTGAAAAGTAAGTGTTGGCTTATATAGAAATAAAGCATGGAAGTCATTTTGTAGTGCGGTGATCTGTCAGCAGACTTGAGGTGAAAGCCTAGTTTTATCACTGTTGGCAAGTTTACTTTATCTATTGGTTCCTCCTTTTCCTTTTCTATAAAATGAAAGTGATAAATCTTACATTTCAGTGAATTAAATGGAATAAAATAATGTAAACTCCTAACCATGATTGGTACATAATGGGTGCTCATTTAACCATCAGATTATTTCCTATAGTAAATCAGTTAGCATTCTAGGAGATATTTGCAGGCATATTTATTTGTTTCATCTGAGACATGTCATTTCTTGATAGTTTATATCAAGAATATAAATTTAAGAATTGAACCATTAAGATAAGTAATTTCAGTTCCTAAGTTTTGGAACTTCTCCTTTTAACTAGTACTTTTGTAAAAAATTCCTTTTAACTAGTACTTTTGTAAAAAATTCAAAACTTTTATATCTATTCCCCATCCTGTTTATGAGAAAAAGCAGTTATCATTCTACTTTAAGAAATTTAAATTAAGAAATTTATTCTTAATGTAAGAAATTAAGGAAGAATTTAGAGCTGTAACAAGGGCTTTCAGATCATTCTTTTCAACATTCTTACTTTGTAAATAAAGAAAAAAGGTCTCATGACTTGGCAAAGGCATTCTGGAAAGTTAATATCAGTGATCAAACTAAAACCCTGTTCTCTTTACTTTGAGTCAGGAGCTTTTAAAAAATAAACGTCTAAATAACCTGCCAGTAATCTAGTGGCAGAGTTGCCAACAAAGATCCCAAATACCTAACACTTAACTCTGGATTTTTGTTTTAAAGCTTAAGTAGAATTTTTCAAAATCACTAGTTAATAGAAAGTCCTCATCTGTATCACTTTATTTTATAGCTATCAGATAAAACAATAAGTAATTATTAGTTATTGAAATAATTTTGTCAGTGTTAATGTTCACACACACACACACACACACACACACACAAACTCTTTGAAGTGTCAAGTATATTGGATTTTTATCCTGCATTTTAAATGTAAAGCATGCACACGTAATAGGCCAAGGAATCCATAGAAATAGTTTTTATTCTTTTTTTCAACAGATCTTTATTGTGCACCCAGTGCTTTTTAAAAAAAATTTTTTTTTAATTAGGAATTGTAGTAAATACATAAGGCAAACATTTATTGATTAACTTTTTCTTTACTGCTTTTCAAATTTGAAACTCTGAATTTGGGGGATTGAAACCATAGAGATAGAATTGAATCAAAGCACACAGTATTATCTTAGTTGTGCATAGCAAAACCAACCTAAATGTTTTATATGCTTAATTTTACTTATTGTCTGTATTCTACCATGTAATTGTTTATTGTGTATTATCTTTTCTAAGTATTTCACATATTAGTGGCAGCAAAGTGTAATGGCAAAAACACAGACTCTGCACACAGTTTAGGGTTAAATCCTAGTTCCCGACTTAACATCTCTGAACCTCATTTTCCAGATCTGTAAAATGGAAGTTATAACAGCTGGCTCATATGTTGCTGTGAGGATTAATGAGATAATATATCTTTGCCAAGTATAAAATTTAGACTCAGTTAAGACAGTGTTTACCCTTGCAGACATCTTTTGATATTTGTTTTCTTATTAGAATTAAAGGGTCCATGAATTCCGGGCAAGGAGAAAGAAGACTTACAATTTTATAGTGGTGACTCTTTGAATTTTCTCTGCCAGTGTGAAACTTAATAGTTATTTCCAGACCTTATATGATCTTCTGTTAAATCTGGTTGGGTGGAGATTGTCAAATATTAGTTCCTAATTACACTAATTACTGTTTCAAGCATTTCAGTTCTGTAAAGTCATCAGAGTGCATTTACTTTTATTTTCAGCCCTATTACTTATTCCTGGGAAGGTGGAAAATTGATATCAGAGAATGATGATTTTGAAGATATGGTGGTAACAAGAGAAGATTATGAAGAAAATGGACATAGCATCTGTGAAGAGAAATTTGATATTTAAGAAACATTTCTGAATGAAAGTCTTGACTGGTTGTGACTGAAAGGTTTAATTTCAGTAGTTTTTTTTTTTTTTTTAAAGAGGTTAAGGACCTGTGTCACCTTTCATCTTAGATATAAGTTTCAGACTTGTGTAAATACTTTTGATCCATGGCTCTGTTTCAAAGGTGACCTAACTGGGTTATTACAGTCAACTGTAACTCAGCCCACATTTTCATTTAGGAGCTAGACGATCGTAACAGAGCTTATGCAGTTTCTGAGAGTAGGTTAGCCTTCATTAGAAGAATCTAGGTGAAAGCACAACCTTAACTGTCTTACTGGTCAGTTTTTCTTAGAAGAAGATAGTTTTGTGTGACTATGACTAGTAATTGGCTAAAGTGTTTATAGGCTGATGCGATTTCTCTCTCTTTTAGAACTAAGTATTTTATTTTAAAAAATGTCACTCTTGCTTATACATACTAAAGTTGGAAAAAGTAATTTTATGTGTATCTAATGTTTACTTTTTACTTAGAGTAAATTTGAAAGGGTGGAGACTAAAGTCAATTTATTAATGTGTTTTTGGTCAGTATTTTGTTGGCAAAAATGTATTATTTCAGTCATTAAAATGTTACACTGTTTTTTAGGATGAAAGGAAATTTGAAGTTAACTTAATGGTTGTTTGCCGTTAACTCAATGGTTTACTCAAGAGTTAAAAAAACTTTTGATATAATTTGTTTTAAAAATTGCTTTATATAATCCACAGTAAGCATATTAAGATGTTAAGGCTATAGATTTCCAGTCTAAGGATATCAGTGAATGGATCCGGTAAGGTCCTTTGATTGCAAACTGCAGAAACTCATTTGGGCTCTTGCAGGCAAAACAGTTTATTGGCAGGACAGAGGTTAGCTCATAAAAAAAAAAAAAAAGCTACCAGAGTAGCTTTAGGAATCTAGGTTACAGAAACTGAAACGGCCCTTGTAGAGCCCTGCCATCAAAACATCTCAGTGCCTGTATTTTCTAGCCTATGACACTGTGCTCATGAATTAAATTCCTAGTAATCTCTTTACCGTAGCTGGGATCATATGCCTGCCCCAAGGATTTAGGGGTTTTTGACAGTCCCACCAAGACCATCTAGGATGAAAGAAAGTAGTTCCCTAAACGAAAATTGATTTGAAGAGATGGATGCAGGGCAGGTTGAAAGAGCTATCCACTATAATAATAATGTTTGGATTATTATATTGGGTAAGGCCTGGTCAGTCCTTCCTATACCTAGACTGGTTATCCTTCTGTGATGGTTATTCTGTTGCAAAGTGATTATTTTTGTGATAACCAGTTACTATTATATAAATTGCAGTGTAGCAAAAAGATACTGGTGGCATAAAAAAAGTTATTTAACCAAACTGTAACGGCTAAAATTTCAAGGTGATATGGTTACAGGTTAAAAGTCTTAGTAATTCCCCACATAAAGGGCTTTCCTTGACTTGTCAGAACCTCATCCCAAATAGGCAAAAGGCTATTGTCACTTGCCAAGGTGTTTCTCCTATAAGGAACTGGGGCATTCATTATATTAGAATCTATACTTTATATTGTATGCATGAAACAGTTCATATTGTGTTTTGTTGTAAGATTAAATAAGTGATTCTAGGAAACAAAAAGAGTGCCATTGATGAAATAAATGTGGATGAATTTCTAAAAAGATAGAAAACAAATGGGATTAAATTGCTGAAGAAACAAGAACAAGAAAAAAAAATTCCAAATTAGGGTGGGGAAAACTATCAAAGAGATAAGAACAATTCGAGAGAGATTTTAATCTCAGGACAGACAGAGCAGAAGATCACGGGTGAGCCCTTGAAAGCATGAATTAGAAACAGCTGAGCCCTGTGCTTTTTCTTGGTATTAAGATTCAGCAGTAAGCGGAGTTGAAGTGTAAAGGTTGGAGGGAGAGAAACATTATAGAACCTGAAATAATTTCATATCTCCTAAGGGCAACAGAGTTAAACCTTTATAAAAGGAGCAGCTGAGTGTATCACTGCACTCTGACTTAAGTGGAGAACTCAAAATTCATTTGAATCCTGACAGGGCACGACCCTAGGGAATTTAGCATACCTCCCACCAGCTCTTCCAGCCCCCCACCCCCTTCCCACTCCCCCATCAAAGGCAAGGCACTATAATTAGAACTTACATGCTTACATTCATGGACAGGTAAATAGATACTTATAATTAAAAAAAAAAAACAAAAAAAAAACAGACAACCAAGAATAAAATATTTGAAGAAAACTACCACCAACCAGAGAGGCACCACCCAACAAACAAGAACAAACCTTTAAGGGAATAATATAAAGGAAACAAAAGAAATTTTAAATATACTATCCTCCAAGAGTCTCGTGAGGTAATTATATCCATTGTAAATAAGAACAGGCTGCTATAACAAAAAGAGTTCTTAAAAATTAAAAATAAGGTTACTTTCACTTAACGTATGTGTTGACTCAGAACGCACACTTCTAAAGGCTGAAAAACTGAGTTGGAAAGAAGAGGAGGCAATTTTCCCATAGTGTAGCACAACTGAGCAAGCACTGGGGTGGCTAGGGAAAGAGGCTAACCAATATTCATCGTATAGGTTATGTTGTCCAACTGAATATTAAGAGCCTTCTCTACGGAAGAGGTCTTTTAGATCAGCTTTCATATGGGGCAAAAATATCCTTACACATGGGACCTATCCTGAGGTATTCCTAATGAGCTTCTAGTTCACAGATTTTGAATTTTGTAATTTTCTAGTATCTGCCTCCCTGGTCAAATCATTCATAAGCCACTATATCCAGCCATATCTTCATGCAAATTGAACAACTAGATGCACTACTTCCTGTAAGTATTTCCCTTCCCCACTGCAGTTTAGCCATGTCCAGCAGCATGCTGTCATCAAGCAGAAGTGGTATAAATAAGACTGAACTTAGGCTGGTCTTAAAGACATAAGTAAATTGCATGAGCTCTCATTCAGTCCATCTGCTCTTACTGCACTGCTACCTTTCCCTCAAACCACGTCTGTGACCTCGTGGAGGTTCCCTAAGACCAAAGAGAAAATTCAAGCCTGCTTTACATGTGGTTCTGCATGATTTGCTGGCACCATCAAGAAGCGAAGTGCCGGAGCACTTTTTCTTAAAAGGAGAATAATTATTTGCTGAAAAGGACTTGGCTTTGCTACAAATCCTTAGGGATACTTTGAGCACCATTAGATTCTATAGGTCAAAAAGTCCAAGTGTTAAAGCTATTCACATCATAACTTGAACCAGCTACAAAGCCTTCTCTTGCTCTGGTCCCTACTCAAAGCTACATCTCATGGATTCCTGGAAAATTGATCAGGGCAGCATATCCAAATGTGGTATATGTTTGTCCAGTTCTAAAGAGGCCCACCAAATATTGTGCCTCTAAATTAATTATAGGAGGTTCAAGATTTAGCAATTTGTCATTCACATTGAAGGAGATATTCCTACATGCCTCAGGCCATTAGTACCCCAGAAACTTCATTAAGGTGGTGGTTCTTGAATTTTTGTGGGATTTATTTTGTTCCCATCATCTAGTATGTGCCCTAGCAAGGCATTTAGGATAAATGCTACTTTCTGCTTGCCAGGTTTGATCAGCAAAATGTGACCAACATATTGGGATGGTGAGAAGTTCAAGGTCCCTGTGGGCTGACAAAATGATGAACTAGAACCAGAGACCAAAACTACCCCAGTGTGTTCATTCCAGTGTTCAGGATTCTACTCTTCTAATCAATGTTTTAACTTCACGTACAAGCCTGGCAAGGCTATGAATTTAGCCTTTGTTGCAGTTCACCAACCTGCAGAATCATACTGTCTCATTTTGACTATATCAGCCATGTACCTGTTAAATATAACATTATTTTGGGTTCATCATGAAGGATCCCAGGTTCTTTGTCCATGCTTTGAATGAGAATTTCAACTTCTGAAGCTGTCATTTTATTTCTTTAAGCTCTTTAACACAGTTAGGAATAATTAATTCACTTACAGTCTGTATCACCTACTGCTGTGTAACAAATTACCCCCAGAATTTAGCAACTTAAAACAAGAAACACATCACACAATTTCTGAAGAATGCCTTTGTTGGGTAGTTCTGTCTCAGGATCTCTCATGAGGTTACAGTTAAGCTATCAGCTGGGACTACAATCTCTGAAGAGTTGACTTGAGCTGGAGGATTCACTTCCAGGCTCACTAATGTCACTTTTGACAGGAGAACTTGAGTTCCTCACCATGTAAGTCTCTCTATAGACTTCTTATGACATGCCTTCCCCTAGTTAGTGATCTGAGACAGTCCAAAATGGAAGCTGTAGTCTTTTATAACCTAACCTTAAAATGACATTTCATCACTTCTGCATATTATATTAGTCACACAAATCCACTCTGGTACAATATGGGGGGACTACACAAGGCTGTTGGTACCAGAAGACAGGGATCATTGAGGGCCACCTTGGAGGCTGGCTATTACACAGTCCTTACATCCCTCACTTTGCCAAAATGATTTATCCTGGCAGCCACTTGGGATGCCATAGCCTAACCTTCAGAAGGCACTTCATTCTAGGCAATGGCAAGTGATAATCAGGTTACTGTTTTGCCACTGATCCTGAGCTGCCAGTGCCATTTTCTGATTCAAACCCAACCAATCTTGTTGCCTGCAACTATTAAGGTTAATTAGTGTATTAGTTAGGCTTCTGTTGCAGAGACTAGACCATTGTATCTGGTTTAAGAAAGGGATTTAATATTGGTTATTAAATGGTTTAAGGAATGACTGGGTTGGCTGATAGTGTGATCATCCCGGAATAATTTCCAAAGCCATACTGCGTGACTGACTGGCTCTCCAAGACAGCTTCTCCTCCTGCAATGATTAAGGAACTGGCCCTTAATGAATTGGGAAGCCACTCCTGCAGCTGCTGGCTCTGGAACTAAACTGCCTCTACCAACAAGAGGAAATTATTCTTTAAATCAGGAAGCTGCTGCTACCATGCAGCTTCTGTTTTAAACAGGAAACCACTGACTTAGGAATTTATATATAATCCACATCAGTAAATGGATGCCTTATACCTGCCTCTCTTACCTCTTAACTCTGAATTTAAGTTTTATAAAGTACATATGAATGGTGGAACAGAAATCACATCCAGAATGCTGGCTACAAAAGAGCTGGAAAATGGTTTTTAGCTTTCTAGTCTCGGAAGTTTAGGAAGACACACTAGAAGGAAGTGGGAATAGATGTTGAGCAAGAGGATCTAAGGTATTTAGTCAAACTAGTATTTATCTAGTTAAACTTGCATTCAAGCCTGGGGTAAAAGAAAACTTTTGAATAGTCAAGGACTGAAAATTACCATTCACAGACCTTCTGAAAGAACTGCTTATTTACTCTTGTAATGTGACAATGAATCTGAGAAAGGAGTAATTCAGAAACAGTAGGGAATAAAGAAAGCAGGAAAACTTAAAAGTTAAATCTGATTTAATATAAAATGCTAAGAAGTTAGCAATTGAATTTTTGAATTTTATAATTTGTACATCTCAATATAAAACATTTTGATATATAAATATGTATTCAATTTTTAAGAAAATTTGAGTTGCTAGTTATGACAGACACTTTTTTTCCTGAAGTATCAGTCCTAAACTAGTTTAAAACAGTTTTTAATGACAAGCAGTTTTCATAGTCCTTTTTTTGGAAATGAAATAGACATTGACAAATAAAACTAAGGAATAGCCTTACTGAAATATCTTCTTTTTGAAAGAATCAATTTCAGCATTTTATTACATTTTTTTGTTCCTGATTTGTTAATGGTTCGTTTTTAGCATCCTTGGCCCATCTTTAAAACACTTAATTTTACTCTGCATTTGAGCTTTAAGAATTAGGAAAATGTCATATATATATATATATATATACACACACATATATATATGTATATATATATATTCATTGACACTTTGAAAGTACCATATTCTTATTGAAAAAAGGCAAATAGTTTCATATTTTGGCTATTTTCATATTTGGGAAAATGCTAATAGAAACTTGAGTTATTTAACTGTTGTGGAACTAAAAGAGTTCTTTTCATATAGGTTGATTGACATAACTTATAAAACACTTGATTTATGTGCCCCAGAACAACTGCAGGGAGATGGTCAAATTTCAGATTTTTAGGCTCTACCTCAACAAATTGATTCAGTAGGTCTAGAAAGCCTTCATTGTTTAACAAGAGCTCCAGTTGATTCTGGTGCAGGTAGTCTCTGGACCATGCTTTGAGAAACAGTGGCCTACAGGGTGAAGGAAGATGGCATATATTAAAATTGCCTGTCCTGTGACAGACAGTGTATCTATATAATTTAATCCTAAATCTAACCATCAGGTATTAGCTCCATTTTACCAATGAGAAATTTGAGGCTCAAAAGGATGAAAAGCACTCAGCTGAAGGTCACATCAGGTAGTAAAGTTGTGATTGAAATATAGGTGTGTCTAATTCTCAAGTTTATGCTTTACCATACCTTCAATTTAGATATTTAAAGGCATCTCACACTAAGCATCTCAAAATTAAATTCATTATTGCTCTCCTTCTGGACCCGTCATGTTTCTAACTCAGCCAGCTATTCTTGCAAGCCTTGTTTAAATTAATGGAGTCTTAGAAACTCAGGAGAGGAATGTGGGAAGATGGTAGGGTAGGAAGCTCTAGAATTCAGTCATTCCACCAGAACAACTATTAAGCAGGCAGGAACTGTCTGAAACAATTACTTTGAAACTCTGGAGGCCAGGAGAACACATCAAAGGAAGAGTGGGAGGAAGTGGCTCATAAATTGGGTAAAGACCAGTATTGCTCTCTCTGCAAAGAGGTTACCAGTGCCCATCCCCCACTCTCACAGGAGGTTGCTGTGGGGTTTAGCCCCCAGCTAGTTCACTGGTGGCAGAAAGGGGCATAAAAATCCAATTCCTCAAGATCAGGGGTAGGCAGGACCCACCACTGATCATGGCTTTTAATTAGAAAGTTTGGATTACTAACTTCAGATTACTGGGGACCTGTCTCTGAAGGTGGCCATTGATCCAACCCACCCAGGACAAAGGCTGCATCAGAGATTTAAAGATGCTATAGAGGAGGCGGGGCAAGACGGCGGATTGGTGAGCTGTATGTTTTAGTTACTCCTCCAGGAAAGTAGGTAGAATGCCAGGAACTGTGTGGACTGGACACTACAGAGCAATTTGATTTGGGGCATACTTCATACAACACTCATGAACATGTTGAACTGCTGAGATCAGTGAAATCTGTAAGGTTTTGTGGCCAGGGGACCCATGCCCCTCCCTGCCAGGCTCAGTCCCATGGGAGGAGGGGCCATCAGCGCTGGGAACGAGGAGGGAGAACTGCAGTGGTGGCTCTTATCAGAAACTCATTCTACTGATCCAAACTCCAAGAATAGACAGACTGAGACCAGACACCAGAGAATCTGAGAGCAGCCAGCCCAGCAGAGAGGAGATAGGGATAGCAAGAAACAGCAAGAAAAGCCCAAAAAGAAAAGCGGAGGCTTTTTGGAGTTCTGGTGAACATAGAAAGGGGAAGGGCAGAGCTCAGGCCCTGAGGCTCATATGCAAATCCTGAAGAAAAACTGATCTCTCTGCCCCCTGGACTTTTCCTTAATGGCCCTAATTGCTTTGCCTCTTAGCATTTCAATAACCCATTAGATCTGCAAGGAGGGCCCTTTTTTTTTAATCTTTTTTTTTCTTTTTCTAAAACAGTTACTCTAAGAAGCCCAATACAGAAAGCCTCAAAGACTTGCAATTTGGGCAGGTCAAGACAACAGCAGAACTAAGAGAGCTCTGAGACAAAAGGCAATAATCCAGTGGCTGAGAAAATTCACTAAACACCACAACTTCCCAAGAAAAGGGGGGCATCTGCTCAGCAGACTGGGAGCCTCCCTACACAGCCCTGCAGCCCAGAACCACCCTGGGGGGACAGCACTCACCTGTGACATAGCACAGCCATCCCTCAACAGAGGACCAGGCGGTGCATGGCCCGGAAGAGGGACCCACTCGCAAGTCTCAGGGGCCAGGTGACTCGTGGACACCACCTGGTGGTTAGAGGAAGTGTAATCCACGAAGCTGTAGATCAGACAAATTAGAGATAAGGATTTCAATTGCTCTACAAATCCTAAAAGAACCCTATCAAGTTAAGCAAATGCCAAGAGGTCAAAAACAACAGAAAATTTTAAAGCATATGAAAAAACCAGACGATATGGATAACCCAAGTCCAAGCACCCAAATCAAAGGATCAGAGGAGACACAGTACCTAGAGCAACTAATCAAAGAACTAAAGATGAACAATGAGACCATGGCACGGGATATAAAGGACATGAAGAAGAGCATGGCACAGGATATAAAGGACATCAACAAGACCCTAGAAGAGCATAAAGAAGACATTGCAAGACTAAATAAAAAAATAGATGATCTTATGGAAATTAAAGAAACTGTTGACCAAATTAAAAAGATTATGGACACTCATAGTACAAGACAAGAGGAAGCTGAACAACGAATCAGTGACCTGGAAGATGACAGAATGGAAAATGAAAGCATAAAAGAAAGAATGGGGGAAAAAATTGAAAAAATCGAAACAGACTTCAGGGA
This sequence comes from Choloepus didactylus, assembly GCF_015220235.1. Taxonomy (NCBI): domain Eukaryota; kingdom Metazoa; phylum Chordata; class Mammalia; order Pilosa; family Megalonychidae; genus Choloepus; species Choloepus didactylus. The sequence continues at coordinate 29,332,943 of NC_051314.1, read as the reverse complement.
TATGATAGATAATATAAAACATCCAAATATAAGACTCATTGGTGTCCCAGAAGGGGAAGAAAAGGGTAAAGGTTTAGGAAGAGTATTCAAAGAAATTGTTGGGGAAAACTTCCCAAATCTTCTAAACAACGTAAATACACAAATCATAAATGCTCAGCGAACTCCATATACAATAAATCCAAATAAACCCACTCCGAGACATATTCTGATCACACTGTCAAACACAGAAGAGAAGGAACAAATCCTGAAAGCAGCAAGAGAAAAGCAATTCACCACATACAAAGGAAACAGCATAAGACTAAGTAGTGACTACTCAGCAGCCACCATGGAGGCAAGAAGGCAGTGGCACGTCATATTTAAAATTCTGAGTGAGAAAAATTTCCAACCAAGGATACTTTATCCAGCAAAGCTCTCCTTCAAATATGAGGGAAAGCTTAAATTTTTCACAGACAAACAAATGCTGAGAGAATTTGCTAACAAGAGACCTGCCCTACTGGAGATACTAAAGGGAGCCCTACACACAGAGAAACAAAGAAAGGACAGAGAGACTTGGAGAAAGGTTCATTACTAAAGAGACTCGGTATGGGTACAATAAAGGATATTAATACAGACAGGAGAAAAATATATATGACAAACATAAACCAAAGGAAGATGGCTGATTCAAGAAATGCCTTCATGGTTATAACATTGAATGTAAATGGATTAAACTCCCCAATTAAAAGATATAGATTCGCAGAATGGATCAAAAAAAAATGAACCATCAATATGCTGCATACAAGAGACTCATCTTAGACACAGGGACACAAAGAAATTGAAAGTGAAAGGATGGAAAAAAATATTTCATGCAAGCTACAGCCAAAAGAAAGCAGGTGTAGCAATATTAATCTCAGATAAAATAGACTTTAAATGCAGGGATGTTTTGAGAGACAAAAAAGGCCACTACATACTAATAACAGGGGCAATTCAACAAGAAGAAATAACAATCATAAATGTCTATGCACCCAATCAAGGTGCCACAAAATACATGAGAGAAACACTGGCAAAACTAAAGGAAGCAATTGATGTTTCCATAATAATTGTGGGAGACATCAACACATCATTCTCTCCTATAGATAGATCAACCAGACAGAAGAACAATAAGGAAATTGAAAACCTAAACAATCTGATAAATGAATTAGATTTAACAGATATATACAGAACATTACGTCCCATATCACCAGGATACACATACTTTTCTAGTGCTCACGGAACTTTCTCCAGAATAGATCATATGCTGGGACATAAAACAAGGCTCAATAAATTTAAAAAGATTGAAATTATTCAAAGCACATTCCCTGACCACAATGGAATACAATTAGAAGTCAATAACCATCAGAGACTTAGAAAATTCACAAATACCTGGAGGTTAAACAACACGCTCCTAAACAATCAGTGGGTTAAAGAAGAAATAGCAAGAGAAATTGCTAAATATATAGAGACAAATGAAAATGAGAACACAACATACCAAAACCTATGGGATGCAGCAAAAGCAGTACTGAGGGGGAAATTTATAGCACTAAATGCATATATTAAAAAGGAAGAAAGAGCCAAAATCAAAGAACTAATGGATCAACTGAAGAAGCTAGAGAATGAACAGCAAACCAATCCTAAACCAAGTAGAAGAAAAGAAATAACAAGGATTAAAGCAGAAATAAATGACATAGAGAACAAAAAAACAATAGAGAGGATAAATATCACCAAAAGTTGGTTCTTTGAGAAGATCAACAAGATTGACAAGCCCCTAGCTAGACTGACAAAATCAAAAAGAGAGAAGACCCGTATAAATAAAATAATGAATGAAAAAGGTGACATAACTGCAGATCCTGAAGAAATTAAAAAAGTTATAAGAAGATACTACGAACAACTGTATGGCAACAAACTGGATAATGTAGAGGAAATGGACAATTTCCTGGAAACATATGAACAACATAGACTGACCAGAGAAGAAATACAAGACCTCAATTAACCCATCACAAGCAAAGAGATCCGATCAGTCATCGAAAATCTTCCCACAAATAAATGCCCAGGGCCAGATGGCCTCACAGGAGAATTCTACCAAACTTACCAGAAAGAACTGACACCAATCTTACTCAAACCCTTTCAAAACATTGAAGAAAATGGAACACTACCTAACTCATTTTATGAAGCTAACATCAATCTAATACCAAAACCAGGCAAAGATGCTACAAAAAAGGAAAATTACCGGCCAATCTACCTAATGAATATAGATGCAAAAATCCTCACCAAAATACTTGCAAATCGAATCCAAAGACACATTAAAAAAATCATACACTATGACCAAGTGGGGTTCATTCCAGGCATGCAAGGATGGTTCAACATAAGAAAATCAATCAATGTATTACAACACATTAAAAATTCAAAAGGGAAAAATAAAATGATCATCTCAATAGATGCTGAAAAAGTATTTGACAAAATCCAATATCCGTTTTTGATAAAAACACTTCAAAAGGTAGGAATTGAAGGAAACTTCCTCAATACGATAAAGAGCATATATGAAAAACACACAGCCAGCATAGTACTCAATGGTGAGAGACTAAAAGCCTTCCCTCTAAGATCAGGAACAAGACAAGGATGCCCGCTGTCACCACTGTTATTCAACATTGTGCTGGAAGTGCTAGCCAGGGCAATCCGGCAACACAAAGAAATAAAAGGCATCCAAATTGGAAAAGAAGAAGTAAAACTGTCATTGTTGGCAGATGATATGATCTTATATCTGGAAAACCCTGAAAAATCGATGATATAGCTACTGGAGCTAATAAACAAATTTAGCAAAGTAGCGGGATACATGATTAATGTAAATAAGTCAATAATGTTTCTATATGCTAGAAATGAACAAACTGAAGAGACACTCAAGAAAAAGATACCATTTTCAATAGCAACTAAAAAAATCAAGTACCTAGGAATAAACTTAACCAAAGATGTGTAAAAGACCTCTACAAAGAAAATTACATAACTCTACTAAAAGAAATAGAAAGGAACCTTAAAAGATGGAAAAATATTCCATGTTCATGGATAGGCAGGCTAAATGTCATTAAGATATCAATTCTACCCAAACTCATCTACAGATTCAATGCAATCCCAATCAAAATTCCAACAACCTACTTTGCAGACTTGGAAAAGCTAGTTATCAAATTTATTTGGAAAGGGAAGATGCCTCGAATTGCTAAAGACACTCTAAAAAAGAAAAACGAAATGGGAGGACTTACACTTCCTGACTTTGAAGCTTATTATAAAGCCACAGTTGTCAAAACACCATGGTACTGGAACAAAGATAGACATATAGATCAATGGAATCGAATTGAGAATTCGGAGATAGACCCTCAGATCTATGGCCGACTGATCTTTGATAAGGCCCCCAAAGTCACTGAACTGAGTCATAATGGTCTTTTCAACAAATGGGGCTGGGAGAGTTGGATATCCATATCCAAAAGAATGAAAGAGGACCCCTACCTCACCCCCTACACAAAAATTAACTCAAAATGGACCAAAGACCTCAATATAAAAGAAAGTACCATAAAACTCCTAGAAGATAACGTAGGAAAATATCTTCAAGACCTTGTATTAGGCGGCCGCTTCCTAGACTTTACACCCAAAGCACAAGCAACAAAAGAAAAAATAGATAAATAGGAACTCCTCAAGCTTAGAAGTTTCTGCACCTCAAAGGAATTTCTCAAAAAGGTAAAGAGGCAGCCAATTCAATGGGAAAAAATTTTTGGAAACCATGTATCTGACAAAAGACTGATATCTTGCATATATAAAGAAATCCTACAACTCAATGACAATAGTACAGACAGCCCAATTATAAAATGGGCAAAAGATATGAAAAGACAGTTCTCTGAAGAGGAAATACAAATGGCCAAGAAACACATGAAAAAATGTTCAGCTTCACTAGCTATTAGAGAGATGCAAATTAAGACCACAATGAGATACCATCTAACACCGATTAGAATGGCTGCCATTAAACAAACAGGAAACTACAAATGCTGGAGGGGATGTGGAGAAATTGGAACTCTTATTCACTGTTGGTGGGACTGTATAATGGTTCAGCCACTCTGGAAGTGAGTCTGGCAGTTCCTTAGAAAACTAGATACAGAGTTACCATTGGATCCAGTGATTGCACTTCTCGGTATATACCCAGAAGATCGGAAAGCAGTGACACGAACAGATATCTGCACGCCAATGTTCATAGCAGCATTATTCACAATTGCCAAGAGATGGAAACAACCCAAATGTCCTTCAACAGATGAGTGGATAAATAAAATGTGGTATATACACACGATGGAGTACTACACGGCAGTAAGAAGGAACGATCTCATGAAACATATGACAACATGGATGAACCTTGAAGACATAATGTTGAGCGAAATAATCCAGGCACAAAAAGAGAAATATTATATGCTACCACTAATGTGAACTTTGGAAAATGTAAAACAAATGGTTTATAATGTAGAATGTAGGGGAACTAGCGATAAAGAGCAATTAAGGAAGGGGGAACAATAATCCAAGAAGAACAGATAAGCTATTTAACATTCTGGGGATATCCAGGAATGACTATGGTCTGTTAACTTCTGATGGATATAGTAGGAACAAGTTCACAGAAATGTTGCTATATTAGGTAACTTTCTTGGGTTAAAGTAGGAACATGTTGAAAGTAAAGCAGTTATCTTAGGTTAGTTGTCTTTTTCTTACTCCCTTGTTATGGTCTCTTTGAAATGTTCTTTTATTGTATGTTTTTTTTGTTGTTGTTGTTCATACAGTTGATTAAAAAAAAAAAAAAAAAAGACAAGGAAAAAAATATGTAGAGCCCTCTTGAGGAGCCAGTGGAGAATGCAGGGGTATTGGCCTACCCCACCTGGCTGGTTGCTAACATGACCACAGACACAGGGGACTCGTGGTTTGATGGGTCGAGCCCTCTACCATAGGTTTTACCCTTGGGAAGATGGTTGCTGCAAAGGAGAGGCTAGGCCTCCCTATAACTGTGCCTAAGAGCCTCCTCCCAAATGCCTCTTTGTTGCTCAGATGTGGCCCTCTCTCTCTAGGTAAGCCAACTTGAAAGGTGAAATCACTGCCCTCCCCGCTATGTGGGATCAGACACCCAGGGGAGTGAATCTCTCTGGCAACATGGAATATGACTCCCGGGGAGGAATGTAGACCCGGCATCGTGGGACGGAGAACATCTTCTTGACCAAAAGGGGGATGTGAAAGGAAATGAAATAAGCTTCAGTGGCAGAGAGATTCCGAAAGGAGCCGAGAGGTCACTCTGGTAGGCACTCTTACGCACAATTTAGACAACCCTTTTTAGGTTGTGAAGAATTGGGGTAGTTGGTGGTGAATACCTGAAACTATCAAACTACAACCCAGAACCCATGAATCTCGAAGACAATTGTATAAAAATGTAGCTTATGAGGGGTTACAATGGGATTGGGAAAGCCATAAGGACCACACTCCACTTTGTCTAGTTTATGGATGGATGAGTAGAAAAATAGGGGAAGGAAACAAACAAGCAAACAGACAAAGGTACCCAGTGTTCTTTTTTACTTCAATTGCTCTTTTTCGCTTTAATTATTATTCTTGTTATTTTTGTGTGTGTGCTAATGAAGGTGTCAGGGATTGATTTAGGTTATAAATGTACAACTATGTAATGGTACTGTGAACAATTGAATGTACGATTTGTTTTGTATGACTGCGTGGTATGCGAATATATTTCAATAAAATGAAGATAAAAAAAAAAAGAACTAACATCAATCTTACTTAAACTCTTTCAAAACATCGAAGAAAATGGAAGACTACCTAACTCATTTTATGAAGCTAACATCAATCTAATACCAAAACCAGGCAAAGACGCTAGAAAAAAGGAAAACTATCAGCCAATCTCTCTAATGAATGTAGATGCAAAAATCCTCAACAAAATACTTGCAAACTGAATCCAAAGACACATTAAAAAATATCATACACCATGACCAAGTGGGGTTCATTCCAGGCATGCAAGGATGGTTCAACATAAGAAAATCAATCAATGTATTACAACACATTAACAAATCAAAAGGGAAAAATCAAATCATCTCAATGGATGCTGAAAAAGCATTCGACAAAATTCAACATCCCTTTTTCATAGAAACACTTCAAAAGGTAGGAATTGAAGGAAACTTCCTCAATATGATAAAGAGCATATATGAAAAACACACAGCCAGCATAGTACTCAATGGTGAGAGACTGAAAGCCTTCCCTCTAAGATCAGGAACAAGACAAGGATGCCCGCTGTCACCACTGTTATTCAACATTGTGCTGGAAGTGCTGGCCAGGGCTATCCGGCAAGACAAAGAAATAGAAGGCATCCAAATTGGAAAGGAAGAAGTAAAACTGTCATTGTTTGCAGATGATATGATCTTATATCTGGAAAACCCCGAGAAATCGACGATACAGCTACTGGAGCTAATAAACAAATTTAGCAAAGTAGCGGGATACAAGATTAATGCACATAAGTCAGTAATGTTTCTATATGCTAGAAATGAACAAACTGAAGAGACACTCAAGAAAAAGATACCATTTTCAATAGCAACTAAAAAAATCAAGTACCTAGGAATAAACTTAACCAAAGACATAAAAGACCTCTACAAAGAAAACTACATAACTCTACTAAAAGAAATAGAAGGGAACCTTAAAAGATGGAAAAATGTTCCATGTTCATGGATAGGCAGGCTAAATGTCATTAAGATGTCAATTCTACCCAAACTCATCTACAGATTCAATGCAATCCCAATCAAAATTCCAACAAGTAATTTTGCAGACTTGGAGAAGATAGTTATCAAATTTATTTGGAAAGGGAAGATACCTCAAATTGCTAAAGACACTCTAAAAAAGAAAAACGAAGTGGGAGGACTTACACTCCCTGACTTTGAAGCTTACTATAAAGCCACAGTTGTCAAAACAGCATGGTCCTGGCACAAAGATAGACATATAGATCAATGGAATTGAATTGAGAATTCGGAGACAGACCCTCAGATCTATGGCCGACTGATCTTTGATAAGGCCTCCAAAGTCACTGAACTGGGTCATACTGGTCTTTTCAACAAATGGGGCTGGGAGAGTTGGATATCCATATCCAAAAGAATGAAAGAGGACCCCTACCTCACCCCCTACACAAAAATTAACTCAAAATGGACCAAAGATCTCAATATAAAAGAAAGTACCATGAAACTCCTAGAAGATAATGTAGGAAAACATCTTCAAGGCCTTGTATTAGGTGGCCACTTCCTAGACTTTACACCCAAAGCACAAGCAACAAAAGAAAAAATAGATAAATGGGAACTCCTCAAGCTTAGAAGTTTCTGTACCTCAAAGGAATTTCTCAGAAAGGTAAAGAGGCAGCCAACTCAATGGGAAAAAATTTTTGGAAACCATGTATCTGACAAAAGACTGATATCTTGGATATATAAAGAAATCCTACAACTCAATGATGATAGTTCAGGCAGCCCAATTATAAAATTGACAAAAGATATGAAAAGACAGTTCTCTGAAGAGGAAATACAAATGGCCAAGAAACACATGAAAAAATGTTCAGCTTCACTAGCTATTAGAGAGATGCAAATTAAGACCACAATGAGATACCATCTCACACCGATTAGAATGGTTGCCATTAAACAAACAGGAAACTACAAATGCTGGAGGGGATGTGGAGAAATTGGAACTCTTATTCATTGTTGGTGGGACTGTATAATGGTTCAGCCACTCTGGAGGTCAGTCTGGCAGTTCCTTTGAAAACTAGATATAGAGTTACCGTTCGATCCAGCGATTGCACTTCTCCGTATATACCCGGAAGATCGGAAAGTAGTGACACGAACAGATATCTGCACTCCAGTGTTCATAGCAGCATTATTCACAATTGCCAAGAGATGGAAACAACCCAAATGTCCTTCAACAGATGAGTGGATAAATAAAATGTGGTATATACACTAGATGGAATACTACACGGCAGCAAGAAGGAACGATGTTGTGAAACACATGACAACATGGATGAACCTTGAAGACATAATGTTGAGCGAAATAAGCCAGGCACAAAAAGACAAATATTATATGCTACCACTAATGTGAACTTTGAAAAATGTGAAACAAATGGTTTATAATGTAGAATGTAGGGGAACTAGCAATAGAGAGTAATTAAGGAAGGGGGAACAATAATCCAATAAGAACAGATAAGCTATCATGGGTAAATTTAACGTTCTGGGAATGCCCAGGAATGACTATGGTCTGTTAATTTCTGATGGGTATAATAGGAACAAGTTCACAGAAATGTTGCTATATTAGGTTACTTTCTTGGGGTAGAGTAGGAATATGTTGGAAGTAAAGTAGTTATCTTAGGTTAGTTGTCTTTTTCTTACTCCCTTGTTATGGTCTCTTTGAAATGTTCTTTTAGTGTACGTTTTTTTAAATTTTTAAAAATTTTTTGTATTTTTCATACAGTTGATTTTAAAAAAAAACAAGGAAAAAAATATGCAGAGCTGGCGGAGAATGCAGGGGTATTGGCCTGCCCCACTGCGATGGTTGCTAACATGCCCACAGACATAGGGGACTGGTGGTTTGATGATTTGAGCCCTCTACCACAGGATTTGCCCTTGTGAAGACTGTTGCTGCAAAGGAGAGGCTAGGCCTCCCTATAATTGTGCCTAAGAGCCTCCTCCCAAATACCTCTTTGTTGCTCAGATGTGGCCCTCTCTCTCTAGCTAAGCCAACTTGAAAGGTGAAATCACTGCCCTCCCCCCTAGGTGGGATCAGACACCCAGGGGAGGGAATCTCCCTGGCAATGTGGAATATGACTCCTGGAGAGGAATGTAGACCCAGCATCATGGGATGGAGAACGTCTTCATGATCAAAAGGGGGATGTGAATGGAAATGAAATAAAGTTCAGTGGCAGAGAGATTGCAAAAGGAGCCGAGAGGTCACTCTTGTGGGCACTCTTACACACAATATAGACAACCCCTTTTAGGTTCTAAAGAATTGGGGTAGCTGGTGGTAGATACCTGAAACTATCAAACTACAACCCAGAACCCATGAATCTTGAAGACAATTGTATAAAAATGTAGCTTATGAGGGGTGACAATGGGGTTGGGAAAGCCATAAGGACCACACTCCCCTTTGTCTAGTTTATGGATGGACAAGTAGAAAAATAGGGGAAGGAAACAAACAAACAGACAAAGGCACCCAGTGTTCTTTTTTACTTTAATTGCTCTTTTTCACTTAATTATTGCTCTTGTTATTTTTGTGTGTTTAGTAATGAAGGTGTCAGGGATTGATTTTGGTTATGAATGTACAACTATGTAATGGTACTGTGAACAATCGAATGTATGATTTGTTTTGTATGACTGCATCATATGTGAATATATCTCAATAAAATGAATATTAAAAAAAATAAAGATGCTACAGTTCCTCATGGCTGCAGGGGACAGTAAGTTGAAGGGCTGCATTTTCTGGGCAGGTCAATAAAGCTCAGCTTTGAGGAGCCATGAAGGAATTTCCTGGCACCTTTTCTAATCCTCTCCCAAGGGCACTTTGGAGCTGGTCTGTGCCCTCTTCATGGCTCACTGGCCTTGTTTTGGCAGAGAAAGACTCTTGGAAAACTCTACTCTGGCTCTGGCGTCTCTACCCCTACCAGGATTTGCCCTCCAAGCAAAAGCAGCTTTATACAATGAAAGGAGTGTAAGCAACTATAGAGGTGGACAGTCTGGGGCAAAGGCTTGCCTCTTTAAACAGCCAGGAGAGGGTGGTCTCTTTCCTGGAAAATAAAGACAAACTGCTGTAAATGGAGGAATTCCAGAACAACTAACAAGCATAAGCCCAGGACAAGACACAGGCCCAGAAAATATGGAGAGGACTTTGCACACTATATTTGCCTTGGACAGATCTTCCTGATAGCAGGACTGCAGCTCAGGAAAATCCCTGTTTTATCACCAGCTGATAACAAAATAAACAGACATGTCAGGGAATAAATCCCAAGATAACATATTTTTAAAATTCAGTTTTATTGAGATATTTTCACATACCATATAATTATCTGTGGTGTACAATCAACTGTTCACAGTACCATCATATAGTTGTGCATTCATCACCCCAATCTATTTTTGAACATTTTCCTTATACCAGAAAGAATCAGAGTAAGAATAAAAAATAAAAAAGGACACCCAAATCATCCCCCCCATCCCACCCTATTTTTCATTTAGTTTTTGTCCCCATTTATCTACTTATCCATCCATACACTGGATGAAAGGAGTGCGATCCACAAGGTTTTCACAATCACACTGTCACCCCTTGTAATCTACATTGTTATACAATCGTCTTCAAGAGTCAAGGCTACTGGGTAGGACTTTGGTAGTTTCAGGTATTTACTTCTAGCTATTCCAATACATTAAAACCTAAAAAGTGTTCTCTATATAGTGCGTAAGAATGTCCACCAGAGTGACCTCTCGACTCCATTTGAAATCTCTCAGCCTCTGAAGCTTCATTTCATTTCATTTTGCATTCCCCTTTTGGTCGAGAAGATGTTCTCAATCCCATGATGCTGAGTCCAGATTCATCCCCAGGAGTCATATCCTGAATTGCCAGGGAGATTTACACCCTTGGGAGTCAGGTCCCATGTAGGGGGGAGGGCGGCAATATCACCTGCCAAGGTGGCTTAGTTAATGAGAGAGGGCCACATCTGAGCAACAAAGAGGCACTCAGGAGGAGACTCTTAGGCACAATTATAAGCAGGTTAAGCCTCTCCTTGCAGCAACCAGCTTCATAGGGGCCAGCCCCAAGACAGAGGGCTCAGCACATCAAGCCGTCAGTCCCCAATGTTTGTGAGAACATCAGCAACAATCCAGGTGAGGAAGTCCAACACCTCTGCATTCTCGCCCAGCTCTTCAGGGGGGCCCCAAATATATATTTTTATTCTCCACTCAAATTACTTTAGGATGTGTTGCTATTTCATTCTAATCTATACAGATCTACCATAGCTTACTTCCTATTCAAAGTTCCATGTAATTGTAGTGTTTGAACAAACTGACTGTAGAAGTTATATTGTTTAGAAAATATAGATCCTAAACCAAATAAACATCTCCCTTGGTTTCATATGGAAGTTGAAGTTTGAACACAGTTTCAACCTTTACCCTTTGGCCCAATTTGCTCTAGTCTTAACCAGGTCTGCTTTATTCATATCTCTAATTGAAGTCTGGGATCTATTTCAGCTTTTTTTTTTTTTTTTTTTTTTTTTTGTTAACAGTTGCTGTATGTGTTAATACTGATATTCATATCTGCTGAGCTCTAGCTCTGAATTTCTGGTGTAACACAGATACCCAATGTTCCAGAGACCAATCAGGTTATACATTAAGGGATCAACATCTCAGAGTCTGGAGATAGCCAGTACAATTCAGGAATAGATTTGACTGCTGTAAGAGCTTATAATCTAGGAACCATTACACTAAAACTTCCCCTGATAACCTATGCACTCAGCTTCAATTCTCAGAGTTGGTACATTATAGTTAGTCTGTATTAGTGAGGCATTAAAATGTCTGTCTTTTCATTTCTGGCTTATTTCACACAACATACTGTCTTCAAGGTCCATTTACCTAGTTGCATACCTCACAATTTCATTTCTTCTTGCAGCTGTTCAATATTCCATTGTATGTATACACCACAGTTCGCCACTCCATTCATCAATCCATACACCCTTAGGCCACCTCCATACATTGTGAATCATGAATACTGCCACCATAAGGACTAGTGAGCAAATATCCATTCATGTTCCTGCTCTCAGTTCTTCCAAGTATATACCCAATAAGGGGTTGCAGGACCATATGGCAAACCCATACTTGGCTTCCTGTGGAACCACCACACTGCCCTCAAGATGGGCCACACCATTCTTCTTCCCCACCAGCAGTGATTAGGTACATTTCTGTCTCCATATTTTCTCCAACACTTGTATCTCTCTGTTTATTTTTTAAATATTCAATCCTCAGCAAACAATCGGTAGTTCCCAGTATAATCACATAGTTATGCATTATTCACAACCACAATCTATATGTGGACATTTCCATTTCTTCCACAAAGAAGAGGAAGAGGAAGAAAAAGACAAAAGAAAAAAGAAAAGAAACAAATGATGAATAAAAAGATAAAAAAGAAAAATAGAATACATCAAAAAGTTCAGCCAACACCATCACCACCAAGAATCCCATACCCTCCCTTATATCCCCTTCTTCTAGACATTTAGCTTTGGTATATTGCCCTTGTTACAACTAATGGAGACATATTACAATGTTACTGTTAACTATAGACTCTAGTTTGCATTGATTGTATTTTTCCCCCAATACCATCCGATTATCAACACCTTGCAAAGTTGACATTCATTTGTTCTCCCTCATGTAAAAACATCCTTACATTTGCACATTTACTCACCAACATTAACCACTAAGTTATACAGTCCCAGTCTTTATCTTCTATCTTTCCTCTGGTGTCCTGCATGCCCCTCATCTTCCTCTTTCAACCATACTCACTCATCTTTGTTCACTGTACTTATATTATTGTGCTACCATCACACAGTATCCTGCTTTCTATTTCTGGATCTATACAATCTATGCTGCTGAACAATCTATACTCCTTCAGCATCAAATGCCTGATCTCCACCTTCTTTCTATTTCCTAATAACCTGTGTTCTCAACTTTAACTCTCAAAGTCTGCTCATTAATGTTACTTCATATTGGTGAGACCATGAAGTATTTTCCTTTTGTTTCTGGCTAATTTCACTCAACATAACATCCTCAAAGTTCATCCACGTTGTTATACACTTTATGATTTTCTTCTGTCTTACTGCTGCATAATATTCCATTGTATGTATATACCACAGTTTGTTTATCCACTCCTACATTGATGGACATTTGGACTGCTTCCATCTCTTGGCAATCATGAATAATGCCACTATAAACATTGGTGTACAAATGTCCATTCATGTCCTTGCCTTCAGTTTCTCCAAATATATACCTAGTAATGGGATTGCGGGATCATAAGGCAATTCTATGCATATCTTCCTAAGGAACCACCACACTGCCTTCCAGAGTGGTTGCACCATTCTACATTCCCACCAACAGTGAATAAGTGTTTCTCTTTCTCCACATACTCTCCAGCACTTGTAAATTTTTTTTTTTTTTAAATAATGGCCATTCTGGTAGGTGTGAGATGATATCTCATTGTGGTTTTGATTTGCATTTCCATAATAGCCAGTGAAGTTGAGGATCTTTTCATATGTTTTTGAGCCATTTGTATTTCCTCTCTAGAAAAGTGTCTTCCCATGACTTTTTCCCATTTTTAAATTGGGTAGTTTGTCTTTTTGTTGTTGAGTTGTGGGATCTTTTTATATATTCTGGATACTAAACCCTTACCTGATATGTGGTTTCTAAATATTGTCTCCCATTGCATAGGCTGCCTTTTTACTTTTCTGGCAAAGTCCTTTGATGCATAAAAGTGTTCAGTTTTGAGTAGATCCCATTTATCTCTTTCTTCTTTCACTATTTGCCTTTGGGTTTAAGGTCTAGAAAACCACCTCCTATCACAAGACCTTTAAGATATTTCCCTATATTTTCTTCTAAAAGTTTTATGGTCTTATCTCTAATGTTTAGGTCTTTGATCCATTTCAAGTTAATTTCTTTATAAGGTGTGAAATAGGAGTCCTTTTAATTCTTTTGGATATGGCTATCCAGTTCTCCAAACACCATTTATTGAAGAGGATGCTCTGTCCCAGTTGCTTTGGCTTGACTGCCTTATCAAAGATAAATTGTCTGTAGCTGAGAGGGTCTATTTCTGAACACTCAATTCAATTTCATTGGTCAGTATATCTATCTTTATGCCAGTACCATGCTGTTTTGACCACTCTAGCTTTGTCACATGCTTCAAAGTCAGGTAGTGTGAGACCTACCACTTCCTTCCTCTTTCTCAAGATATTTTTGGCTATTCGGGGCACTCTGACCTTCCAAATAAATTTGGTTATTGTTTTTTCTATTTCTGCAAAGTAAGCTGTTGGGATTTTAATTGATATTACATTGAATCTATTAATCAATTTAGGTAGAATTGACATCTGAACTATATTTAGTCTTCCAATCCATGAACACAGTATGTCCTTCCATTTATTTACGTCCTCTGTGATTTCTTTTAGCGATTTCTTGTGGTTTTCTCTGTATAGGTCTTTTGTGACCTTGGTTAAATTAATTCCTAATTATTTGATTCTTTTGGTTGCTATTGTACATAGAATTTTGTTCTTGATTTCTTCCTCATATGGCTCCTTATTAGTGTATAGAAACACTACTGACTTTTGCATGTTGATCTTGAATCCTGACACTTTGCTGGATTCATTTTTTAGTTCTAGTAGCTTTGCTATAGATTTTTCAGATTTTCTACTTATAGGATCATGTCATCTGCAAACAGTGAAAGTTTTACTTCTTCCTCTCCAATTTAGATGACTTTTATTTCTTTTTCTTGCCTAATTGCTCTAGCTAGAACTTCTAGCACACTGTTGAATAACAATGGTGACAGTGGGAATCCTTGTCTTGTTCCTGATCTTAGAGGTAAAACTTTCAATCTTTCCCCACTGACTATGGTTTTAGCTGTGGGATTTCCACATATTGCCTTTATCATATTGAGGAAGTTTCCTTCTATTCCTGTCTTTTCGAGTGTTTTTATCAAGAAAGGATGTTGAATTTTGTCAAATGCCTTTCTACATTAGTTGAAATGATCATGTGATTTTCTTTCTTTGAATTATTGATGTGATGTATTACATTATTTGATTTTCTTGTGTTGAAGCAGCCCTGCATACCTTGAATAAATCCCACTTGGTTATGGTGTATAATTCTTTCATTGTGCTGCTGGATTCAATTTGCAAGTATTTTGTTGAGGATTTTTGCATCTATATTCATTAAAGAGATTGGTCTATAATTTTCTTTTCTTGTAGTATCTTTGTCTGGCTTTGGTATTAGGGTGATATTGGCTTCAGAGAATGAGTTACATAGCTTTCCCTCCTCTTCAATTTTTTTGAAGAGTTTGAGCAGGATTGCTACTGTATTAGTTAGGGTTCTCTAGGGAAACAATCAATGAGAGGTGTCTCTGATTATCAAATTGTAAAAGTGACTCACGCAACTGTGGGTATGCACAAGTCCAAATTCTGTACAGCTGTCAACAAACTGTCAACTCCAAGGAAGATGTCCGATGAACTCCTCAGGAAACGAACCAGCAACTTCGACGAACTCCTCAGGAAATGAACTGGGACCCTCAATGAATGTGTTCAATGAACTCCTCAGGAAATGAACTGGCAACTTCGATGAACTCCTCAGGAAATGCTTCACTGGGCAGCTGAAGAAGAAGTGAAGGTCCTCTATCTGTCTTGCTTATAAGTCTTCAACTGATTAATTGGATCAAATCCAGCCAATTGCATTCTCTCATTGTGGAAGGCACGCCCTTTGGTGAGTCATCAGTCACAGCTGCAGTCAATTGACTGATGATTTAATAAACCAGTCTGTTGGTTTATTAACCAGCCTCAAATGTCCTCACAGCAATTGTTAGGCCAGTGTTTGCTTGACCAGACAGCTGGGTCACCTGGCCAAGTTGACACATGAACCTAACCATCACAGTCCACCCCTTGTCAACTTGGCAGTTATACACATCACCTAAAACCATACCTTCAAAATGAACATTACAGCTTATGCCATATGATAAGGGGATAAAACAGAGAAGAAAGCAAAGATATTTGCTTTACAGACAAATACAAACATAATCATAACAAAACAAGGAGGAAATATTCATGTCATCATAGTCTTCATTTCTGTAACTGGTCACGTGGCCGTAGTTCATATTTATCACGACCTTCTTCCACTACCCATTCCATGTTCCCTTTACCCTCAGCAAGCACTTCAGCTGGCCGTGGTTCTTTGCTTGGTGGGGTGACCCAAACCTTCATTCCTGAAGTTTCTTGGCCATTGGTAGTCCTGCCTGGATTGGGTTGTTGCAGTTTTCCATTGACTTTAATCACAGGGCATGGTAGTACTAAGAGACGCCATAGGGGATCTCCTGTATTCCAGGAAAACTCTTCTTTACTTCCATTGTGTAGTTGCAGTGCTATTTCCCCTTGATAGGATCAATCACCCCAGCTGGTACAGTAATCCCCTTCCTTGCCTGGTGATTCAGAGGCATAAGAAGCCCAAAGTGGCTAGGTGGCAGTCTTAACTTCCAGTTCAGTGGGATTATTGTTGTGTTTCCTGGTAGAAGCACTCCTCCTTTTGGAACCAAGACCTGTAGACCAGCAGAGCCTAAGCTTGCAGGGACAGGAAGCAAAAATTTACCTAGTGGATCACTAGGAGTGATAGTGAGTGGTGCCACTCCTGTTTCCACCCCTTGATTCCTGGACCCATGAATCCTGGCTATGGGAGAAACAGCACCATAGAGTGAATGCTGATTCAGAGCATACACAGCCTCCTGGAGAACACTGCCCCAACCCTGCAAGGTATTGCCACCTAGTTGGCGCCGTAATTGAGTCTTCAACAGGCCATTCCACCATTCTATCAACCCACCTGCCTCTGGATGATGGGGAACATGGTAAGACCACAGAATTCCATGAGCATGTGCCCATTCCCTCACTTCATTTGCTGTGAAGTGGGTTCCTTGGTCCGAAGCAATGCTGTGTGGAATAGCATGACGGTGGATAAGGCATTCTGTAAGTCCATGGATAGTAGTTTTGGCAGAAGCATGTCGTGCAGGGAAGGCAAAACCATATCCAGAGTATGCGTCTATTCCAGTAAGAACAAATCACTGCCCCTTCCACGATGGAAGTGGTCCAGTGTAATCAATCTGCCACCAGGTAGCAGGCTGATCACCTCGAGGAATGGTGTCATATTGGGGACTGAGTGTGGGTCTCTGCTGCTGGCAGATTGGACACTCAGCAGTGGCTGTGGCCAGGTCAGCCTTGGTGAGTGGAAGCCCATGTTGCTGAGCCCATGCATAACCTCCATCCCTACCACCATGACCACTTTGTTCATGAGCCCATCGGGCAATGACAGGAGTTGCTGGGGAAAGAGGCTGATTGGTATCCACCAAACGGGTCATTTTATCGACTTGGTTATTAAAACCTTCTTCTGCTGAAGTCACCCTCTGGTGAACATTCACATGGGACACAAATATCTTCATGTTTTTTGCCCACTCAGAAAGGTCTATCCACATACCCCTTCCCCAGACTTCTTTGTCACCAATCTTCCAATCATGTTCCTTCCAAGTCCCTGACCATCCAGCCAAACCACTAGCAACAGCCCAGGAATTAGTATACAGAAGCACCTCTGGCCAGTTCTCCTTCCAAGCAAAGTGAACAACCAGGTGCACTGCTCGAATTTCTGCCCACTGGGAGGATTTCCCCTCACCACTGTCCTTCAGGGACATCCCAGAAAGTGGCTGCAGTGCTGCAGCTGTCCACTTTTGGGTGGTGCCTGCATATTGTGCAGAACCATCTGTAAACCAGGCCCGAGTCTTCTCTTCCTCAGTCAACCGACTGTAAGGAACTCCCCAAGATGCCATAGCTGTGGGCTGGGAAAGAGAAGGTAAGGTGGAAGGAGTGGGGGCCATGGGCATTTGGGCCACTTCCTCATGTAACTTACTTGTAACTTCAGGACCTGCTTGAGCTCTATCTCGTACATACCATTTCCATTTTATGATGGAGTGCTGCTGTGCACGCCCAACTTTATGGCTTGGTGGGTCAGACAACACCCAGCTCATGATAGGTAATTCAGGTCTCATGGTAACTTGGTGGCACATGGTTAAGCGTTCTGTCTCTACTAAGGCCCAGTAGCAGGCCAACAGCTGTTTCTCAAATTGAGAGTAGTTATCTGCAGAGGATGGTAAAGCTTTACTCCAAAATCCTAAGGGTCTGCATTGTGATTCTCCTATAGAAGCCTGCCAAAGGCTCCAAACAGCATCTCTATTTGCCACTGACACTTCCAGCACCATTGGGTCAGCTGGGTCATATGGTCCAAGTGGCAGAGCAGCTTGAACAGCAGCCTGGACCTGTCACAGAGCCTCATCTTGTTCCAGTCCCCACTCAAAACTAGAAGCTTTTCTAGTCACTCGGTAAATTGGCCGGAGTAGCACACCTAAATGAGGAATATGTTGTCTCCAAAACCCAAAGAGGCCAACTAAGCGTTGTGCCTCTTTTTTGGTTGTAGGAGGGGCCAGATGCAACAGCTTATCCTTCACCTTAGAAGGAATATCTCGACAGGCCCCACACCACTGGACACCTAGAAATTTTACTGAGGTGGAAGGCTCCTGTATTTTTGTTGGATTTATCTCCCATCCTCTGCCACGCAAATACCTTACCAACAAATCTAGAGTAGTTGCTACTTCTTGCTCACTAGGTCCAATCAACATGATATCATCAATATAATGAACCAGTGTGATGTCTTGTGGGAGGGAGAAATGATCAAGATCCTTGTGGACAATATTATGACATAGGGCTGGAGAGTTGATATAACCCTGAGGTAGCACAGTGAATGTAAACTGCTGGCCTTGCCAGCTGAATACAAACTGTTTCTGGTGGTCCTTGCTGACAGCAATTGAGAAAAAAGCATTTGCCAGATCAATAGCTGCATACCAGGTACCAGGGGATGTGTTGATTTGCTCAAGCAATGATACCACATCTGGAACAGCAGCTGCAATTGGAGTCACCACCTGGTTAAGCTTACGATAATCCACAGTCATCCTCCAAGACCCGTCTGTTTTCTGCACAGGCCAAATAGGAGAGTTGAATGGGGATGTGGTGGGAATCACCACCTCTGCATCCTTCAAGTCCTTAAGAGTAGCATTAATCTCTGCAATCCCTCCAGGAATCCGGTATTGCTTCTGGTTCACTATTTTGCTAGGCAGGGGCAGTTCTAGTGGCTTCCACTTGGCTTTTCCCACCATAATAGCCCATTTTAAGATTCTGTTTCTCAAGAACCACTCCCGGTACCAAGTTGTATTAGTTAGGGTTCTCTAGGGAAACAGAATCAATGAGGTGTGTCTCTGATTATCAAATTGTAAAAGTGACTCACGCAACTGTGGGTATGCACAAGTCCAAATTCTGCAGAGCTGTCAACAAACTGTCAACTCCAAGGAAGATGTCCGATGAACTCCTCAGGAAACAAAACAGCAACTTCGACGAACTCCTCAGGAAATTACTGGGATCCTCGATGAATGTGTTCAATGAACTCCTCAGGAAACGAACTGGCAACTTCGATGAACTCCTCAGGAAATGCTTCACTGGGCAGCCGAAGAAGTGAAGGTCCTCTATCTGTCTTGCTTATAAGTCTTCAACTGATTAATTGGATCAAATCCAGCCAATTGCATTCTCTCACTGTGGAAGGCACGCCCTTTGGTGAGTCATCAGTCACAGCTGCAGTCAATTGACTGATGATTTAATAAACCAGTCTGTTGGTTTATTAACCAGCCTCAAATGTCCTCACAGCAATTGTTAGGCCAGTGTTTGCTTGACCAGACAGGTGGGTCACCTGGCAAAGTTGACACATGAACCTAACCATCACAGCTACTAATGCTTTCTTGAATGCTTCATACAATTCACATGCGAAGCCATCTGGTCCTGGACTTTTCTTTTCTAGGAAGTTGTCATTTCATCTAACTTGTGTAGTATATTATCATATAGTTTCTCATAGTATCCTCTCATTATCTCCTTTATTTCTGCAGGGTCAGTGGTTATGCCCCTGTGCCAGTTTGAATGTATTATGTACCCCAGAAAAAGCCATATCCTTTGATGCAGTCTTGTGGGGCTGATCAGATTTCCATGGAGATGTGACCCACCCAACTGTAGGTGATAACATTGATGAGATATTTCCATGGAGGCAGGGTGGGCCTTGATCAGTGGAGCCCTATAAATGAGCTGATGGGCAGAGGGAACTGAGTGCAGCTGTGAGTGATATTTTGAAGAGGAGCTACAGCCAAGAGGGACAATTTGAAGAAAGCACAGGAACTGCAGATGAGAGACAGTTTGAAGATGGCTGTTGAAAGCAGACTCATGCTCCAAAGAAGCTGAGAGAGGACAGATACCCCAAATGCAACTAAGAGTGACATTTTTGAGGAACTGCAGCCTAGAGAGGAATGTCCTGGGAGAAAGCCATTTTGAAACCAGAACTTTGGAGCAGATGCCAGCCACATGCCTTCCCAGCTAACAGAGGTTTTCTGGACACCATTGGCCATCCTCCAGTGAAGGTACCTGATTGCTGATGTGTTACCTTGGACACTTTATGGCCTTAAGACTGTAACTGTGTAACCAAATAAACCCCCTTTTATAAAAGCCAGTCCATCTCTGGTGTTTTGCATTCTGGCAGCATTAGCAAACTAGAACAGCCCCTTTCCCATTTCTGATATTATTTATTTGCATCCTCCTCCCCACCCTCTCTCCCTTTGTTAGCCTAGCTAAGAGTCCATTGATTTTATTGACTTTCTCAAAGAACCAGCTTCTGGTTTTGCTGCTTTTATTGTTTTCATATCCTCAATTTCATTTATTTCAGCTCCACTCTTTGTTATTTCTGTCCTTTTGTTTGCTTTGTGATTAGTTTTCTGTTTTTTCTCTAGTTCCTCCAGGTGAGCAGTTAATTCCTCAATTTTTGCTCTTTCTTATTTTTTAATATAGACATTTAAGGCAATAAATTTCCCCCTCAGCACCACCTTTGCTACATCTCATAAGTTTTGATAGATTGTGTTTTCGCTGTCATTGGTCTCAAAATATTTACTAATTTCTCTTGTAATTTCTTCCTTGACCCAGTGGCTGTTTAATAGCATGTTGCTCAGCCTCCATACATTTGTGAATTTTCCAACCTTCCACCTGTTAATGATTTCCAGTTTCATTCCATTATGATTTGAGAAACTGTTTTGTATAATACAAAATAATATCAAAATTCTTAAATTTATTAAGACTTGCTTTGTGACCTTTTCTGGTTTGCTAATGCTGCTGGGATACAAAACACCAGAAATGGATTGGCTTTTATAAAAGGGGGTTTATTTGGCTACACAGTTACAGTCTTAAGGCCATAAAGTGTCCAAAGTAACACATCAACAATTGGATACCTTCATTGGAGGATGGCCAATGGCATCTGGAAAATCTCTGTTAGCTGGGAAGGCATGTGGCTGGCAACTGCTCTGGAGTTGTTTTCAAAGTAGCTTTCTCCCAGGGTGTTCCTCCCTAGGCTTCAGCTCCTCAAAAATGTCACTCTTAGTTGCTCTTGGGGAATTTGTCCTCTCTTAGCTTCTCTGGAGTGAAAGTCTGCTTTCAAAGACCATCTCCAAAATGTCTCTGTAAGCTGAAGCTCCTCTCTCAGCTCCTGCGCATTCTTCAGAGTGTCCCTCTTGGCTGTAGCAAGCTAGCTCCTTCTGTGTGAGCTTATATAGTGCTCCAGTAAACTAATCAAGGCCCATGCTGAATGGGTGGGGCCACACCTCCATGGAAATTATCCAATGAAAGATCTCTCCCACAGTTGAGTGATCACATCTCCATGGAAACATCCAATCAAGTCTCCAACCCAATCAACACCAATACATTTCCTACCCACACAAAACTGCATCAGAGATAATGATGTTTGGGGGGACATAATACATCCAAACCAGCACGTGACCCAACATGTGGTCTATCCTCCAGAATGTTCCATGTGCACTTGAGAAAAATGTGTACCCTGGTGTTGTGGGGTGTAATGTTCTATAATACCTGTTAGTCTAGTTCATTTACTGTAGTATTCATAGTCTCTCTTTCTTTATTGGCCCTCTGTCTAGATGGATCCTTTGATGACAGAGGTATGTTGAAATCTCCAACCATTATTGTACAGGTGTCTACTTCTCCCTTCAGTGTTGTCAGTGTATGCCTCATATATTTTGGGGCACTCTGGCTCAGTGCATGAATATTTATGATTGTTACATGTTTTTGATGAATTTTCCCTTTTATTAATATATAGTGTCCATCTTTGTCTCTTTTAATTGTTTTACATTTGAAGTCTAATCTGTCTGATATTAGTATAGCTACCCCTGCTCTTTTCTGGTTGTTTGCATGAAATATATTTTCCCAATCCTTCATTTTCAATGTATTTTTGTCCTTGTGTCTAACATGAGTCTCTTGTAAGCAGCATATAGATAGGTCCTGTTTTTAATCCATTCTGCCAGTCTATGTCATTTTATTGGGGAGTTTAATCCATTAATATTTAATGTCATTACTGTAAGGGCAGTACTTTCTTTTACCATTTTTTTTTTTTTCCTTTTTGGTGATTTTCTTGCCTATTTTTTTTTATCTTCATTTTATTGAGATATATTCACATACCATGCAGTCACACAAAACAAATCGTACTTTCGATTGTTTACAGTACCATTACATAGTTGTACATTCATCACCTAAATCAATCCCTGACACCTTCATTAGGACACACACAAAAATAACAAGAATAATAATTAGAATGAAAAAGAGCAATTGAAGTAAAAAAGAACACTGGGTACCTTTGTCTGTTTGTTTCCTTCCCCTATTTTTCTACTCATCCATCCATAAACTAGACAAAGTGGAGTGTGGTCCTTACGGCTTTCCCAATCCCATTGTCACCCCTCATAAGCTACATTTTTATACAACTGTCTTCGAGATTTATGGGTTCTGGGTTGTAGTTTGATAGTTTCAGGTATCCACCACCAGCTACCCCAATTCTTTGGAACCTAAAAAGGGTTGTCTAAAGTGTGCATAAGAGTGCCCACCAGAGTGACCTCTCAGCTCCTTTTGGAATCTCTCTGCCACTGAAGCTTATTTCATTTCCTTTCACATCCCCCTTTTGGTCAAGATGATGTTCTCCGTCCCACGATGCCAGGTCTACATTCCTCCCCGGGAGTCATATTCCACGTTGCCAGGGAGATTCACTCCCCTGGGTGTCTGATCCCACGTAGGGGGGAGGGCAGTGATTTCACCTTTCAAGTTGGCTTAGCCAGAGAGAGAGGGCCACATCTGAGCAACAAAGAGGCATTCGGGAGGAGGCTCTTAGGCACAACCATAGGGAGGCCTAGCCTCTCCTTTGCAGCAACCGTCTTCCCAAGGGTAAAACTTATGGTAGAGGGCTCAACCCATCAAACCACCAGTCCCCTATGTCTGTGGTCATGTTAGCAACCATGGAGGTGGGGTAGGCGAATACCCCTGCATTCTCCACAGGCTCCTCAAGGGGGCACTACATCTTTTTTTTTCCCTTGTTCTTCTTTTTCTTTTTTAACTTTCCCTTCTTTTTTAAATCAACTGTATGAAAAAAAAGTTAAAAAGAAAACAAACATACAATAAAAGAACATTTCAAAGAGACCATAACAAGGGAGTAAGAAAAAGACAACTAACCTAAGATAACTGCTTAACTTCCAACATGTTCCTACTTTACCCCAAGAAAGTTACATAATATAGCAACATTTCTGTGAACTTGTTCCTACTATATCCATCAGAAATTAACAGACCATAGTCATTCCTGGGCATCCCCAGAACGTTAAATAGCTTATCTGTTCTTCTTGGATTATTGTTCCCCCTTCCTTAATTGCTCTCTATCGCTAGTTCCCCTACATTCTACATTATAAACCATTTGTTTTACATTTTTCAAAGTTCACATTAGTGGTAGCATATAATATTTCTCTTTTTGTGCCTGGCTTATTTCGCTCAGCATTATGTCTTCAAGTTTCATCCATGTTGTCATATGTTTCACGAGATCGTTCCTTCTTACTGCCGCGTAGTATTCCATCGTGTGTATATACCACATTTTATTTATCCACTCATCTGTTGAAGGACATTTGTGTTCTTTCCATCTCTTGGCAATTGTGAATAATGCTGCTATGAACATTGGCGTGCAGATATCTGTTCATGTCACTGCTTTCCGACCTTCCGGGTATATACCGAGAAGTGCAATCGCTGGATCGAATGGTAACAGTATATCTAGTTTTCTAAGGAAAACTATTTTGTTTGGGGTATGCTGCATTTCTTGGATCTGTAATTTTATGTCTTTCATAAGAGATGGGAAATTTTCAGTGATTATTTCCTCCATCATTTTTTTCTGCCCCTTTTCCCTTCTCTTCTCCTTCTGGCACACCCATTACATGTATATTCATGTGCTTCATGTTGTCATTAAATTCCCTGGGACCCTGCTCATATTTTTCCATTCTTTTTCCTATCTGTACCTTTGTGTGTAGGATTTCAGATGTCTTGTTTCCTAGTTCACTAATCCTTTCTTCTGCCTCTTCAAATCTGGTGTTGTAAGTCTCCATTGTGTTTTTCATCTCTTCTGTCATGCCTTTCATTCCCTTAAGTTCTGCCATTTGTTTCTTCAAACTTTCAAGTTCTTCCTTATGTTCACTCCATGTCTTCTTCGTATCCTTAATCTCTTTTGCTATATCTACCCTCAACTCATTGATTTGATTTTTGAATTGATTTATCATGTTTGTTTGAACATATTTAATTAGTTGTTTCTACTCCTGTATCTTATTTGAAGTGTTAGTTTGTTCTTTTGACTTGGCCATATCTTCATTTTCCCAGTGTGACTTGTAAATTTTTTTTGATGTCTATGCATCTGGTTTCCTTGATTAGTTTATTATAGAAGTAATTTCCCCTCTTTTACTTTGGATTTTCTTGTTGGTTGGCTTTGTTCTCTGTCTGTTCTTTGACATTCAGTCCAAGTTACTCTAGACCTCTCACTTAACTTCAGTTTAACAATCAGAATTTTTCAGCCCTTGTTATTCTGGTTCTGGCCCTTCTTATATGTCTTTCTTGCCAGCCAGCTGTCAGATTAGCTCTGCCCCCCAGTCTCCCCCTATAACCAGGTACCCACAGGAGCCTGCCTCTAGGGGGTAGAGACTGGGCCCACAGAAATTTCTCTGTGTTTGTAAAACTAGTCTGCAGGCACAGAGTGTTTTTCACCAGCCAGCAAGCCCTGGGTTTGTTTTAGAGCACTGCTTTAACTGTTGGGTCATCCGTATTTCTCAAGTTATACAGGGCTGGTTTCCCATGCACAGGGTGTAGACCAGCTCCACTGGGCCTGCAATAGGTCTAGAGAGGTTCTGAGAAGTCCTAAACTTCCCCTGAACTTTCCAGACTGCCCAGCAGATGGTGTTGTTCAGTGAATTAATTGTCCTCAGAAAGCTTACCTTCTGGATCCCAAGCTGTGTCTGACCAATCAAGGCTGAATTACCTCTTGGGGCACAGCTGAGACTGGCTGGGTAGGGCTGAATTGCCTCCTGGTGCCCCCATCTGATGGCAGGGCTGAAGCTGCAGCTTTCCTCTATCACTTTGCTGGGTAAAGTCTGACTCAATTTGGGGCTGTGTCCCCCACTCTGTGACGGAGGACTCTCCCAGCTGCCACAGTTTTCAGCCATCTCCCAGGCAAGTATCAGGCCTCTGGCTACGATGCTCCTCAAGGGTGGGGGAAGGGCATTCAGACCCAGGGCTGGAAAAAGTCTCTGCCACATTTTCTCAGATTCTTTGTCCCTCACTGATCTGGGCCTTGAAATGTTCTCCCCTATCTCTTTGATCTCCAAACAGTGGGGATCTGTCTCACTACTGTGAGTGATTTTTCAGTCTGTGTCCCTGGTGGGAGGTGAGAGGAATCCTAACTGCTGTGCTGTGTTCCTTCTGTGCTGTGTGAGACCAAGAGAGGGGAAGAGGAGAGGACCTGCTGGCCCAGGATGGAGTTCTCCTGCCTTGTACTTCTCTTCTTCTTCAGTTTGGCATCTGTAGGGTCCCTCTCCCATCCATACCCTCCTCCAGAGTTCTGAACAAAAAAGGGTTATCCCCTTTTTTGCTGAATATCTGGGAAGAAATTTTTGGCAGCTGTTTATGTCACCATGTTGAAGATGTCACCTCAGATAATTGATTTTCAATAAGGGCAAAAACCACCTCATTGAGAAATAATAATCTCATCAAATAATGGTGTAGGGGAAAGAAAAAAAAGGATGGCCCCTATTTCACATCTTACATACAAACCAACTCAAAATGGATCAAAGACCAAAATGTAAGAAACAGAACTATTATACTCCTAGAAGAAAACATAGGGAAGCCTCTTCAGGACTTTGTGTTAGGCAATGGTTTTCTTAGACTTTACACCCAAAGCACAAGCCAACAAAAGAAAAAAATTTAAAACTAATATTTTGGGGAGGAATATTTGGAAACCACATATCCCATAAAGGATTACTATTCAGTATATATGAAGAAAGCCTTCAATTTAACAACAAAACAAACAACCAAATTTAAAAATGGGCAAAAAACTTGAATAGATATTTCTCCAAAGAAGACATACAAATGGCCAGAAAGCACAGGAAAAGATGCCCAACATCATTAGACATCAGGGAAGTCCATATCAAAACCACAATGATATCCATTTACATTCACAGCTGCTATTTAAAAATGGAAAATAACAAGTGTTGGAGGAGATGTGAAGAAAGAGGGACACTTATTCATCGCTGGTGGCAATGTAAAATGGTGCAGCTGCTGTGGAAGACAGTTTGGCAGTTCCTCAGAAAGTTAAGTATAGAATTACCATATGACCCAGCAATCCCCTTCCTAGTTATATATCCCAAATAACTGAAAGCAGGGACTCAGATATTTGTACACCAGTGTTCATAGCTGCATTATTCACAACTGGCAAAATATGGAAGCAATCCAAGTATCCATCAACTGATAAATGGAGGGATAAAATGTGGTATATACATACAATGGAATATTATTTAGTTGTAAAAAGGAATGAAGTTCTGATACATGCAACAACATAGATGAACCTTAAAGAAATCAAGTTGAGTAAAATAAGGCAGACACAAAGGGACAAATATTGTATGCTCTTACTGATATGAATTAATTAGAGTAAGCAAACTCAGAGAGTCAGAACCTAGAATATAGGTTACCAGTGAATGGAGGGGTGGGGGTATAGGGAATGGGAAGTTAAAGCTTAAAATGTACAAGGTTCCTATTTGGAATGACCAAAATGCTTTGGTAATGGATGGTGGTGATTGTAGTATAACATTGTGAACATAATTAACAGCACTGAAATATGTATCTAAAAGTGGTTAAAAGGGGAAACATTAGGTTGTATATACAGTAACAACAAAGGTTTTTTAAAAATCCACGAAACTGCACTACACATTGAACCCTAAGTTAAATCATGGACTACGGTTAACAGTACAATCATAAAAATGTGTTTTCATTAATTGTAACAAATGTTCCCCACCAATGCAAAGTGTTAATAACAGAGATGATATATGGGACTCCTGTATTTTATTTATGATTGTTCTGTAAACCCACAACTTCTTGAATTAAAAAAAAATTAGAAACTCAGGATCATTATAGATGCTTTCATTCTCTAAACCATGATGGCAGTATCCCATTGATTGTACTTCCCCACTGAGGTTACCTCAGTTCCAATGATCATTTATTCCAATCTCCTCTTACCTCTTCCACCTTTCTCTCCCCATTTCAGACTAAGCACTCTTTTGCCAATTATATTCCTAAAAACCAGAACATGTACCTCTCCTGTTCCCTACTGTCCCAAGATTAAGTTCAGACTCTATAGGCCCACCTTTCCTGCCTCATGTCTAAACGATTCTCCAGTATGCACATACCCCCTGCTAATCTGGGAGACTATTACTAAAATTGTGTGTGTGTGTGTGTGTGTGTGTGTGCATATAACATAATTACATACGTAACATGGTAAATTGAATCATGTTCCTCTACAAAGACACATTCAATTTCTAACCCCTGTTCCTGTCTGTGTGGAATCATTTGTAAATAGGATCTTCAAAGATCCTATTTAGATGAAGTCCAAGTGAATTAGGGTAGGTCTTAATCCCATATGACTTAAGTCCTTATAAGTCAAGAAAATTTGGATATGGAAGAAGATCACCATGTGACAGAGGACTGCCAACAAGCCACCACCAGAACAATACAAACTTAAGAGAAAGCATGGGCTGCAAATACCTTGATTTTGAACCTCCAGCCTCCAAACCATGAGCCAATAAATTCCTGTTGAAGCCAGCCCATCTGTGGGTTTATCATAGCAGCCCTGGCAAACTATATATACACATAGGTAGACAGATAGATAGATAGATCCCAGAGAAATTGATATATGTATAAAATGCTTTTTTATCAACCCATCTTTTGTATATCCTACTCCCTCTTCCAGGAATGCTCTCACAAATTCCTCTCTGCCTAATTCCCATTCATACTTCAAGCTTTAATATTGTTTCCTCTCTGACGGCTACCAGATGTCTTAAGCAAGTAGTTGTACAGAGTTCTATATTCAAACCTCTAGACATTTACTAAATTGTTAATTTCATGTTCATGTTCCCTCTATTAGATTTACTTTTCTAATGGCAAGGTTTATCTTATCCCACTTCATCTCTCCAGCATCATGCCTGGCATGGATCAGATGTTGAATTATTATATCCATGAATGAATCAATTCATCAAAGAGTTTCCTAATAGCATCACTGGTCATGGGATTGTTAGGACAGGGCTGGAGCTGCAACCCCACTTTTGTATTTTATGTTTGAAAATCTTTCTAATACAAAAGAAATTAGCTTAATAAAATCACTTCCAATCCACACTACAGAGTACAGGGTGGAAAGATTTCCAGAAAAAAGGTCTCAAGACTGGCTTTCAGTCAGAATATTCTTTATGTTTATAAAGTATATCTAAGGTAAGAAAAGTATTGTTTTAAATGTTTATTTCTTCAGGTTTGAATATCCTTTATTTAGCTGGATAGTACTTGAGAATGTAGCTGTGTTAACCTAAGAAGTTTAAGCAGTTTCAAGTCCCATGAATCACACTAATAATTTTAATGGAAATTTACTGAACATTCTACCAGGAGACAAAATGTTCAGTGATTGGAGCTAGATTTTATTTATTTATTTAGGGAGAAATATTTTGCATATATAATAGGTATCCCAAAAATGTTTAGCCTAAAATTGAAATGAAAATATATTCTCTTAGAAACTTCATTCTTAAGCCTAATACCTGTAATTCATGGAGCTGCCACTAGGTGGAGTGGCACTGCTAGTTAAGATATTCCCTTTAGAAATCCAGGCCTCAAAACAGTTTTAAGTTTGGTTGGTGAAGTACAAGTTTACTGTGTGTGCATGTGGATGGATGGATGGATACAAATAAGCTCTATTTGGGAATGCTGTAGGAAATGCCATTCCACTTATAGTATAATAAAACATTTAAAGCATACTGAACAACTTAACTTCTATTAATTCCACTTTTTCTAAATTGTATTTTACCTTAATCTAGGCTGCTCACTTGCTAATATTTTCCAATTTGAATCCAAATAGGTCCAGTATTGTACCCGGGACTCTGACTCCTGTTTGCTTACTCCACACCCACTACCCACAGATAAAGACTGTTATCCAACAAAGGGTTGGAAAGTATCCTTAAGATTATCTGGTCCAGTCATATAAAGATATATCTATGTATGTATACATTTTTTATTTTAGACATTTAAAAAACAAAACAGGCTCAGAAAGAAAATCTTTGCCTGAAGTATTAACCGTCAGAGAAACAGAGGCAAGGACATGGCAATGTCTTCAAAGCATTTCTCAAAGTGCTTGCCATTCACAGCAATGGTTAGCAATTCTGTACCTGATTTATACTGAACATTAAAAAGGTGACTGTCCTAATAAGGAGACTACTCCCTTCCACCTCCAGTAAAGAGGGTTTGGCTGCAAACCCAGTATTTTCCTGGTCTCTATAGCCACTCTTTCAGATCTTCTCCTGAAGGTACATCAGTCCCCTCTCCCCCAAGTCTAAAAGTAACCATACACAGATTACGTCAGTTACATTTTCTAGGTCATAGAATTATGCTTTGCTTTTTTGTTATTTTAACAGGAAGGAATTTAGAAATCATCTAGCTAAATGCCCTTATTTTAATAAGACATCTGAATATTTATACTAGTAGTGTTACAAAATAAAAGCAAATTTTAAAAATATATAAGTATATATCAGTGAAGACCTTTAGTATATTGTCTGAATCCAGAGAGTCAACACTGTCAATTCTCTAACCCAGTGGTTCTTAATATGCTTGGGTTATAATCCCCTTTGAGAATCTGGTAAAAGGTATGAATCCTCTTCTTGGAAAATGCCATAAGCACATATTCAAAAATTTGCTCATAATTTCAGGAAGTTTACTATACTTCAACCTTTTGAAGCCTTTCTGTAGACTCTTAGTCCAAAACTTTGAAATTAAGCATTCAAGTTCAAGACAAAGGATAGAGCTTTTGTAGAAAAATATAAAACTGATGACATTAGTCTGATTTAGTTTTTTCAAATACTTAAGATTTACAACTCCTTCCTGGTGAACAAAGGCATAAATTAAGAACACAAAAGAATGTTTTTTTGTGGTAACTGTAAACAGGAGTTGAATCTGTAACCTCTGCCCCATTAAAAAAGTGATACACGTGAACCAGTCAAATTAAAGCAAAGAAACACAAAGAGAATGAGAGCAAGAAAAAGAGCGAGCGGAAGAGCAAGAGTTTGACCCAGAGAGACAGCAAGCAAAAGAGAGTGAGTGAGAGTGAAAAAGAAAGAAAGGAAGGAAAAAAAAAGAAAGAAAACCGTGTAATATTCTATGGACTAAGGAAGACAGCAAAATCATGGTTTTAGATGTTTATGAATTTTTAAGTTGTGGGTTTTGAAGTCATCTACTTGAAATCTCTTAGATGATTCACCATCATTTAAGTTAAAGCAGCCTAAGGGGGTAGCTTGAAAATAAGTGCATGCTTTCTTCAGATAGCTCATGCATGAAATGTTCCTTTTATCTGGGGAAAAAAAGAAAAAACTAAGGAATTAACTATACCAGATCCTTAATAATAGCAGCACATTTAGTATGTGGTTTTAGCAGCATCATAATTAAATGAATCAGTAGCATATATGCAAACTAACTTGTATTCTTTTTTAAAGTTAAAAATTTCTTTAACATACTTTAAGCATCATTACACTGAAAATGCTTGGAGGCTCTCTTTTCTCTGAAATATGAGTATGGCAGTTTGAGAAAGCCATCAGCGAGTTGTTTATATTTACAAATTATTTGTAGTTTCTTGCCCCAGAAATGTTAATGCAGAGCTTCTGGATGGTGTTTTTGAAATTCCTTAATTAATTTCTTTTTCTGTTTCAAAGAGATGCTGGAGTTACTATTAATTTCATGAGCCAACTCATGAAAGATAATTAATTGAAGATAATTAATTGTCATTTCCTTTTGTTTTCCAAAATCCTTGTTTGTCAAGCATTGGCAAAATGTGGAGCCTAATAAAAAAGAGTACAATTGGAAAAACAATTTTAAAAAACAAGTAAAATGTATTTATTATCAAAACTGGCCTTATGCTGAAGTTATTTTCCCCCAAATGTGGCAGATAATATTAATTACGCTCATATTTTCTTCGTTTCAGAGTAATAATACTATTTCTGTATCAAGCGCTCTATATTTGAGCAAAATCATTTATATACATTATTTTATTTGATCTCCAAAATAACTCTATGAAGTAGGAGAAGCAAGGAACTACTATCCCAGTTTCAAGAGGAAAACACAAACAATTCAAGTGATACGGCTAAAAAATCAGAGACTGTTTTGAACAAAGAATTTCTGTCTCCTATTCCAGTGTTTTTTCACTGCTCTGTGAGCTATCTTAGCTATGTATAATCAATGGAACCTCTTCCTATGCTTATCTACAGATAAAGACACCTTAACCTCCATACATAGCAAAGCAATTCTCAAAGTAATGTTTCAAATCCTAAAGCTAATTAATAGCAGGTACTTTGCCTTCTCCTCTATGATGAACTTCACCTAAATAAACCTATGGTGATGTCCTGGAATTACACAACCCCTGAAAACTTAAATTCCTATACCTAACTCTCTCTCCATAATCTACTGTCCTAATGGCAGCTAACATTCAATGTGTGCTTACCATGTGCCAAGGTTTTTCTACCTTTTCTCATTAAAAAGTCCATATCCTAGGGTATACATGTGTAGTTATTATTATTATCAGTACTGCCTTATTGATAAAGAAATAAATGCCTGGACCACATGGCCAGCAAGAGGCTGAACTAGGATCTGAGCCCAGGATCATCCACTCTGAGGACTTGGGTCTTTACTATTGTGCTCTACTGGGCATACCCATAGCTGGGCATTTGAACCACTCTCAAATTGTGTGCCCTCAATTTTTTTGCACTCCTGTCCTTCTGCAACACCCAACATAGCAAAATCTCAGTTCTTAATCAGTGCTATAAATTACCTTTTTCACTCCAACATTCTAGTAAATAAGTGCTGCTGAGAAAAACCAACTGTCAAAATAGACACACTCAAGTGTTTAGTCTCCTGCTTCATCTGGGTCTTCAGAATTACTCATCAATACATTTACTTGGCCTTGCTCAATTCTTTTTCCCATACATATAAGAATTTATATATAAACCGTATACATAAGAATTTTCGTTTAGTGACTGTGCCAGTTTGGATATATTATGTCCCCCAGAAAAAGCCATATTCTTTAACTGTGGGGGTAAACTGATTAATCTTTTTGATTAGGGTGTGACCTCTTGATTGAATGTTTCCGTGGAGATTTGACCCCACCCATTCAGGGTAGGTCTTGATTAGTTTACTGGAGTCCTTTAAAACGAGCCACACAGGCCCAGACACTTGCTGACGCTGATGCTTAGACATGTTTGGAGATGCAGACAGAAGGACACTTAGCTAAGAGATGAAGCCTAGAGATTTCCCCAGCATATGCTAAGACAGGACCCCCAGGTGCATAGAGAGACATGTCCTGGGAGAAAGAACCAAGAATGCACAGGAGCTGAGAGAGGAGCTGGAACACAATCCAGGATCAGCAGGTGCCAGCCATGTGACTTCCCAGCTAATGGAGCTTTCCGGATACCATTGGCCATCCTTCAGTGAAGGTATCATCTTGTTGATGCCTTAGTTTGGATACTTCCATGGCTTTAGAAATGTAAATTTGTAACTTTATAAATCCCCTTTATAAAAGCCAATCCATTTTTGGTATTTTGCATAATGGCAGCATTAACAAACTTGGAACAGTGACCAGAATTAAACATATGCAACCTGGGCCCTAACTTCCATTTATTATATTTTTTGATGAGAAACTAGGTGCAGTGTATCTAATAACTGACTTACAAATAAGCTTTCAGAAATGCTTTACTCAAAAATTAGTAAATTTGGGACTGACTCTATTGTATATATTTAGTATCCCCCCTTTTCCTTAAATTATGGAAAAAGAAACTTCAGTTAAAATTGGCAAACCTATTATAAAATTTGAACCAATATTTCTTTATGATGTGAGGAAAAATTTTTAAGAAAAATAATTGAAGATAGAATTGATTCTTTATAGAAACTTTTGGGGACATGAGACCACTCAAAGTGTTTATATTATTCTCTGGTACTAAAATACAGCACTGAGGCTGAAAAACAATCTTTTTTCTAAGATGTTTCAAAATATAACAAGAATCTGACATCATACCAGTTAATACCAATATAGCAACATCTTACCAAATTTACTCCTACCTCTCTTTTCCAAATCACCATTATTTCTTATCTGGATTATTGTAATATTTTCTGAAAAGATATCTGTTCTGGTTTGCTAATGCTGCCCTTTCTTCAAAATATCAGAAATGGATTTGCTTTTATAAAGGGGGGTTATTTGGTTATAAAGCTACAGTCTGAAGGCCATAAAGTATCCAAGGTAAGGCATCAACAATAGGGTGCCTTCACTGGAGAAAGGCCATTGGCATCCAGAAAACCTCTGCTGGCTGAGAAGACATGTGGCTGGCATCTGCTTGCTTCCAGGTTGTGTTTCAAAGCAGCATTTTCCAAAGCATCAGCTTTCAACGGCTGTCTTCAAAATGTCTCTGTAAGCTGCAGCTCTGAGTTCCTTCTGTTTGTCAGTTCTTTTATATGGCTCCAGTGATTTAATTACAACCCACCCCGAATGAGTGGGCTAACACCTCCATGGAAATTATCCAAAGGTCTTGCTCACAGTTGAATCACATCTCCATGGAAACAATCAAAGGATTCCAACCTAATCAACACTAATATGTCTGCCCCCACAAGATTGCATTAAAGAACATGGCATTTTGGGGGCCATAATACATCCAAACCTGCACAGTATCCTACTTCCATTCTTGAAGCCCTACGATCCATTTTCAACACAGGAGCTAGAGTTATTGTTTTAAAATGTCAGGCAGATCATGCCACTGCTCAAATCCTCCAGTGGTTACCTATTTTATTCAAAGGAGCAGCAAAGTCCTTCCAATGGTCTATGAAGCCTTTACTATGATTTACACAACCCACCCCCACCTCTGACCTCATCTCATACTACTCTCCCCTTGCTTACTCTGCTCAATGCTCCTTCTCCCTTCCTCAAACAGACCTGCTTTACTCCCAGGGTCTCTGCTCTAGCAAGCCATTTTCTCTGCATAAAACCACTGCTCTCCGTCCCATAGTTTGATTGACTTTTCTTCTCCTTCCAGTCTTTGCTCAGATCTCACTTTCTCAGTAAGCCCACCTTGACTGCCCTATTTAATATGGTAAACATCTTCGAACTGTCTCTTATCTGCAGCTGTTGTGCCTTCTTCAAAATGTCCCTCTTGGCTGTAGCTCCTCTTCAAAATGTCACTCTCAGCTACACCGAGTTCCTTCTGTTTGTCAGCTCATTTATATGGCTCCACTGATCAAGGCCCACCCTGAATGGGTGGGGCAACGCCTCCATGGAAATATCTCATCAGAGTTATCACCTACAGTTGGATGGGGCACATTTCCATGCAAACAACCTAATCCAAACGTTCCAACTTAATCCCCACTAATATGTCTGCCCCACAAGATTGCATCAAAGAATATGGCTTTTTTGGAGGGACATAATACATTCAACCAGCACAGGTACCTTCACTGGAGAAAGGCCATTGGGGTCTGGAAAACCTCTGTTACCTGGGAAGGCACGTGGCTTGTGTCTGCTTGCTCCCAGGTTGCATTTCAAAATGGCATTCTCCAAAGTGTTGCTTTTGGCATGTTTTGTCCTCTCTTAACAGCAGCTGCTCTTCAAAATGTCATTCTCTGTGGCTCTCTACATCTGGGCCTCTGTGGCTCTATTTAAAGTATTTAAGTGATCCAATAAAGACCCACCCTCAATGGGTGGGGCAACACTTCCATAGAAATAATCCAATGAAAGGTCTCACCCACAGTTGATTGAGTCACATCTCCATGAAAATACTGAACCAATAGCTTCCAACCTAATCAACACTAATATGTCTTCCACCACAAGATTGCATCAAACAATACAGCTTTTTCTGGGGAAATAATATATGCAAACCAGCACATTACTCTTTCGTGGGTGTAGGGAGGAAACATCCCCTCAATATTGAACATTATAGTTATTCAGTAAATTATTTATTAAGTGAGTGATTTGCCTTTCTGCTTGATGCAAATAGCTCAGTCATACATATGCCCATGCAAAATGCCAGAGATACCTGGAAGAGCTCAGAGTGATGCTCTGGTAGCAACCAGACTAGTTAGTTCTACCTTTTAATAATGATGTTGTTTGCAAAACTGCTTTAACAAGAGTTTTCAGGACTACTGTTTTGTTGTCATACTGTAAACAGAAAGATTAAACAGAAAGATTAACATTAGCTTGCAAGGATTTTAAAGGAAAAAATAGCAGAAAATTGTAATAGTATTGTTATTGCAAATTTTTTCACCTGTTTTTGTAACTTGTGGGCATTAGGTTCTGAAGCAATAGCTGGGATGCAAAATATCAGAAATGGATTGGCTTTTGTAAAGGGGGTTTATTTGGTTACACAGTTACAGACTTAAGGCCATAAAGTGTATAAAGTATCGCATCAACGATCAGGTACCTTCACTGGAGGATGGCCAATGGTGTCCAGGAAACCTCTGTTAGCTGGGAAGGCTTATGGCTGGCATCTGCTCCAGAGTTCTGGTTTCAAAATGGCTTTCCCCCAGGACATTCCTCTCTAGGCTGCAGTTCCTCAAAAATGTCACCCTTAGTTGCTCTTGGGGCATTTTTCCTCTCTTAGCTTCTCTGGAGCAAAAGTCTGCTTTCAACGGCTGTCTTCAAATTGTCTCTCATCTGCAGCTCCTCTCTCAGCTCATGTGTGTTCTTCCAAGTGTCTCTCTTGGCTGTAGCAAGCTTGCCCCTTCTGTCTGAGCTTACATACTGCTCCAGCGAACTAATCAAGGCCCATGCTGAATGGGCAGGGCCACACCTCCATGGAAATTATCCAGTGAAAGCTCTCGCCCACAGTTGAGTGATCACATCTCTACGGAAACATCCAATCAAAAGTCTCCAACCCAATCAACACCAATATGTTTCCTGCCCATACAAGACTGCATCAAAGATAATAGCGTTTTGGGGGACATAATACATCCAAGCCAGCACAGTGTCCATCAAAATTCTTTTCTAATGTTGTGTAACAACAGTCTTAGATATAGTTGTGTTGCTTCTAGAGCTTCTGTTTCTTTTCCAATTTTCTTTTACATGGGTTACAAACAAGAGAAAGCATGGGACAAAAAATGGAGAGTATAGTACTTATTGCATAGTCAAAATTAAAATGCTATGATATTGTATTTGGTTTGGGGATTATTTTTTACATTAAAAATTTGTATTATGAAATATTTCAAACACAAAGAAAACTATTTTATAGAATATTCCAAATGCCTGGTCAATTACATCCAGCATTATCAAATGGTATTTTATTTTTTAACATGAAATCATATGGCCACTTATCTAGCTATAAAAAGGAACATAATTTTGTCACTCAAACTTTTTACTTCTCTAAAAGTTCACCAAGTTAATATATCAGAAATTAATATTTCCAGGTTCTCTAGTCTTTGTACTATATCAAAATGTTCTGTAGAATGTCCTTGAAATGTATTGTACCTTAGATCTAAAGTCCTGTACTACATTAGTTACATTTGATAACGTAATTTACATGCAGTTAACACCAGTGAAATGACAAAAGACTCAATGAAGCATCTTGATACCATAGAAGAAAAATATTAAAATACATAAAAATTTTTACTTCAACTTGCATGTTTAAAAATGTCTTCTTATGAGGAAGATTAAAGTCTAAATATCCTCTCTTACCAAGAAGTTCAATAATTCTGGCATGAACATCAAAATACTCATCAGTCAACAGGCAACCTCTCTCTTGAGTATAATATTTTACTATGATATTAAAGAGTATCTTCTTCTGAATATTCAATTTTGTCTCTTCAATTCTATTTTGCACTAACTGCTGACTAACTGTGACTATTAGATAATCAGGAAAATAGTCCAAGCATTCAATTGCAGCATTAAGCCAATTAGCAATCCTGGAGGGAGAATACAAAACAAAATAAATCAATGGTTAACATTTCCATGTAACCACATAAAGCAATGTTTGAGAAAGTATAATAAAATCTAGCTTATATCTAACCAAATCTAAAGAAGAAACTGTTTTCTTGAGAAGAATTTCAATAAACTTTGCTGGATGTGTAAAGAAGTAAATGGGAGGGAATGGCTCTTTTCCTCACCCAATACTGCCACATTTATACACCTTGATTTTCAAAAACATTTTTCAAAATATTTTTCATCACCTTTCCATTATTTCTAATTTTCTTAGATTTTGTTTAGAAGAGTTCCTCTGTACCATTCTCCATTAAAGGCCCCCTCCCTTTTCCCTACTCCAATAATTAGATGCAAATGATTCTATTATTATTTGAAAACAAGAAACAAAATATTTCCCAACAAAGATGCATTGTTGTCCAGTGTACTTACATTGCTGTGCTACTATCATTCAAAATTGTGTTCCAAATCTCTCACTCTTGTCTTTGCCTTTTTGTCTGAAATGCTCCCTTTAGTGTTTCCTGTAGAGCAGGTATCTTGTTCACAAACTCTGTCATTCTCTCTTTGTCAGAGAATATTTTAAGCTCTCCCTCATATATGAAGAACAGTTTTGCTGGATATAGGATCCTTGGCTGGCAGTTTTTCTCTTTCAGTATCTTAAATATATCACACCACTTCCTTCTTGCCTCCACGGCTTGTATTGAGAAATCCGCACATAGTTTTATCAAGCTTCCTTTGTACATGATGGATCACTTTTCTCTTGCTGCTTTCAGGATTCTCTTTATCTTTGACGTTTGATAATCTGATTATTAAGTGTCTTGGTGTAGTCCTATTCAGATCTATTCTGTTTGGGGTATGCTGTGATTATTGGATCCATAATTTTATGTCTTTCATAAGAGATGTGAAACTTCCATTGATTACTTACTCTATTATTGCCTCTGCCCCTTTTCCCTTCTTTTCTCCTTCTGGGACACCCATGACACCTACATTGCTGTATTTCTTGTTGTCATTCAATTTCTGGAGTCACTGCTCATATTTTTCCATTCTTTTCCCTATCTGTTCTTTTGCGTGTAGGATTTCAGGTGCCTTGTTCTCCAGTTCCTGAGTGTTTTCTTCTGCCTCTTGAGATCTGCTGTTGTATGCCTCCATTGTATCTTTCAACTCTTGTGTTGTGCCTTTCATTTCCATAGATTCTGCCAGTTTTTTTCGAACTTTCAATTTCTACCTTAGGTACGCCCAGTGTTTTCATTATATGCTTCATCTCTTTTGCCATATCTTCCCAAAACATTTTGAACTGATTTAGCATTAGCTGTTTAAATTCTTGTATCTCAGTTGAAGTGTAAGTTTGTTCCTTTGACTGGGCCATAACTTCATTTTTCTTAATGTAGGTTGTAATTTTCTGTTGTCTAGGCATTGGTTTTCCTTGGTTACCCCAATCAGGTTTTCCCAGACCAGAATGGGCTCAGGTCTTGGAAGGAGGCAATAGTATCCAGTTTCCCTGAGGGTGTCTTAGAAGACTGATACACCCTGTGCACCCTCAAGTCACTGT
Organism: Choloepus didactylus; assembly: GCF_015220235.1. Taxonomy (NCBI): domain Eukaryota; kingdom Metazoa; phylum Chordata; class Mammalia; order Pilosa; family Megalonychidae; genus Choloepus; species Choloepus didactylus. The sequence continues at coordinate 29,293,922 of NC_051314.1, read as the reverse complement.
GCTTTTCTGCCCAGCAGATGGCACCTGTCAGCCTGTAGCTCCAGACTGGTGTAAGGAGGTGTGGCCTGTGGCTGTTTTTCCCCAGGCTCTGGGGTCTGGTTCTGAATGGAAGGTGGGTGGTAGAGATTGGCACCACCTTATTCCTCTTAGGGAAGATACACCCCCTAGGGAAAGGTCATTAGCATTTTAAGTCTTTCTGACTCTGCTATCTCCACCCATCTCTGGGTCAGAGAACTGGGAACTGAAAATGGCTGAGGTTTCTCCACTGAGCTGAAAAAGGAATTTAAAGCCCCCTTTCAGGGCCAGTCTGTGGCTCCTCTCAGTTTCACCCGTTGGCCAGAGATAGCACTGGGTCCTCTGGGCTTCCTTTCCCTCCTAGAGAGGTCCTCCAGCTCTCCAAGGTCAGTCATCACCAAAAGCCTCTGTCTACTAGTTGGGGATTTGTAGCTTGTATTCAGCAGTCCACGTTTGTTAATTAAAACCCCATTGGAGCTCAGCTATGTTCACTTGCTTGGAGAGTGCTGCTCTCTAGCACAGCGAGGCTTTGCAGTTTGGGCTGTGGCAGGAGGGACTCCTGACTCAGGTCCACAGTTTTTACTTAGAGATTTTATGCCACATTCTTGGGCATTCCTCCCAATTCAGGTTGGTGTATGATGAGTGGATGGTCATGTTTGTCTCTCCACAGTTATTCCAGATTATTTAATAGTTGGTCCTGTTTGTTTATTAGTTGTTCCAGGGGGACTAACTAGCTTCCACTCCTCTCTATGCCACCATCTTGTTCCTAATATTCTGTTGTTTTTAAATTAAATTACAATACTAGATGATTCTTAATTTGGGTTTCTGGTCATTTCCGTTAAGACTTAATTAGATTTTTAATTAACTTAACCATTGGATCATAATTAAATTATTTTTTTTTCCTTTTAATATGAAACAAAGTTATGAAAGCAACAGCTATGGTAAATTTCTTGGAGAGCTTCCAAGCAGGTAGCATATAAAGTAAGTTTGGCCTAAAGCCATTTTTTGACTATAAAGTATTTTTGAAAAAAATCGACTTGTAAAATGGAGAGATTTCATGTAAAATTCCAGGTTTCATAAAAACATGTGATCTTAAAAAAATAACAGAAGCTCTCCCAACACTGGTCCTAAGTTAATGCCTGGCAAATATCTGCTGTGATGAATTAGTGCTCACACCCTCTTCTGGTTTGTAAAAGCTGCCAGAATGCAAAATACCAGAAATGGACTGGATTTTAAAATGGGGGTTTATTAGTTCACAAATTTAGTTTTAAGGCCATGAAAATGTCCCAATTAAGGCATCAATAGGACGATACCTCTCTGAAGAAAGGCTGATGGTACCTGGGGTTTCTCTGTCACATGGGAAGACACATGGCCAGAGTCTGCTGGACCTCTCCTGGGGTTATCTGCTGGTGTCCATTGCTTTCTCCAAAATGTCTCTGGCCTTCTATCTTAGCTTCTCTCTCTCAGCTCCTGTGCATTCTTGCTTGTTTCTTCCAGCGCATTTCTCTCTAAGTGTCTGGGGGTCCTCTCTTACCTTCTCCAGAGCAAACTCTAGAATCCATCTCTTAGCTTCTCTCCTGGTTCTGGTTTCAATGGCTATCTTCAAAATATCTCTGGGCATTTTCTCTCTAGGCATCTCTTTGCTTTCTTCAAAATGTCTCTGCCTTTTATCCTTTTATTAAGGATGCCAATGAAAGATGATTAAGACCCACCTTGAATGGGTGGGGTCACATCTCCGTGAAAATAATCTAATCAAAAGGTCTTACCCATAATTGGGTGGGTCACATCTCCATGGCAACAACCTAATCAAAAGATCCCACCCACAATAAGTCAGTCCCCATAAGAGTGGATTAAAAGAAAATAGTCTTTTATGAGGTACATAACAGATTCAAACCAGCACACCACCTTTGGATTAGAATGTCATTTCCAGTGCACCACAAATCCCACCATTCCCCATTGTATTCCAAACAATGAAGCTGATTGTCAGCTGTCATTTTCATGGTATTGTCCTATTGTTTCTGCTACAGTAAAAATTGGTTTTCCTGTACTTATATCTCTACGATTAGTGGGAAAAGAAAAATAACCTGAGAGGGCCATATGTTTCCCAAAAAAATGAGGGTATGTTTCTTTCCAACATGTTTGATAATTAAATACTCCCTGGCTCTCTGATCTGCCCAGCTCCTAAAAGCACCTGAGTTTGCCTCCTCTGAATTATTGGCAGAAAAGAAACTGAATTAATAATCTTTTAGTAAAGACTGAGCATTTGCTCAGTACTCACCTTTGGGCAGAACTGAACCAGGTGCTAGAAAAAGATACACAACAAATAGTGGGCCTTAAAAAACCACACCCTAAGCAAGGAGTCAAGGACAGATACATATGACATGAAGGAAGCAAGGACAGATAACATATGAAATGAGTGAAGGAAAATTTTAGTGTCACCCAAAATTGTAAAATATATTATAAATGAGTTTGAAAGTGGATGACTCATCTGCAAGAGCAACAAGACTGAATATTTGTTTATTCAATGAATCATTCATTCAACAAATGTTTATTGAGATCTATTTTGTGCCAGATACCAATCTAGGTGCTGAAGATACAGCAGTAACCCAATTAGGCAAAAATTCTTGGTCTAATGGAGCTTACATTCCAGTGGTGGGAGGCAGACAATAGACAAAGTGAAATACGTAGTATGTGAGACAGTTACAAATTCTATGGAGAAAAATTTAGCAGAAAAGGGGAGAAGTAGTCTTGGGGAGTGATGTTGGAATCTTAAACAACATGGGTGGGAACTTTTATTGGGAAGATATTATTTGAACCAAGTCCTGAAAATGGGGGCATAGAGCCATATGCATGTATAGAACATGCTAGCCAAATGTAGAGACTATTAATAGAATAGCTGGCTCTGTGAAGGGAGATTATATGCAAGATATTGTGGCAAACACGTGCATCACTGCTGTCAACGTTTATGAAACAGTTCCTACTCAAAGGTCATTGAGTGATGGGAATACAAAAGGGACAGATTGCATTTGAAGAGCTTACAATCTCTTTAATACATATTGGATAGGCTTCATGTATATAGGATGTGTATATATAAAAAAAAATAAAAATCAGAAGGTTGGACTTCAGCCACTCATCTACTGTATGTCTACACACACCTATCAACTGCCAGGCACTGTGCCATGCAATGGGGATAATATGGTGAATGAGATAAGGACTATCCCTGCCCAAATAGCTCACACTCTTGGGGAAATACAGGGAAGGAAACAGATAATTTCATTAAACATGATAAATGTTTTGATAGGAGAAACCGTGTTTGGTGGGGTTCAAACTTTGTTCTAGCTGAGGAACCCTTTGTAATAACATATTCTTCTGGAAGCCCAGTAAAACAGAGAAGTGGAACTTCTCTAGTTGATACCACATTCCCCTCCCTGAGTCCTACCCACAAAAGGTGAGGAAGAGGTTGTCTTGTGGACCTTTAAAATACTCATATATTTCTGACATGACGTTAGTCAAGATATTATCAGTAAGAAAGAAAGAAACAAACAAAAACTTAAAAAAAAAAACAACGCAGTAGAGGTAGTTCATCTTTAACACCTTTTGTTGCACAAATGCATATCTGCAATGAAGCCTATAGTCCTATAATTGCACTGTCTTACCGCTCCTGGTAGTTTTAAACTCAATTCAAGCAAAGCAGATTTCTCAATTATTTGGGAATTAGAAGTGGCCTCTTTCAACAACAGAGAAACTCCATACTTTTATTTGTTGGCTGAAATTTATGTAGGTATGTTGCCAACTGCATACCTGTAACCATCCATTTTTTCCAAGTAGAAAGTGGCCAGCTTTTGTGATGGCAAGCAAATTATTCAATTTTACAAAACAAGGTCAAGTCTATATTGTTTTATGTTTGTTAATATGTCTCATGGGGTTGTTTTTGTGTTTGAGGATCACAGAAAAGTAAGATTTCTGTGGATAACAACAACAACAAAAACACCATACATGCCTGATTTATTAGAGTTCAGAGCAACTTTCAGATGCATTTTACCCCCAAAGTTTTGGTATAAAAATGTAACCCCCAAAAAAGTAAAATTATTTGTTATATGCAAACAAGAGCAATCAGTGAATTTCAGTTAGTTCTCTTTCGCAAACCTTTTAAAGAAAACAAACCCCCACACTACTAGACTTTAAAAAGACCTTTGAACATAAGGAGATTTCTTATTAGTAACTTATTAAAGATTACTTCTCTGAAAACTATGCTTTCTTTAGAAAGAGGGACTAAACTAGTTTTCGTGTTTCCTGAGTCTGACCGCTCATAAAGTTGTGACAAAGAACAAATGTGCTAAATACACACATTCACTCCCACTCATTAAAAAATTTACAACACTTTGCTGCAAACAATAATGAAAAGATCACTGGATAACAGCATGGAGACCTAGGTCCAAATCTTGCTGCCATTAGCTAACAGTGGAAACTTGGGCAAATTATCTAATGTCTCAGAGCTGCAGTTTCCTTATCTGTAAAATAAGTAGTATAAGCTAAAAAAAAAAAAAAATGGTTCCAAACTTGACTGAATTTTATTTTAATATAAAATAGCAACTGTACCCCAGATCTTCTAAATCAGAAACGCTGAGGATGATTCCACATATAGAAACATGATTTGCAAATCTGCCTATAGATTGAAAAGGACCCTGTCAAGGCTTTGGGGTCCAACAGACCTGGGTTCAAATATGTGCTCAGTCCCTTATTAGCTAAGTGACTTCAGCATTTAAAAAATAATTTCTAAAAAATTTTATTGAAAGGATACACTCACTGTGGTGCTTTGAAGCTGTATGTACCTTAGAAAAACATGGTCTTAATCCAATCCATTTCCTGTGTACTACTTACTACATTGTAAGTAGTATAATCAAGAAATTAATTTATAAATGATTATGATTACTGAATCATTATGTAGATATTTTTCTTCTTATACGGTAGAATAGGCAGAAGTTAATACCTGAAATTACTGAAACTCAACTAGTCTCAGCCTGTTTATACTTATTCTAATCTGGTCTCAGCCTTGCATATACTTACTACTGTAATGGTTATTCTAGTCTAGTTTCAGCCCTGTGTATACTTAATATTCTAATGGAAACAACTGCATCCCCCCCTTGTTTGAATCCATAAAAACTCTGAACACCTTAGATTCATCTGGAAGACAGATTTTTTGGGCAGATAGGCCATCTGATCTCCTGCTTTACCTGTAGCATTAGTCTTTTTCTCTTTGAAACCCTGGTGTCATGGATTGGCTGTTATGCGCATTGAGCAGAGAACCCACTGCTTTAGTTCACTATCAGTAGGATCTTTTGATGAGGCTATTTCAGTTAAGTTTTGACCCACCTCATTCAGAGTAGGACTTAATCCTATTACTGGAGTTGTTTATAAACAGAATGAATACAAAGAAAGAAAGAGAAAGCCATGGAAGCAAGAAAATGAAAGCAAAGACTCGGGGAAGAGAAGAGAGAAACCAGCTGCAATGCCATGTGCCTTGCCATGTGGCAGAGGAGCCAAGGATTGCCAGCAGCCTGTCTTTGGGAAGAAAGCCTTGCCTTGATTTGGACATTTTCATGGCCTCAAAACTGTAAGCCTGTAAATTCCCACAGTTTAAGCCAATGTGTTTCATGGTATCTGACCTTTCTTTATCTCCTCACTGTCTTTATAATAGTGTGAACTCTGTAACAAAGCTCCCGTAACTGCTCCTGCTGGCAGTTTGCTCCCCATTTCCCCTTGTTCATTCTGGTGATATAGGGCTCCGTAGTTTTTCAATTGTGCCACCTACTATCTCGTCCCTGTACTTCTGTGCACACAGTTTTCTTTGTTCAGTTAATTCTCTCCACTTCATTCTCAGGCTAATTTCCTCTCCTTCTTCATATCCTATCTTAAATGTTACTTCCTCTGAGAATCTTCAATATCTCCCTCTAGTATGTTGGGTACCCCTTTTCTGCACTCCCAGAGGACCCTGTATTTCCCTTATCACACTTATCCTGTAGTTGATAAACCATACTCCTTCAGTGTCCAAATCATGCTTGTTTTGCTTCTGTCATGGTTTGACCAAATGTAGTATGCAGTAAAGTGTGTAACCTTGTAGCCCTGGTTATGGAGTCCTTCTTTTTCATGTTAGTGAAAAGAAGGAGAAAAGAAGGAGAAAATCCACAAGAAAAGAAAGCAAAGATGAGTGGAGCAACAGGTAGCCTGGTTGTTCTGAGAACAGGAAAGATGTTTAGGAGGGGCTTCTGGAATGGACAAAGCATGTGCTCATAAGAAGATGGTCTTGGATTACAGATCATAGCCTCAAGTCTATATGTATATTTTCTCAAGATCTATGGACTATAGCACCTCCTGTTAATTTGGTCATGGTCATTGCAAAAAAACTAAATGTTACTGGATCTATATTAGCTCACCTATCTTGTCTGATATCACTATGTAGAAGGAAACCTTCAGAGGGAAGAGAAGTGGAGATTCCACACACTAAGTACACCTACTCTGATCACATTTAAAAAGTCAGTTCTTCCTTACAAAGTTCTGGAAAAAATAATGAAAACTAAAAGTACCTGCTTTTGAAAGTTGGAGAGCAGGTTTTTTAACTGTGATATTTGGAGGTAAAGCTAGATTCCCACTCAGTGTACGGATAAATTCTTCAATTCTTTCCTTACAAAGTGGTTGTGCTAGAGAATTTGAAATCATTTCATCTTCTGGCCTATTAAAAATAATATTCCTCTTCTTCATATCCTATCTTAAATGTTACTTCCTCTGAGAATCTTCAATTTTATTACATAAGGACTAAAATGTCAAATATGAATTTTAATTATTTATTAAACTAATTTACACATTGTCTGTTTCCAAAAAGAACTTAATAACAGACACAGTAATAAATTTAATAGAATATCACAAAAAAAGGACAAATTAAGATTCTAAAAAAGGAGAAATATTCTAGTTCTAAGGTTAGCATAGCTGCTATTATGGAGTAGAAATTTTTTGCTCTGAGTTTTCAGATAACTTTGGCTTCTGTTTTAATGTTGGCTATGGCAATTTTTAAAACTAGGAAGCACAGTGATTCCTTGGAGGAGATGAAATTTTTCTTGGTATGAATTATGAAAAAATTCTTATATGATAATGTCTTCCACAACAGTTTTAGAGCAAATGCAGAAGTGTATTAATTTTTACATGGCTATTTCTTTTAATGACTTCCGAAAAAAAATGAAAGCATAACATTATGCTTTCATAAACTAGGCAGTGCTGTTAGGGCCTAAACACAGTATATTACAGTATATTGGTTAATACTAATCTTGAAGTTTTCTTTGTTTTTATTTCATCAATTAACCCATCCTTGGCTTCTGTGATGGTTAGGTTCATGTGTCAACTTGGCCAGGTGATGGTACCCAGGTGTCTGGTCAGGTAAGCACTGGCCTAACCGTTACTGCAAGGACATTTGTGGCTGGTTAATAAACCAGAAGGCTGGTTTATTAAATCATCAGTCAATTGGCTGCAGCTCTGACTGATTACATCAATGAAGGGCATGTCTTCCACAATGAGAGAATGCAATCAGCTGGATTTAATCCAATCAGTTGAAGACTTTTAAGCAAGACAGAGGACCTTTTCTTAATCAGCTAACCAGAGAAGCGTTTCCTGAGGAGTTCATCAAACATGTTCATTGAAGTTGCCAGTTCGCTGCCTGAGGAGTTCATTGAACATCTTCATTGGAGTTGCCAGTTTGCTACCTGCCCTACAGAATTTGGACTCGTGTATACCCACAGTTGCGTGAAACACTTTTATAAATCTTATATTTACAGATATCTCTTGTTGATTCCACTTCCCTACAGAACCCTAACTAATACAGCATCCTTTTTTCTTTTGCAAAAAAACATGAGATGATTTACTGCCTATAAATCCGTAGAGACTACTGTTTGAATCTTCAAATTCCAATTCCTTTTCATATTTGAATAGCTTCATTCCTACAGGTTCAAATACTTTGTGATTCATTAGAACTTGGCAAAGACGAACTCCTTAAGACAAGAAATGTCACTGATACTTCAGCACATATTTTGCATAAGATGACAATACTACATCAACAACATCAGAACCAGTAAAACATTCTTTGTATGTTTGAAAATGATGCTGTCTTTTTTTTATTTCCACTTGGGTCTGAAGGGAGTGAATAACACCAACCCATAGTTGGTTAGCATGAAAAGGACCAGAGCAACCTTAAAAAAAAATTAAATGTATGTATGTATGTTTCTAACAAATTTAGATTGCAGAAATATTTGTAAGTTTTCAGTTTTGACAAGTTTACGTTTTTTGTGGTATATCTGCTGCTGATTTCTTTCTTAAGTTTCCTCATTTCTTATCTTATACATGTAAACCATAATATATTTACTAAAGTTGTACCACGGTATTTGTCTGCCAATGAAACAGTAAATCTAGGAACTTGCTTTCCTGATGTGAAATGTATTATATGAACTTATATAACCTTAACATTACAAGATTAGCTACCAACTATACTTAATCATGAAGAATATTATTTCAGGACAGATTTAAAAGGAATACACATGCATTTTAATCTTGATTAGTACAGAACTGTGGCTTCACCAGGCTTTTTGCTTTTTCCTTCTTTGTGTCTTTTTGACCAATGGCAAGCTCTTTACCAAAGAGATCTAGGGCAAGGTGCTGAAATAAAAACTAACCAATTTGTCTGTCAGTGTCCTTGTTTAAAAAAAAAAAGTATGCTGAGAAATAATGAAAATCTAGAAACAATTAAAATGTCCACCAACTGGGAGTAGTTAAATAAATTATGGAATACTAGGCAGCCATCAGGAAGAATGTGGTTCAGCAACGTTTATAACATGGAAGGACCTCATTAAGTAGGGGGGAAAAAACAAAACAAGGAGCTAAGCTAAACAGTTTGCCTACACTGTTACATGGGAACATATAACATATATAGCATACATGAATTCCCAACCTACATACAAATATATGTAAATAAATAGAAAAAAGTCTGGAAACATAAACTTCAAAAACTATTAACCTCCGGGAAGTAAGTTTGTAATTGTGGTTGATGAAAGAGAATGGTTCACATACAGAATATATATTCTATATATTTCTGAATTTCTATAATGTACATATATAAATTCTTAATTTTTTTGAGATATAATTCACATACCATAAAATTCACTCTTTTAAAGTGTGCAATTCAGAGGTTTTTAGTACATTCATAAAGTTGTGCAACCATCATCATTATCTAGTTCCAGAACATTTCATCACCCCAAAAAGAAACACCCTGCCCCCTAACGGTCACTCCCGACTCCTTTATCCCCTCAGCAAATTTTTAATTTAAAAATTTTAAGAATGACAGGATACGTTGAAACATCTAGAGTGTTGTTTCTAGAATTTTTTTTGGGGGGGGGGGTGGAATCCAAGAATTTAAAAGTTCTTTCATCCGTTGACAATGGATAATTGGAAATAGAATGTCCACTTTTACACAATCTGATGCTTATGACAAAAATGAAATAAAAACGCACCGCCCTCAAATTCCTTTTGTCACACTGACAGTCTGTCCATCCTTGAAATATTAGCCGGAGACACTGTGGACATAACCTAAACAGGGATGCGGGACGACAGGGAAGGGTGGAAACGATGAGCAGTGACGACAAGGACATTTTCCGTGGACTATATGCCTCTCTAACCTTCATTAAACAAGTAGGCTAGGTTAAAAAAAAAAATAGTCCTTGGGCTCAATGAACTTGCCGTTCAGTATTTTAAACCCTCGTTGCTGTTAAGTGTAGCCTGGAGACTAGCAGCATCAGCGTCATCTGGGAACTTATTAGAAAAGCAGAACATCATATCCTCTTCCCAAATCAGTATCTGCATTTTAGCAAGGTCCCCCAGCAATTCATAAACATAAGTTTGAAAAGCACTGGTTTCGTGGACTTCCCAAGTATACGCCACCCGAGTACTCGCTCCTGAAAAGTCCCCGCCCCTGCTTCAGGCCCAGCAGGGCAGGTGGGCAAGGAAAGGGGCGGAGCTGCACAACCCCGAGGAACAGAGTTCAAACGACCTCCCTTCCTTTAGCTTATCCCCACCTTCACTACATATTTGGCTACGATCTATAGGGCTACCTGTTCTTTTCCGGCAGAGGCCACCTCTAGAGTTCACGAAACTCGGCCTCCTGCGCCCTGAGCAGGGAGCTACTTCAGGATGCCAAGGCTGCGGAACCCGCGAGTCAAAAGAACTGCCACAAACTCGCGCACCGCCTCCATAATCCCGCCCCCACCTGGCTCCGGTGGGTGGAGACTGAGGGGGCGCTCGGGCCCCGCCCCTTCCGTATCAGCCGGAAGTGACGTCATGCCCCGGTCTGTAGGTCTGTCGGTCTTCCCCTTCTCTTACTCTTCCTTCCCAGTCCCTCCCCTCCCCTCCCCCTTCCCTAGTCCAGCTCTAACCTTTGCAGCCGCGCGGGTGGAGGACGCTATGGAGTAAACCTGCCGCAGCAGCCAGGCGCCCAGGTTGTACAGGAACAGCCAGACAGCGTTTGGGAGGGGTGGGGGGAACGAGCCCCAGAACCGCCCCTCCCAGGAGGAGAGGTATAGAGGTGAGTGGCCGTCCACAGGCACCCAGAGACCTCCTCTTACCCGCCGTGTTCTTGTCTTGGCTCTTGAAACCAGAGAGGAGGGAATCGAGAAGGACCCGCGCCCAGGGTAGGCCTTCCAGGCCGTCCCCGCTGGTGATTGTTGCCAGGTGACGGGCCTGTCGGCTACGGACTGCCGGCGCGAAGTCGGGCTGGGTGATCGCCAAGCTGGTGGGGAGTGGATCTCGGAGGCCAGAGTCCCCCGAAGAGGCCTTGAGGCGACGGAAGCCCCGGGGCCAGAGTCGTTTGCCGGAGGGTATCCCCTAGCTCTGGTTTGGGAGTTTGTGTTTCCGCGGTGGAGATCTTGGTTCCTTTTTGGGAAAGTTGGTATTACTCCGGAACTGGTTGAGACAGTTTCCTTGGTTCTGAGGTCCGTCTCTGATAACCTGTGTCATTTATCCTACCACCCGGCGTCCTTCCTTGACTGTTGTTATAGTTCTGGAATGGGAGGTTATTGTGTGTTAGGTGGGTGGGGCGGGTGTTTTGTTAAGACTAAAAACTCCCTCCGTAGCTCCCTACTCTCTTGTTTTTCTCAGCGGGGGAGAAAGGGTGGAGGAAGGTTTAGACTGATAAGGCTTGCAAAAACTTTTTGGATCCGACTGAACGTGTATCTACGATCGGTAATTAAGGAGACTAATATTAGCAAATATACCCCTCTAACAGTCTTGAGACTCCAGGCTCAAGAGACTTAAAAGTCACTAGTGACTTGTAACTAACTGTAAGTTGCAAACTAGTTTTTTGTAAATCAAGTTCAGGAATTATTTCTATGATGACTTTTTTCTTCTGAATTGGATTCTATAAGTAAGAAGTTTTCTAAGTAGTATGTCTCCCCTTTATATTCTGGGAAATTTATAGTTTGATGAGAGAGCTCCAAATTAGCTTAACATTGTTAACTGGATCATGTAAGGAGACAGCTTGAAAGCCAGGTGCTTGAAGCTTCCTTTTGGGCTTTGCAGTCTTCTTTGTTTGGTAACCTGTCATATCTTAGTATACATATTAATTTTTTTTTTAATTTGAAAGTGATTTATCAGCTGTGTGTATAAATAAAATTACTGCTTTGAGGCATTAAACTGTAGACATAAAGGAAGCTTTGTGGGCATTATGTAAAGGAAAGGAACCTGATGAAAGATGAGGGCCTTCATTCTGTTCAGATCCACTTTACTTATCCACATGCAGAAACTTAGATTCTTTTGATTCTAAGATCCTGAAACACCAAATAAAATTAATGCAGGCACATTGTACTTCCATCCAGTGGACTATTTCTGTAAAAATCAAGCCCATAATTTTAAATATTTGGTCCTCTTAGTGTTTAACTCATTGATTAGCATCACTGCCCATCCCCTTCTATAGAAGTAGAAGTTTGACAACGTCTTTCATGCCTCTCCATCACATCTCTCCATCAAGGAGAGCTGTTGCTTTTTCTTGAATCTGTCTATTCTTAATCTTCACCACTACTACCCTAGTTCCAGCCAAGTTCTAGAATGATTTAAACCATTTTTTGAAAACTGTATCGAGATGATACTGCACTACTTCAGTGGTCTTTTAATTATGGTCTACCTACGTCTACTCTGGCCTCCAGAAATCTGATTGTGTTGTCTCCATGTTTAAAACACTTCAGTGACTTCTTATTTGTTTTTAAGATAAGACTAAAATCCTTAATATGCTCTACAAGGCTTGCATGTTTGGCCCCTAATTGCCTTTCCAGCAACATCTCCACAGTGCTTTCTGGCATTCACTTTCTCCTCTATCCATCTGTGTTTTGGATTCTCCCGCTTCAGGTAATGGCTTTTTGTTATGATGCTCCTTCTGTCTGGAAATGCTCTTCCTTTATTTTTCACCTAGTTAATGCCTACTCATCTTCATCTCATTTCAGGGATGTCTTTCCTGATTATGTTCTCATATCGCCATTGCAGGGTTGCTATATTTATTAACACTTATTAGTAATGAGATGTTCTTTATCTCTTGAAACTAAATGCTTAATAAGTGTTTTATCAAATGAATGAATTCACAGAATGCTTACTAAATGTGCCAGGCATTGTACTAAGTATTTTATGTCCATCATCATCTTAAATCCTCACAACAATCACTTGAGCTATGAGTGCCATTTTTCCTTTTTTATACTTAGAAATAATGTATAGGAGGATGGTTAGTGGTTACTTAGGTAGTAAGAATTAGACTTTTTTGAACCCAGGTTTCCTTGCCACTGAAGATTATGTACTTAACCATGTAATGCTATTATCACTCTTTGCTATGCATTAGAATCACCTGGGAGATTACTCAAACTACAAATGCCCTAACTGCACCTTTACAGATTCTGATTCCAAAGGTTTGGAACAGTACACAGACATCTATATGATTTAACAAGTTATCCAGGTTAGATGTTCACCACAGTTTGAAAACCACTGTTTTAGACAGTACTTCAGTATTTATGAGTTTAAGTTTTCATACATTATACTGAACTGTATTTCCAATTTCATACTTCCTCTAATCAAGGAAGAACTGTAAACCTAAGGAAGTGAATTTAGTGGTCATTTAGTCCAGTATCCTACTTATTCCCCTTTTCCAGCTTAAGGGGCTGAATAGTGAGAACCTGCTACCTCACTCCTACTTCTTCTATTTTTCCTTTTTAAAATTACAATAATTTCAAGAGTCTGATTGATTCGCTAAAGTAGAAATTATACTGCACTAGTTATGTGGGCTGGAAGTGCCCTTATAAGACTTGGATGTAATCTTTCCTAAGATCTTACATATTGTTCACTTTATTAATTAGATATTTAAGCATTTGTTGCCTTGTAATCTCATGTTGCTTATTACATTTTATTGTATAACTGTCTTAAGTTTGTAAGCAATGATGGAAACTGGATGTTTTCTTGCTTCTTCCACTGCATCTAGCATGGTGCTTGCCACCTAGTAGGTACCCAATAATTTATTGAATGGATGTGTGTTTGACTGAACATTGCTAAGTCTTCAGTTTTTTATGTTTACTTCTAAAATCAAGCTTGCCTTCTGTGTAATCTGTTCTAGCTCAGCTGATAATAATTAGATACTTTCTGTAATTGTAAAGAATGATTTAAACCATTTTTTTGAAAACTGTATTTTTAAAAAACTTTTAGTAATCTCACCAGTGCTCCTACAAGGAAAACCATGTATTTCAAGAATATATCTCAGGATCATCTTACTTTAAATATAAACAGATAAGCACTGTATATGGAAGTGTGGATACAAAAAATCCCCCAACTTTTGTGAAGCATTTTATTAAAACAATTTAGTGTTATTTAAGTATAATTCTTGTGTTGAGTTACAAAATTTCATTTTATCAACACGTAACTATATAAATGATGGAGTGGCATTCTTTTCAGTCATTTACATAGAAATTTCAGACTCCTTGTGCTTCTTTAAGGGATAAAATGTTCTTGAGCTCATTTGTATTTATTTGTACTATTGTTTTTTGTAGTCATTTTACTTTGTTTGGTGCCTGTTGGAAGTCTGGTCTCTGCTAGGGACCATGAGATTGAAAGTTATTAAACCCAATTTCACTATCAGATCTAATTATAGTAACCTTCTTATTTACATTGCAATATTTGCAACCAGAAAATGGGCTAATTCTATTTTGTAATATTCTTTGAGGAAGTAGAGGCCTTCCCCCCCACCCCCAATTGTGTTATTTTGAAAATTCAGGGAAGTTTTTTTTAGCAAATATAATTTACCTCTTATATTCCTGCTATATCTAGAGTTCATGAGCAGGCAGAACCGAAAGAATTGCCAATCATTACCAGCTACTTGCCATCAGTGCTGTAACATTCAACCCACCTTCTGTCAGGTGCATGTAAAATCTAGTATTACAACAGATTCACCTACTAGTTCTACTGAAAGCTAAGTGATGGCTAGCCAGTTGGTAGAGAGGTACAATCTTGGGATCATACAGAAGCTGCCCCAGGTTTTATTTTGACTGAGATTTAGAAGGGGAAGATGGTTGGATTTCAAGTAAACTCAAATAAATGATATATTAGGGGAAATGACTTACATGAATAAGCATTTCTATCCTTTGTAACTTTTATAACATTATGATTTAGTCTCTGGAAAAAACTGGTTATTTCTTTATTTACTCTCATGAAAATTTGAAAATTATCATTTTAAGAAAACATATTTGGACTCTAGTTTTCTTACATGTCAAATAGCTATTGCTAGTAGTTTAAAAATCTCATTTAAGTTCACTTCTTATTTTGCATGCTCATTCAGTAATTCTGTCCTTGGCTTTGTTTTACTCTCATGATACTCTTCGGGTCTCCTTGGGTTGTGTTTTACAAGCCCGCTGTCTTAAGAACTGTACTGTCAATAAGTTCATGATGCCCAAATTTTTGTCATCAGTCTAGACATTTTTTTCCTATCTGCATGTCTAGAAACATGCTAGATATCGTCATGTGAATGTCATTCAGGCAATTCAAATTCAACATGTCCAAAACTGAGTTCTTCACTTCCTCCCACAAAGCAAACAGTTATCCCCTATGTGCCCTGCCTTGGCAAATGGCTTCACACCCCCACCTAGACTCTGAAATTGGAGACCTGGAGAGAGATTCCTAAATTTGTCCTTTTCCTTATCTAATTGATCACTAAGTTCTGTTAGTTCTACCTCATATTTGTTAATCATTACCTCTTTCTCACTGCTGCTTCCTTGATTCAGTGACCCTCCCGCTTTAAACTTTGTTTAAAATGTGAAATTAACAAAAAGAAAAGTACATAAAATAATTTAATATGAGACTGTAAAATAAACATCCTTGTAACTAGTACCTTTGAAGCACTACCCCCGCTCCCCACCCCTTCTCCATCTTTCCTGTCCCTATTTCCAATTGTACTTTCCTACAGAGGTAACCGGTATCCTGATTTTTTTTGGTGAATTTTTTCTTTGCTTTGTATACATCCTAAATCATCTAATTTATGTATCATCCCTAAACTACATATTAAAGTTCTCTTTAATCCTGCCATATTCCCCACCTCCACTCCTAATATATCTTTCCCTCTGTTTGACAGAGTGATTGATTGTCTTACTCATGTCTAAAACTCTTCTGTAGCTTCTCATAGCTTGGTTCTTTTCTATTCAGTGTCTTTCGAATCTGGCTTTTCTAGTTTCAGTTGCCATACATCCTTCTTTTCCACCAGCTTTCATCTGAACTTCCTTGTTTTTACTCTGTGTTGTTACTCCTACGCTTCTCCCATTCTCCATCTAGTAACTCATGCTCACCTTTAAAGATATCTTTAACATTGCTCTTTTGGGAAGCATTCTTCTGTTCCTCTTTGCACTCCTGTCTATATACTCCTGTCTATGTTTGCATGTATCCGCTGTGGCGTTTTATCACACTGTAGTCTAATGCTGTGGTTGGTTTACTTGTCTTTTCTTCTCCCTTGGTTGGCAAGATACTTCATGAATTATTTTTCCTTTACCTCCTCCCCTTTTATAGTATCAGGTATATCCTGGGAGCTCAATAAATTTTAAGTAAATTATCAAATGAATTTCCAGACTATGGATATACAATACTATATTGTATATACCAGTGTTGACCTCATTTGAATCACTTATAGACATCTCAGATTTGAAATATACGCTCTGAAAATATCCTTTGTTTTCATATTGAACTATTTGTAGTTTTCTGATCACATCATAATCCTCTTCCCCTCCATGTCTTGGCAGATGGTAATTCCTCTTTCTGGAATGCTCTTTCCCCTTTTTTTCCTACCTGAAAAATACTTCATTTTTGAGCCCATCTTAATGTTCCGGTATGCAGAGTACATTCATATCTCCAGTTAATTGCTATAACTCTTTGAACATCTGAGTCTGCAGTTGGACTGAGTTCCTTTATGTCTGTATCCCCAGTGTTTAATAAAATGCATGGGATATAGTATGTAGCTAGTCAGGAAGAGTTAGAGAAATGGATGTGTAGGTTTTAAATAGGGTTTTTGTGTCCCTTCACCTCCCTCACCAAAACAACAGCAGATGTTCAAGGAGAACAACTTGGCATAGCAAATAAATGTTTTCATAATACCAATAGCAACATTTTCTAACTGCTTACAGAAATGCAGCATTAAATTAAAAAGGAAAGTGAGTCTATTTCCATTTATAGACCCTTCAAATCTTAAATGGAAGGAAGTAGGTTTTTATTTACATAAATATATTCTAATTAATAGAGAAAATGGGAAACAAGCTAGTGCTGCATTAGTCCGGTGGTCTTTAAATGTTTTTACTTTTGTATCCTCTAAATAATTTTGAAAAACCATGTATCTCTTTGCGTATCTTCAAGTTGATATCATCAAAAAGTTTTCACCGAGAGTTTAAATAATTGCAAAGGATCTAATTTTAGATTGTTGTAGATTTAAATATGATTTAGTTTTATCAAAACCTTGGTGTTTATGATTATTAACTGAAACATATCCATACACATCCCTGTAACAACATCTTACTTGTTAATTGTAATTCTTTGATAGATAAGGCATGGGTGTTTCTGTTAACTTCTGCCCTGGAAGAAATAAAACACCACCTCTTTCAGTATTTCTTACCAAATTTTCTTTTGTTTTATTCTTAAGGGACTTTCAGGATTAATGCATTCTCAAATTGTTTCTTTCTACGGAATCCTCCCCTTCCCCAAACCTCAAAGTATTTTATACCCAAGGAAATATCATATAAGAAGACTGGGATAGTTGAAAGATACACTTTTCTTTGATCAAGTGGGAAAAAATTGTGGTTAAGGAGAATCTGTAAACCACAGACTTGTCCTCAGGCAAATCAAAAAGTACACATAGAAGATGAAGATTTGGAAAATGATAGGATTTTTAAACCCTTTTTTTGGTGCCATAACCCTTTTGACCACCTAGTAAAGTCTGTGGACCCCTTCTCAGAGTAATATTTCAGAATCACTGCTTATTAGTTTCTACAAAAAGGCTGCTCAGATTCTGATTGGATTGCATTGAATCTATAGATTGATTTGTGAAGATTGGCATCTTAATAATAATTGAATCTTCCAATCCATGAACACAGTATTTCTTTCCATTTATTAAGATCTTCACTTTCTTTTAGCAATGTTTTTACTGTTTTCATTTGTACAGGTCTTGCATATCTTATTAAATTATCCATAGATATTTCATTCTCTTGTAAGTAGTATTTTAAAAATTTCAGTTTTCAGTTGTCCATTTCTAGTATATAAAAATAAATCAAATTTTAATGTATCATTCTTATATTTTGCATCTTATTAGTTTTAATAGCTTTTTTGTAGTTTCCTTCTGTTTTTCTATGTACTCGATCATGTCATTTGGCAAAAAATAGTTTTACATCTGCCTTCCAAATCTGAATGCCCTTGATTTTGTTCTCTTGCTTTATTGCTTTGGCTAACACTGATTTAGAATGTTGAATAGAAATGGTAAAAGTAGATGACATCCTTGCCTTATTGCTAGATTTAGGGAGAAAACGATTAGTCTTCTACCTTTAAATATCATATTAGCTGTAGGTATTTGGAGGTGTTTTTTTTAAATCAGATTGAGGAAATTCCCTTCTGTTCTTAGTTTGCTGAGAGTTTATATCATAAGTGGGTGTTGAGTTTTGTCAAAATTTTTTCTGCCTCTACTGAGATGATCATATAGTATTTTTTCTTTGTTCAGTTAAAATGGTGGATTTTATGAATTGGGTTTCAAATGTTAAATCAACCTTGCATTCCTGAAATAAACTTCACTTGGCTGTGAGGTTAAAATTGTTGATTCGAAATGCTGGTATTTTGTTAAAGATTTTTAATTGTTAATGAGGAATATTGGTATATAGTTTTCTTGTTATATCTTTTTTATCTGGTTTTGGTATCAGGGTAATTGCTGACTGTATAACATGAAGTAGAAAGTGTTCTACCAACTTCTGTTTTCCGGAAGAGTTTGTATAGACTTGGTATTACGGCTTCTTTAAATATTTGATAGAATTCATCAGTGTAGCTATCTGAGACTGGGTTTTTCTTGGTAAAAGTTGTAATTACATGAATCAAATTTCCTTAATAGATACAGGACTGTTCTGACTTTTTCTTCTTTCTTGAGTCAATTTTGGTGGTTGCTTTCAAGGAATTTGTCCATTTCATACAAGCTGTTGGATTTATTGACATAAAGTCATTCATAATAGTCCCTTTTTCTTTTAGAATCTGTGGAATTTATAGTATCTTCTATTTTATTTCTGATATTGGTCAGAAGCTTAGGTCATTGATTTTAGACTTTTCCTTTTTTCTTAAACATTTAAAGCTATAAATTTTCCACTGTGCACTGTTTTACCTACTTCCCTCAAATTTTTCATTTTCATTCATTTCAAAATATTTAAAAATTTTCTTTTTGATTTCTTCTTTGGCCTTTGGATTATTTAAAAGTGTTTAATTTCCAAATATTTGCAGTTTTTCTAGATATTTATCTATTACTGATTTCTAGTTTAATTTCATTGTGGTCGAAAAACA
This sequence comes from Choloepus didactylus, assembly GCF_015220235.1. Classification (NCBI taxonomy): domain Eukaryota; kingdom Metazoa; phylum Chordata; class Mammalia; order Pilosa; family Megalonychidae; genus Choloepus; species Choloepus didactylus. The sequence continues at coordinate 29,274,791 of NC_051314.1, read as the reverse complement.
TATTTTATATGATTTCAATAATTTTAACTATTTTGAGACTTCTTTTATAGCCCAACATATAGTTTATTTAGAGAACGTTCCATATGCACATGAAAAGAACATGCATTTTGCTGTTATGGAGTTGAGTGTTTTAGGTTAGTTTGTTTCTGTTTGATAGTTTTGTTTCAGGTTGTCTGTCTCCTCACTGATTTTCTGTCCATTCGTTCTATCTGATATTGAGAGAGAAGTGTTTATGCCTGTGTATTAGGCAGGGCTCTCCAGAGAAACAGAACCAACAGGGCATAGATAGATACATAAGTTTGTGTGTGTGTGTGTGTGTGTGTGTGTGTGTGTGTGTAAATAAAGTGATTAAGAGGAATTGACTCACACAGTCATGACCATGAATGGGGCCTGACATGTCTGAATTCCACTGGGCAAGCCAAGTTGACACATAAAATAACCATTGCAATCTCCAACTATAATTTTGGATTTATCTGTTTCTGCTTTCAGCTCTTGCAGGTTTTGTTGAAAAAAAAAGTATATATATATATATATATATTTTTGGATGCTTTTGAATATCATTTTATATTTTGTCAAATTTTAAACACTTTTGGAATTCTTCCTCCAATTGTTGAATATATTTTGAAGCTATCTTATTAGATGGGTGCACATTAGGATTGTTATATCTTCTAGATGAATTGACAGTTTTATCATTTTGAAGTGCCTCTCTTTATCTTAAAGTCCATTCTGTCTGTTATTAATGTAGAAACTCTAGCTTGCTATATTTTCCCATCCTTTTAAGTCTTCTTTGCCTTTGTATTTAAGTGGGTTTCTTGGAGGAAGCATGTAGTGTGCTCTTGCTTTTTTAATCCAGTTTGATAGTCTCTGCCATTTAACTGGAATTTTAAATCATTTACACTTAATGTAATTATTGGTATGGTTGGATTTATTTTTTTAATTCAGTCTTATTGAGATATATTCACATACCATACAGTCATCCATGGTGTACAATCAACTGTTCACAGTACCATCATATAGTTGTGCATTCATCACCACAGTCGATTTTTGAACATTTTCATTACTTGAAAAAGAAAATAAGAATAAAAAATAAAAGTAAAGAAGAACACCCAAATCATTCCGTGCCCCCCTGCCATCCTCACCCTATTTTTTCATTTAGTTTTTGTCCCCATTTTTCTACTCATCCATCCATACCCTGGATAAAGGGAGTGTGAGCCACAAGGTTGTCACAGTCACACTGTTACACCATGTAAGCTGCATAGTTATACAATCGTCTTCAAGAATCAGGGCTACTGGGTTGCAGTTCGACAGTTTCAGGTATTTCCTTCTAGCTATTCCAATATACTAAAACCTAAAAAAGGATATCTGTATAGCATATAAGAATGCTCTCCAGAATGACCTCTCAATTCCATTCGACATTTCTCAGTCACTGAAACTTTATTGTTTCATTTTGCTTCCTGTTTGGTCAAGATTTTCTCAATCCCACAATGCCAGGTCCAGGCTCATCTCTGGGAGTCATGTCCTGAGTTGTCAGGGAGATTTACATCCCAGGGAGTCATGTCCTACATGGGGGAGAGGGCATTGTGTTTACCTGCCGAGTTGGCTTAGAGAGAGAGAGAAGGCCACATTTAATCAATAAAGAGGTTCTCTGGGGGAGACTCTTAGGCACAGTTATAAGTAGGCTTAGCCTCTCTTTGCATTAACAAGATTCGTAAGGGTAAGCCCCAAGATCCAGGGCTTGGCCAACTAAATTGTTAGTCATCAATGTTTGTGAGAATAGCAGTAATAACCCTGGTGGAGATGTCCAACATTTCTGCTTTTTCCCCAATTTCTCAAGGGGTCCCTGCAAATACATTTTTATTCTCTGCCCAAATTACTTTGGGATGTATTGGTATTTCACACTGACCTGTACAAACCTATCAGATCTCACTTCCTGTTCACGGTTCCGTGTAATTATGGTGTTTGAATAAACTGACCGTACAAGTTAAATTATTTAGTGTGCTACAGAAAGTATATATCCTGCAGATATGGTTGGATTTAAATCTGTTGTCTTGCTGTTCATTTCTTTGCCCTATCTATTCTTTTCTCCTTTTTTCCTTTTTCTGCTTTTTAAAATTTTAACATTTTTATTATGAAATAGATATATAGAAAAGTGATACATTTCAAAATACAGTTTAATAGATATAGAGCAAATTTCAAAGTGTACTATGGGTTACAGTTCCACAGTTTCAGGTATTTCCTTCTGGCTGTTCTAATACACTAGAAACTAAAGGAAATATCTGTGTAATGATTCAGTGGTAATATTCATTTGTTAAATCCTAACTTTTCTGTTGTAACTCCTCCCTCTCATTTGATCATTTTCTCAGTCTTTAGGGATATTTGGGCAATGACCATTCTAATTTCTTCATGTTGAAAAGGGGTGTCAACATTGTGGGGTAGGAGAATGCAACTGGATGATGTTCTGGGAGAGACTGGTACCTCTAAGCTTCAGGGCTTATGTGGCATAGGAACAATCTGGAGATTTTAAGTTCCTGGAAAATAAATTTAATAGGTAAAACTTTAATAGAGTCTTAGATAGAGCCCTTGGATTTCTTTAGGGTTTTCAGGAATACTGTTGGTTGGGGCTTGACATACAGTGGCAATTTGTAATATTTGGCTGAAGGTTGCATAAGAGTAGCCTCCAGGATGAACTGTCAACTCTATTTGAAATCTCTTTGTCACCAAAACCTTATTTTGTTATGTTTCTTTTCCCCTTTTGGTCAAGAAGGCATTGTCAATCATATGATGCCGGGGCCAGGTTCATCCCTGCGAGTCATGTTCCACGTTACCAGGGCAACTTATATCCCTGAAAGTAATGTCCCACGTAGGGAGGAAGGTAATGAGTTTATTTGCAGAGGTTTACTTTGAGAGAGAGAGAGAAAGAGAGAGAGGCCACATCTGAGCAACAAAAAGAGGTTCTCTGGGGGTGACTCTTAGGTGTGTTTGTAAGTAGGCTTAACTTCACCATTGCAGAAAAATAACAGATTTACACAATCACACATAAATTAAAACCCAAAATACCCCATATCCCTTATCACCCCTCCCCCAATTATTTACCCCTAGAACTGGTGTGATACTAGTAAGGTATTGCTGTTACATATAGTCCATAGCATGCAATAAGTAATTTTTCCCAATTACCCCTCTATTATTAACTCCTTGTACAAGTAACATATATTTGAAGTAGTTCATGCAAGAATTTATTTATATTTGTAGTATTAATCAGTGAGATACATGACTTTAAAAAACCCCTTTCAATCATCTTCACCTTCAGTAGGCATATTACTTATAATCACAATAAAGAATTACTGTTGTCTCTATCTGTTCCCAAACATTTAAGATCTACCTCATTAACAAATTGGTACATATTAGCTAACCACTCCCTCTTCTCTAGCTTCTGTCTATTTCTAGGTTCCCTATATTCTACAATTTAAGACTCTGAGTTTACATTTTCTAGGTGGTTCATATTAGTGAAACTATATGATATCCTTTTGTCTGGCTTATTTCACTCAGCATTATGTCTTCAGGTTTCATCCATGTTGTCGTATACTTCAGGACCTCATTCATTCTTACTGCAGCATAGTATTCCATCATATGACTATGCCACATTTTGTTTATCCGCTCATCTGTTGATGGACGCTTGGATTGTTTCCGTCTTTTGGCAATTGTGAATAATACTGCTGTGAACATCAGTGTGAAAATGTCTGTTCATGTCATTGCTTTCATATCTTCTGGTTATATACTAAGTAGCGGAATTGCTGGGTTGTAGGGCAGTTCGATGTTTAGTTTTCTGAGGAATCACCAAACTGTCTTCCATAGCAGCTGTACCATTTTACATTCCCACCAACAGTGAATAAGTGTTCCATTTTCTCCACATCCTGTCTGACATTTATGTTCTCCTGATTGCTTAATAGCTGCCATTCTTGTAGGTGTGAGATGATAATCTCATTGTGGATTTGATTTGTGTTTCCCTAATAGCTAATGAAGATGAGCATCTTTTCATCTGCTGTTTAGCTATTTGTATTAACTCTTCAAACAAATATCTATTCCTGTCTTTTGCCTATTTTAAAATTGGAATGCTTGTCTTATTGTTGTTGAGTTGTAGGATTTCTTTATATATACTGGATATCAAACCCCTATCAGATATATGGTTTCCAAATATTTTCTTCCATCAAGTTGCTGCCTCTTCACCTTTTTTGACAGTCTTTTGAAGCATAGAAGTGTTCAGTCTTGAGGAGTTCCCATTTATCTATTTTTTTCTTTCATTGTTTGTGCTTTCTGTGTAAGGTCTAAGAAGCTACCTCCTATTACTAGGTCTTGAAGATGTTTCCCTGTATTTTCTTCTAGGAGTTTTGTGATTGTGGCTTTTATATTTCGGTCATTAATCCACTTTGAGTTAGTTTTTGTATAGCGTTTGAGGTAGGGATACTCTTTCATTTCTTTGGATATGGATATCCAGTTCTCCCAGCCTCATTTATTGAAAAGACTATTCTGTTCCAGTTCAGTAGATATGGGCCTTGTCAGAAATCAGCTGATCATAGATCTGGAGGTCTATTTCCAGATTTTCAATTCAATTCCATTGATCAGTATCTCTGTCTTGTGCCAGTACCATGCTATTTTAAGCACTGTGGCTTTATAATAAGCTTTAAAGTCAGAAAGTATAAGTCTTCCCAGTTCATTTTTCTTTTTTAGGATGTTTTTGGCTATTTGAGGCCTCTTTCCCATTCAAATAAATTTGAGAACTAGCTTTTCCAAGACTGCAAAGTAGGTTGTTGGAATATTAATTGGTATTGCATTGAATCTGTAGATCAGTTAGGGTAGAATCAACATCTTAATGACATTTAGGCTCTCTGTCAATGAACATGGGATGTCTTTCCACCTATTTAGGTCTTTTCTGATTTCTTTTGGCAACATTTTGTCATTTTATGTGTACATGTCCTTTGCATCCTATTACATTGAATCTGTAGATCAATTAGGGTAGTATTGACATCTTAACAACATTTAGTCTTCCTGTCAATGAACATGAGGTGTCTTTCTACCTATTTAGGTCTTTGATTTCTTTTAGCAGTGTTTTGTCATTTTCTATGTATAAGTCCTTTATATCCTAGATACTTGATTCTTTTAGTTGCTATTGTGAGTGGGATTTTTTTCTTAATTGCCTCCTTGGTTGGGTCATTACTAGTCTATAGAGATGTTACTGATTGTTGCACATTAGTCTTGTATCCTGCCACTTTGCTGAATTTATTAGCTCAAGTAGCTTTATCTTAGATTTCTCAGTATTTTCCAAGTATGGGATCATGTCATCTGCAAATAGTGACAGTTTTAATTCTTCCTTTCCTATTTGGGTGCCTCTTATTTCTTTTTCTTGCCTAATTGCTCAAGCTAGAACTTCTAGCACCATGTTGAATAACAGCAGTGACAGTGGGCATCCTTGTCTCATTCCCGATCTTAGGGGTAAGGCTTTCAGTCTCTCACCATTGAGTATGATGCTGGCTGTGGGTTTTTCATATATGCCCTTTATCATATTGAGGAAATTTCCTTCTATTCCAACCTTTGGAAGTGTTTTTATTGGAAAAGGATGCATTTTTGTCAAATGCTTTTTTTTTTCAGTGTCAGTTGAGATGATCATGTGATTTTTCCCTTTTGATTTGTTAATGTGTTGTATTACATTAATTGATTTTCTTGTGTTGAACCACCTTGCATGCCTGGAATAAACCCCACTTGGTCGTGGTGCTTATTTCTTTTAATGTGTCCCTGGACTCGATTTGCAAGTATTTTGTTGAGAATTTTTGCATCTATATTCATTAGGGAGACTGGCCTGTAGTTTTCCTTTCTTGTAGTATCTTTATCTGATTTTGGTTTTAGAGTGATGTTAGCTTCATAAAACAAGTTAGGTAGTATTCCTTTTTCTTCAAGTTTTTTAAAGAGTTTGTGCAGTAATGGTATTAGTTCCTTTTGAAATGTTTGGTAAAATTTCCCTGTGAAGCAATCTGTCCATGGACTTTTCTTTCTTTCTTTTAATTCAGATTTATTGAGATATATTTACATCATACAGTCATCCACAGTGTACAATCAGTTGTTCACAGTGCCATTATATAGTTGTGCATTCATTACCACAATAAATTTTTGAACATTTTCATTAACACACACAAAAAATAATAAAAATTAAAGTAAAGAAGAACACCCAAAACATCCCATACCCCCATTTCTCCCTATTATTTATTTACTTTCGTCCCCATTTTTCATCTGTCCATGCACTGGATAAGGGGTGTGGGAGCCACAAGGTTTTTGCAATCATATGGTCACACTGTGTAAGCTATATAGTTACACAATTGTCTTCAAGAATCAAGGCTACTGAATTGCAGTTCTACAGTTTCAGCTATTTCCTTCTAGCTATTCTAATACACTAAAAAATAAAAAGGGATATCTATATAATGCATAAGAATAATCTTTAGAATGACCTCCTGACTCTATTTGAAATCTTTCAGCTACTGAAACTTTATTTTGTTTCATTTCTCTTCCCCCTTTTGGTTCAAGAAGGCTTTCTCAATTCTTTGATGCCAGGGCTGAGCTCATCCCCATGAGTCCTGTCCCATGTTGCCAGGGAAATTTATACCCATGTCCCTAGGCTTTTCCTTGTAGGAAGGCTTTTGCTGACTGATAGTATTTCCTTACTTGTGATTGGTTTGTTGAGTTCCTGTTTTTAGGAAATTTTCCTTTTCATGTAAGTTGTCTAGTTTCTTGCTGTACAGTCGTTCATAATATCCACTTACGATATTTTTTATTTCTTCAGGGTCCATGGTAATGATCCCCCTCTCATTTCTGATTTTATTTATTTACATCCCCTCTCTTTTTTTCTTTGTCAGCTTAGCTAAGGGTCCATCAATTTTATCGATTTTCTCAAAGAACCAACTTTTGGTTTTATTGTTTCTATTTTTTTTTAATTTCTGCTTTAATCTTTGTTATTTCTCTTCTTCTGCTTGCTTTTTTGTTAGTTTGCTCTTCTTTCTCCGGTTCCTCCCTGTGAGCAGTTAAATCCTTGATTTTTGCTCTCTCTTCTTTTTTAATATGGGCATTTAGGACAATAAATTTCCCTCTCAGGGTTGCCTTTGCTTTGTCCCATTAATTTTGATATGTTGTATTCTTGCTTTTATTCATTCATCTCCAAATATTTACTGATTTATCTTTCAGTTTCTCTTTGGCCCACTGATTGTTTAACAATGTGTTATTTAACCTCCATATATTTGTGAAAGTCCTGGTTCTTTGGTGGTTATTGATTTACCAGTTCATTCCATTGCTGTCAGAGAAAGTACTTGGATTAATTTCAGTCTTTTAGGAGAGTGTATGACACCAGAGGTAAAGATAGATGATAAAGACTGGGACTGTATAACTTGGTAAAAACTGGAGTGGCCAATGACTGCTACTAAATATACAAATATAAAAATGTCTTTGCATGTGGGAGAGCAAATGAATGTCAACCATGTAGAGTGTTGAAAAAGGGATGGTATTCGGGAGAAAACATAATCAAAGCAAACTGGAGTCTATGGTTAACAGTAACATTGTAATATACCTCCATTAACTGTAACAAAGGCAATATGCCAATGTTAAGTGTATATGAGATGGGGATATAGGGGAGGAATATGGGATTCTTGGTAGTGGTGTTATTTTCTGTCCTTACTATTATAGTGTATTGTATGGCATGTTATCTTTCTTTTTATCATTTTTTTTTATTATTGCTAAAAAAAAAAACCAACAATTTTTCTTGTAGTAATCAATATGTTCAAGTGCTGATTGTGGTGATAAATCTACAACTTTATGATGATACCATGAACAACTGATCGTACACTGTGGATAAATGTATGGTATGTGAATATAACTCTATAAAATCATAGGAAAAAATATATATAGGAGTAAAAGTGTTGGAGAAAACATGGTGAGAGGGATGTACCTATCTACTGTTGATGAGCAGGTAGAATGGTATAGCCTTTCTGAAGGTCAGTGTGTTGGTTCCACAAAAAGTTAAGTGTATGGGGACCATAAGGTCCTGCAACCTCATTATGGGGTATGTCATCTGCAGATCTGAGAGCAGAGACATGAATGGACATTTGCAAACTGGTGTTCATGGAGACAGTAATCATGATTTGCAATGGGTGGAGGTGACCTAAGGTTACATAGACTGAGGTACAGAATGGTGAACTGTGTCGTATGCATACAATGGAACACTGAGCAACTACGAGAAGGGGTGAAGCTGTGAGACACACAATGAGGTGAATGGATCCTGTACACAGTGTTTGAGTGAAGTACGCCAGAAATTAAGGCAAACACTATAATGCCTCACCAATATGGACTAACTACAATGTGTAAACTCAGAATTGAATCTTAGAACATAGCCTAACGTGGACATAATTACTGTAATAGTCTCTAGATTGTAAGCTCTTACAGCCGTCAACTCTATTCCTGAATTGTAATGCCTATCTCTAAACTTTGAGATGCTGATCCCTTAGTGTATAACCTGATTGGTCTCTGGAACAGTGTGTATCTCTGAGACAGCTGAAACTCAGAGCTAGAGCTCGGCAGATATGAATGTCAGTATTAGTGCATATAGCAACTGTTAAAAAAAAAAAAAAAAAAAGCTGAAAAGGAGCCCAGACTTCAATTAGTGATATGAATGAAGCAGATCTGGTTAAGACTAGGGCAAACCAGGCCAAAGGGTAAAGGTTGAAACTGACTGTTTTAAAATTCAACTTCCATATGAGACCAAGGGAAGAGATGTCTATTTGGTGCAGGATCTATATTTTCTAAACAGTGTAACTATACAGTTGGGTTGTTCAAACACCACAATTACATGGAATTTTGAATAGGAAGTGAGATATGGTAGGTTAGTATAGGTTAGAGTGAAATAGTGACACATCCCAAAATAATTTGGGCAGAGAATAAAAAATACATTTACAGCCTCCCCTCACCCCCCCCCACCCCAAGGAACTGGGGGAGGGTGCAGAAGTGTTGGACTTCCTCACCTGGACTGGTGTTGATGTCACAAACATTGGGACTGCCAGTTTGATGTGTCAAGCCCTCGATCGTGGGACTTGCCCTTATGAAGCTCATTACTGCAAAGGAGAGGCTAAACTTGCATATAATTGTGCCGAAGAGTCTTCCCCTGAGTACCTGTTTGTTGCTCAGATGTGGCCCTTTCTCTCTCTAACTGAGCCACCTTGGCAGGTGAACTCACTGCCCTCCCCACTACATGGGACCCGACTCCCAGGGGTGTAAATCTCCCTGGCAATGCAGGATATGACTCTCGGGGATGAATCTGGACCTGGCATCATGGGATTGAGAATATCTTCTTGACCAAAAGGGGGATGCAAAATGAAATGAAATAGTTTCAGTGGCTGAGAGATTTCAAATGGAGTTGAGAGGTCACTCTGGTGGACATTCTTATGCACTATATAGGTAACACCTCTTAGGTTTTAATGTATTGTAATAGCTAGAAGTAAATACTTGAAACTACCAAACTCCAACCGAGTAGTCTGGACTGTTGAAGACGATTATATAATAATGTAGATTACAAGGGGTGACAGTATGATTGTGAAAACCTTGTGGATCACACGCCCTTTATCTAGTGTATGGATGGATGAGTAGAAAAATGGGGATAAAAACTAAATGACAAATAGGGTGGGATGGGGGGATGGTTTGGGTGTTCTTTTTCCACTTTTATCTTTTATTCTTGTTCTGATTCTTTCTGATGTAAGGAAAATGTTCAGAAATAGATTGTGGTGATGAATGCATAACTATATGATTGTACTGTGAACAGTTGATTGTATACCATGGATGATTGTATGGAATGTGAATATATTTCGATAAAACTGAATATAAAAAAAAAAAAGGCATTGAAAAAAAAATTTGTTAAGACCTGTTTTGTGCCCCAGCATATGATTTATCCTGGAGAATGTTCCATGGGCACTAGAGAAGAATGTATATCCTGGTGTTTTTGGGGTAATGATCTATATGTGTTAGGTCTAATTATTTACCGCATTGTTTATGTTCTCTATTTCGTAATTGATCTTCTGTTTGGTTTTGTAACTGTAGAAGAGAGTGATGTATTGAAGTCTCCCACTATTATTGTAGAAACATCTATTGCTCTCTTCAGTTTTGCCAATGTTTGCCACATGTACTTGGGAGCTCCTTGGTTAGGTGCATAAACATCTGTGCTTTTTATTTCTTCTTGGTGAATTGTCCCTTTTATTAATATTTAGTGCCCTTCCTTGTCTTTTATGACATCTTTGCATTTGAAGTCTATTTTGTCTGATTTTAGTGTAGCTATCCCTGCTTTCTTTTGGTTACAGCTTGTGTGGAATATCTTTTTCCATCCTTTCACTTTCTGTCTCTTTTTGTCGCTGAATCTAAGGTGAGTCTCTTGTAACAAGCATGTACGTGGATCATATTTTTCAGTCCATTCTGCCAACCTGTATCTTTTAATTGGGGAATTTAGTCCATTAACATTCAGAGTTGTTACTGTAAAGGCAATTCATGAATCTACCATCTTATCCTTTGGTTTTTATTTGTCCAATCTATTTTTTTCTCATCTCTTTTTATCCTTTAAGTTACCCTTACTAATACTTTTCAATCCTGTGCCCTCTCCAGTCTTGTCTCTCCTTTCTTTTTTTTTTTCAGCTGACAGCACTCCCTTTAGTATTTCTCCCAGGGCAGGTCTCCTGTTAACAAATTCTCTCCACATTTGTTTATTTGTGAAAATTTTGAACTCTCCCTCACTTCCGAAGGACAGCTTTGCTCGATAAAGAATTCTTGGCTGACAGTTTTTCTCTTTCAGAATCTTAAATATATCACTGCCTTCTTGCGTTCATGGTGCCTGTTGAGTAGTTAGAACTTAGTCTTATATGACTTCCCTTGTATGTGGTGAATTGCTTTTCTTTTGCTGCTTTCAGGACCTTCTTCTCTTCAGCATTTGACAGTCTGATTAGTATATGTCTTGGAGTGGGTCTGTTTGGGTTTATTCTACTTGTAGTTTGTTGGTCATTTTTGATTTGCGTATTTATGTCTTTTATTAGGGTTGGGAAGTTTTCCCCAATTATCTCCTCAAATAACCTTCCTAGCCCTTTCTCTTCCTTCTCGGTCACCAATGATTCTTCTATTTGTGCTTCATGTTGTCCATTATTTCCCTGAGATCCTATTCAGAATTTTCCATCTTTTTTGCCATTTCTTTTATTCATTCAAATTCATTTGTCCTGTCCTTTAGTTCACTTTTTATTTATTCTGCTTCTTTAAATCTGCTGTTGTGTTTCTCTAGTAAATTTTTAATTTGATCTACAGTATCTTTCATTTCCTTAAAAGCTGCTGTTTTTCTATTGATTCTCTCAAATTCTTCATGCTCTTCTTCTTTATCCTTTATGTCTTTAGCCAACACATTGAAGTTATTTAGGAGATTTGTAGGAACATCTTTGATTAGTTGTTCCAAATTCTGTGTCTCCTCCAACTTTTTAATTTGGCCATTTTGTTTGGCTGTATCTTCTTGCATCTTCATATGCTTAGTGATTTTTTGTTTATTTCTAGGCATTTGATTATCTTTGTAAGGTTATTTTGAAAGTTGATTTCCATCTCTCATCTAGGATTTTGTAGTTGTGTTGGTTTGTGTTGAAGGTCAAAAAAGCAGTTTGCCAGAGTCCACTTTGCCTGTTTTCCCAGCAGATGGCACTCTTGGGCCACCTCTTCCCCACAATCCTGCCTCTTCCCTGCTTTGGCTGTGTGCTGGGCTGGGCCTCAACCAGGGAACAATCCAATCAAGGCTGCCATTCTCTGTGTGCACTGGAAGTCGCTGATTCTGGGGTTAGGGTGTCACCCTGTGCACCTTGAGTGAGATTCCACCTGTGGGCATAAATGTGTCTGGTGTTTCCCAGGCTCCCATGTGGAAAGGCCTCAGGCTGCGGGATTGAGAGGTACCACTTCCCCAGCCAACAGCCAGCCCAGGAGTGATCTGCTTTTCGTCATCCAGCAAGACCTGGGTTTGTATTAGGGTACTGCTTTGACAGTTGGGTTGTCTGTGTTTCTTGGCCAAAACAGGGTGGGGTTCCCATGTAGGGTGTTTAGACCAACTCTCATGGGCCTGGGATGCGGTCTAGAGAGACTCTGAAAAACCCTGTAATTCCTCTACAGTTTCCAGCCTACTCAGCAGATGGCACTGTTTGGTGGTTTACTCATCCTCAGAAGCTTTGTACCTTCAAGCTCCAGCAGCATCTGAATGGGCAGGGCTGACACTGCAGGGTTCCTGTGCCCTGAGTTAGCCAGCAAAAATCTGACTCAGTGTGGGGCTGTGGAGGATTTCTCCAGCTGCCCCAGTCTGCAGCTGTCCCCCAGGCAAGGATCTGGTCTCCCACTGGTAACACACAGGTAGGGAAGAGGCACCAGGTCCAGGGCTGGAAACACAGTCTCTGTCCACATTTTCTGACTCTTTGTCCCTCACTAACCTGAGCTCTGAAATGTCCTCCCCTGTCCCCTGGGTCCCCAAACAGTTGATTTGGGTAGTCTCTGCCTGGGTGCTTGCTGCTTTTAGTGAAGATTTGAGTTCCCTCCTTGTTCCTCCATTTAGAAAATCCTTCATGCTGCCATTTTGTATTCTGCTCTCCCCAGTGGGTTAAGTCCTGCTGTGCGTCCTTGTAGGCTTGTCCTGGTGCTGTTCTTGTCATAGATTTTACTTCTACATACATATATTATTAACCCACAATATGTTTTTATTATTTTTGCTTTAAATGGTCAGTTTTCTTTTAAAATATAACATGAGAAATCTTTTTATGTACTCATATTTGCAGAACTGTCTGCAAAGGGAGTTTCTGCCTGGTATCTTTCCTTCTGCTTGAAGAACCTCCTTTTAATATTTTTCGTAGGGCATGTCTGCTGGCAACAAATTCTCTTAGATATTGTTTTTCTGAGAAAGTCTGTCAGCTCTATTTTTGAAAGTCCCTCTCCCCCGACCTCAGACTATAGAATTCTAGGTTGACAGTTTCTTTTAGCACTTTTAAGACCTCATTCCGTTGTCCTCTGACTTACATAGCTTCTGATGAGAAAACTGGAGAAATTATCATCTTTGTTTTTCTGTAATTTGCCTGTTTTTTTCCTGCCTGTTTTTATAAGATTTTTCTCTTGGTCACTGATTTTCAATTATTTGATATGATCCATCTAGGCATGGGTTTTGTGTGTGTTTGTTTATTCTGCTTGGGGTTTGTTGAGTTTCTTGCAACACTATTGTTTTCATCAAATTTGGAAAAATTCTAGTCATAATTTTTTCAAACATTTTTCTCTCCTGTCTTTCATTTTGAGAATCCATTTATACATGTTATACCTGTGATGATGTTCTGCAGGTCACTGAGACTGCTCATATTTTTTTTTTTTTTTTCGGTTTTTTACTTTATTTTCAGGTTCCACTAATCCTTTTTTTTTTCTTCAATAATTTTTTTTTTGAAATTTTTATTTATGAGCTCTAGAATTTTTTTGATTATGTCCATGTTTTCCTTTAAATTTGATTGCTAATTCCATAGTCTGTCTTTTTGGGGTCTGTTTTTATTGACTGATATTTCTCTTGATTCCATGGTCACATTTTCTTGCTTCTTGGCATATGTAGTAATTATTAATTGCATGCTATGTATTGTGAATATTGTACCGTTTACTATCTGAATTTTGTGTGTGTGTGTGTCTTCCTTACATGGGTATTGGATTTTGTTCTGATAGGCAGTTAAATAAGTTATGGTTCAGTTTTATTATTCAAAGCTTGCTTTTAGTTTTTTAGGACAAGTTTAGAATAGTTTTACTCTAGGGATGGTTTATCCTCTTACTGAGGCATGGCCCTTCTGTGGTTTCTACTGAATGCCTTTAGTGATCAACTAGGACTCTCTACTCTGGAAAACAGCCCTGTGTGAACTCTGGGCCACAGCTTTCTCCTTGCCCTTTGCCTGACCTAGTAGAGTCTCACACAACACATGCAAATTTTAGTCTTCGATGCAGAATAGCTCCATTGTCATTGAAATTGTCTCCCAAAATTTGCAGCCACTTCAGCTATCCTGAACTTCATTTTGTCTCCTAGCAGGCTGTCTGCTGCTTAGAATTCTGTTCTGTTCTATGTTGTTTGGAATGTGCCTCTAAGCAAAAAGCTGGGGCAATCCTAGAACTTAGTTTGTTAGTGTGCTTTCTCATTGAGACCATAGCTGCTTGTTGTCCAGCATCTGAAAATATTTTTTTTTTGTATACTTTGTCCAGTTTTCTAGATGTTTAAGGTAAGAGGGTAAATTCAGTCTTTGTTCCTACATAGTGGCCAGAAGTTAGAAATAGTATCTTTCTTTTTTGAAATAGTATCTTTAAATGCATAAAATAAAATATATAGCAGTATAAAGAAAATGAATTATTTTGAAATATTTTTCAAAGCATTTTGATAATTGTGAGATGGTAGTATATGTGCTTAATATGTCAAATTACAGGATCTAACATAAGGTCTAATAGCTGCTCTAATTCTCTCTGTATTCTTAACCTGACTCCAAATTAGAAACTGCTGCCTTAAAATTACCTATGTCCCTGAACCATTGAAAAGTTTTCATATAACCCTAGAGATAAAAATGCTCTAAACTGAAGAAGGCTTTCTGTAGACAAGAAAGGCTTTCTTTTAAATTACCAAATGAAAACGTTAGGCCTACCAGTTACTGATCATCAATAACAATTACTGATCATTAAGCTTATAAACAATTACCAATTATTAATAACAATAATCATTAATAACAGTACTAATTATTAATAACAGAGCTGTGTAAAACTTTGTTTTGCTCATTGTTTGGGGCTATTAAGCTTTTCAGACTAAATAATGAAAGTTAAATGCTTAAATGTGTAAATACAAATTACCAGTTTTCCCCCACTCTTTTGTGTTTTTAGGTAACTGTAACTACTCAATATTGCAGCCATGGAGTCCATGCTTAATAAGTTAAAGAGTACTGTTACAAAAGTAACAGCTGATGTCACTAGTGCTGTAATGGGAAATCCTGTCACCAGAGAATTCGATGTTGGTCGACACATTGCCAGTGGTGGCAACGGGCTAGCTTGGAAAATTTTTAATGGAACAAAAAAGTCAACAAAGCAGGTAAGCTTAATTCAGAGTCATATTGGAAAAAATACACATTCGAAGTACCATGAAATGCATGCTTGCATTTTTCTATTAAGAGATGTCAAAAATAATGGGTATTTTAGTCCTCTTGTTTTGTCTTATGAAATTACAGGAAAAAAACAAATGCTTTTAAGCATTCCCTGAATCTCCTAGTTAACAAATGTATTGCTTGTATACCATCTCATCTTATAATTTAATTTTGCTTACTTAATCAAATTAGCATGTCACTTGAGCAAATGAGTATATTATAATATTTAGCCAAAGTGCAGGTTTTAGGATAAAATTTGTTATATTCCTTAAAGTTTTTTTTCATATTTTTCAATAAGTTGTTCACAAAATACCCAGTTAAATTTTTCTAACATTGAGTCTTTTATTTAGTGCATTTTTTTATTCCCTCTTTTATTCTGTAGTCTTGTAGAACATAGACTCCTGTAATATTCTTTTGTGTTTAACCTGATTTTTACCATCAGAAGAAGAGAAATTTGTGGATTTTAATTAATAGTGTGTTTCATGGTATATTTATTCAGAGTTGTTTTAAAACTGTTCTTTTGGATAAGAGTAATTTGAAAGAGTTGCCTTTTTTTTTTTCTTGTGGCTTCACAGACCAACAGATGGTTCTCAGAAATGTGAAGGATCATTAGTGTTAAATTTTACCAACAGCTTTCTGTTGGAATTATTAAAAAATAGAAAAATCCCCAGGTTTAAAAAAATATGTAGAAACATAGTTCTTAAAAAAAAGAAATCATTGTTTCCAAAAGTATTTTTACTTCCCCACAAGTGGAACATACGGATTATAAGAAGTATGGTATTTGTTACTCATACTTCCAGTGATTACCATAATCAAACAGTTGTGAGTATGCATTATTTGCTACTTTTCCAAAGTCAGTTTATTTCAAAAACAAGTATATTAAAGACCAAATTGGCTTTGGTTATCCTTTTGTGAAGTAGCAATCTTGGTCCTATGATAGGTTGCTAGTGTGCGGTTTGTACTGTACACGGTATGGTCTATAAATTTTATTTTTATTGCCATTTAATTGGAAGTCATTAATGAGGTCCAACATTGGTGATATTTTAAAGGACATTTTATGGTCTGTCTTAAATCCTGAGTGATTTAAGTTGTCACTTTTGAACATTGTTTTGTTTTTCAATTCACCAAGAACTTATCAAAAAGTAAGTGGTTATTGAGGCCAAGAAACACATGAAAAAATGTTCAGCTTCACTAGCTATTAGAGACATGCAAATTAAGACCACAATGAGATACCATCTAACACCGGTTCGAATGGCTGCCATTAAACAAACAGGAAACTACAAATGCTGAAGGGGATGTGGAGAAATTGGAACTCTTATTCATTGTTGGTGGGACTGTATAATGGTTCAGCCACTCTGGAAGTCAGTCTGGCAGTTCCTTAGAAAACTAGATATAGAGTTACCATTGGATCCAGCGATTGCACTTCTCGGTATATACCCGGAAGATCGGAAAGCAGTGACACGAACAGATATCTGCACGCCAATGTTCACAGCAGCATTATTCACAATTGCCAAGAGATGGAAACAACCCAAATGTCCTTCAACAGATGAGTGGATAAATAAAATGTGGTATATACACACGATGGAATACTACGCAGCAGTAAGAAGGAACGATCTCGTGAAACATATGACAACATGGATGAACCTTGAAGACATAATGCTAAGCGAAATAAGCCAGGCACAAAAAGAGAAATATTATATGCTACCACTAATGTGAACTTTGAAAAATGTAAAACAAATGGTTTATAATGTAGAATGTAGGGGAACTAGCAATAGAGAGCAATTAAGGAAGGGGGGAACAATAATCCAAGAAGAGCAGATGGGCTGTTTGGCGTTCTGGGGATGCCCAGGAATGACTATGGTCTGTTGATTTCTGATGGATATAGTAGGAGCAAGTTCACAGAAATGTTGCTATATTAGGTAACTTTCTTGGGGTAAAGTAGGAACATGTTGGAAGTTAAGCAGTTATCTTAGGTTAGTTGTCTTTTTCTTACTCCCTTGTTATGGTGTCTTTGAAATGTTCTTTTATTGTATGTTTGTTTTCTTTTTAACTTTTTTTTCATACAGTTGATTTAAAAAAGAAGGGAAAGTTAAAAAAGAAAAAAAAACAAACAAGGAAAAAAAAAAGATGTAGTGCCCCCTTGAGGAGCCTGTGGAGAATGCAGGGGTATTCGCCTACCCCACCTCCATGGTTGCTAACATGACCACAGACATAGGGGACTGGTGGTTTGATGGGTTGGGCCCTCTACCACAGGTTTTACCCTTGGGAAGACGGTTGCTGCAAAGGAGAGGCTAGGCCTCCCTATGGTTGTGCCTAAGAGCCTCCTCCTGAATGCCTCTTTGTTGCTCAGATGTGGCCCTGTCTCTCTAGCTAAGCCAACTTGAAAGGTGAAATCACTGCCCTCCCCCCTACGTGGGATCAGACACCCAGGGGAGTGAATCTTCCTGGCAACGTGGAATATGACTCCCGGGGAGGAATGTAGACCTGGCATCGTGGGACGGAGAACATCATCTTGACCAAAAGGGGGATGTGAAAGGAAATGAAATAAGCTTCAGTGGCAGAGAGATTCCAGAAGGAGCCGAGAGGTCACTCTGGTGGGCACTCTTATGCACACTTTAGACAACCCTTTTTAGGTTCTAAAGAATTGGGGTAGCTGGTGGTGGATACCTGAAACTATCAAACTGCAACCCAGAACCCATGAATCTCGAAGACAGTTTTATAAAAATGTAGCTTATGAGGGGTGACAATGGGATTGGGAAAGCCATAAGGACCACACTCCACTTTGTCTAGTTTATGGATGGATGAGTAGAAAAATAGGGGAAGGAAACAAACAGACAAAGGTACCCAGTGTTCTTTTTTACTTCAATTGCTCTTTTTCACTCTAATTATTATTCTTGTTATTTTTGTGTGTGTGCTAATGAAGGTGTCAGGGATTGATTTGGGTGATGAATGTACCACTATGTAATGGTACTGTAAACAATCGAAAGTACGATTTGTTTTGTATGACTGCGTGGTATGTGAATATATCTCAATGAAATGAAGATTAAAAAAAAAAAAAAAAGTAAGTGGTTATTGAGCATTGATTACTTAAAAAACCATTAATGAGAGCATGAAGTTATGTCAATAACATAAATAGCCAACCTCCAACACTAGCACAGTTGCTTTCATAATCATTTACATAAGGAGAAAACAGAAAACCAAATTTAATAAATTCTGTTTTTCTTATTAAGAAAGGGTAGTATAATAGTGTCTTTGTGCTCTAACCACAAGAGTTCTATGTGCTTGTGTTGATATGAGTAGTTCATATGCTGAGTCATATGCTTTCTAAATGCTCTGATAATGTTAGAGCTTCTGTGTTGCTTATGAGAACCATAGAACATGAGAACCAGGCACAAATAATAGAGTCTCATTGTCAACTGCTGACTCCCAGAATGTGTTCTTAGGAACCTTCACTACATTCCATCCCCCCCCGCCTCCCCCCACCCCCTCCTCCACACATGCTTACTGCTTTGCCAGAGAAGATAGTTTTGGAATACATCAGAACTCTCTGTGGATATGGTTTTGAATTTTCTCTCTTTGCTTCCTTCAAACTGCAGGGTTCAGAACTGAGTATCCTATCTTGACTACTGGCTAATTCTTAAGGAATAGCTAAATCTAACCACCCTTTAATTTCTCCCTTAATTGAAAAGTTTTAATTTTTTTCAATTGCCTCATTTTTATTAAAAAGGAATGAAAGAAAATAGATAATCTAGAACTATACTATCCCATATCATAGGCACTAGCTACATATGGCTATTTAAATTTCAGCTAATTAAAATTAAATTCAGTTCCTTTAGTTGCACTAGTCATATTTCAAGGGCTTAATAGCCACATGTGGGTAGTACTACCATATTGAACTGTACAGAAATAGAGCATTCTATCATCACAGAAGGTTCTGTTGGACAGCTCTGACCTAAAAAAAACATGTGGGTAGAACTGCCATATTGGATGGTGCAGAAATAGAGCATTCTGTCATCACAGAAGGTTCTGCAGGACAGCACTGACCTAGAAAAACTGGGGAAAAAAAATAATGGAAAAGATGACATTTAGAGAATAAGAATTGCATTCTCTATTTAATTTTTAAAATATAAATTTATTTTTAAAAGCTCATGCATTATATACATACAGAATAGTGTATGACTACAAAGGCTGCTAAGATTTAAATAATTTGTAATTAAAAGCACTACATTAATATAGTTTCTGTCCCATCTGTATACCTTTACATCCTTTTGTGTAGAATAATTCTACCTTTTGAAGTTTCTTTTAACTGTCCCATATCAAGTTCAGAGATTTATTTTGGGGGTAGATATTTAGAAATAGATCTGTGTTTATAAATTATGAATATATGTGTGGGTGTGTGTTTGTAAAAATTTGCCTGGTTCTCGGGCTATTTAAGAAAGCATTTCTATCTTTCTTGACACAAGATTGCTCCCAAATAGATACAGTTTATTTTTTAGTAGGCTTATGGTGTCCCACACTTAATATGACCTTTTCTATCTGGTTTTAGAGTTCAGCCCTTTTTTTTTTTTTTTTTTTTTTTTTTAAGTAGGGTAGTTTCAATCTTGTTTTGATTTAAAATTCGTATTTATATATGACTTTTGCCCTGCCTACATCAGGAGCTTTGTAACACTTTGAATTAAATGCCTGTTTCTTTCTATGAAGATAATAAAAATAGTTGATTTAAAAAAAGTTCAGTAATTAACATTTGATTGTTGTTCATATGTTATCTGTGCTATCATTTGTAGGATTGTATAGTCCCTTCTTTATTGCACGATCTACATCGTGTTATCCAGGATTCCGGTAGTCATGCATGAGGACTGCTATTATATATAGACAAAAGCGTAATTAAATTACAATAAATGAAAATTTTTAGATAAAGGAAACCATTGTGTCAAGCTGAATGTGCTTATCAAGTTGCCTAGATTAAAAATGATCATAGACCATCTCTAGTAATTGGCACTTCCCAGTCTCCTACAAAATTAGCTTATTTTAAAGTTAATCTAAATAAAAATTTAGATTTTGTTTTTATGGTTTTGAAGAAGGGATATTATCCCCGAGTCAGATGAAAAATGAAGAGTCTGATGCTGGCAATCACTACCCTTGGCGAGTCATGAAGGGTCTGTAAAATAGAGAATTCAGGGAAAGTCTCTATTTTGGAAAACATCTCTGGGAACTCTGAGAGATAGATTAGAGTACAATCGTGGTTAGGGAATCTTAAACACATTGGGAAACATTATTTGAAATTTCGTTACTGAAATTATCTTGTTTTCAACAGAGTTCAACTTTGTAGTAGGTAAAGTAGCTTTTAAAAATTATAAACTAGGACTATAACAAGAGGTACAGCCTCTATTGTGGCAAATATTACAGTTTTTGAAATAGATAATTTCATCACCTGTTTTGTTTAAAGTAGGCTATTGAGAAAAAAATACATTTTAATAGGTAACTTTTTTTCCCAGTGTATTTTAAAGAATGTACAGTGAATAGACAGTAGAGTATCAAATATTGCTTACCTTTTCTCCTAATTTTCTATAAAAAGGGCCTCAAGTTTTAATTAGAGTTAATGATTGTTGAATCATAAGTAGAAGATATATTGGATGATAGCACTATTTCATCTTTTTTGTATTTTTGAAAATTTTCATAATGAAAAGTTGAAAAAGATTTTAATTCAGGGTGACAATGAAAACCTTTTATCAGTTGCTTATCTTTATTGACCACAAGTAGCAATAAAAATCATCTAAGTGTCTTCTAGGTATAAGATTTTGCTATAGCCTGTGGACAGGCTCTAGAGACATGTAGGATGTGGTTCCTTTCTTCAAGAATTTTGTAATATACCTTAAGGGGATGGGTTTTTACAAAAGTGAGATGTGTTAGCAGAATGGGTAGTAGTAGAAGTAAAACATAAATTAGAAATTAGATGATGATATATTGTAATAAAAGGTTTTGAGGTGCATGATAAGAGTTATCTTATCTTAGGAAGCCAGTCTGAGGCCTAAAGTGTTAGTTAACTAGTCTCACACATTTGTTGAAATTGGTTGATTTTAATTAACTGATTGAAAAAGAAAATATTTTATAAGATAGTTGACGACCTAATCTGACTTAGGTAGTTAGTAATCTTTCATCTTTGATCTAAAACAATAAATGAATATCTGAGAGAATGTTGTGTTTTCTTTTTCTTTATGAACTTTAGTGTTCCTTCTTAAGGATGAAACTGCAAGAGTTCAAGAGAACCATTTCATGTGATTTTTTTTTTTTTAGACTTAAAACATCTTGAACAAAACGAACACTTTTAAATTAGATGCATTTATAAAATGTGTTGTAGCAGATCACTTACTAAAATAAGATTGTACACGTGAATGGTGAGATAGAAACTTGAACTTCTAGGGCATTTGTTTTTAGTTCACATTAATATTACATAATTACCTCCTCATTGTCCTGTGTTTCATAATAATCAAAAGAGCTAAGATTATATGTTTATATATGAGTGTTATTTAGAAATTACACTGAAATTAAATATTAAAGGCGTGTATCATGTTTTTCTGGGGTGTGCTCCATATTTATTGACATTGCATTATTTCTGAAGAGACAGAATGGTGTATTGCCTCAGAAGGTGGTCCCTAGAATTAGACTGCCTGGGTTCAAATATTGTCTTTTTATCTTACCCATTATGAAATCTTAGATAAAACATTTATCCTTTCCACAAAGTCCTTATCTGTAAAGTGAGGAAAATAGTGACTTGTTTCATAGGGTTGCTGTAAGGAAAGAAATAATCCTTGAAAAGTACTTAGCTCATGTTTGATGCATAATAACTGCACAAATATTTTCTATGATTATTGCTGTAAATAGGCAGTTAACTTAGGAACCCCTTTATTTTCAAGATTCTCTAGTAGACTAATACTTCAAACTTTAGCTATAAAGTATATTATAATATTTTCATTCTTTATCTCATTCCTTCTATGACTCTGGTCTGAAAATAACAGTGATCAAGGTTTGAGTTCAAAATCAACATAAATAATAAGTTGCAGGAGTGGGATTCCAGTTTTGCTTTACATAGTTCTAGAACTTGTGTTCTTACATACTGTTTATGTCTCTATGATATGGGAATGGTATTAAGTTTATATCTCATCCTTTGTTTAGCCTAAGGTATTAATGTTTTTATGAAGGTGACAGGGTTACCTGAGAAGGTCTACCTTTTATCTTTCAAAGATGCTTCCTGACCATTGGTCTTGAATGTGCATATCATTGATTGTATGTATCACTGAATCAACAGAAAACTGTCACCAGTAATAGAAAAATAACAGTATGAGTCTTGGTGTTAGTGGTATAACAGTGATAGCTAACATTTGTTTAGTGTTTATAATATGCTGGGCATTGCAATAATTTTTTTTATTATTGTATCATTTACTCTTCATTGATCTTATGAGGTATTCATACTATTAAAAACTTGTCCAAAGTCAACTGGTTAGTTTTAGGAAAATCGACTCAAATTCTCCTCTAGACTATCTGATGCCAATGCCTTGAGTGCTATGCATATACATCCTCTATTATTATAGTCGGTGCCATTTTATTCACAAAAGCTTAGGGAATCGGTTGTTAGAATTAATTGATTTTACAAAATAGTCCCTTTATTTTATTTTTCAGCAACTCAATCCTCTAAAATCCTTAACTTACAGACTATATAGTAAGCCTCTAACTTGAAACAAGTTGTGTTTGAGAATTATGTTGGTTTAGAATTTTGTGATGAATCTCTGTTAGGTGATTAGGTTGCCAGCCTCACTTCTGAGAACAATAATCCTAATGTTGCAAAAATGAAAAACAGAAGAAAATAATTAGAAAAGCAAAGCAGTAAAATGGAAAGATACTGTACTGGATATTCAGAGTTGAGTAACAGTAGATTTAGAGACTTTTGAAAGAGACTGAAAGCCATTAATATTTTTTTCAGAGAATTTTAGAAGACCAGCATTGATTCATTTCCAGTTCTGCTTCTGATTTTATCAGTTTTCTTTGCATTATTAAGGAGATCTAGTATCACTGATGTATTGTTCATGTCAGCTAATAATAGGACTGTTTTTTGACTGAAATATTAATAATGGGTAACTGAATGAGAGCTCTTTTTCCTTGGATAACTGAGAGAATGAAAGAGAGAAGATAGTGAAAGAGGATTTGCATTTTTAATAGTATAAAATAAGCTGTGAATGACTTCCATAAAAGAGGGTTGGGGAACAGCTTCCTGTACTGGTAAGTATCCTCAGTTACTATCCAAAACAAGATGGAGGATGGTGGACAGGATGGAATGAGAGAGTACAGGCAACTCATATGTAAAAGATGCTTTAAAATTAGTTGTGTTTTTTCTTTTTTTATAGACAAGCACTCCCCACCATAAAACTTTTCTTTCAAAAAATGTTTCAAGATTTTGTAGTATACTCTATGAGTAGCATTTTGAATTTTTACACATTTTAACTTTTGTTTGAATTCTGGTTAAATAAGATCTTACTATATAGGGGGACATTACACACGCTTTATGTACCTCTGATATGAGAGTTCAGATTTGGGGATTTTCTCAGAAGACTTCTGGTCTTAAACCTTTAAAAGTATTTAGATTTACTAATCATGAAGAAACCAACTTAGATATCAGAAAAGTATTCCATTGGTATTAAAATTTTCATAGCATTAGTTTTTAGTTATTTTTATTTGTAGACTATTGTGATGTACAAATTTAATTTTATTACTTTTATATATTTCTTGATTAAAATCAGTTACACAATTCTTTTACTAGGAAGTGGCTGTTTTTGTCTTTGATAAAAAGTTGATTGACAAATATCAAAAATTTGAAAAGGATCAAATCATCGATTCTCTAAAACGAGGAGTCCAACAGTTAACTCGGCTGCGACACCCTCGACTTCTTACTGTCCAGCATCCTTTAGAAGAATCCAGGTAAATTTTTATAAAACACATATTTTTACTGAACAAACAGTTAAAATTAACTGGATATTTGAAATCTGTCTAGACAGTGTACTGATACTGAAAAATTCTTATAAACTAAGTGTTGAGTTCTTACAGAAAATTAGTTCTTCCTAAAATTTATTTGCATTGTCTATGCCTATGTCTCTTATGGAAATATTAATACAGGTTTTCTTCACCTTTGCCATGAGTCTGTATTTAAATACCTACTATATGTTCACTATGATAATCAAAATGGAAAACACGAAAGAAATATAGAATACAGTTTTTGCCTGAAATCAGCTGTCCTTTCAGAATTTCTTATCCCCTTTTCATTGGTTCAGTATTTGTTTTGTTTTGAGTGTGTGCCAGGCCCTATTCTAGACCTTTAACCTTCTACTCTGCCCAGTGTGCAGTCCAAAGGCCTCAGTTACTCTACGACTTCCCCAAGGATGTCATGATATATTGCTGAGAATGACAAGAAAATGAAACTCATGCTGTATAATTTTGACTGCTTTATATCTCTTATCATAAATATGTTTCTATTACCCCCTTTTTAATGGATGATTCATAAGAGCACTGTATCTGCTGTCTCTTCTGTAGCACTTGTTTTTGTGAACCATGTATCCCAAAGCAGACTAAGTCTTGTTTTCCACACTTGTCCTGAGCTTTTTTGACTCCATATTTGTTTGTGTTATTTCCCCTGGAGTGTTTTCTACATCTTAGCCATCCCTGTTCTTTTAACTTCTATTTGGTGTCTTATATCTCATAATTACATTTTAGGTCTCCTGAAGAGAAAGGGGCCAATATATTATACTTTTTCTATCCCTTTAACTTCTTTATACTGATTCAAATATCCTAAGACTAGGGATTTAATGGTGGTCATGAATTGGTGATTCAGAAATTACTTTAAGGCATCTTCATTGTTAGGTTGTAAAGATTTTAGTAAGATCAATAAAAAGGGGGATAGTTAGGGACACTTTAGGGAAGGAAAAAATAATTTCCTGTTTTTAATGAATTAATAATGTTGAGATGACATTGGAATTACCCAAAAGTTATGTACTATAGAAAAAGTAATCCAGATGAAAGTCTGGAGTTGGTGAAGTATATGGAAGTGAGTAATATAGGGGCAGTAGTTAAAACCATGAAAAAAAAATGAGTTTTTCAAGAGCATAAGTAAAAAGAGCTGAGTGCTGAGAAGAGAACCTTGAAATACAGAGAAGAAAGAAGAGCCAGTGAAAGAAACAGTAGGCAGTCATGGCGAGAGTAACTCAAAGGAAAGTTTAAGAGGATAGTTAAGGAAGGAATAATATTCTGAGGTGAAGTTTAAGGCAAATGAGATTATTCATGTTAGATGAATGAAGTAGAAAGTGGATAATAGGTGAATAGTGGATAAAGAAGGCCATGGAATTAAATAATAGAGCTCACAACAAATGTTTTTAATGTTGTAATGTAAAAAGAGCAATGTTAACATTTACTATATGACTTCATACTATAAATTTACATAGAAGTTCAGTTTTCTGTTTTTTCCTTCAACTGTGTTCTATGACTTAAACAGGAGAGTGAAAAAAAACTTGCTCAGTAAAGGATAGTAAAGGTGCTGTAGTTTATTGTTGAGGTGGTTGGGAAAGAGAAAGCAATCAAGATTGCAATATAGTCATATTTGTTGAATAAAGATACTAGGAAGCTGAATTTGGAGATACTAAAAGGGTGGAAATAAATGACTGGTGAGTAGCTGTGGTGTGGTCCTTTAGAGGATATAACCCACTGGAATGTGATGTTCATAATGATGGAAATGAATATCCAGGAAACATCATAGAGCCTTGAAATTGAGGCATAATTATATGGATATTGACTTGACCAAGAATGATTTGTGGATAAGGACAAGGGCTAAAAAAAAAAAAAAAAAGAAAAAAAGAGGGTTACTAAAATAAATGAATCCTGGGAATCATAGGAAACAGTAGAAAAGATTTAAGAGTATTTCAGCAGTTTTCCTCCTGTACAGGAACTCCGTACCTGAGCGCTTCATCATTGTAACACTTATTGATTGTTAATATGTATCATTTCCTGAATTTATAAATTTTATACATCAAAGAGCAGTAACTTAAAAAAAAATTTAAACTGTGACACCTTTAAAAATAATACGTAAAATAGATAAAAGCAAAGATGCTCTGAATGAAGTGGACATGGTACCTGGAGCTATGCCCTGTTGGCCTCTTCCTGACTCTTGTTCCAGAGGTGTCTGTAGGAAATTTTAATGTTCCTTTGAGTGTGTTCTGAAAATCACAGTGTTAGTGGGGAAATATCATAGGTATAATGTAGCAATATTTCAAATTAGTTCAGTAGTTTTCCAAAAAGTATCAATCATTTGAAAACCATAGTTGAAATAATGTCTTATTTCCTGACTTCTTGAATTAAAAAAAATGTATCTCAATGCCATAATACTTAAATTTAAAACATTGAATGATTTATCCAGTATATTCATATACAAAGCTTCCTGACCTTCCTCTGTTAAAGTATATTATATTTTTAATGAAATTAATGAGTCTAAACTAGTTACCTTCATGTTGGTAGCTTAATAGGATCATTAATATTTTATATGTATTTGATTTTGATCATGTGGAAAAATGATAGTAAATAGCTATTTTTCTTTTTTAAAACAGGGATTGCTTGGCATTTTGTACAGAACCAGTTTTTGCCAGTTTAGCAAATGTTCTTGGTAGCTGGGAAAACCTACCTTCCCCCATACCTCCAGACATTAAAGATTATAAACTTTATGATGTAGAAACCAAATATGGGTTGCTTCAGGTACGTATTTTTATTCAACATGTAAAAAGACTTTTTTTCTTTAAAATTGTTTTTGGCTTTTTCAGACGTATTAGTCATATAAACTACTTTATGCAAACCTTTGGGATCTCTTCGATAATTTAAAAATTATTTCTGTATTCTACAATTTTTTTCTACAGTTTAATTGTTGGATTTAAATTACATTTTCAATATGTGGAACTGGTGGAATTGGTACTTTGAGGGAGGGGAATTGTATGGCTGAACAGTGGGGCAGTTCCCTTTCCTTCTTTTGAATTTTAAACTGTGTGAATATATATCATAATCAGAACATCAAATTGAAATAAAAAATAAAGTAATAAAATTTTAAAATTATGTCTTTAAGGGAATTATTTAGTAGATGTCAATAAGTGTTGTTAGCCTTTTTTATATGTCTTCTTTTTCTGACTTTTCTTGCTTATCAAAATAAGACTTTCAGCTTTATAGAGTAAATTTATGTAGTAGACCTGGAGCTATGCCCTGTTGGCTTCTTCCTGATTCTTGTTCCAGAGGCAACTGTGAGAAATTTGAATGTTCCTTTGAGTGTGTTCTGAAAATTATAGTGTTAGTGGGGAAATATCATAGGCATGATGTAATATTTCAGGTTGGTTCAATGGTTTTCCATAAATAATACCAATTATCTGAAAAGCACAGTTGAAATAATATCTTATTTCCTGACTTCTTGAATTTAAAAATTCAAGAACACTTAAATTTAAAAGATTGAAACATTTATCCATTGTAAATGTCAACAGTTTGTTTTTTATTCATTGGGATTTTTTCCAGTTTTGGCTGTTCCAAGTAAAGCTGCTGTGAACATTCTTGTACAAGTTTTTGTATGGACATATGCTCTCATTTCTTTTGAGTAAATATCTGGAGTAGAATGGCTGGGTTGAATGGTAGATATATGTATAACTTCTTAGGAAATCGAAAAACTTTTCCAAAGTGATTACACCATTTTACATTCCCATCAGCAGTTTATGAGTATTCATTTTTTTCACATCTTTGCTAAAACTTGGAATGGTTGGTTTTTTTAATTTTTGTTATTCTAGTAGATGGGCAATGATATCTCATTGTGGTTTTAATTTGCATTTCCCTGATGAATAATGATGCTGGGTACCTTTTCACATATTTATTTGCCATCCAAGTATATTTTTTGGCAAAGTGTCTGTTTAAATCTTTTGCCCATTTTTTTGAAAGGATTGTATGTTTCCTTATAATTGAGGATTTTTTTTCTTTTGAAGTTTTAATTTAAGTTATAGTATTAAGTCAACAGAATAAAAATATATCACAATTCTTTAGTTTGCGTACATAATTGTCATTTTTAAAGTTCTGGGTTCATCCTGTTTTTAATTTTAAATAAAATTTTAAATAAAATTAAAATTTTTAATTTTGAAATTTGATTTAATTTTAGGTAAGCCAGAAGGTAATTATAATTTCTCAGTCCAACTTAAAGAGCATTCCCCAAAAGGTATTCTCTTGGTCTTTGAATGTTTCTATCTGCAAACTCAATAGTAGAGTCAAGTAAAATCTGACATGTCACCATATTCTAAGGGTTTTCAAAATTGAGAAACTTATATGCAATAAATATTTATTAAATTGAAGTGAATTGACAATCACCATTAATTGCACCATTACTAACAACCCAATCTCCTATTGTTTTTCAACATTCTGGTGACACAATTGGCTGGGATGTTATATTCAAGTTGGTGAGCTCCTTGGAAGCAATAGTAGTGTCCTTTGGAGTAGAAGACTGCATCGATTTTAGGTCCAATTCCGGAAAGTTGTTGATAATCAATTTGGGATTATCAGGGTCCATGAGTTGTCTCCTCTCATCATACCTCCAATACCAGTTATCTACAAAGAAGTGGTTCTTGTAGAGAAGTGGGTTAAAAATGGCAGCATCAATTTTGTTTTAGAGTCAGGGAAACGCAAATAGTATATGCTCTTGGGGTAGTTTGGATGTGTTCTTAAGTTGCTGATTAACCAGTACCTGTCATCTTTAAAAAGAAAAACTTCATTTCTGTCTCCAATTTCATAAGCAGCTTGAATACCAGATGGCAAAGTTGGCCATAAGTTAGAATTAAACTAACACTGATCTTAGGTGTCTCAGCATGCTTCCACCAGAAGAACCTGTCTTTAAAGAAAAAGATTTTATTTCCAGTTGTAGTGACGCATTGAAACTCAAATTGGTGTCACAGGTAGACAATTCTGTACCATCAGGCTCTGACATGAGTTGGTGCTGTTCTGGGCCTCTATAGAGGAACTGAATGCCATGTATGTCATCAATAGAGAGGCTAAATGTGTTGGGGTCAACGTAACTATAGGTGGGAAACATTATGGCCCTTGGGTCGTTAGAATCGTCAAGACCCAAGGAATAGACAATCTCATGAACTGCAACAAAAAACAAGTTTATGCCACTGGAGTTTTTAGTCTAGATCTCTTCCTCATCAAAATTGTACATCTCCTCCAATACCAGCTCCAGGTCCAAAAACATGGGCTAAAACTCCGCTTTTTCCATCAGAAGGATAGATACCTCCACAAGCTCCACGTGAAAAAGAGGTCATAATGTCAGATTTGCCTGCATTAATCTTTCTGAATTTCAGGGGAGTTACATCACTCCATACTTGAAAAGCCACCTGGATGGCATAGTCAACATCTGCATATGCCAGGTCAGGAGTGTAATTGTTGATTCTGTAGGTGATATAATGTTTCTTCCATGGTGGCCCCCTCTCATTGTCTTGAGATGTTGAATATTTGGCACTCCACATTGGGGTGCGTGCATCATTGCCAGAATAGATGTGTCCAGTTTCCAGTCACTTTTAACCCCAAGAACTGCTGGATTTTACTCTGTGTGAGGTTCCCATTGGCTTTTTTTTTCATCATTGGAAGTCTTTCCATGTGAAAATCATAAAAGGCTCCCAAGTACCTTTGGGCAAACACCACATCATTTTCTTCTGTGTTTATATCTCTGGTCAGGGGAACTGATCCAGAAGCAGTAACTTGCAGGACCAGAATCAATAGAAGAAACTTCATTATAAACTTCTCCCTAATGGTTTAACCCAATTTACTCTGTTCCTTTTCAGTTAATTGAGTTTTGAGTGTTCCTTATATATTCTGGATACAAATCCTTTGTCAGATACAAGATTTGCAAATGTTTTTTTCCCAGAGTATGGCTTACCTAGTCGTTTTTTAACTGTCTTTTGAAGAGCAGAAGTTTTAACTTTGATGAAATCCAGTTTGTTTATGTAGTTTTCCATGGATTGTGCTGTTGGTGTCATATCTATGAAATCTTTGCCTAACTCAAGGACACAAAGTGTCCTCTTACATTTTCTTTTAGAAGTTTTATAACTTTAGGTATTACTTTTAGCTTTATGATCCATTTTGACTTAAGTTTGCACATGGTGCATTTTATCCAAGTTGTTGAATTTACTAGTATAAAATTATTTGTAGTGTTTCTTTTTCATCCTTTTCATATCTTTCATATCTGTAGAATTTTTATTGATGCCACCTTTTTCATTCTTGATATTGTTAACTTATATCTTTTTTTTCTGTCAGTATGACTAGAGGCTTATCAATTTTACTGCTTTTTTCAAAGAACAGTGTACTGTGGCTGCTGTAACAAATCACCTCAAATTTCGTGGCTTAAAACAACAGAAATTGTTTAGTTTTCAAATTTAATTACATCGTGGTTAGACAATACACTTCATATGACTTGCATTTTTAAAAACTTATAAGTCTTATTTTATGGCCCAGAATATGTTATATATTGCCGAGCAAATGTAGGACTCACCTGGTTTGTTTCCCATCTGTCAAGTATCATTGTCCTTTGTTGCCTGATTGTACAGTGTCTTCAAAGCTCTTGTTTCTTATGTCTGTGTTTTGGTTATTTCACTTGGGGGGTGATAAATCTGGTTCCTGTTACTCCATCTTTGTCAGTAAAGTCGAGGTCATTCATTTTTATTTTTAAAACATTTTATTGAAGTTAAAACAAAAAATAGTGCACAAATTATAAATGTAGAACTCAGTGAATTATGTTAACACACCCGTGTTAACTCCCACCTGGGTCAAGAAAGAAAACATTATTCAGCATCTCAGAAGCCCAACATTGTGAAATTTATCAACATTGTTGGGTGTAATTGTAATATTCCATTTCATGTATATACTGCAAATTATCCATTCTATTGATGAAGGACATTGTATTGTTTTTAGCTTTTGGTTTTTATAACACATCAATAAACATTTTTTTATAATTAAAAATTTTCCAAAATTTACAAGCACTATATTCCTACCAAACATCAACTCCTCCTTCCCCTATCCAGTCATCCCTTATAACCTCTAATCTACTTTCTGTGTCTATGAATTTTCTATTTCTAGAGATTTTGTATATATAGAATGGTACAGTATTTATCCTTATGTGCCTTGCTTGGTTCACTTAACATAATGTTTTCAAGGTTCTTCCATGTTTGCAGCATGTCTCAGAACTTCATTCCTTCTTATGGCCAAAGAACATTCCATTGTATGTATTTACCACATTTTGTTTATCCATTTATTTGTTGATGGACATTTGGATTGTTTCCACCTTTTGGCTATTGTGAATACTGTTGCTGAGAACACTGTTGTACCAGAATCTGTTTGAGTCTCTGTTTTCAATATCAAGTGTATACCTAGGAGTGGAATTCCTGCGTCATGTAGTAAATTCTGTTATTTAAGAATTGCTATACTGCTTTCCACATTGGAAGCACCATTTTATATTCCCACACATTTTCTGTGTGTCTTCTTATGGTCATGCATATGCAGTTCTCTTGAGCATATACCTAGGAGTGGAATTGCTGTGTTGTAGGATTTGTTCAACTTAAGTGTATGATACCACACAGTTTTCCAAAGTGTACCGTGCTCTCACTTCCTAATACTTGGTATTGTAGGCTTTGAAATTTTGTAAAATTTCAATTTTGTTTAAAGAATCTCACTGTAGTTTTAGTAAGTATTTCTCTGATGACTCAAGATTGAGAACCTTCTCAAAGGTATATTAACCATCCCTGTATCTTTTGTCAAGTGCCCCTTCAAATCTCCTGCAGATTTTTCTCTTGGGTTGTCTATCTTAGTGATACCTAGGTATTAAATGTTCTGGAGATGAGCCTTTGTCTCATTAATTTTATAGTTTTATTTATATTAGTTATGTAGTTTATGTATATTGCCTTCACTCTCGTTATGATGTCTTTTGATGAACAGAAGTTCCTAGTTTTATTATTGTCCAAGTTATCAGTGTTTTTCTTTATGTTTTCTGTGTCCTATTTAAGAAATCTTTGCCTACTCGAAGATTATTAAGATATTCTGTATCATCTTATGGAAACTTAATTTTATCCTTTATATTTAGATTTATAATGTACATGGAATTGATTTTGTCAGTGGTAAGATATAGAACTTTTTTTTTTAAACTTCCTTTTTACACAAATGAAATTTTCATATGTGTTTGGACTCCACATTTTGTCTTAATTACTGTAGCTTTATAATAGTTCTTGCTGCTCAGTACAGTAAGTCATCCCAACTCAGTTTGCTCCTTCAGTTATCTTTTTCTTCTTCAGTCAGTTTTGGTAAGTTATTATTTCCTAGAAATTTGTATATTTCTTCTACATTTCTAAGTTAATTGCCATGAAGTGGTGCATAGCATCATCTTAAGATCTTTTAAATGTCCATGAATTTTGAAATGATGTCTGTGCTGGTTTGAATGCATTATGTCCCCCAGAAAAAGCCATATTCTTTGATGCAATCTTGTGGGGCAGACATATTAGTGGGGATTAAGTTGGAACATTTGGATTAGGTTGTTTGCATGGAAATGCGTCCCACCCAACTGTAAGTGATAACTCTGATTAGATATTTCCATGGAGGCGTGGCCCCACCCATTCAGGGTGGGACTTGATCAGTGGAGCCATATAAATGAGCTGACAGACAGAGGGAACTCAGTGCAGCGGATAGTGACATTTTGAAGAGGAGCTACAGCCAAGAGGGACACTTTGAAGAAAGCACAGGAGCTGCAGATGAGAGACAGTTTGAAGAAGGCCGTTGAAAGAGACTCTTGCTCCGGAGAAGCTGAGAGAGGACAAATATCCCAAGTGCAACTAAGAGTGACATTTTTGAGGAACTGCAGCCTAGAGAGGAATGTCCTGGGAGAAAGCCATTTTGAAACCAGAACTTTGGAGCAGACGCCAGCCATGTGCCTTCCCAGCTAAAAGAGGTTTTCCGGACACCTTTGGCCATCCTCCAGTGAAGGTACCTGATTGCCGATGTGTTACCTTGGACACTTTATGGCCTTAAGACTGTAACTGTGTAACCAAATAAATCCCCTTTTATAAAACCCAGTCCATCTCTGGTGTTTTGCATTCTGGCAGCCTTAGCAAACTAGAACAGTGTCCCTCTGTTCAGTGATTGCGCTGGTGTTTTTTTGATATTTCTCTTTTTTGGGATTAGTCTTACTAGGGGAATATTTTATTAGTCTTTCCAAAGAATTGACTTTTGGCTTTGTTGATCCTCTCTATTTAGGGTTTGTTTTCTGTTTTGTTGATTTCTGTGCTTCATTATTTCTATTCTTCTACTGTCCTTGGTGTTTATTTGCTGTTTCTTTTTTCCTGAGATAGATGTTTCTATCAGATTGAAAGTCATTATTTTCAAATATATGCATTAAATATTATAATTTCTTTCTAATCTTAACTTTAGCTGCATCCCATCAATTTTTTGTTAGTTGTAATTTCATTATCATTTGTCCAAAATATTTTCTTATTTTTGTGGTGATTTATTTGACTCATGGTTTATTTAGAAAAGTGTTTCTTAATTTTCAAACATCATGCTCAGAGAACAGCACTACCATGATTTCAATTCTTTCAGATTTGGACATTTGATTTATGGCCCAGCATTCAGTCAGTTTTTGTAAATATTTCTTTTGTTCTTAAAAAACGTATTTTGTAATTGTTCATTGTAGTCTTCTGTATGTGTCAGGTCAAGTTTATTATTCTATTTGAATTTTCTATATCTATACAGATTTTCAAATGCTTGTTTTATCAGTCACTGAGAAATGTCTTTCATTATCATTGTAGATGTATCTGTGTCTTCTATGAGTTCTATCAATTTTTGCATTATATATTTTACAACTATATTAGGTACTTTCAAAATAAACATTATCTTCCTAATTAAAATTTTTATCATTTTGAAATATCACTCTATCTCTACTGATGGTTTTAACCTTAAAGTCTTCTTTTTCTGACACTAATATAACTACCACCTTTCTTCTGGTTAGTGTTTGAATGGTAAGTTTTTTCCACATACTTATACATTCAACCTTCTTTTTTCTGTTATCTTAGTTACATTTTTTAAAGTAGCATATAGAGTTTGGTTACCCAGCCTAATATTATGTCTAAATTGGAGCATTAAGGCCATTGACAGTAGGTCTACCATTAAACAGTTTACTTTTTACTTGCCTTGCCTTTACTGTGTTACTTTGTCTCTTTTATTTTCTTCTTTGGGATTATTTATTTTTTATTATTCATTTTGCCATTATCCATTCTCTTGGTAGTTATACATTCTTTTACTATTCTGTTATTGATTACCCTAAAGATTATTATAACATCTATCTTTTTTTTTTTTTTTAATTCAGTTTTATTGAAATATATTCACAAACCATACAGTCATCCATGGTATACAATCAACTGTTCACAGTATGATCATATAGTTATGCGTTCATCACCACAATCTATTTCTGAACATTTTCCTTACATCAGAAAGAATCAGAATAAGAATAAAAACTAAAAGTGAAAAGAGAATACCCAAACCATCCCCCCATCCCACCCTATTTGTCATTTAGTTTTTACTCCCATTTTTCTACTGATTTTTTTTCAATTTTTTAACTTTGTTTATCAAAAAATTAAAAACAAACAGGCAAACAACCACCAAAACAACCCCACAACATTTCAAAGAAAGCAATGGATTAAGGAAAACAAATAACCTAAAATAACTACTTTGCTTCCAATATGTTCCTACCATACCCCAAGAAAATTAATAAACCATGTCCAAACAGAGGAGTAAGAAAAACAAATAATCTAAAATAGCTACATTGCTTCCAACATGTTCCTACCATACCCCAAGAAAGTTAACAACCCCTAAGAAAACAAAGGAATAAGAGAAAAAAGAAACCTAAAATAACTCTATTGCTTCCAACATGATCTTACTATATCCAAGAAAGTTTACAAACCATAATCATTCCTGAGCATTCCCATAACATTGAGATTACCCTCCATAGTTTATCTGTTCTTATTAGATTATCATTCCCCCTCCACTAATTGGTATCTCTAGGTCCCCTACATTCTACAGTATAAAACATTGTACATTTTTCACAGAATTCACATTAGTGGTAACATACAATATCTCTCTTTTTGTGCCTGGCTTATTTTGCTCAGCATTATGTCTTTTTTTTTTTTTTTTTAATCTTCATTTTATTGAGATATATTCATATACCACACAGTCATACAAAACAAATCGTACTTTCGATTGTTCACAGTATCATTACATAGTTGTACATTCATCACCCAAATCAATCCCTGAGGCCTTCATTAGCACACACACAGGAATAACAAGAATAATAATTAGAGTGAAAAAGAGCAATTGAAGTAAAAAAGAACACTGGGTACCTTTGTCTGTTTGTTTCCTTCCCCTATTTTTCTACTCATCAATCCATAAACTAGACGAAGTGGAGTGTGGTCCTTATGGCTTTCCCAATCCCCTTGTCACCCCTCATAAGCTACATTTTTATACAACTGTCTTCGAGATTCATGGGTTCTGGGTTGTAGTTTGATAGTTTCAGGTATCCACCACCAGCTACCCCAATTCTTTAGAACCTAAAAAGGGTTGTCTAAAGTGTGCGTAACAGTGCCCACCAGAGTGACCTCTCGGCTCCTTTTGGATTCTCTCTGCCACTGAAGCTTATTTCATTTCCTTTCACATCCCCCTTTTGGTCAAGAAGATGTTCTCCGTCCCACGATGCCAGGTCTACATTCCTCCCCGGGAGTCATATTCCACGTTGCCAGGGAGATTCACTCCCCTGGGTGTCTGATCCCACGTAGGGGGGAGGGCAGTGATTTCACCTTTCAAGTTGGCTTAGCTAGAGAGACAGGGCCACATCTGAGCAACAAAGAGGCATTCAGGAGGAGGCTCTTAGGCACAACCATAGGGAGGCCTACCCTCTCCTTTGCAGCAACCGTCTTCCCAAGGGTAAAACCTGTGGTAGAGGGCCCAACCCATCAAACCACTAGTCCCCTATGTCTGTGGTCATGTTAGCAACCATGGAGGTGGGGTAGGCGAATACCCCTGCATTCTCCACAGGCTCCTTAAGGGGGCACTACATCTTTTTTTTTTCCTTGTTTGTTTGTTTTTTTTTTTTAACTTTCCCTTCTTTTTAAAATCAACTGTATGAAAAAAAAGTTAAAAAGAAAACAAACATACAATAAAAGAACATTTCAAAGAGACCATAACAAGGGAGTAAGAAAAAGACAACTAACCTAAGATAACTGCTTAACTTCCAACATGTTCCTACTTTACCCCAAAAAAGTTACCTAATATAGCAACATTTCTGTGAACTTGCTCCTACTATATCCATCAGAAATTAACAGACCATAGTCATTCCTGGGCATCCCCAGAACGTTAAATAGCTTATCTGTTCTTCTGGGATTATTGTTCGCCCTTCCTTAATTGCTCTCTATTGCTAGTTCCCCTACATTCTACATTATAAGCCATTTGTTTTACATTTTTCAAAGTTCACATTAGTGGTAGCATATAATATTTCTCTTTTTGTGCCTGGCTTATTTCGCTTAGCATTATGTCCTCAAGGTTCATCCATGTTGTCATATGTTTCACGAGATCGTTCCTTCTTACTGCCGTGTAGTATTCCATCGTGTGTATATACCACATTTTATTTATCCACTCATCTGTTGAAGGACATTTGGGTTGTTTCCATCTTTTGGCAATTGTGAATAATGCTGCTATGAACATTGGCGTGCAGATATCTGTTCGTGTCACTGCTTTCCGATCTTCCGGGTATATACCGAGAAGTGCAATCGCTGGATTCAATGGTAACTCTATATCTAGTTTTCTAAGGAACTGCCAGACTGACTTCCAGAGTGGCTGAACCATTATACAGTCCCACCAACAGTGAATAAGAGTTCCAATTTCTCCACATCCCCTCCAGCATTGTAGTTTCCTGTTTGTTTAATGGCAGCCATTCTAACCGGTGTTAGATGGTATCTCATTGTGGTCTTAATTTGCATCTCTCTAATAGCTAGTGAAGCTGAACATTTTTTCATGTGTTTCTTGGCCATTTGTATTTCCTCTTCAGAGAACTGTCTTTTCATATCTTTTGCCCATTTTATAATTGGGCCGACTGTACTATTGTCATTGAGTTGTAGGATTTCTTTATATATGCAAGATATCAGTCTTTTGTCAGATACATGGTTTCCAAAAATTTTTTCCCATTGAGTTGGCTGCCTCTTTACCTTTTTGAGAAATTCCTTTGAGGTGCAGAAACTTCTAAGCTTGAGGAGTTCCCATTTATCTATTTTCTCTTTTGTTGCTTGTGCTTTGGGTGTAAAGTCTAGGAAGTGGCCACCTAATACAAGGTCTTGAAGATGTTTTCCTACATTATCTTCTAGGAGTTTTATGGTACTTTCTTTTATATTGAGATCTTTGGTCCATTTTGAGTTAATTTTTGTGTAGGGGGTGAGGTAGGGGTCCTCTTTCGTTCTTTTGGATATGGATATCCAACTCTCCCAGCCCCATTTGTTGAAAAGACCATTATGACTCAGTTCAGTGACTTTGGGGGCCTTAACAAAGATCAGTCGGCCATAGATCTGAGGGTCTGTCTCCGAATTCTGAATTCGATTCTATTAATCTATATGTCTATCTTTGTGCCAGTACCATGCTGTTTTGGCAACTGTGGCTTTATAATAAGCTTCAAAGTCAGGGAGTGTAAGTCCTCCCACTTCGTTTTTCTTTTTTAGAGTGTCTTTAGCAATTCGAGGCATCTTCCCTTTCCAAATAAATTTGATAACTAGCTTTTCCAGGTCTGCAAAGTAGGTTGTTGGAATTTTGATTGGGATTGCATTGAATCTGTAGATGAGTTTGGGTAGAATTGACATCTTAATGACATTTAGCCTTCCTATCCATGAACATGGAATATTTTTCCATCTTTTAAGGTCCCCTTCTATTCTTTTAGTAGAGTTATGTAGTTTTCTTTGTATAGGTCTTTTACATCTTTGGTTAAGTTTATTCCTAGGTACTTGATTCTTTTAGTTGCTATTGAAAATGGTATCTTTTTCTTGAGTGTCTCTTCAGTTTGTTCATTTCTAGCATATAGAAACATTACTGACTTATGTGCATTAACCTTGTATCCCGCTACTTTGCTAAATTTGTTTATTAGCTCTAGTAGCTGTATCGTCGATTTCTCAGGGTTTTCTAGATATAAGATCATATCATCTGCAAACAATGACAGTTTTACTTCTTCTTTTCCAATTTGGATGCCTTTTATTTCTTTGTGTTGCCGGATTGCCCTGGCTAGCACTTCCAGCACAATGTTGAATAACAGTGGTGACAGCGGGCATCCTTGTCTTGTTCCTGATCTTAGAGGGAAGGCTTTCAGTCTCTCACCATTGAGTACTATGCTGGCTGTGGGTTTTTCATATATGCTCTTTATCATGTTGAGGAAGTTTCCTTCAATTCCTACCTTTTGAAGTGTTTTTATCAAAAAAGGATGTTGGCACCACAGACCCACCCTACAAGCAGGGCAAAAGGAAATTCTTCAGATTGAAAGGAAAGGACACCAGACACAGGATCAAAGCAGCATAAAGAAATAAAGACCCCACTAAAGTTGCTCCTCCAGGAGGGTGGGTAGAAAGCCAGGAACTGCGTGGACTGGACACCACAGAGCAATCTGTCTTTGGGCATACTTCATACAACACTCATGAAAACGTGGAACTGCTGAGATCAACGAAATCTATAGACTGAGACCAGACACCGGAGACTCTGAGAGCAGCCAGCCCAGCGGAGAGGAGACAGGCATAGAAAGGGAACAACACGAAAAACTCCAAAATAAAAGCAGAGGATTTTTGGAGTTCTGGTGAACACAGAAAGGGGAAGGGCGGAGATCAGGCCTTGAGGCGCATATGCAAATCCCGAAGCAAGGCTGATCTCTCTGCCCTGTGCGCCTTTCCTTAATGGCCCTGGTTGCTTTGTCTATTAGCATTTCAATAACCCATTAGATCTCTGAGGAGGGCCGTTTTTTTTTTTTTTTTTTTTTTTTTTTTTTTTTTTTTAAATCCTTTTTGCTTTTTCTAAAACAATTACTCTAAGAAGCTCAATACAGAAAGCTTCAAAGAATTGAAATTTGGGCACGTCAAATCAAGAGCAGAACTAAGAGAGCTCTGAGACAAAAGGCAATAATCCAGTGGCTGAGAAAATTCACTAAACAACACAACTTCCCAAGAAAAGGGGGGTGTCCGCTCACAGCCACCATCCTGGTGGACAGGAAACACTCCTGCCCATCGCCAGCCCCATAGCCCAGAGCTGCCCCAGACAACCCAGTGTGACGGAAGTGCTTCAAATAACAGGCACACACCACAAAACTGGGCGTGGACATTAGCCTTCCCTGCAACCTCAGCTGAATGTCCCAGAGCCGGGAAGGGGGAGCAGTGTGAATTAACAGAGCCCCATTCAGCCATCATTTGAGCAGACTGGGAGCCTACCAACACAGCCCAGCAGCCCAGAACTGCCCTGGGGGGACGGCACTCACCTGTGACATAGCACAGTCATCCCTCAACAGAGGACCCGGGGTGCACAGCCTGGAAGAGGGGCCCACTTGCAAGTCTCAGGAGCCATACGCCAATACCAAAGACTTGTGGGTCAGTGGCAGAGACAAACTGTGGCAGGACTGAACTGAAGGATTAGACTATTGCAGTAGCTTTAAAACTCTAGGATCATCAGGGAGATTTGACTGTTAGGGCCACCCCCCTCCCCGACTGCCCAGAAACACGCCCCACATACAGGGCAGGCAACACCAACTACACACGCAAGCTTGGTACACCAATTGGGCCCCACAAGACTCACTCCCCCACTCACCAAAAAGGCTAAGCAGGGGAGATCTGGCTTGTGGAGAACAGGTGGCTCGTGGACGCCACCTGCTGGTTAGTTAGAGAAAGTGTACTCCACGAAGCTGTAGATCTGATAAATTAGAGATAAGGACTTCAACTGGTCTACAAACCCTAAAAGAACCCTATCAAGTTCAGCAAATGCCACGAGGCCAAAAACAACAGAAAATTATAAAGCATATGAAAAAACCAGACGATATGGATAACCCAAGCCCAAGCACCCAAATCAAAAGACCAGAAGAGACACACCTAGAGCAGCTACTCAAAGAACTAAAGATGAACAATGAGACCATAGTACGGGATATGAAGGAAATCAAGAAGACCCTAGAAGAGCATAAGAAGACATTGCAAGACTAAATAAAAAAATGGATGATCTTATGGAAATTAAAGAAACTGTTGACCAAATTAAAAAGATTCTGGACACTCATAGTACAAGACTAGAGGAAGTTGAACAACGAATCAGTGACCTGGAAGATGACAGAATGGAAAATGAAAGCATAAAAGAAAGAATGGGGAAAAAAATTGAAAAACTCGAAATGGACCTCAGGGATATGATAGATAATATGAAACGTCCAAATATAAGACTCATTGGTGTCCCAGAAGGGGAAGAAAAGGGTAAAGGTCTAGGAAGAGTATTCAAAGAAATTGTTGGGGAAAACTTCCCAAATCTTCTAAACAACATAAATACACAAATCATAAATGCTCAGCGAACTCCAAATAGAATAAATCCAAAAAAACCCACTCCGAGACATATACTGATCACACTGTCAAACATAGAAGAGAAGGAGCAAGTTCTGAAAGCAGCAAGAGAAAAGCAATTCACCACATACAAAGGAAACAGCATAAGACTAAGTAGTGACTACTCAGCAGCCACCATGGAGGCGAGAAGGCAGTGGCATGATATATTTAAAATTCTGAGTGAGAGGAATTTCCAGCCAAGAATACTTTATCCAGCAAAGCTCTCCTTCAAATTTGAGGGAGAGCTTAAATTTTTCACAGACAAAGAAATGCTGAGAGAATTTGCTAACAAGAGACCTGCCCTACTGGAGATACTAAAGGGAGCCCTACAGACAGAGAAACAAAGACAGGACAGAGAGACTTGGAGAAAGGTTCAGTACTAAAGAGATTCGGTATGGGTACAATAAAGGTTATTAATAGAGAGAGGGGAAAAATATGGCAAACATAATCCAAAGGATAAGATGGCCGATTCAAGAAATGCCTTCACGGTTTTAACGTTGAATGTAAATGGATTAAACTCCCCAATTAAAAGATATAGATTCGCAGAATGGATCAAAAAAATGAACCATCAATATGTTGCATACAAGAGACTCATCTTAGACACAGGGACACAAAGAAACTGAAAGTGAAAGGATGGAAAAAAATATTTCATGCAAGCTACAGCCAAAAGAAAGCAGGTGTAGCAATATTAATCTCAGATAAAATAGACTTCAAATGCAGGGATGTTTTGAGAGACAAAGAAGGCCACTACATACTAATAAAAGGGGCAATTCAGCAAGAAGAAATAACAATCGTAAATGTCTATGCACCCAATCAAGGTGCCACAAAATACATGAGAGAAACATTGGCAAAACTAAAGGAAGCAATTGATGTTTCCACAATAATTGTGGGAGACTTCAACACATCACTCTCTCCTATAGATAGATCAACCAGACAGAAGACCAATAAGGAAATTGAAAACCTAAACAATCTGATAAATGAATTAGATTTAACAGACATCTACAGGACATTACATCCCAAATCACCAGGATACACATACTTTTCTAGTGCTCACGGAACTTTCTCCAGAATAGATCATATGCTGGGACATAAAACAAGCCTCAATAAATTTAAAAAGATTGAAATTATTCAAAGCACATTCTCTGACCACAATGGAATACAATTAGAAGTCAATAACCATCAGAGACTTAGAAAATTCACAAATACCTGGAGGTTAAACAACACACTCCTAAACAATCAGTGGGTTAAAGAAGAAATAGCAAGAGAAATTGCTAAATATATAGAGACGAATGAAAATGAGAACACAACATACCAAAACCTGTGGGATGCAGCAAAAGCAGTGCTAAGGGGGAAATTTATAGCACTAAACGCATATATTAAAAAGGAAGAAAGAGCCAAAATCAAAGAACTAATGGATCAACTGAAGAAGCTAGAAAATGAACAGCAAACCAATCCTAAACCAAGTACAAGAAAAGAAATAACAAGGATTAAAGCAGAAATAAATGACATAGAGAACAAAAAAACAATAGAAAGGATAAATATCACCAAAAGTTGGTTCTTTGAGAAGATCAACAAGATTGACAAGCCCCTAGCTAGACTGACAAAATCAAAAAGAGAGAAGACCCATATAAACAAAATAATGAATGAAAAAGGTGACATAACTGCAGATCCTGAAGAAATTAAAAAAATTATAAGGGGATATTATGAACAACTGTATGGCAACAAACTGGATAATGTAAAAGAAATGGACAATTTCCTGGAAACATATGAACAACCTAGACTGACCAGAGAAGAAATAGAAGACCTCAACCAACCCATCACAAGCAAAGAGATCCAATCAGTCATCAAAAATCTTCCCACAAATAAATGCCCAGGGCCAGATGGCTTCACAGGGGAATTCTACCAAACTTTCCAGAAAGAACTGACACCAATCTTACTCAAACTCTTTCAAAACATTGAAAAAAATGGAACACTACCTAACTCATTTTATGAAGCTAACATCAATCTAATACCAAAACCAGGCAAAGATGCTACAAAAAAGGAAAACTACCGGCCAATCTCCCTAATGAATATAGATGCAAAAATCCTCAACAAAATACTTGCAAATCGAATCCAAAGACACATTAAAAAAATCATACACCATGACCAAGTGGGGTTCATTCCAGGCATGCAAGGATGGTTCAACATAAGAAAAACAATCAATGTATTACAACACATTAAAAACTCGAAAGGGAAAAATCAATTGATCATCTCAATAGATGCTGAAAAAGCATTTGACAAAATCCAACATCCCTTTTTGATAAAAACACTTCAAAAGGTAGGAATTGAAGGAAACTTCCTCAACATGATAAAGAGCATATATGAAAAACCCACAGCCAGCATAGTACTCAATGGTGAGAGACTGAAAGCCTTCCCTCTAAGATCAGGAACAAGACAAGGATGCCCGCTGTCACCACTGTTATTCAACATTGTGCTGGAAGTGCTAGCCAGGGCAATCCGGCAAGACAAAGAAATAAAAGGCATCCAAATTGGAAAAGAAGAAGTAAAACTGTCATTGTTTGCAGATGATATGATCTTATATCTAGAAAACCCTGAGAAATCAACGATACACCTACTAGAGCTAATAAACAAATTTAGCAAAGTAGCGGGATACAAGATTAATGCACATAAGTCAGTAATGTTTCTGTATGCTAGAAATGAACAAACTGAAGAGACACTCAAGAAAAAGATACCATTTTCAATAGCAACTAAAAAAATCAAGTACCTAGGAATAAACTTAACCAAAGATGTAAAAGACCTATACAAAGAAAACTACATAACTCTACTAAAAGAAATAGAAGGGGACCTTAAAAGATGGAAAAATATTCCATGTTCATGGATAGGAAGGCTAAATGTCATTAAGATGTCAATTCTACCCAAACTCATCTACAGATTCAATGCAATCCCAATCAAAATTCCAACAACCTACTTTGCAGACTTGGAAAAGCTAGTTATCAAATTTATTTGGAAAGGGAAGATGCCTCGAATTGCTAAAGACACTCTAAAAAAGAAAAACGAAGTGGGAGGACTTACACTCCCTGACTTTGAAGCTTATTATAAAGCCACAGTTGCCAAAACAGCATGGTACTGGCACAAAGATAGACATATAGATCAATGGAATCGAATTGAGAATTCAGAGATAGACCCTCAGATCTATGGCCGACTGATCTTTGATAAGGCCCCTAAAGTCACCGAACTGAGCCATAATGGTCTTTTCAACAAATGGGGCTGGGAGAGTTGGATATCCATATCCAAAAGAATGAAAGAGGACCCCTACCTCACCCCCTACACAAAAATTAACTCAAAATGGACCAAAGATCTCAATATAAAAGAAAGTACCATAAAACTCCTAGAAGATAATGTAGGAAAACATCTTCAAGACCTTGTATTAGGAGGCCACTTCCTAGACTTTACACCCAAAGCACAAGCAACAAAAGAGAAAATAGATAAATGGGAACTCCTCAAGCTTAGAAGTTTCTGCACCTCAAAGGAATTTCTCAAAAAGGTAAAGAGGCAGCCAACTCAATGGGAAAAAATTTTTGGAAACCATGTATCTGACAAAAGACTGATATCTTGCATATACAAAGAAATCCTACAACTCAATGACAATAGTACAGACAGCCCAATTATAAAATGGGCAAAAGATATGAAAAGACAGTTCTCTGAAGAGGAAATACAAATGGCCAAGAAACACATGAAAAAATGTTCAGCTTCACTAGCTATTAGAGAGATGCAAATTAAGACCACAGTGAGATACCATCTAACACCGGTTAGAATGGCTGCCATTAAACAAACAGGAAACTACAAATGCTGGAGGGGATGTGGAGAAATTGGAACTCT
This sequence comes from Choloepus didactylus, assembly GCF_015220235.1. Classification (NCBI taxonomy): domain Eukaryota; kingdom Metazoa; phylum Chordata; class Mammalia; order Pilosa; family Megalonychidae; genus Choloepus; species Choloepus didactylus. The sequence goes on along the minus strand of NC_051314.1, from coordinate 29,229,982 downwards.
TATTCATTGTTGGTGGGACTGTATAATGGTTCAGCCACTCTGGAAGTCAGTCTGGCAGTTCCTTAGAAAACTAGATATAGAGCTACCATTCGATCCAGCGATTGCACTTCTCGGTATATACCCGGAAGATCGGAAAGCAGTGACACGAACAGATATCTGCACGCCAATGTTCATAGCAGCATTATTCACAATTGCCAAGAGATGGAAACAACCCAAATGTCCTTCAACAGATGAGTGGATAAATAAAATGTGGTATATACACACGATGGAATACTACGCGGCAGTAAGAAGGAACGATCTGGTGAAACATATGACAACATGGATGAACCTTGAAGACATAATGCTGAGCGAAATAAGCCAGGCACAAAAAGAGAAATATTATATGCTACCACTAATGTGAACTTTGAAAAATGTAAAACAAATGGTTTATAATGTAGAATGTAGGGGAACTAGCAGTAGAGAGCAATTAAGGAAGGGGGAACAATAATCCAAGAAGAACAGATAAGCTATTTAACGTTCTGGGGATGCCCAGAAATGACTATGGTCTGTTAATTTCTGATGGATGTAGTAGGAACAAGTTCACTGAAATGTTGCTATATTATGTAACTTTCTTGGGGTAAAGTAGGAACATGTTGGAAGTTAAGCAGTTATCTTAGGTTAGTTGTCTTTTTCTTACTCCCTTGCTATGGTCTCTTTGAAATGTTTTTTTATTGTATGTTTGTTTTCTTTTTAACTTTTTTTTCATACAGTTGATTTGAAAAAAGAAGGGAAAGTTAAAAAAAAAAAAAAAAGGGATGTTGGATTTTGTCAAATGCTTTTTCAGCATCTATTGAGATGATCAATTGATTTTTCCCTTTTGACTTGTTAATGTGTTGTAATACATTGATTGATTTTCTTATGTTGAACCATCCTTGCATGCCTGGAATGAACCCCACTTGGTCATGGTGTATGATTTTTTTAATGTGTCTTTGGATTCGATTTGCAAGTATTTTGTTGAGGATTTTTGCATCTATATTCATTAGGGAGATTGGCCAGTAGTTTTCGTTTTTTGTAACATCTTTGCCTGGTTTTGGTATTAGATTGATGTTAGCTTCATAAAATGAGTTAGGTAGTGTTCCATTTTCTTCAATGTTTTGAAAGAGTTTGAGTAAGATTGGTGTCAGTTCTTTCTGGAAAGTTTGGTAGAATTCCCCTGTGAAGCCATCTGGCCCTGGGCATTTATTTGTGGGAAAATTTTTGATGACTGATTGGATCTCTTTGCTTGTGATGGGTTGCTTGAGGTCTTCTATTTCTTCTCTGGTCAGTCTAGGTTGTTCATATGTTTCCAGGAAATTGTCCATTTCCTCTACATTATCCAGTTTGTTGCCATACTGTTGTTCATAGTATCCTCTTATAATTTTTTTAATTTCTTCAGGATCTGCAGTTATGTCACCTTTTTCATTCATTATTTTGTTTATATGGGTCTTCCCTCTTTTTGATTTTGTCAGTCTAGCTAGGGGCTTGTCAATCTTGTTGATCTTCTCAAAGAACCAACTTTTGGTGATATTTATCCTCTCTATTGTTTTTTTGTTCTCTATGTCATTTATTTCTGCTTTAATCCTTGTTATTTCTTTTCTTCTACTTGGTTTAGGATTGGTTTGCTGTTCATTTTCTAGCTTCTTCAGTTGATCCATTAGTTCTTTGATTTTGGCTCTTTCTTCCTTTTTAATATATGCATTTAGTGCTATAAATTTCCCCCTCAGCACTGCTTTTGCTGCATCCCATAGGTTTTGGTATGTTGTGTTCTCATTTTCATTCGTCTCTATATATTTAGCAATTTCTCTTGCTATTTCTTCTTTAACCCACTGATTGTTTAGGAGTGTGTTGTTTAACCTCCAGGTATTTGTGAATTTTCTAAGTCTCTGATGGTTATTGACTTCTAATTGTATTCCATTGTGGTCAGAGAATGTGCTTTGAATAATTTCAATCTTTTTAAATTTATTGAGGCTTGTTTTATGTCCCAGCATATGATCTATTCTGGAGAAAGTTCCATGAGCACTAGAAAAGTATGTGTATCCTGGTGATTTGGGATGTAATGTCCTGTATATGTCTGTTAAATCTAATTCATTTATCAGATTGTTTAGGTTTTCAATTTTCTTATTGGTCTTCTGTTTGGTTGATCTATCTATAGGAGAGAGTGATGTGTTGAAGTCTCCCACAATTATTGTGGAAACATCAATTGCTTCCTTTAGTTTTGCCAGTGTTTCTCTCATGTATTTTGTGGCACCTTGATTGGGTGCATAGACATTTACGATTGTTATTTCTTCTTGCTGAATTGCCCCTTTTATTAGTATGTAGTGGCCTTCTTTGTCTCTCAAAACATCCCTGCATTTGAAGTCTATTTTATCTGAGATTAATATTGCTACACCTGCTTTCTTTTGGCTGTAGCTTGCATGAAATATTTTTTTCCATCCTTTCACTTTCAGTTTCTTTGTGTCCCTGTGTCTAAGATGAGTCTCTTGTATGCAACATATTGATCTTTCATTTTTTTTTGATCCATTCTGCGAATCTATATCTTTTAATTGGGGAGTTTAATCCATTTACATTCAACGTTATAACCGTGAAGGCATTTCTTGAATTAGCCATCTTATCCTTTGGTTTATGTTTGTCATATTTTTCCCCTCTGTCTATTAATATCCTTTATTGTACCCATACCGAATCTCTTTAGTACTGAACCTTTCTCCAAGTCTCTCTGTCCTTTCTTTGTTTCTCTGTCTGTAGGGCTCCCTTGAGTATCTCCAGTAGGGCAGGTCTCTTGTTAGCAAATTCTCTCAGCATTTGTTTGTCTGTGAAAAATTTAAGCTCTCCCTCAAATTTGAAGGAGAGCTTTGCTGGATAAAGTATTCTTGGCTGGAAATTTTTCTCACTCAGAATTTTAAATATATCGTGCCACTGCCTTCTTGCCTCCATGGTGGCTGCTGAGTAGTCACTACTTAGTCTTATGCTGTTTCCTTTGTATGTGGTGAATTGCTTTTCTCTTGCTGCTTTCAGAACTTGTTCCTTCTCTTCTGTGTTTGATAGTGTGATCAGTATGTGTCTCGGAGTGGGTTTATTTGGATTTATTCTATTTGGAGTTCGCTGAGCATTTATGATTTGTGTATTTATGTTGTTTAGAAGATTTGGGAAGTTTTCCCCAACAATTTCTTTGAATACTCTTCCTAGACCTTTACCCTTTTCTTCCCCTTCTGGGACACCAATGAGTCTTATATTTGGACGTTTCATATTATCTATCATATCCCTGAGGTCCATTTCGATTTTTTCAATTTTTTTCCCCATTCTTTCTTTTATGCTTTCATTTTCCATTCTGTCATCTTCGAGGTCACTGATTCGTTGTTCAGCTTCCTCTAGTCTTGTACTATGAGTGTCCAGAATCTTTTTAATTTGGTCAACAGTTTCTGTAATTTCCATAAGATCATCCATTTTTTTATTTAGTCTTGCAATGTCTTCTTTATGCTCTTCTAGGGTCTTCTTGATTTCCTTTATCTCCCGTACTATGGTCTCATTGTTCATCTTTAGTTCTTTGAGTAGCTGCTCTAGGTGCTGTGTCTCTTCTGGTCTTTTGATTTGGGTGCTTTGGCTTTGGTTATCCATATCGTCTGGTTTTTTCATATGCTTTCTAATTTTCTGTTGTTTTTGGCCTCGTGGCATTTGCTGAACTTGATAGGGTTCTTTTAGGATTTGTAGACCAATTGAAGTCCTTATCTCTAATTTATCAGATGTACAGCTTCGTGGAGTGCACTTTAACTAACTAACCAGCAGGTGGCGTCCATGAGCCACCTGTTCTATAACATCTATCTTTGACTTATCAAAGTTGAATATACTTTTATTGCTTTTCATATCTGTAAGGATTTTAGTACACTTATATCTTATTTACCCCCCTGACTTTTATGCTGTTGTTATGTAACTTCTCTTTATGTACATAATAATATTATTATTGTTATTAGCTGTTTTATAGTCAGTAGGCATTTGTTTTTTAAATTTTTAGAGCAGTTGTAGGTTTACAGAAAAATCCTGCAGAAATTACAGCATTGTCTTATATCTCCCCACTTTGCACATACAGTTTTCTCTGTTATGATCATTTTGCATTAGTGTGGTGCATTTTTTACAGTGGATACACCAGAATTATTATTAATTAGAGTCCATAGTTTACCTTAAGTTTCATTCTTTGTGTTGCACAGTTCTGTGTTGTTTTTTTTTTTGTTTTTTTTTTTCAATTTTTATTCTGGAATCATGCATACAACCTAAAATTTCCCATTTTATCCACTTTCAACTGTGCAATTATGTAATTCAGTGGTGTTGATTACATTCAAAATATTGTACTACCATCAGTACTACCCATTATCAAAACTTTTCCATATCCCAAATAGAACCTTTGTACCAAATATAAGCCCGCAACCCCTGCTCTGGTAGCCTGTATTCAAATTTCAGACTCCATGAATTTGCATGTTCTAATTATTTCGAGTAAGTAAATTCATACAATATTTGCCCTTTTGTGTCTGGCTTATTTCACTCAACATAATGTTTTTGAGGTTCATCCATGTTGTCGCATGTATCAGAACTTCATTCCTTCTTATGAAATGAATACTATTCCACTGAATATATATACCACTTTTTATTTACCCATTCATTGATAGACACTTTGATTGCTTCCACCTTTTGGGTGTTGTGCATAATGCCACTATGAACATTGTTGTGCAGATATTTGTTTGAGTCCCTGCCTTCAAAATTCATTTGTGTGTATACTGAGAAGTGGGATTGTTGGGTTATATGGTAATTCTGTGTTTAACTTTCTGAGGAACTGCCAAACTGTTTTCTACAGTGGCTTTACCATTCCACTAGCAATGCACAAGTTTCCTTTTTCTCCACAACTTCACCAACAATTATTTTCTGTTTTTGTTTGTTTGTTTGTTTTTTCAGTAATAGCCATTCTGGTTGATAGGAAATGGTATCTCATTGTGGTTTTGATTTGCATTTCTCTGATGCCTAATGATGTCAAGCATCTTTTCATGTGCTTATTGACCATTTGTATCTTTTCTATGAAGAAATGTCTATTCAAGTTCTCTGCCCATTTGTTAATTGGATTATCTGTCGCTTTGTTCTTGAGTTGTACAAGGTTTTTAATGCTCTATATATTAAACTCTTACCATATATATGGTTTCCAATTCTCCCATTCTGTAGATTGTCTTTTCACTTTCTTGATAATGTCCTGTGATTTACAAAACTTTTTAATTTTGACGAATTCCAATTTATTTTTTCTTTTGTTGCCCATGCTTTTGGCATAAAGTTCAGGAGTCATTTATTCGGTTGGTAATCGTATTTACCTACACAATTATTCTTTCATTTTTTCATTTCTTTATCTACAAGCATACCTGTTTGGAACCATTTTCCTTCCTGACAAATACTTTTTTTTTTTCTTTCTTTAAAATATTTTGTGAGAGAAATTGTGGGTTTACAGAACAATCATGAAAAAATACAGGATTCCGTACGTCATCCGCTACCAACCCTTGCATTGGTGTGGAAAATTTTTTACAATTGGATGATAATACTTTGTTTGTAATTCTACTATTTTTTAAATAGTACTTACATTTGTTACAATTGATGAAAGAACATTAAAGTAGTACTATTGTCCGTAGTTTACGTATGGGTGTTTTTTCCCCCTATTCCCAGCCTATCATCATTATTATTATTATTTCATGCTTGTTGTTATTTTACGAATACCCTTTAAGATGTCCTTTAGTGCTGATCTATTGAGGATTAATTTTCTTTTTCTTTGCCGGAAAGTCTCCATTTCGCTTTCATTTTTGAAAGATATTTTTTACTAGGTATAAAAGTTTTAGTTGGAAGTTATTTTCTTTCAGCATTTTGAAAATATCATTATGTTGTCATCTGATTTCAATTGTTTTTCTTCACCTATCAGGTGACAGTTTAGTTATTGCTCCTTTAAAGGTAACAATTTTTTTTTGCTGGCTGCATGTAAGAGTTTCTCTTTGTTTTTAGATTTTCAGCAGTTTTACTTAGGTAGCTAGTTTTTTGTTTTTTTTTTGTTTTTTTTTTTTTATTATCCTGCTTGAATTTGACTTGCTATCTTATAACAGTTTTAGAAAATTCTCAGCCATTATCTTTTCAAATATTTCTTGCCTTATTCTCTCTATCCTCCACTCAGGCATGACGGTAACATATAGTAATCTTTTTCATTATGTTTTCTGTTTCTCTAATACTATTTTCTCCATTTCCCATCTTCTCTCTATGCTTCATTTTGACTATCTTCTTCTGGTCTATGTTCCAGATCAGTAATCTCTTTAGCTATCTGTTTTTAAACTTATCTAATGATTTCTTGGACAGTGTGCATGAAAAAATTGCAAAGATAATTGGAGGCCTAGATGATAGTATCCTTATCCAGAAATGATTTACATTTGTTTTGACAGATAGCAGGGGCCCTAGCAACCAAGGATTTCCTCAATTCCATTAAGAATTGAGATGATTTGAGGTTGTGCTTCAGTCCTGTGAGGGCTGAACTTGTTTCTTTTTTATCCTTATTCTCAGACTACCTTCTAGGGTCCTAACTCAAAGCCGGGGAATTTACTAGAGACTCTCTTCTTTGGTGGACTCTGAACTCTTAATTTTTGTCTCCCTAATCCTGTAAGTACCTGAAGTTATGCTCAATTTCTGAGCCTCTTCAATGATTGGCAGGTAACCCAAATTTTGTAATTCTTTAGTCTTTGAATTACTGTTATTCCTTTCCATTTTCATTATTTTGCATATATTGTGGGCCTTTGGTTTTAGTTGCCTGTGACTGATTTGAGAGCTTATAAAAAGTACTCTGGTACTTTTATGTCTAGTTTGGATTTGAATATTGCTTGGGTAGGGGGTATATGTGTGTGTCTTGTCAATTCAGGGAATATAATATGTTGGATATCTGGCCTGAGTTTAGTTGTGTAGTGGAAAGAGAGCTTGGAATTAGTTACATCTCTGCCTGTCTTTTGGGACCTTAAGTAAGTTAATTAGCATCTGAAGCCCCCCCCCCCCCACTATAAAATGGTTCCAAAGGTTAACAGAGATAATTTTGTGAAGTACCTACCAAATTAGTGCCTGAAATACACAGTAAACATGCAATAAGTTTTTTTTTTCTCTTGTAAAGTTATGAACACTTATCTAGATGTAAAAAAAACTGCATCTCTGATGCATTATATTTGGGGTATAAGTGTTTTTTTTAATGTAAATTTTACTTGAGTTTCATGGGTACAAATGTGTTAGAACTGGAGAAGAACTTTCATTATTTGAAAAATATCAACCCTCTAATATTTACTTACTATTCTAGTCACTGGTGATTAAATATTGAGGCAATTAAAAACAGTAGATTGCATCTCACAGATTTGGAAAAAATGAAACTGGACAGTAGGAAACAGGGAGTATTGAAGGAATTTAAGAAGGAAAAATGGTCTGATCTGATGTGCATTTCAGAGCTGTCACTCTGGAAGAATAGGATTTTTGGGTAGGGAAACTATATGGCAGATTATCTGTACTACATGGGGTTATTTTCAGAATCAAAAGAGTAAATGTATAAAGCTTAGCATAGTGCTTGCATATAGATAATAATTACTGATATGAAAAAAAGTGCCCGTCAAAAATCATAGAAAGGACTAAAAGATACAGTGTGAAATAATGTAGAGGTGAATAGTCCCTGATGGCTGACTGTGAGGCTGGAGGTTGGGAGTGATATATATGATTTCCACATTCATTAAGAAGTGAACATAGCATCATTTGAAATATTCACCAACTAGGTGAATCCTATACAGATTCAGTAACTTGCTCTATTGCAAGGCTAGTAAGTGATGAAGTGGTGACAGGAACCCAGATCCCTTCTAACATAGCACTCTTTACGCTCTTTGATGCTGACTTGGCTTCGTATTGAAATCTGTAAGCAGGTAATTTTTTTTCATAGATATATATTTTTCATATGTATATGAAATTATATGTGATTCTATTTTTTGATCAAACTGTAGAATTCATTCTCATATTTGTTCATTAAGGAAATAAGTATTGAACACCTATATGTCTGCCACAGTTCTGGGTGCTGCAGTGAACAAAACAGACAAAAATCTCTGTCCTATGGAACTTATATTCTCATGGGAGAAGATAGACAATAAGTGAATAAGTAAATATATATTACATTGTGTTAAGCATAATAAATTTAAAAAGGAGGGAAATGAAGAGGGACAATCAGTTTGGGTTGGGGGAAAGAAGACTTGCAGTTTTAAATGGATGGTTAGGAAAGATCTCATTTAAAAGGAGACTTTTAAGTAAAGACCTTGAAGAAGGCAAAGAAGTAATCCATATAGATATCTAGGGAAAGAATGATCTAGGCAGAAAAAACAGCAAGTTCAAAGTCCCTGAGAACCTATTGTACTGGCATGTTCAAGGAATCGTGAAATCCTAGTGTAGTGGAGGGGAGTGAGCAAGAAGATGAATAATAGGAGAAAAAGTTGAAAAGATAATAAGGGACCGTGTCTTGCTAGACCTTGAAAGCTGGAGAAACACTATGAGAGAAAGGGGAAGCCTTTGGAGGATTTTGATCAGGGAAGTGACATGATCTGGGTTACCTTCTTAACAGACTCACTCTAGCTGCTGAATTGAATACTAAACTATGTAGAAGGGCAAGAGCAGAAGCAAAGAGATGAGAGGTAGGTGACTGCTACAGTGAAACAGTCCAGGCATTATGATGACGTAGTCCAGCATAGGTAAGATGGTATGATGTGATCACATTCTAAGGATATTTTGAGGGTAGAGGTGTCAGGATTTGCAAATGGATGTGCTATATGTTATAAAAAATAAAAAAAAGAGAAATGCAGGATAATGCAAAGATTTTTGCCCTAAGCCATTGGAAAAATGGAATGGCTGTTAACTGAAATGGGGAAGATTACAAGAAGAGAGAATTGAATTGTAGGGGAAGCTCAGTTTTGGACTCCAAATATTGAGATTCTAATAAGACATTCAAGTGGAAAGATATTAAGAAGGCAATCACATAGTCAAATATGGACTGTTGAACAGAGGCCTAGCCTGGAAATATTTGGGAGTAGTTACCATGCTGATGGCATTTAAAGCCATGGGAATACTGAGATAGTGAGAGTAGATAAAAAATTGCAGAGGTCCAAGCATTGAGTCCAGGAAATTGGGGAAATTAGGAAGAGCCAGCAAAATAGACTGAAGAGCAGTGAGCAGTTGAGTTGGGAGAAAACCAGGGAGAACAGTATTCTAGAAGTCAGGGATGATCAGTTTGCCAGTCTAGTTCTTCCTGGAAACAGAGATCCAACTTTCATTTTTGGTTAACAAATCTATGGTAATATCAGGCACAGATATAAAAATTAATCCAGATATAAAAGTATTAATCTAGTGTGAGAATTAGAGAAGAGCAGTTGAATATTTGAAAACTGAGTACAATGCTATTCAGAAGAACCGAATAAAAATATTACGAATTGTAATCAAAGAGATAAATGTATCCTTTGATATTCACTTACTCTGGAACCAGAGATTGCCTCATTTTTCAGACTCTGGAACTGAATAAACTTGGACAGCAAAGGCTGCTTTTATACAGTTTTTTCTTTTGTGTATGTGCATAAAGGAACTTAATAAATAGTTGTTCTCTGAGTTCGTAAGTGTTTTTTCTTCCCCCACTAATGCTTAGATTATCCTGGCAATTGATATTATCCATACTTTTGCATTTATGATGAAATTTGATTGTTAGCTGACATGCAAAACTTTTATTGGGAGAAGCAGCAATAATAATTGTAATTTTCATAAAACATTTTATTATTGTAAGTGAAAGCTTTATTTAATGTAAAAAGGTGTTTTTTTTTTTTTCAATTTACAGGTTTCTGAAGGATTGTCATTTTTGCATAGCAGTGTGAAAATGGTTCATGGAAATATTACTCCTGAAAATATAATTTTGAATAAAAGTGGAGCCTGGAAAATAATGGGCTTTGATTTTTGTATATCATCTACCAATCCTTCTGAACAAGAGGTAATGCAATTTTTTTATTGCTCTGGAAATTTGTTATTACATCTGGAATAGTCTAGAGAATTTTTATGCCTAATGAATGTGTAGAAGTAGGCTAGGTGGAAAATGCACTTTTTATAGAAAATTTCTGTCATTCATTGGACCTGGCTTCTGCTGAGTATTCCTCAGCTCATTATTCTACAGTAATTAATGTTACTTGAGAAAAAGATATCAGAGTTAAATTATTTTGAGAACCTTTGGGTTTAATAGTTTTGTTTTGTTTTTTCTCAGAACATCAAATATGCTACCACCACACATGGTGATTCTCTAGCAGTGTTTCCCCAACTTATTGGACCACAGACTCTTAAGGGGGTATAATAATAACAATAACAATGATAATACCTAGCATTTATTGAAGCCCTTTTCTAAATACTTTTCATGTATTAATTATCACAACTCAGGTATAGGAATAATACACATGAGTAATTTAGGCTCATAGATTAAAATAACCTGCCTGTGTTTAGCAAGTGGTAATGATAGAGCCAGGATTTGAACCCAGTCTTTCTGGTACCAAAGCACCTGTTTTGTTAGCGATTGAAACATTGCATTAGATCAATTACTTTTTGTGTTAATTGGTTCCTTATGGCATAGAAGACCCTTTGTGATATGGCACCTTTTGTTGTATTTCAGGTTTTGCTATATGTGGTTCTTAAAAGGACTAGAATTTGACTTAAGATAAATTTGTAATTTAAGCAGCCATTTTTAAGGGAAGCAAAAAGAATTTAAATTGGTTGAGTACATATTATAGGTCAGACACTATGCTATGTCTGCCCTGTACAAATTTGTTTAATCCTTACAACATCATTTTGACCTATTAACTCAATCACATGGTTAATTAGTGGGAGGACAAGGTTTCAAACCACTATCTGAGCCCATAAAACTTGAAGCCTGTGTATCACAAGACATAGTAGGCCAATCTTTTCTGTATTCATACCACAACTTTATAGTGATGATTTCTTTTCTGGAAGAAAGGGAGCCCCAGTTATCTCAATTATAAGAGTTCTTATTCTTATCTCTCAATTTATTTCATGCACTCTACAGATTTGGGGATTTGGGAATTTTAGAATTGAAGGTAGTGGTGGCATTTTTATTTGCATGACTGAGTGTGAATTTAAGGATAGATTGTTACTGCTTGAGAGTGGCTTGCTTTAAATTGAAATATTTAATCTTTGTAATCTCTATTCCCTCTTGTTGTAGCCTAAGTTTCCCTGTAAAGAATGGGACCCAAATTTACCGTCGTTGTGTCTTCCAAATCCTGAATATTTGGCTCCTGAATACATACTTTCTGTGAGCTGTGAAACAGCCAGTGATATGTACTCTTTAGGAACTATTATGTATGCTGTATTTAATAAAGGGAAACCTATGTTTGAAGTCAACAAGCAAGATATTTACAAGAGTTTTAGTAGGCAGTTGGATCAGGTATTTGCCTATAAATATTTACTTGTATTATTTTGACTTTTTTTCCTAAAATGTGTTCAGAATATTCTCTAAAATTAGATGAGTGTCTCATATTTTAAGTTTGCATGTAATTAATGCAATAGATGTCATTCTATAAATAGGACTATACTAGGTACAGTTTGTTACTATAACTTATGGCATTTACTAGAATGCTATTAAAATAAGGTTCTAAAATACTGGGCATTTTATTTTAGGAATAGGAACAATTTCAGGTATTAAAGGTAATATTTTAGATATTTAAATTCTCTTACCATAGTAGAATTAGCAATTTGTTCAATCTAAACAGATATTTTTGAGTATGTTTCAAAAAGGATTCTTAAATAGACTGATAATATAAATGCATATATATTGAATATTTTATTTTCATATATAATATTATCACTTTTTTGAATAGTTGAGTCGTTTAGGATCTAGTTCTCTGACAAATATACCTGAGGAAGTCCGTGAACATGTAAAACTACTGTTAAATGTAACTCCAACTGTAAGACCAGATGCAGACCAAATGACAAAGGTGAGTACACACAAATTTCTGCCTTATGTGGAGGGGCCAAAGATGAATAGATAAATGCTTTGAGAACAAGATTTAGTCAGATATATAGTTCCCAGATAATGTCTATAATCTTGAATATACTATATTTTCAAGTTCTTCTAGTAATAATGATAGCTAAATAATTTGTGAATGTAATTGCTATGATATAAATTTAAGATTTTAAATAAACAACATGACTAGGTGTACAGAAGTTTCTGGACTCCGTAGAATTCATAGCCCTCTAATTCACTCATTTAAGCATGAATTTTTAATAGGTAAATGGTACTCTTTATGCCCTCAAGTTATTTTACTTAATCTTTCAATATTTTAGTAGTTACTTAAAGAAAATGTTACTGCTCACCCCACCTAACCCACAGGTACTGATTCTGAAGAGTTGAACTTGAAAAGAAAAATAATTTATTACTTTCTTAATTCTGATTTTTATAGTTGAGTTTCAATTAAAGTGGTCTTTAGCATTTTGCTAAAAGTTTTTTTTTTTTCTTACCAAATTCTGGCAGTTTCAAATATGAGAAGTACTTTAAACTTAATTTATCAAAAATAATTTTATTTCCCTACTTTTAGATTCCCTTCTTTGATGATGTTGGTGCAGTAACACTGCAGTATTTTGATACCTTGTTCCAAAGAGATAATCTTCAGAAATCACAGTTTTTTAAAGGACTGCCAAAAGTTCTACCAAAATTGCCCAAGGTTTGTTGTTGATCAGTTTCTTCCTGCACTGTATGTTTGTTATTCAGGATTTTAGAATTTAAAGTTTATTTTGACTTACTATAATAATTACTCTTCTAAAAAATTAAAAATGACTTTTCTGTTTGGTGCATAAATGAATATCAAAGGCTTCACACTGAAGCCAAAAGTTTAGTGGACCTTTTTTGCATGGTCTAAAAATAATTAAATGGAATTTGAAATATTAGTAGGATACTACCTATGCAAAGGTAGTGCTTGGACATTAAATGTGAGAAGAGGGGTCCATAAGCTGTCATTGTGGAGATCACTGCATCTACAGCAATTAAGGTGATGCTTCTGTATTAACACCAGCCTCTCCTATTCCTCTAATTCTCCCTCTCTGACTTATTAAAACATGAGCATAATGTAGTCTGAAAAATGTTGGTGAATGCTTAAGGTGGCACTGGTTGAAAACTAGTAGTTTCTGGTTGCAAAAATTTCTCCAGTGTTTAATCTATCAGGTATATACATACCTACTGTTTGTCTCGTCTTTTACTTAGATACTACAGAGGATAAAGAGGAAACATAAAATATTTTCCCTGCTTTCAAGGCCCTTACAGTGTAGTTAAGGTTAACATGCATACACCAACAATTGACAATAGAGTACACTGCATGTGTGGAATAAATCATAAGTAATGGAGGAATTAAGAGGAGGAAGACTAATTAGGGAACATTTCCTGAAGGTAAAGTGTCCACATGTCCCCATTTATCTGGATCATTCTCATGTTATGCCTCTTATCCTGATATAATCAGGAATAACACCCCATTTCACTCTCAAAAAATGTCCCAATTTCACCCATATTATGATATGGTCGCCTTACCTAAAGGAATTGGAGAATTTAGACTGTTACGTTTATACTTATAAAGATCTGAAATAAATTTTCATTTGATAAAAACATTTTTGCCTTTCAGCGTGTCATTGTGCAGAGAATTTTGCCTTGTTTGACATCAGAGTTTGTAAACCCTGACATGGTCCCTTTTGTTTTGCCCAATGTGCTACTGATTGCTGAAGAATGCACCAAAGAAGAATATGTCAAATTAATTCTACCTGAACTTGGCCCTGTCTTTAAACAGCAGGAGCCAATCCAGGTATGTATGTAGATTTTTGTATATTTATCCACTGGTATTATTCGTGATGATGACTGTCATTGAAAACAAAAGGAATGGATATGTGACTTTTTAAAAATTGAGCTGAACATATGACACTTCCTTTTCCATTGGTAAAAAAGCTATTTTGCATATGGTTGAAGTGAATCATTCCTAAGATTATAATGGACTTTGCAAGTAAAAATCTACAGCTCTCCATAAGTTACCATCTCAAAAAATAAATTGTAGTAAGATTTTATAAATGTAATGCTGTACTGTTTTCATTGGCCTTCTCGACATTTATGGGTTTGGAAAATCAAGTATTTATTTTTCTCCTGCACTGTATGCTTGTTATTCAGGGTCTTTAATTTTAATTTGTTTTGTTATTTTAATTTTAATTCGTTTTGTTATTCAGGGTCTTTAATTTGTAGATGATTTGTGCCAGTTGCTTCTTTTTATCTTATTGCTAGTAAACACTTCTACCAGAAGGAGACAAATGCTTACAAGAACATGAAAATAATGTATATGTGTATTATAAGTGAAAAAAGGTAATTGGTCTCTGATGTAGACGCTGTTGCAATATTTATTTGCCAGATTCAAGGTATAGTATGACTTGAGAGCTTTAGGGTCACACATAGTGTGTTTGAATCTGGTCTCCATCTTACTAGAAGCATGACTTGGACAAAGTCATTGTTCTTGTTTAGCTTCCATTTCCTCATTTCTAAAGTGAAATGGGTTGTTGGAATTAAATCAAATTTTCTAGCACATAGTAAATATTATTACATGTTTCTACCAATATACAGCAATAGCTTATTGGTAAAACATCAGCCACCAGATTTAATGGTTTTATGGCATGCTATTTGTAGTCCTTCCCTGGAAATAGAATAGAAGGAAATGTAGTGCTAAGGCAGGAGTTCTTACATACTAGGGAAAGGGCAAATGAAGGAACTGTAGGCTCTGAATCAGAGTTCCCCAACATGGTCAAAGTGTCAGGAGGAAAAGGTCAGGAGCCACATGGTCACTAAGCTATGCATCAGTCAAGGTAGTATCCTAAGGAAGCTGTAACCTGAATTCCTGTTTGCCAACATTCTGTGGTATTCTGTTTTCCTCAGTTGTCCAGTTAAAAATTCATTCTGTAAACTTTTAACTGAGCCTTGATAAAAGTAAGAATTCTGCTTGGATAAAAGGAACAGTTTGTTCCCTGTAATTTAGATATGTGGTACCAGCTAAGTGAAAAATGAATGAGAGATTAGGGACAATTAAAATTGTTAATCATTTCTTCCTAAAATTTTTTCCTCATAGTCCTATTCATTTCAATAACGTCTCTTCTTCTCTTGATAAAGACAGGTGATATTAACAGATTAAAAAGTTGATAGAGCTGTTATTTCTTCCAATTTCTATTGCACTGGAGAATAGTTTAGTTGCTGCACTTAAGTAGCATTCTTAGTGTACCCGACCTAAAGGACTAGATTATGTCCCAAGGTCAAAAGTGTGACCAATAGAGATTATAAAGACTAGTTAACCATTATTCAAAATGCATGCAACCTTTTGTTTTCATAGTCTTATTTTATTAAAATAATAGTCTAATTTTGTTAAAATTAGTTTCTTACAGAGACATCATTTATTTGGAATAAGCAATCAAATAGCATCTGACTTATCAAAATATGTAGGATTAGATATTGTAATTAAGAACATGGAGAAGGCAAAGTAATTATTTCCTTTCATTTGATTTTGTAGTTCCAATAAAGCTGCAGCTTCTCTCTCAAAAGGTAGATCTAAACATTTAAAATAATTACATTAGCTTATTTTAAATTGCCCCAACTTTCTACTACAGGCAGCAAGTTTTGGAAAGAAACAAGAGTTGAAGAGACCTTCTCCTTTTTTATTCAAACTGCTGAGGACTTACTTGATAGATAAAACCTGTGAAATAGACATTACTGTTTGCCTATCTTTTTCTCCTTTTGTTCCCAAATAATTATTACCAATACAAACATTAATAACTGAGCACAGTAACCATTTTCCAGGCAGGAGAGACCCCTTATTACCCCTTATTTACCTGTTTCTAATAGATGTTAGTTGATAAAATATTTGCCTAGATCAACTGTGTGAGCATACTAGTTTCATTACAACCAGGCTGGTGTTGTATGGTAACCTTTTAGAATTTATTTTAGGTTAGTAGATAATAGAATGGTTCTTCAGTGTTACTTTAATTTGCAGTTCTTGGTTTGCTAAGAAGGTATCAAACTTCTTTTTGGTAAGTAAATTTTTTGCCCACTTATCTATTGCTTTCTTTTAATCATTTTTTTCACAATGAAAATAACTTTTTTCCCTGATTATGTGAATAATACATATATATTATAAAAATCTCAACAATACTGGAAAATATAAATAAGTAAAAATGACCTAAAGTCTCACCACCATTAACGTTTTGGTGACTACCCTTTCATAAGTCCCTTTATGCATACACACATATACACATAATTATGTGTAAATGAGGTCATCTTGATCGCAAATGCTATTTATATGGTAAATACTGTTTATACAGTAAACACAGGCTTGCTTTCTTCTGTATCTACACAAACACACACATTTGTTTGTGTATATATGGCTCCTCCTCTTTCCACTCTACCTAGTGTTAACAACCTCAAATGTATTCTTCTGTTTTTTCTTCATGTTTTTATAGTCTTAAACATACACATATTTAAATATTGGGGCAGTGGTTATTACTGGTTTTATGAATGTGGAATCTTATATGCCTTTTTGTATCATTGAGGAAATACGTGTGTCAGCTAGTATAAATTTAACTCATTCTTTTTTAATGATTGCACTGTATTCTGTGGTATGGTTGTACCTGCTTATTCAACCGTCCCTTTTTGTTTCTAACCTTCTGCTACTACAGATGGTACTTTGACATATGTTATGCCCAGTACTTTTTTTTAATTCAGTTTTATTGAGATATATTCACATACCATACAGTCATCCAAAGTGTACAATCAGTTGTTCACAGTACTATCATATAGTTGTGCATTCATCACCCCAATCTATTTTTTTAAGTTTTCTTTATACCAGAAAAAGTGAAAATAAGAATAAAAAATAAAAGTAAAGGAGAACATCCAACCTCCCCACCCTATTTTTCATTTAGTTTTTTGTCCCCATTTTTCTACTCATCCATCCATACACTGGATAAAGGGAATGTGATCCATAAGGCTTTCACAGTCGCTCTGTCAGCTCTTGTAAGCTACATTGCTATACAAATGTCTTCAAGAGTAAAGGCTACTGGGTTGCAATTTAATAGTTTCAGGTATTTACTTCTAGCTATTCCAATGCAATAAAATCTAAAAAGTGTTATCTATATATAGTGCATAAGAGTGCCCACGAGTGACCTCTTGACTCCATTTGGAATCTCTCAGCCACTGAAACTTTATTTCGTTTCAATTTGCATCCTCCCTTTGGTCAAGAAGATGTTCTCAATCCCATGATGTTGGGTCCAGATTTATCCCCAGGAGTCATATCCTGCATTGCCAGGGAGATTTACACCCCTGGGAGTCAGATCCCAGGTAGAGGGGAGTATGCCCCAATACTTTTGTTTTTGTGGGATAGATTTCTGGGAGTAACATTGTTAGATTGAAGGATATGTGATTTTTTATACCTTCAAGACTCAAGCACTGCTGCTGGCTTACTTTTGAACAGCAGTAAGCCTGAGAGTGGTGACAGGGACATCATTTTGCCTTTGCTTAAAGGTATGTGGTCAGTTGACTGTCAAAGTACCAAGAGGATATTCTTTGATTCCCTTCAATCCCAGGCTCAATGTAGAGAAATCTTTGCCCCAGGCCACCATAGCATTTGAGACCACTCTCACAAGTTTACTTTCTTCCTGGGCATTCACAGCTGTCCACTGGCCAGCTCTTTCCCATAACTACCATTCTAATCCTCTTTGGGGGCTCGGCATTGCTTGTCCTCAGGCTCTTGTTCAGCCTAGAGGAAAAAAATCCTGGCATCACCTTTTTGCTTTGGAATTCTGGCATAGCCGTAGACCTCCCTCGTATCCTCCAGACTCTACTTGCTCTAGCTGCTCCTCTGCTCAGAGGGAATGCTGGAAACGTGGAGAAAACAGCAGGAATGGATTCTGCCATTGCCTTATAGTGCTTTTAGACTATATCTGTGTTCACGTGTTTTTCTTGTCTACATGAGTAAGGTCATCAGTTTTTGCCATAGTTGATGCAAACTTACATTGCCAGTCTGTTCTCCTTTTTTATTTGGGTTTGATTATTTTATAGAATAATATACAGCTTGCCTGTGAATAATAAGGGCCAAGTGCTGATACCTTTCTACCTCTACAAAAGTACTTCTGTATGTTCCACATGAGTTTCTGTGAATAGTGCGCTAACATTTTCATGACATAAGGCAGCATTATAGATAAGATGGAATTATGATTAGGTCCATCTGAATTATTTGTAGCTGGAATAATTGTATGTATCACTGGATACAAGACAGACCAATGTTAAACTAAACTGCAAAATTCTAATAAGGGTCTGTTTTATATTTGGTGATTATCTAATCATGGCATTGCATTAAGGAAGCCCAGTCATGTTAGGGAAGACCAATTACGTACATTATTAAGTAAGTGATAGTAAATAGCATTTTTGATAGAAAATATTTGCTTGTTCAAAGATGGAGTGTTGTTCTTAACTGTTAGAAATTTTAACTTGGTGGTTGAAATTATTGACTTAAGACACAGCATACCCTCCTTTAAAAATACTTACCATACAAATTTAATCTGTAAAACAAAAACCATGAGAGTATACCCCAAAAGGATTCCTTTTTTTTTAATAATTCAATTTTATTGAGATATATTCACATACCATGCAGTCATACAAAGCATATAATCAGTTGTTCACAGTACAACCATATAGTTGTGCATCCATCACCAAAATTAATTTTTGAGCATTTTCATTACCACACACACAAAAGTAATGAGAATAAAAATTAAAGTGAAAAAGAACAATTAAAGTAAAAAAGATCACTGGGTGCTTTTTTTTTTTTTTTTGTGGCCCCCATTTTTCTACTCATCCATCCATACGCTGGACAAAGAGGAGTGTGATCCACATGGCTTTCCCAATCACATTGTCACCCCTCATAAGCTACATTTTTATACAATCATCTTCAAGATTCAGGGGTTCTGGGTTGTAGTTTGATAGTTTCAGGTATTTGCTGCTAGCTATTCCAAGTCATTAGAACCTAAAAAGGGTTGTCTATATTGTACATAAGAGTGCCCACCAGAGTGACCTCTCAGCTCCTTTTGGAATCTCTCAGCCATTGAAACTTACTTCATTTCCTTTCACATCCCCCTTTTGGTCAAGAAGATGTTCTCCATCCCATGATGCTGGGTCTAGGTTCCTCCCTGGGAGTCATATTCCACGTTGCCAGGGGTATTTACACCCCTGGGTGTCAGATCCCATGTAGCAGGGAGGGCAGTGATTTCATCTGCCAAGTTGGCTTAGCTAGAGAGAGAGGGCCACATCTGAGCAACAAAGAGGCATTCGGGAGGACACTTAGGCACAATAATAAGCAGGCCTAGCCTCTCCTTTGCAGTAACAGTCTTCCCAAGGGGTAGGTCCCGTGATTGAGGGCTCAGCCCATCAAACCACCAGTTCCCAATGTCTGTGAGCACATCAGCAATCATCAAGGTGGGGAAGCCCAACACCCCATGCATTCTCCCCCAGCAATATTCACATTAGTGGTAGCATATAGTATTTCTCTTTTTGTGCCTGGCTTATTTGACTCAGCATTATGTCTTCAAGTTTCATCCAAATTGTTCTTACTGCTGCATAGTATTCCACTGTGTCTATATACCACATTTTATTTGTCCACTCATCTGCTGGGTTGTTTCCATCTCTTGGCATTGTGAATAATGCTGCTATGAACACTGGCATGCAGATACCTGTTCACATCAGTGCTTTCAGGTCTTCTGGGTATATACCAAGAAATACAATTGCTGGATCGAAGGGTAACTCTATATCTACTTTTCTAAGGAACTGCCTGACTGTCTTCCAGAGTAGCTAAACCATTATACAGTCCCACCAACAATGAATAAGAGTTCCAGTTTCTCCACATCCTCTCCAGCTTTTATAATTTCCTGTTTGTTTAATGGCAGCCATTCTAATTGGTGTGAGGTGATATCTCATTGTGGTCTTAATTTGCATCTCTCTAAATAGCTAGTGAAGCTGAACATTTTTCATGTGTTTTTTGGAATTTGTATTTCTCCTTCAGAGAACTGTCTTTTCATATCTTTTGCCCATTTTATAATTGGGCTGTCTGTACTATCATCATTGTGTTATAGGATTTCTTTATATATGCAAGATATCAGTCTTTTGTCAGATACATGGTTTCCAAAATTTTTTTCCCATTGAGTTGGCTGCCTCTTCACCTTTTTGACAAATTCCTTTGAGGTGCAGAAACTTCTAAGCTTGAAGAGGTCCCATTTATCTATTTTTTCCTTTGTTGCTTGTGCTTTGGGTATAAGGTCTAGAAAGTGACCTCCTAATACAAGGTCTTGAAGATGTCTCCCTACATTATCTTTTAAGAGTTTTATGGTACTTTTATTTTGAGGTCTTTGAACCACTTTGAGTTAATTTTTGTGTAGGGTGTGAGGTAGGGGTCCTCTTTCATTCTTTTGGATATGGATATCCAACTCTCCCAGCCCCTTTTGTTGAAAAGACTGTTATGTCCCAGTTCAGTGGCTTTGGGGGCCTTATCAAAGATCATTTGGCCGTAGATCTGGGGGTCTATCTCCGAATTCTCAATTCAATTCCATTGATCAATATATCTGTCTTTGTGCCAGTACCATGCTGTTTTGACTACTGTGGTTTATAGTAAGCTTCAAAGTCAGGGAGTGTAAGTCTTCCCACTTTGTTTTTCTTTTTTAGCATGTTTTTAGCAATTTGAGGCACCTTCCCTTTCCAAATAAATTTGATAACTATCTTTTCCAAGTCTGCAAAATTCCTTGTTGGAATTTTGATTGGGATTGCATTGAATCTGGAGATGAGTTTGGGTAGAATTGACTCTTAAAGACATTTAGCCTTCCTATCCATGAACATGGAATATTTTTCCATCTTTTAAGATCCCCTTCTATTTCGTTTAGTAGAGTTATGTAGTTTTCTTTGTATAGGTCTTTTACAGCTTTGGTTAAGTTTATTCCTAGGTACTTGATTTTTTTAGTTGCTATTGAAAATGGTATCTTTTTCTTTAGTGTCTCTTCACTTCTTTCATTTCTAGCAGATAGAAGCATTACTGACTTAATGTGCATTAATCTTGTATCCCGCTACTTTGCTAAATTTATTAGCTCCAGTAGCTGTATTGTCGATTTCTCAGGGTTTTCCAGATATAAGATCATACCATCTGCAAACAATGACAGTTTTACTTCTTCCTTTCCAATTTGGATGCCTTTTATTTCTTTGTCTTGCCAGACTGCCCTGGCTAGCACTTCTAGCACAATGTTGAATAACCATGGTGATAGTGGGCATCCTTGTCTCGTTCCTGATCTTAGAGGGAAAGTTTTTAGTCTCTCACCATTGAGTACTATGCTGGCAGTATGCTCTTTATCATATTGAGGAAGTTTCCTTCAGTTCCTACTTTCAAAGTGTTTTTATCAAAAAGCGATGTTGGATTTTATTGAATGCTTTTTCAGCATCTATTGAGATAATCATTTGATTTTTCTCTTTTGATTTGTTAATGTGTTGTATTACATTGATTTTCTTATGTTGAACCATCCTTGCATGCCTGGAATGAACCCCACTTGGTCATGATGTATGATTTTTTTAATGTGTCTTTGGATTCGATTTGCAAGTATTTTGTTGAGAATTTTTACATCTATATTCATTAGGGAGATTGACCTATAGATTTACTGTTTTGTGGTATCTTTGCCTGGTTTTGATAGTAAATTGATCTTAGCTTCATACAATGTGTTAGGTAGTGTTCCATTTTCTTCAATGTTTTGAAAGAGTTTAAGTAAGATTGGTGTCAGTTGTTTTTGGGAAGTTTGTTAGAATTCCCCTGTGAAGCCATCTGGCCCTGGGAATTTATTTGTGGGAAGCTTTTTGATGACTGATCGGATCTCTTTGCTTGTGATTGGTTGGTTGAGGTCTTCTGTTTCTTCTCTGGTCAGTCTAGATTGTTCATATGTTTCCAGGAAATTGTCCATTTCCTCTGCATTATCCAGTTTGTTGTCATACAGTTGTTCATAGTATCCTCTTATAATTTTTAAAATTTCTTCGGGATCCGCAGTAATGTCACCTTTCTCATTCATTATTTTGTTTATATGGGTCTTCTCTCTGTTTATTTTGTCAGTTTAGCTAGGGGCTTGTCAATCTTGTTGATCTTCTCAAAGAACCAACTCTTGGTGTTATTTATTCTCTATTGTTTTTTTTTATTCTCTATGTTATTTATTTCTGCTTTAATCCTTGTTATTTCTTTTCTTCTATTTGGTTTAGTATTAGTTTGTTGTTCATTTTCTAGCTTCTTCAGTTGCTTCATTAGTTCCGTGATTTTAGCTCTTTCTTCCTTTTTGATGTGTTGAGTTTAGTGCTGTAAACTTCTCCCTCAGTACCGCTTTTGCTGCATCCCACAGGTTTTGATATGTTGAGTACTGATTTTCATTCATTTCTATATATTTAGCAATTTCTCTTGCTTCTTTAACCCACTGATTGTTTCGGAGTGTATTGTTTAACCTCCAGGTATTTGTGAATTTTCTGTCTCTGATGGTTGTTGACTTCTAATTGTATTCCATTATAGTCAGAGAATGTGCTTTGAATAATTTCCATTTTTTTGTTAAGTTTATTGAGGCTTGTTTTATGTCCCTTCTTATGGTCTATTCTGGATAAAGTTCTGTGAGCACTAGAGAAGAATGTGTATCCTGGTGGTTTGGGATGTAATGTTCTATATATGTCTGTTAAATCAAATTCATTTATCAGATTGTTTAGCTTTTCAGTTTCCTTATTGGTCTTCTGTCTGGTTGATCTATCTATAGGAGAGTGGTGTGTTGAAGTTTACCACAATTATTGTGGAAACACCGATTGCTTCCTTTTTTTTTTTTGCCAGTGTTTGTCTCATGTATTTTGTGGCACCATGATTGGATGCATAAACATTTATGATTCTTATTTCTTCTTCTTGAATTGACCCTTTTATTAGTATGTAGTGGCCTTCTTTGTCTCCTTGCATTTAAAGTCTATTTTATCTGAGATTAATATTGCTACTCTTGCTTTCTTTTGGCTGTAGCTTGCATGAAATATTTTTTTCCATCCTTTCACTTTCAATTTCTTTGTGCCCCTGTGTCTAAGATGAGTCTCTTGTATGCAACATATTGATGGTTCATATTTTTTGATCCATTCAGCCAATCTTTATCTTTTAATTGGGGAGTTTAATCCATTTACATTCAGTGTTATTACTGTGAAGGCATTTCTTGAATCAGCCATCCTATCCTTTGGTTTATGTTTGCCAGGTATATTTTCTCCCCTCTCTCTCTTATTGTCCTTTAATGACCAGTATTGAATCTTTAGTATTGAACCTTTCTCCATATCTGTCTCTCCTTTCTTTGTTTCTCTGTTGGTAGGGCTCCTTCAGTATCTGAAGTAGGGCAGGTCTTGTATAAGCAAAATCTCTCAGCATTTGTCTGTGAAAAACTTAAGCTCTCCCTCAAATTTGAAAGAGCTTTGCTGGATAAAGAATTCTTGGTTGGCAATTTTTCTTTCTCAGAATTTTAAATATGTCATGCCACTGCCTTCACTACTCAGTCTTATGTTGTTTTGTTTGTATGTGCTGAATTGCTTTTCTCTTGCTGCTTTCAGAACTTGTTCCTTCTCTTCAGTATTTGACAGTCTGATCAGAATATATCTTGGAGTGGGTTTATTTGGATTTATTCTACTTGGAGTTTGCTGGGCATTTATGCTTTGTGTATTTATATTGTGTAGAAGGTTTGGGAAGTTTTCCCCAACAATTTCTTTGAATACTCTTTCTAGACCTTTAGCTTCTCTTCCCCTTCTGGGACAGCAGTGAGTCTTATATTTGGATGTTTTATTTTATCTATCATATCCCTGAGGTCCATTTCAGTTTTTTCGATTTGTTTCCCCATTCTTTCTGTTGTTCTTTCATTTTCCGTTTTTTCATCCTCCAGGTCGTTGATTCATTGTTCAGCTTCCTCTAGTCTTGTACTATGAGTATCTAAATTCTTTTTAATTTGGTCAACAGTTTCTTTTATTTCCATAAGATCATCTGTTTTTTAATTGACTCTTGCAATGTCTTCTTTATGTTCCTCTAGGGTCTTCTACATGTCCTTTATATCCTGTGCCATGCTCTCGTTGTTTGTCTTTAGTTCTTTGATTAATTGCTCCAAGTACTGCGTCTCCTCTGATCTTTTGATTTGGGTGTTTGGGTTTGGGTTATCCATATCGTCTTGCTTTTTTATATGCTTGTAAGTTTTCTGTTGTTTTTGGCCTCTTGGCATTTGCTTAACTTGATAGGGTTCTCTTCGGATACGTAGGCTAATTCAAAGTCTAATGTCTAATTTGTCAGATCTACAGCTTGGTAGCATACGCTTTCTCTAACAAACCAGCAGGTGGCGTCAGCGAGCCACCTATTCCACTCAAGCCAGTTCTCCCCAACTCTGTCTTTGTGATGTGTGGGGTTCTGATTCTTGTGGCGGTTCAATTGGTGCACCAAGTTTGGGTATGTTGTTGGTGCTGTCTGCCCCGAATGTGGGGCATGTGTCTCAGCAGTTAGGGAGGGAGGGCGGCTTTAATAATCAAATCTCCCAGGTATTCCTGGAGATTTAAGGCTGTTGCAAGAGTCTACACCACAGTCTCACCACAGATTGTCTCTGCCAGTGACCCACAAGTCCTTGGTATTAGCATATGGTCCCTGGGATTTCTGAGTGGGTCCCTCTTCCAAGCCATGTCCTCCTAGGTCCTCTGCTGAGGGAAGGCTGTGCTACGTCACAAATGTGTGCCATCCCTCAAGGGAAGTTCTGGGCCACCGGGCCACATAGAGGCGTTCCCAGCCTGCTGAAAGGATGGCTGTATGGGGTGTGTTAATTTCCCCCTTTTCACACAGCTCTGCCTTCCTAGCTCCGGGACAATTAGCTGTGGGTGTGTGAAAGGCTATTGTCCACACCCGATTTTGGGGCATGTGTGTGTGTTGCTGGAAGCACTTCCCGTCACACTGGGTTTTTTGGTGCAGCTCTGGGCTGTGGTGCTGGCACCAGGAGGAAGCCTTCCCAGCTCACTGGGAAGATAGCTGTAAGGGGCATGGTTATTTTCCCCTTTTTGGCTAACCTCTGACTGCCTCACTCCGAGACAGTTGCAGCAGGTGTGGGAAAGGCTATCTTCAATGCCAGATATTGAGGCATTCACACAGCCCGTTCCTGCCACTCTTCACTGTTCAGTTCTCACTGACGTATTCTTAGCTGCTTTTGGGTTTTTAAAAAAAGAACTAGTTCAATTCCAAACGCCAACCCATGGTTTCCCCGCACTGCAGCATGGCTGCCGTACATTCAGCGGCTTACTCACTCGTTTCAGAGCTCAGACTCCCGGTTTCACCAAGTGCATGGTCCCTGTGGATTTAGCAGACCTTGTCCAGCTGATGCATCGCTGGAACTGCTGTTCTGGGTCACTTTCTGGCTTTTATCTAGTATTTTTCATGGAAGTGTTTTTTTGCCCTGTCTCTCCTAATCGCCATCTGCCGGAAGTCTCAAAAGAATTCTTTAATGAATGAAAGAACTTATTTGTTTCTTCAACTTGTTTTTTCTGTTTGTTTTTGTTACATGCTCCAATTTATAAAGCTTCCCTTCACAAAAGATCTGTGACAAGAGTTACATCCATCTAATATGCAAAATCTGAGTTTTTATTTTAAGCCATTGTGAAACTTAGGATATGTGTTTCAATATGTGTTGTAGGATCCCAGCACAGTTCATAAGAACCTGTAGGAACTGTAATTTCTATTGTAAGTTCTGTCAGCTAAAGAAAATAACTTTAAATATTCTTTTTATGACAAAATATATTGTGAGTTATGTCTTCCACAAAGTCAGGAGTTGGTATATCTTAACACTTACTGCTAATTCTCATGTTTGGATTTGATTGGCAAACAAATTAATATCAGTGTATGCCTGTGTTGGTGAAGCTTCAGATAAATGCTAGACAGGCAATCCTGATTTTGCACAGTTGCAGGAGACTATAAAAATAGCTGTTCAAGCTGAAACCATGCAAAACAATCTTAATAATCAATGGGAAAAATTATAATTGTTCCATGACCTATAAAATTTTTGTCAAAGCATTAAAAATCTCTTATTGTCATATATTAAAGAATATATATCAGAAATGAAAAAAAGTAGTAAAGTTAATTATTTTGTACAGTGTAATTTAAAACATTAGAAACATTGGAAATTAAAATGTTTTATTTCTTTGTGAAAGAAATGCTTATCAAGAGTAGTTTGAACAGTGCTTACCACCTTCTCATTGTATAACCTGCGATATGGAGCAAGCATCTTTTCTGTGCTTTCGCAAATTATATACCTTTCTAAGGTTGGATCAGCTTCCTAACCTTTTATCCTTTGCATGTTCAATGTTACAAAATATCACCAAGAATTCCTTTAATGGCAAGTTTATTGCTGGCATCATTCTCCCTGGGATGTCGCCATTGTTTTTTGTAACAACTACTCTTCTCATTTACTTTGGTAAGTTCATCTTCACTAAGCTCCTCTGACTACGTAACTAGAGACTCAAAGGGTGCAGTGTCAGCATTCCCACGGTCAGCTATTTCTTCTTTCATTCCATTTATGTTTCATTTGCATTTCAGCATGGTCACTTTTTGTTTCTTGCAGTTTCATCTTTTTTTTTTTTTCCAATTTAGAGAAGCTGTGGTTTTACAGAACAATCATGCATAAAATACAGAATTCCCATATACTGTCCCCCCACCAACACGCTGCATTTGTTGGTGTTGTTAGAAGTGATGATAGCACATTTTTATAATTGTACTATTAATTAATAACCATGATTTAACTTAGGACTCACTGTTGTGTAGTATACTTTCATGGATATTTTTTAACTTTTATTCTCTTACCATATATATACAATGTAACATTTCCCCTTTTAATCATATTCAGATACGTATTTCACTGCTCTTAATTGTGTTCAAATATTGTGCTACCATCACCACCATTCGTCACTAAAACATTTCCATCATTCCAAATAGGGATCCAGTATATTTTAAGCCTTAACTTCCCATTCCCTATACCAGCCCATCCCTAGGTGACCTATATTCTGCATTCTGACACTATGAGTTTCCTTAGTCTAATTGTTTCAAATCAGTGAGGTCATGCAATATTTGTCCTGACTTATTTCACTCAGCATGATGTCTTCAAGGTTTATCCATGTTGTTGCATGTATCAGGACTTCATTCCTTTTCACAGCTGAATAATAGTATGTATATACCACATTTTGTTTATCCATTCATCAGATGATAGACACTTGGATTGCTTCCATCTTTTGGCAATTGTGAATAATGCTGCTGTGACATCAGTGTGCTAATATCTGTTCAAATCCCTTGCATTCAATTCTTTGGGGTATGTATCTAGTAGTGGGATTCTCAGGTCAGGTAGTGGTTTTTTACTTAGCTTTCTGAGGAACTACCAAACTGTCTTCCACTGTGGCTACACCATTTTACATTGCCACCAGCAATAAATAAGTGTTCCTGTTTCTCTGTATCCTCTCCAACATTTATTTTCAGTTTTTAAAATAGCAGCCATTCTAATAGGTATGAAATGGTGTCTCATTATTGTTTTGATTTGCATTTCCCTGCTGGCTTATGATGTTGAGCATCTTTTCATGTGCTTTCTGGCCATTTGAATATCTTCTTTGGAGAGATGTCTATTCAAGTCTTTTGCCCATTTTTAAATTGGGTTATTTGTCTTTTTGTGGTTAAGTTCAATTATTTCTTTATATATTCTGGATATTAATCCTTTATCAGATATGTAGTTTCCAAATATTTGGAAGGTAGATTGTCATTTTACTATCATGATAAAGTCCTTTGAGGAATAAAATTTGTTAATTTTTGATGAGATCCCATTTAATTTTTGATGAGGTCCAATCTATTTTTTCTTTTGTTGCTTGTGCTTTGAGTGTGAAGGCTAAGAAACCATTGCCTAACACAAGGTCCTAAAGATGCTCCCCTGCGTTTTCCTCTAGGAGTTGGATAATTGTAGCTCTTATACCAAGATTTTTTATAATTTTGAGTTTATTTTTATATAAGGTGTGAGGCAGGGGCCCTCCTATTTCTGTGAATGGAGATTCAGGTTTTCAAGCAGCATTTGTTGGAGAGACTATTCTTTCCCAATTGAGTGGTCTTTACCACCTTGTCAAAAATCTGTTGACTGTAAATGTGAGGGTTGATTTCTGAACTTTCAATTCCATTCCATTAGTCTCTCTGTCTCTTCTTGTGGCAGTACCATGCTGTTTAGATTACTATGGCTTTATGATAAAGTTTTTTTTTTTTTTTTTAATTGAGATTGTTCACATGCCATACAATCATCCAAAGATCCAAAGTGTACAATCATTTGTCCCTGGTACTCTCATACAGCTGTGCGTCCATCACCACGCTTAATTTTTGTTCAATTTTTAGAACCTTTTCATTACTTCAGACAAGAAATAAAGCAAAAGACAAAAAAAAAAAAAAAGAGAGAGAAAGAAAAGGAAACCTGAATCCTCCCACATTCCTAACTAACCCCCCTCCATTGTTGACTCGTAGTATTGGTACAGTACATTTGTTACTATTTATGAAAGAACATTGAAATACTACTAACTGTAGTATATAGTTTGCAATACGTATATATTTTTTCCCTATATGCCTCTCTATTATTAACTTCTAGTTGTATTGTCATACATTTGTTCTCATTCACGGAAGAGATTTCTAATATTTGTACAGTTAATCACCGACATTGCCCACCATTGGATTCAGTTTTATACATTCCCATCTTTTAACCTCCAACTTTCCTTCTGGTGACTTATATGACTCTGAGCTTACCCTTTCCACCTCATTCATGCACCATTCAGCACTGTTAGTTATTCTCACATCTTGCTACCGACACCTCTGTTCATTTCCAAACATTTAAGTTCATCCTAGTTGAACATTCTGCTCATACTAAGCAACCGCTCCCCATTCTTTAGCTTTTTCCTGTATCTTGGTACCTTATATTTCATGTCTGTGAGTTTACATATTATAATTAGTTCCTATCAGTGAGACCCTGCAATATTTGTCCTTATGTGTCTGGCTTATTTCACTCAGTATGTTGCCCTCAAGGTTTCTTTATCAACCCCTTTTTTTTTAAAAGATGGTTTTGTTCACATGCCATACATTCCATCCTAAGTAAACAATCAAAAGTTCCCTGTATAATCACATATTTATGTGTTCACCATCTTCACCACTATCTATATAAGGGCATCTACATTTCTTCCACAAGGCAGGAGGGAGAGTCAATGAAGATAGAGAAGCAAAAGAAAAAGAAAAAAGAAAGAGAGAAAAAAACGACAGCTAGAAAGCAGCAAAAGGAAAGATAACCTTAGATCAAAGTAGAATAAAGAGTCGGATGACACCACCAATGTCGTGTCTCGCACCCCTCCTCATCCCCACATCTGCATTTACCTTGGTATATCGCTTTTGTTACATAAAGGAAGCTTAATACAATGATTCTGTTAGTTACAGTCTCTAGTTTACGTTGATTGCATCCCTCCCCCAATGCCTCCCCATTTTTAACACCTTGCAAGGGTGACATTTGCTTGTTCTCCCTCATGAAAGGACGTATTTATACATTTTATCACAATTGTTGAACACTCTAGATTTCACCGAGTTACACAGTCCCAGTCTTTTATCTTTCCTCCTTTCTTCTGGTGCCTCACATGCTTCCAGCCTTCCTCTCTTAACCATATTCATAGTTATGTTTGTTCAGTGTACTTACATTGCTGTGTTACCATCTCCCAAAATTGTGTTCCAAATCTCTCACTCCTGTCTTTTTCTATCAGTCTGTAGTGCTCCCTTTAGTATTTCCTGTAGGGCAGGTATCTTGTTCACAAACTCTCTCATTGTCTGTTTGTTGGGAAATATTTTGAGCTCTCCCTCATATTTGAAGGACAGTTTTGCTGGATATAGGATTCTTGGTTGGCGGTTTTTCTCTTTCAGTATCTTAAATATATCACACCACTTCCTTCCTGCCTCCATGGTTTCTGCTGAGAGATCTGCACATAGTCTTATTAAGTTTCCTTTGTATGTGATGGATCGCTTTTCTCTTGCTGCTTTCAGGATTCCCTCTTTGTCTTTGACATTTGATAATCTGATTATTAAGTGTCTTGGCGTAGGCCTATTCAGATCTGTTCTGTTTGGAGTATGCTGTGCTTCTTGGATCTGTAATTTTATGTCTTTCATAAGAGATGGGAAATTTTCATTGATTATTTCCTCTGTTATTGCTTCTGCCCCTTTTCCCTTCTCTTGTCCTTCTGGGACACCAATGATTGATATGTACATTCTTGTATTTCATTTCGTCCTTAAGTTCCTGGAGATGTTGCTCATATTTTTTCATTCTTTTCTCCATCTGCTCCTTTGCATGTAGGCTTTCAGATGTTTTGTTCTCCAGTGCCTGAGTGTTTTCTTCTGTCTCTTGAGATCTGCTGTTGTATGTTTCCATTTTGTCTCTTGTGTTGTGCCTTTCATTTCCATAGATTCTGCTAGTTGTTTTTTTGAACTTTGATTTCTGCCTTATGTATGCCCAGTGTTTTCATAAACACTGCCTTTATCTCTTCTGCCATATCTTCTCTAAACTTTTTGAATTGATTTACCATTAGTTGTTTAAATTCCTGTATCTCAGTTGAAGTGTAAGTTTGTTCCTTTGACTGGGCCATAATTTCGTTTTCTTAGTGTAGGTTATTGTCTAGGCATCTGACCTCCTATGCCACCCCAGTCAGGTTTTCCCAGACGAGAACAGGCTCAGGTCACAGAAGGAGGAAATATTCAGCATCCAGTTTCCCTGATGGTTTTTCTTAGAGGATTGACACACCCTGTGCTTTTCTGCCTGGTAGGTGCACTTGTCAGCCTGTCATAGGCTGGTGTGAGGGGGTGTGGCCCGCGGCTCTCCTCCCCCAGGCTCTGGGGTCTGGTTGTGAATGTAAGGCAGGTATTAGAAGAGCTGGGCCCCTCCCTTTCCTCTTGGGAAGCTATGCCCCTTCCAGAGAAGTCATTTGCATATAAATAGATTCTTTGCTTCTCTGACCCTGCTAGTCAGAGTGCTGTGATTTTAAAATGGCTGAGGCTTTCTCTACTGCAAAGCACTGCAGGCTGAAAATGGCTGAGGCTTTCTCCCCTGAGCTGCCTAGGTTACAGAGAGAAAAAGGGACAGAAAGCTCCCAGATTCACCCGTCAGCCAGAGATAGCACCGAGTCGTCTGGGCTCCCCGTCCTGAGACAGATATGTCCCCCGACTCTCCCAAGGTCAGTCATCACCAAAAGCCTCTGTCTGCTTGTTGGGGATTCGCTGTCTGTTATTTTGAGCAGTTAACAGTAAACCTCCATGGGATCTGGGGGGAGGTACACTCGCTTGTTCAGAGAGTTCCGTTCTCTAGCACCGCGAGGCTTCTGTGAGGGAGGGGCTCTCGGCTCTCAGCACTGGTCTGCAGTTTTTACTTATAGATTTTATGGTGCGATCTCAGGCATTCCTCCCAATTCAGGTTGGTGTGTGATGAGTGGACAGTCACGTTTGCCTCCCTGCAGTTATTCCAGGTTATTTACTGGTTTTTTGGTTGTTTATGAATTGTTCCAGGGGGACTAACAGTCTTCCACTCCTCTCTATGCAGCCATCTTATCTCCTTCCTCTCTGTGATAAGTTTTAAGATAAGGAAGTGTGAGTCCTCCAAATTCATTCTTCTTTTTCAAGGTGACTTTAGCTCTTCAGGGCCCTTGCCCTTCCATATAAATTTGATTATTGGCTTTTCCACTTCTGCAGAGAAGGTCGTTGAAAGGTTGATTCAGATTGCATTGAATCTATAAATTGCTTTGGACAGTATTGACATCTTAACGATATTTAGTCTTCCAATCCATGAACACAGAATGTCCTTCCATTTATTTAGATCTTCCTTGATTTCTTTTAAGCAGTATTTTGTAGTTTTTTTGCTTACAAGTCCTTTACATCCTTGGTTAGATTTATTCCTAGATATTTGATTCTCTTAGTTGCTGTTGTGAATTGATTTTTTTTCTTGATTTCTTCTTCTGATTGTTCATTCCTTTTGTATAGAAATGCTTCTTAATTTTGGGTGTTCATCTTGTACCCACCACCATTTTGCTGAATTCACTTATTAGCTCTAGGAACTTTGTTGTAGATTTTTCAGGATTTTCTCTATATAGGATCATGTCATTTGAAAACAGGGAAAGTTTTACTTCTTCCTTTCCGATTAGGATGCTTTTTATTTCTTTTTCTTGTCTAATTGCTTGAGAGGAACATCCAGTACAATGTTGAGTAACAGTGGTGATAGTTGTCATTCTTGTCTTGTTTCTGATATTAGAGGAAAAGCTTTCAGTCTTTCACCATTAAGTAGGATGTTAGCTGTGGGCTGTTCATATATGCCCTTAATCATGCTGTGCCGGTTTGAATGTATTATGTCCCCCAGAAAAGGCCATATTCTTTGATGCAATCTTGTGGGGCAGACATAATAGTGGGGATTAAGTTGGAATGTTTCAATTCGGAGATACGCCCCACCCAACTGTAGATGATAACTGATGGGATATTTCCATGGAGGTGTGGCCCTGCCCATTCGGGGTGGGCCTTGATCAGTGGAGCCATATAAATGTGCTGACTCAAAGAGACTGAATGGAGTGCAGCTGTGAGTGACGTTTTGAAGAAGAGCAAGGTTGCTAGAGAGGAACGTCCTGGGAGAAAGCCATTTTGAAACCAGAACTTTGGAGCAGATGCCAGCCACGTGCCTTCCCAGCTAACAGAGGTTTTCCGGACGCCATTTGCCATCCTCCAGTGAAGGTACCTGATTACTGATGTGTTACCTTGGACACTTTATGGCCTTAAGACTGTAACTGTATAGCCAAATAAACCCCCTTTTTATAAAAGCCAGTCCATCTCTGGTGTTTTGCATTCTGCAGCATTAGCAAACTAGAACAGATTTTGGTACCAAGAGAAGTGGAGTGCTTTTGCTGCTGAGTCTGCAAATACCAAACATGTTGGAACGGCTTTTCAGATGGATAAGGGGAAGATTCTGGAAGAATTGTGAAAAGCTTGATAAAAAAGGCCATAACTGCTTTAAAGAGACTGTTTGTGGAAATATGGACTCTAAAGATACTTCTGATGAGGCCTTGAACAAAAACGGTGAATGTCTTGTTGTAAACTGGAAGAAAGGCGATCCTTGTTTTAAAGTGGCACAGAATTTGGCAAAATTGAGTCCTGGTGTCAGATGGAAGGAAGAATTTAAAAGTGGCAACCTGGAATACTTAGCTGAGGAGATCTCCAGACTACCTGTGGAAGATATACCCTGGCTTCTCCTTGCAGCTTATAGTAAAATGCAAGCAGAGAGAGATAAACTTAGAACTGAACTCTTGGGTTCCAAGAAACCAGAAGCTGATGGCTTGGAAAATTACGAGCTTCCAGGGGGTGGAATCCCAGAAGCTATAGCCCAATGTGAGGATGTAACCATACATGGAACCCAGCCACCATTTCAGTACAAGCCAATATTGGAGATGGAATTATCCAGAAAGGATTTGTGGAAAGTCCTATTGTCTGATGGCTTTGACCCCTGTATGCTTCTTGCAAAGCCAACAGAATTTTTGCGAGATCTTTATAGACAGAGCCATTGCCGGTCTAGACTGGAGGAGACAGACAAGGAACAAATTGAAGGAAAAATTTCTTCAAAGACAACCATGGAGGTTGAGGTCTGGAGTCGAGGTTTATGGCTGGGGGAGCGGAGCAGCCCACATGCATGGAAAGGGTGAGTTTGCCCTGGAGGTCAAGAGAGGGCTTTCTGCCTCGATGCTCTGGAAGAGTTTTGCCATCTGAGGTCCCAAAGAGGGCGGAGCATATTCCCAGGGAATTGGGGAGAGCCTGGCTTCCACCACACTGTTCTGAAGGGGTTGAGCATGTGCCCCGGAGATGGAAGGGAATCCAGGAGTTGCCCCAGTGTTTGAGGAGGGTGGGGCCAAGAAGGTGGTCTCCCCAATGTGTGAATATGTTGGAGCACTCACCCAAGTGTTTGGAGAGGAAAGGGCTGCCACAAAGGCCCTTAGGAAAGGTTAGACTCCCACTCTCTCAAGCCCCAAGGATGCAACGTCATTCTGTTAATGACTCTCAGACTTTAAAATCTAATGGAGTTTGTCCTGCGGGTTTTAGGAACTCTTTTGGTCCTGTTAACCCTGTTTTCCTTATTCTTTCTCCTTATGGCAATGGGAATGTTTATCCTATGAATGTCCCTCCTTTGTATATTGGAAGCATATAACTTGTTCTAAGTCCACAGATCCAAAGCTAAAGGAAAAGTATGCCTTAGGACTGACCACACCTATATTTGATTTTGATGGGATCTTGTACTTAACTATTGTTACTGAAATGATTTAAGTTTCTATGGTATTGTGGGATGAATGTATTTTATATTTGGAAAGAATATGTTTTTCTGGGGCCCAGGGGGTGGAATGTGCCGGTTTGAATGTATTATGTCCCCCAGAAAAAGCCATATTCTTTGATGCAATCTTGTGGGGCAGACATAATAGTGGGGATTAAGTTG
Source organism: Choloepus didactylus (assembly GCF_015220235.1). Lineage (NCBI taxonomy): Eukaryota > Metazoa > Chordata > Mammalia > Pilosa > Megalonychidae > Choloepus > Choloepus didactylus. Next base: position 29,195,272 of record NC_051314.1, on the reverse strand, counting down.
GAATGTTTGGATTCGGAGATACGCCCCACCCAACTGTAGATGATAACTGATGGGATATTTCCATGGAGGTGTGGCCCCGCCCATTCGGGGTGGGCCTTGATCAGTGGAGCCATATAAATGTGCTGACTCAAAGAGACTGAACGGAGTGCAGCTGTGAATGACTTTTTGAAGAGGAGCAAGCTTGCTAGAGAGGAACGTCCTGGGAGAAAGCCATTTTGAAACCAGAACTTTGGAGCAGATGCCAGCCATGTGCCTTCCCAGCTAACAGAGGTTTTCCAGACGTCATTGGCCATCCTCCAGTGAAGGTACCCGATTACTGATGGGTTACCTTGGACACTTTATGGCCTTAAGACTGTAACTGTGTAGCCAAATAAACCCCCTTGTTATAAAAGCCACTCCATCCTGGTGTTTTGCATTCTGCAGCATTAGCAAACTAGAACACATGCTAAGTAAGTTTCTTTCTATTCCTAGTTTTTAAAGTGTTTTCATCAAGAAAGGTGCTGTATTTTGTCAAATACCTTTTCTCTATCTATTGAGATGATCATATGGGTTTTTTCCTTCATTCTGTTAATGTAGTGTATTACTTTAATCGATTTTATGTTGAACCAACCTTGTACACCAGGGATAAATCCCACTTGATCATGGTATATAGTACTTTTAATATGCTATTGGATTCCATTTGCTAGTATTTTCTTCAGGATTTTTGTATCTGTGTTCATAGAGATATTGATCTGTAGTTTTCCTTTTTTTATATCTTTATCCGGCTTTGGTATGAGGGTAATGTTGGCCTCTTAGAATGATTTAGGGAGTGTTCTCTGCTCTTCAGTTTTTTTTTAAGAGTTTGAGCAGAATTAGAGTTAAATCTTCTTGGAATGTTTGGTAGAATTCCTCTATAAAGTTGTCTGGTTGACTTTATTGTTGATTCTTTTTTTGTTTTGTTTTCTGTTTCATTTATCTCCTCTTTTATCTTTATTTCCTTCCTTCTGCTCGCTTTAGGTTTAGTTTGCTCTAGTTTTTCTAGTTCTTACAGTTCTGAGGTTAGGTTCCTGGTTTGTAGTCTTTCTTCTTTTTTAATATAAGCATTTAGAGCTCTAAATTTCCCTCTCAATACTGTCTTCTCTTTATCCCATAAGTTTTGATATTTGTATTTTCATTTTCTTTTGCCTCAAGATCTTTCCTAATTTGACTCCTGATTTCCTCTTTAACATTGGATTTTTTAAAAGTATGCTGTTTAACTTGCTCATATTTGTGAATTTTCCATTTCTTCCACTGTTACTGATTTCTAGCTTCATTCTTTTGTGGTCTAAGAATATGTGTTTTATGATTTCAATATTTTTTAATTTTTTGAGGCTTGTTTTGTAACCTAGAGTATGGTTTATCTTGGAGAATGATCCATGTGCACTCCAGAAGAATATACTGTTTTTGTTGGATGCAGTGTTCTATATGTGTCTGTTAGGTCTTGTTGGTTTAGTGTACCATTTATGTTCTGTACTTCCTTATTGATCTTCTGACTAGAAGTTCTGTCTATTGAGAGTAGTGTGTTAATGTCTCCCACTATTAATTTGATTCGTATGTTTTGGTGCTCTGCTGTTAGGTGCATATATATATATAATTGTTACATCATCTTGTTGAATTGACGCCTTTATCAGTGTAATATAACTATCTTTGTCCTTTGAACTGTTTTTGACTTAAAATCCATTATCTGATATTAGAATAGTTACTCCAAGTCTCTTTTGGTTACCATTTGCGTGGTATATTTTTTTCCACCCTTTTACCCTCACCCTTTGACTTTAAGATGAGAGTATTGCAGACAGCATGTAGTTGGGTCATGCTTTTTTATTCATTCTGCCAATCTCTGCCTTTTGACTGGAGAGTTTAATCCATTTACATTTAAAGTCACTACTGATAATACAAGACTTTCTTCTGCCTCAGCCTTTGTTAAGTCTTATACCTTTGTTTGTCCCTCACTTCCATTAAAGCCTACTTTTATATTTATTTGCTTTTTCGCGTTTTACCACTTTAGTGCCATCTCATTTCTATCTGGATATGATTTTCATCTGTTTTCCTTGTGGTTAATATGGGGTTAAAATTTAACATCCTAAGTATATAAAATCATATTTGGTTTGATACCAACTTTACTTTAATAGCATGTGTATATACTTTTCTTGTACCCGTCTGTCCCCACACCATTTTGTTTTGTACTCGTTACCAGTTATATCTTTATACACTGTATGTTAAAAAACCTAGATTCATTATTATTTTTTATGCGTTTGTATTTTAGCACCTCTAGGAAGTAAGAAGTGGATTTAGTAACAAACAATACAATACAATAATACTGCAATTTATAGTTACCCAAATTGTTAACCTTTAACACAGGTCTTTGTTTCTTTATGCTGCTTTGAACCACTATCTAGTGTCCTTTCCTTTGAGTTTGCAGAACTTCCTTTAGCATTGCTTGTAGGGAACGTCATCTTTTGTTTATCTGAGAATATTATAATGTCTTCCTCATTTTGAATGAGGGTCTTGCCAAATGTAACATTCTTTGCTGGTAGTTGTTTTCCTTCAGCACTTGAGGTATTTCAGCCCACTGCCTTCTTGCCTCCATGGTTCCTGCCGAGAAATCGGCACTGAATCTAATTGGGACTCCCTCTTATGTAACACATTGCTTTTTTCTTGTAGCTTTCGGAACTTTCTCCTTGTCCTTTGCATTCAGTAGTGTTATCAGTATATAATGGGGTGTATTTTTCTTCATGTTTATGCTATTTGGTGTTCTCTGGGCTTGTTGCATTTGCATATTCAATCTTTTGCTAAGTTTGGGAGGTTCGCTGTTATTATTTCTTTGACTATTCTTTCTTCCCCATCCTCCCTTCCCTCCTCTCCTGGGACTTCCATAATGCGTATATTGGTGCACTTAATGGTTTCCCATAAGTGTCTTAGGCTATTTTTGCTTTTAATATTTCTTTTTTCTTTCTGCTTCTCAGTCTGACTCATTTGAAGTGTCTTGTCTTCAGGTTCACTGATTCTTTTCTTCTGTGAACTCCAATCTGCTCTTCAAAGCCTCCTGGGAATTTTTCATTTCAGTCATTGCAGTTCAACTTCAGCAATCCCGTTTGGTTCCTTTTTAAAATTTCTGTCTCTTTACTAAGTTTCCTGTGTTGCTCATTCATTGTTTTTATGATATCCTTTAGTTCTTTTTCTGTATTTTCCTTCATCTCCTTGAGCATTTTTAAGATCTCTTTTTTTTTAAAGACTTTATTCTGTGTCCACATTCTCATCTTTGTTGATGTTTTCTGTATCTTTATCCTTTTCCTTTGAATGAGCCATCATTTCCTATTTCTTTATCTTGTACTTTGTTACACACTGTACATTCTAATGTTTTAAAATGTTACCTCTGGAATTTTCTCCCTGGGATGTCTGTTTCTTGCTTTTGTAACTGGCTGGTGATAAGACAGAGATTTTCTTGAGCTTCTGTCCTCCCATTAGGAAAGTGTGCCCAAGGTGAATGCAGTGTGCAGGGGTTTCCCTGTTTTCTGGGCCTCTGTCTTGGCCTGGACTTTTGCTTGTTAATTGTTTTGGAGTTTCCTTGTTTAAAGGAGTTTATTACCTCTGCTTCCCAGGAGACAGAACTCCTTCTCCCAGGTATTTGAAGCTGGCAGGCCTTTGTCCCAGACTGATTGCCTCTCTAGTATTTTACACTCCTTTTCCTTGTCTCAAGCTGCATTTGCCTGGAGGGCAAATTCTGAAAGGAGAGTCAGCCTAGAGAGGACTTTCCAAAGTCAGTCTTTCTGAAGTCAGTGTTTCCCAGTCAGTCAATGACCCAGGAAGGGAGTGTAGACTGGCTCCAAAGGGCTCTGGGGATGGGTTCAGGAAAGGCGCCAAATCTTCTCTGACAGCTGCCCAAAGCTGAGCTTTCCTGATCTGCCTAGCAAATGCAGCCCTTGAGCTAATTGTCCCCTGAAACCCCGAGGAAGCACTGTGTCTTTAAATCTCCACCATCTCCGCCCCTGTCTGGGGAGGGGTGAAACAATTACTGCCACCCCCTTTGTTGGGGCATGGTTGAAACAATGACTGCCACAGCCTTTGTCCAAGGCAGGTTGAAACACTAGCTGCCCTCAGAGCTGGGAACCAGGGATCCGAATTTACTAATAAGAAGCCTTGATCAGAGATCAGCTGTGCCCACCCCTGTTGTTGGGGAAGTAGATGTTCATGTCCCTGTCTGCCATAGTGAGCTATCCAGGGACTGGATCCTGCCATGAGAGTAAGGGATGGGTGCCATAGCCATCGTGCAGACAGAGCAATGTGCAGTTCCTTACCAGAATTTATTGGTCTCTTCCTCCCGCTCTTCCCTGGATGCTATGCAGTGTTTTTCTACCCTTTGGGGTTTCAAAATAGTGTTTCAGGCAGTTCCATTTGTTTAATGGTTGTTTTGGTGGAAGGACTGAGTCCTGGCGCTCCCTACTCTGTCATCTTTCCCAGAGGTCCCCCTGCACTTTTATCTTTGTTGGCCAATTTGCTCTTTTGATTTTCCATTTTTTTTTGTAAAATGTCATGTGAGTGTATCACAGGGAGGCAACGAGGTAGCACAACTACTTGCTTGGCATTCTTTACTTGAACTGAATAATAGATGGCTCAGTGACCAATCAATGAAAGAAGTGGTGTTATTGGACAGTTACTGGTCATGTTGTGTTTCAGTTACTTCAGTAGTGATTTGTGGACTGAAGAACTAGCAGGGAAGTTTGCACTTTTTGCAGTTATTCATAGTTAGTATATGTAGTATCTGACATTTGTGTTATTGGGAAACTGGTGTTATCCAAACTGTAGTAACTGAAAGTCATTGTTATCTGAACTGTACAAAGTGAGAACTGCATATATACTATTATGATGATTTTAAATAACATGACATCTTCATTTATTTGATGTTTTCATGGATTATAGTATAAAAGGATAAAATTTTCACATGATATGGGTACACTTCTAAAATATCCCATATAATTTTTAGTTACCCTGAGTAGAGTGTGAGGGATCTTCATCAAGCACTTCAGTAATCTTACGGTGATCCCATTGGAAAATAATGAAATATATGGGATATTTTCTTCTACACTAAATGATTCTGACTGCTGTGTTTTTTGGTGATCTAATCTGTGTGAATTTTCTATTTATTTCTTCTCTTGCTATTATGTATCCCTTCTTATTGTAGCAAGTTTTCCCTAAAAATCAATTTGTTTGTTATCTGCTGTGCTCTAGACTATCAGATAATCAGGCATATCAGACTTGTCTCTGAACTAAGGAGAAAAGGGGTGTTGCCTTAGGAACTTCACAAAAGCCAAGTGTTAGAATTTACATCTTTGGGAGATCTGACTTTGTTGCCCTCACCCTTTTATTTTTTTCCTCAGTAACTTTCCAGCTAGTTGGTACTTTGGGGTGAATGATGTATTATTGTAGGTATCTGAGAGTTAGGAAATTGTCTTTGTTTTGTGGTTGCTGAAATGTAAGAGACTTGATTTGTATGTTTTTTTCTTCCATGCCTCAGGCTAGCAACATGGTAAGTGTCAAAATATATAGCTTATTCTTTTGAAGGAACTTTAAATTTTGCCATATGTAGACTCTTTTAAAGATTCTAGACTTTAATATGTTGTTCTCCTTTTTCTTAAACAGATTTTGTTAATTTTCCTGCAAAAAATGGATTTGCTGCTAACCAAAACCCCTCCTGATGAGATAAAGAACAGTGTCCTTCCAATGGTTTACAGAGCGCTAGAAGCTCCTTCCATTCAGATCCAGGTATAGTATTTGATTTGTTTTTCTTTAATAATAATTTTGATTCTTAAAGTAGAAGAAACAAGGAAAGTACATTTTGGATTTAAGTCATACAATCTTTTAAATAAAACTTAGTAGTATATATTTATTTAATTACATTATTAATATATTTTTACTAGAATATATATATATATATATATACTCATAACTAGTTTAAAGGATCAGTTGGCAAATGTGAAGTAAAATGATTTGTGCCTGTTATTTGTTAGAAATGTACTATTATGAAAAAACGGTTTGTAGTGTATATTGTAGTCTTTTTGCACTTACTGTATAATAATAGCTTACTGTACATGAGTTTGTTTATTGTAGTTTAGATTGTTACTATAACTTTCTCTTTCTGCTTCTTCCTAAATGGGTAATTAGCAGATGAATAAAATATGCTATGAAATGTCAGAGATATTATGCCTTTTTCTTTTGAAAACATTAAGTAGGTATTTCCCATACTCATAATCTTTTTAAATATTTGATAACTCAATTTTCTATTTAGAATGCTGTTCCTTCTGCATTGACATTAATGCAGCAGGTAGATGAAAAATAAGATAGTAATTTAGTGTGACTGTTTCTAATGCATTTATAATAATGCCTTTGTCCTGAAGAGGCTGTCTTAAAACGTATACTTTGCTGAACTTTTACTTCTGTAGTCTTTGCTATTAAATTTTGTTTCTGTGGGCTGCCTGCACAAATATTTGGATCACTATTAAAAGTGATTTAGTTGTTTTTGCTTTTTTTTTTTTAAACTTTGGAAATATATACTCATATTAAGAACATTTGACTGCATAGTGGTTTCATATTTAAAGATTTATTATCTCTTTGTCTATATAGAAATTCTGGTAACAAAAAACATAACATTTTAATTTTTTAAAGTTATTGACCAAAGGCTTTTTAACATGAGCTTAATACTATATGTATAAATTCACTTTATTGGCTCATTTCTGTCTTTGTCTACTAAGTTTTTTTATTTATTCAAGCTTATGAGGTTGACATTAAAAAGTTTTCTCTTATGATGAGATCGTGTCTCCTTTAAGGTGAGAATATGCTACCTTTGTCCAAATGACATGGGATAAATAGGGAAGGTAAACTACTTTTTAGTCCTTTGTTAGGCATTATAGCTTCTTGAGCCATTCCCACAGGTCCTTTGTAGCAAGCTGGTTTTCTATTCAGCATGATTAAGGAAAAGGAGGAATGTTGAGTGACATGAAAGGCCGTCTTTCTTTATAAGGGGCACTTCATAAGAGAGCTACTTGAACCAATAAGTATTAGCAAGTATTGTATTGAAATATTAATACATAATTCAAATTGACTTGTGCAGCTTTGCAACATTTTAGAAACCAGCATTTCTGATACCATTCAGCTGGTGCCTTTTGTCACCAAACCAATTAATTAATATCAATATTGCTTGGTTAGAGTCTGATAAAGTTAAATCATGTCTAAGCAATTGGGAAAATTTTAGAGCAAGAAACAAAATCTTTACTTTAAGCTTCATGCAAAGTATGGAAAAGGTTGGAAAGTAACTTCTGAAATTCATTTTTTAAATTTAAGTTTTTCAAGTGAAGTTTGATTAAATAAGAGGCTAGAGGTGGTTCTGAAAAATATTTGGAAAGGTAGAAGATGCTTTGCAGAAGTTAGGGGCTTTAAAGAGAGGCATTAATAGAAATGTATATGTGGAACTGTTTCTTATTTGCCTTTTAAAGTAAACATAAAAAGCTGTGTGCCATCCCCCCCCCCCCAATTGTAGAGAAAGTATAAAATAAGTAACAGTTCTTAAGAATTTGCTAATTGGATTTCCTTGAGGTGTTCTGTTTTGTTTTTTCTTTTTTTTTTTTTTTTTTGTCTGCTTTTAGATTCTTCATTCTGTCTCTTAAGTAGGAAGTTCTCCTCTCCTTTAGCTAAGTGATTTAGATGTAACTTAAGATTTGCCTCTTTGTAACCTATTGTTCTGAGCTTGAATGTACAGCACTTTGTAGTTGCTTTTAAATAATACAGGTGTTCAGGGTTCCTCTGCAGGAAGCCTCCCTCTCTCTTATTATCTGTGTGATTAATTAATGGCTCAGTGTTCCTCAAGGAAGTACCCTGTGGTGATATCAGGCCAGTGTCTCACTGGCTGTTCAACCTTGCCCATTCTCTTCTCCTGTTTGTGGAAAATGGTCCCATAAATGTAGCTTGCATTTCTTATTCTCAAAATGTATCACCCACTTAATTCTTATAGTTCTGGATAGATAAAAACATATAACCCACTTATATTTGGCTTTTGGAAAACTGAGAATAAGTCAAAGAAAATAAAACATGTGCCAGTATCTTGATAACAAATTCTCAGTAGCTAATTCATTTCTATATGCTAACTACAAATGAAAGCCTTTAAGTTTACCTAATATTATCAATTGCACCTTCCCTTGTACACATTTGTACTTCCATTTTTCTCAGTGATTACTTTTCCTAGGTTTTGTTTCAAGGATCTTTCTGCCCTTATAAGGGGTCTGACGGTAAGTTTTTCAGCTAGTTAGTTCTCAAGTCATTTCTTTCTCTTTTCCTTATTTTATCTAATCTGCCACTGCCAATCATCCCCCCCTTTTCTCTCTTGTCCTCGTTCAGAGTTTCTGGTACCAAACATTTACAGTGTGGCACTGCATATTTAATAAAAATATTTTAAATAACTTTTTCCTGTTTCTATGAGTTATACTTGCTTAAGAGTAAGAATTTGGGTATACTTTAAAATGTAAAGAAAACAAAAATTCTCTCTGAGAAGGTCACTTAATATTTTGGGATACATGCTTCTAGTCTTTTTCTAAGTGTATCGACAGACACTTACATGAGTATATTCAGTTTTTAAAATTGGGGTTCTTATACTGTTTTATTAAATTTTTCCTATATATCATTAAACATTCTTTTAAAAATGTTTTTAATAAAGTGATTATATTTTTATTCCATCATATGGATATATGTAACAGTTAAGAACTCCTTTATTTAAAAGGAATTTTTTAACATGACTTTGTACTTGATTTTCCCTCTAGGTGTTCCTATATTTTAAAATAAATGAGGAAATATGTTATCAGGGAAAGAGATTAGGAATAAACCATAGAGTTTGGGTGCCATATGCTAGCTGTATGACCTAATATGACTTTGAGTAAGATCTTCTAACTCTATTCTTAACTGTAAAATTGAAAAATGATATTAACTGTTCTTCTTTCAAAGAGTAATTGGGAGGACCAAATGATATACATCAAAGTTTATTTCAAACAGTATGACAAATGAGCCACACAAATGCAAAATGTTTTTTTAATATGTGAGAGAAAGGATGAGAGAGGCTTTCCCTAAGGATAATCCAAGATTTCTTTTCTTAATAGGAACTCTGTTTAAACATCATTCCAACCTTTGCAAATCTTATAGACTACCCATCCATGAAAAATTCTTTGATACCAAGAATTAAAACTGCATGTCTACAAACCTCTTCCCTTGCTGTAAGTAATTGCATATAAATTTTTTTTCCATTTCTCAGTGGCTTAAATGTTTCCTTATTGTTTAATAACCCTTTTATAATTTGTTCATATATTTCATCTTGGCTATAGGGAACCATGTAGTAATATAAAAATAAGCACCCCTAACCTTACTCCCTGTCCCCTGACTTTGAATGCTTGAATAGAAAAATTTGAGTGATTTTTTTCTTAATCTTTTTTTGCTTTAACTCATAATTTCGTTTGTTGATAGTTTAAAAATAATCATAAGAGTTTAACTTGGTATATATAAGACTAAAAGTTTTTGAACAGCTTCCTTTTATAAACTGCCTTTATTTTTAGTTATCTATCTATAAATTTTTTATACCCCACTTCCTTACTTTCAATAAAAGTGAAGGGTACAATAAAGTAATAAGTTAATGTCAATACGAGTAGGGGAAACAGTGCTCACACATCTAATCCAAGGGTAGTTACCATCTTTGAGCACAAAATGTTAACACTTTAGTTAGGTAGTCAGGGAAGATAGAGTAAATAACAGTTCTCATTATCTTATATTAGAGGCATTAAATGTTAATTTTCTCTAACATTGAATTTTAAGAAGAATCTACCATATCTGATATTTCTTCAAATTGCAGCTTTAGAAAGAAGGAGAAATGTTCTTCACCTGACCAGTTCTTATACTGATGTTTGATAATGAGCATATTATTAAATTTTCATTTTGTAAAGATAATTCTTTGGAGCTCTCACCCACCTTTCTGTGTGGAATGTGAATTTAAATAAAAGTAAATATTAGTAGCTTAATAGAATTATAGGCAAAGGCAATTTTAATGACTAATGAATTTTAGTTTATGTTCTTTGGTAGCCAGTCTCTGAGTTGGAGAACCTACATCTAAGTAGGAAAGAGTAGCATTATTTACTTAAATAAACAGTGAATTAGAAGTCAAGAAGCCTGAGTTCTTATTCTGACTCCGCTTACTAACTAGCGTTATGGCAAATCACTATTCTGAGTTGTCTCCTTCATCAGCATAAAAATGATTTGAACTGTATCCTTTTTCTCTGAAATCCTCTAGTTGTATGAATGAATTTTCAAAATATGTTATAGTAATATACAGCTTAAAATTCAGTTTTAAAAATGCCCTTTAAAAAGTCTTATAAACTATAATATTCCTTACTTTATGGCAGTATAAATTTATTTTAGCATACATTTTCTCAAAGTACATGTTCTAGTTTAGTTCTGAGTAGGTATGTAAAGTGGGAAACATGAATACTTAAATTATCTGTATTAATGTTCAGTGATATTTTTATCTCTTTTTAAGATGTTAACTGAGCTCTTAAAGGCACATTGTTTACAAGGAGTTACAATGAATACATTTAGAACATAACCCTGGAATGGATTTACATTTTATATACCACTTGCAGTGCTCCTACCTTCAGAGTAGCAGATACGATTTCCTGAAGTGCATTCATAAATCTAGACCTCTAAGGTTTAAAAATTCTACCTGGGAAATTCCTAAAACACAGTCATGAGTTAGAATTGTATCTGAGTGCTGTTCCCAGAAAATAAAGAAAAATAAGTTCTATACAGAATAAAGTAAAGTGCTCTAAAAGCTGTGTTTATTCATAACTAATATTACTAATATTATTATACATCATGAAAGAAAATAAAATTAAACCAGTATTTCCAGTTTGCTTAAAATATATATATTCCAGTAGAGTACAGCAATTCCTTTTATAAAACTGATTCTAAGAACAAGTTACATCGTCAGATGTCATTTTAAATTTATAATATTCCTTGTGTTTGAATTTCAGAAAACAACTATGCATTGTGTTTCAAAAATAGACACTTTTTTCATTTTTCATGCAGAATTGGGGTACTTTTTAAACCAACCAAATTATTTTTTGCTTTTCTTACCTTATTTTTTTTTTAAACTTGATTTTTATTGAATTGAGATCCTGATTCAAAGGTATTCTAAAAAATTCCAACTAAAAACGAGTGAAATATTTATTAAACTAGACAAATGAACATAGAACTTTCATAAAATAGCTTCTAAGTGTCAGGTTTTAGTTATGTTAAAGATACATTTAGAAATAGAAACTTTTTAATGTAGGACAAATATGGATACTCTTCATATGTTAAAATATTTAGTCTCAGAATAAATTGAACCTGACTAGAGAAAAATACTGCAATTCAGTGAAATTGATCACTTGGTAGTCCTTTTTGTAATTCTGTCCCCAAGAGAATGTTCTTCATAAACACAAATATAGTAAAAGCTTTTCAGATCCTAAACACTTTATTTAAAATGTTGCAAAATTGAAGTTATTCCTTGTCTTTAACTAGCTAGTGTCCGGGTGAAGCAATCATAAATTTTTTTTGGAACAAGTCAGGAAAATTAGTAAATAAATAAATCACCTGTATTGATAAAGGATGAGAAATTTTCTTGATATTTTAAATACATATCTAAATGAAGATTAAGTTTACGCTTAGATGCCTTATGCTAGATTGCAAAGACTTTAAGTGACTAATAGCAATTTACTTCTTTTAATAGGTTCGTGTAAACTCATTAGTGTGCTTAGGAAAGATTTTGGAATACTTGGATAAGTGGTTTGTACTTGACGATATTCTACCCTTCTTACAACAAATTCCGTCAAAGGAGCCTGCGGTCCTCATGGGAATTTTAGGTAGCTGAAAATTTATTGTGATTTTATGTTACTTTATCATTTTACAGTCATGCAAATAAATTTTCCAATCTATAAAACTATAGTACTCTCCTTTCATATATATAGCATTCAGTAATTCAAAATGATAGGGTAAATACCGTAATATACTTCTTTTTGTGTGAATTTTAGCAAACCTAGTAGCATATTGATATTTACAAAGGGATAAGACATTTGGGAATCCTAGCTTCACAAAGATCATGATAGACCTACAGTTTTCCCTGTAACAGAGTGTATAGTAAAAAAGGAAAACAAAGCCACTTCAAATGCTGATGCTAGTCTTAATAATAATAACTGATTTTATTTGTTATTTGGTACTCTTTTGTAAGAGACACCATGCTAATATTTTCCCTGCATTATCTTATTTTATCCTCCCCCAAATCCAATGAGATAGGTACTAATATTTCTGTTTTGCAAGGAAAATGAGGCTCAGAGAAGTTAAGTAAGCTATTCAAGGTCACACAACTGGTAAGCTGTAACCTAGTTTTTTAATTTAGATATGTTTAAAGCTAAGTGGTGGTGGATGCAGCATATTAGCCTCATAGCACATTCTGTTCCATCATAATTACAAATTACTTTGTCAATTAACTCTGAAATTGCTTGGAAATAGTTAAAGCTACAAAGTCCAATCTGGAATTGCTATTCTAATAGAAACATGACATAGCTATAGAATCACTAAAACATTAACAGGTTTTTTTTTTACTAAATTCAAAATGATTGCTTAATTTTGAAAGAAGACTATATTATTCATCTGTATATTCTAAACACCTGCTATAGTGCTTGGCCTACAGAAAGCCTTCAGTAAATATTTGTGTAAATGGTCAGTAAGTATTTATTGTGGACTTCTGTAATAAGTCCTTGAAGGATATGGTCTGAAACTTTTGTGCTCAAAAAAGTTAGTCTTCTTGAGAAGAAGTTTGGTGTAGTAAAAAGAGCCCTGGCTAAAATCCTGGCTCTGTGTGTTCCTGGAATGACATTGAACATCTTACGGAATGCGGATCAAAGTAGATTCAGTAATAGGATTCTTGTGGCAATTCAATGAGACAACTGAAGGGAATGTACTGAAGATAGTGCCCAGCAAACAAGCATTTTGTAGATTCTCAATAGCTTTTCTTTGGGTATATAAGTCACATGAAATCAACAGGAGAATAATAGGAGCTACTGTGCTTCTAAAGCTTTGGATTCTCAACCCAACACTCAGAACACAAAAGGATTTAGAGAATAAGGAGCAAATGTGCTCAGTTTGCTGAATGAGGCATTGTGAAATAGAAGTAACAAGCAGGGCTTTGAAGGTTAAATAAGTAAGTAAGGCAGTAGGGAAGGGTTGTGTGGGGTTGAATTAAATCAGTAAGTTTCAAACAAGTTGAGTCCGATTTGCTGAAGAAATGTACAAAGGCCTGAGACATAGTTTCACTGTACATATACTTACACACTTTGAGATAGATACTTCAAGTTTGAATGAGTGGTCTGAAATATATTTTTAGGTGTTTTCAAGTTAGAGGGACATTCTGTAACCTTACTGCTATACTGTAAAAACTCTACTGGTTCCAATAAGCTTCAAATGTTATGCTATCATTAAATGTGTTCTTAAACCGGAAGAATACCAGATAATTATGTCTTGGTGTTTAAATCTAGACTGATGATAAAGACTTAAATCATTCTGATCCATATGTAAGAGCATCATCATTATAGGCATTGTTCAGAAAAACTTGTAGTTGCACTCACTATCAAGACATTGCATTATCAAGAGATTTCATTTTCATACACTGTTTTCATGATTTGTATTAATTTTTGGTGTTAAATTACAAAATTTGTCTCATTCTTTTCTATCAGGTATTTACAAATGTACTTTTACTCATAAGAAGTTGGGAATCACCAAAGAACAGCTGGCTGGAAAAGTTTTGCCTCATTTGATTCCTCTGAGTATTGAAAACAATCTTAATCTCAATCAGGTAGGAGTATTATCTGTGTTTGTTTCAATTTATTCAGCTTACTGTTTTCTTGGCATTAAACACATAAATGTGGCAAATATAAAGGTTGGTAAAGCAAGGGAAAATATGCCACAAGAGTTAAATGAAGAAAGTTTGTGGTTCAAATTAAAGCATTTCAGTTAGGGGGTTGTGAAGTGGAACTATGGATTGTTAAAGGCCTTGTTGAGAGGTAGAAATGAGCAGGATTTTGAAAGTGTTGTAAGATTTGGAGCTAGTTCAAGTTTGGCTTAGGGAAATTGACATAAAGGACAAAGTGTTGGAATGTATTTGGGGAGCATATTAGTTATCTATTGCTGACTAACAAATCACCACAAACTTAGTGGCTTCAAACAACTTACGTTTATTATCTCAAAGTTTCTGTGGGTCAGGCAACTGGGCGTGGCTTAGCTGGATACTCTGCTTGGGGTCTCTCACTAGGGCTACATTCAACAAGTGGGGTTTCATCTGAAAGCTCAGCTGGGGAAGGATTTGCTCATTTATGTGGTTGTTGGTATAAGATTCAGTTCCTTTTGCACTGTTGGACTGAGGGCCTCCATTCGTAGCTGTGTCTGTTGGCTGGTGCTGCCCTCATGTCGCCGGCCACACAAGCCTCTCCAACACAGTGCCTTGCTTTGTCAAAATCAACAAGGGAAAGACTCTGTTAACACGACAGAAGTTACAATCTCATGTGATGCAGTCAAGGAAGTGACACCACATTACCTTTGCTGTATTTTTTAGAAACAAGTCACAGGTCCCACCTATACTCAAAAACGGCATGAATACCAGAATACCAGAATGAAGGGATCTTGGGGACCTTCTTAGAGTCCGTCTGCCACAGGGAATAAATAATCCAATTTGACTGGGAGATATATATTATACAGTGGGGGAGTAATGGGAGAAAAGACAGATTGAGACCAGAATAGGTAGACTTTTAAGTACCTGTCTGGCTTAGGTATTTAAGCTTTCAAAATGTGGTAAATGTTTGAGCAGAAGGGTAATGTGTTCAAAGATTACTATAGAACTATCTCTCTGCATACCTCTCTCACTGAAGTTATCACAACTGCATACTTACGTATATGACTCTAAGAGACTAAAAGCTCCTTGAACCCTGGTACTATATATAGCTTATTCATTGTATTTTCAACTCCTAGGTAAGTGCCAGAAACCAAAATATATACTGAATTGAGAGAAAACTTGAGGTACAAAGGCCAGGTATTTTGTTCACAATAATGGAAGAGACTGAGAAGGGTTATTGTTTTGTTTTATTTTTTAATTTTTTTTTATTGAGATTGTTCGGATACCATACAACTATCCAAAGATCCAAAGTATACAGTCAGTTGCCCACAGCACCACCATACAGCTATGCATCCATCAACACAATTAATTTTTTGTTCAATTTTTAGAACACTTTCACTACTTCAGAAAAGAAATAAAGACAAAACAAAAGGAAACTCAGATCCTCCCATACCCCTAACCATGCCCCTCTCCATTATTGATTCATAGTTTTGGTATAGTACATTTGTTATGTTGATGAAAGAATGTTAAAATACTACTAACTGTAGTATATAGTTTGCAATAGGTATATATTTTTTTCCCTATGTGCCTCTATTATTAACTTCTAGTTATAGTGACATACATTTGTTATAGTTCGTGAGAGAGATTTCTAATATTTGTATAGTTAATCACAGACATTGTCCACCAAAAGATTCACTCTTTTATACATTCCCATCTTTTAACCTCCAACTTTCCTTCTGGTGACATGCATGACTCTGAGCTTACGCTTTCCACCACCTTCACACACTTTTCACCACTGTTAGTTATTCTCATAACATGCTACCATCACTCCTGTCCATTTCCAAACATTTAAGTTCACCCTAGTTGAACATTCTGCTCATAATAAGCAACTGCTCCCCATTCTTTAGCCTCATTCTATATCCTGGTAACTTATATTTCACATCTATGAGTTTACATATTATAATTAGTTCATATCAGTGAGACCCTGCAATATTTGCCTTTATGTGTCTGTCTGATTTCACTCAATATAGTGCCCTCAAGGTTTCTTCATAACCCATTTCTTTTAAGATGGTTTTGTTCACACACTATACATTACATCCTAAGTAAACAATCATTGGTTTCCCGTATAGTCACGTATTTATGTATTGAGCACCATTGCCACTCTCTATATAAAGACATCTCCATTTCTTCCACAAAGATGAGAGGAAGAGTCAAAGAAAGCAAAGAGGCAAAAGAAAAAGAAAAGAGAAAGAAAGAAAAACAAATAAAAAAAGAAACTTGATAGCTAGGAAGCGGAAAAAGGAAAGATAGCACTAACCTAAAGTAGAATAAAGAGTCAGACAACATCACCAATGCCAGGAGTCCCATACCCTTCCCCTGTCCCCCACCCCCCCATATGCATTTAGCTTTGGTATATTACCTTTGTTACATCAAAGGAAGCATAATACAATGTTTCTATTAATTCTAGCCTCTAATTTGCATTGATTATATTTTCCCCTGAATCCCACCCTATTTTAACACCTTGCAATGTTGACATTCATTTGTTCTACCTCATGTAAAAACATATTTTGCGGTCACGGTTACTGCTTCTGGGGGGAGTGGCGGCCGGTAGCGGAGCCCTTATCTCTCGGGGCTGCTTAAAGGGTACCGGCGGCGGGGGCTCTTTCCCGGAGGCGAGGGCGAGGCGGAGGACTTGGCCAGGTCCTCGGCGGGAGGCGTACAAGGTGTGGAGGGCGGCGATAAGGACAAAACACTCTTCATCCAGTAGGAGTATGCGCCAAAGAGATTTATTCAGGGGTGATCACAGGTTATATAGGCTGGTAAGAAGGGTAGGGCTGGAAAGGAGGTGAAGTAGCCTTAAATGGCAATACTGAAGGGAGAGGGGCTAGGATTGGTTCTGAGAGGACGCAGGAGCCGTTGCAGCGGGCGGGAGTTGTTCTGGCCACGGTGCATGCGCGCTGGCGGTGGCAGGAGTGGCCTTGGCACAGGGGAGTGTGCGGGTAAGATAAGGAAGTGGGGAAAGGGCGGTTAGGAGAAAGGCGGTTCCCTCCGGCAAGCCTCCCCTGCCCGTGACATTTTGGGTGAGGAAAAGGGAGCTGCCTTGACCTCGCTCCCCAGGCTCAGGGGGGCTGCAGAGGGCACTAACGCCCGTACCTACTACCCTCCCCAGGGGGTGATATCAGGTCCCCTGGCCCAGGCCTGGTAAGTCGAGGTACAAGCTCAGTCACCCGCAATATTTGTACCTTTTATTACAATTGTTGAGCACCCTAGGTTTCCCTGAGTTACACAGTCCCAGTCTTTATCCATCTTTTGTTCTGGTGTCCCACATGGTCCCAACCTTACTCTTTCAACCATTCTCACAGTCATCGTCATTCAGTATACTTACATTGCTGTACTACTATCTCCCAAAATTGTTTTCCAGATCTCTCACTCCTGTCTTTTCCTTTCTGTCTGCAGTGCTTCCTTTAGTGTTTCCTGTAGAGCAGGTATCTTGTTCACGAGCTCTGTCATTGTCTGTTTGTCAGAGAATATTTTAAGCTCTCCCTCATATCTGAAGGATAGTTTTGCCGGATATAGGATTCTTGGTTGGTGGTTTTTCTCTTTCAGTGTCTTAAATATATCACCCCACTTCCTTCTTGCCTTCATGGAAATCCACACATAGTCTTATCAAGCTTCCTTTGTATATGATAGATCGCTTTTCTCTTGCTGCTTTCGGGATTCTCTCTTATCTTTGACATTTGATAATGTGATTATTAAGTGTCTTGGCTAGCTCTATTCAGATCTATTCTGTTTGGGGTATACTGCGCTTCTTGGATCCGTAATTTTATGTCTTTCATAAGAGATGGGAAATTTTCATTGATTATTTCCTCCGTTATTGCTTCTGCCCCTTTTCCCTTCTCTTCTCCTGGGACACCCATGACATATGCATTCCTGCATTTCATGTCATCATTCAATTCCTGGAGTCATTGCTCATATTTTTCCATTCTTTTTTCTATCTGTTCTTTTCTGTGTAGGCTTTCAGGTGCCTTGTTCTCAAGTTCCTGAGTGTTTTCTTCTGCCTCTTGAGATCTGCTGTTGTATATTTACATTGTGTCTTTCATTTCATGTGTTGTACCTTTCATTTCCATAGTTTCTGCCAGTTGGTTTTTCGAACTTTCAGTTTCTACCTTATGTACATCCTGCGTTTTCATTATATGGTTCAAGTCTTTTGCCATGTCTTCCCTAAACTTTTTGAATTGACTTATTAGTTGTTTCAGTTCCTGTATCACAGGTGAAGTGTAAGTTTGTTCCTTTGACTGGGCCACAACCCCGTTTTTCTTGGTGTAGGTTGTAGTTTTCTGTTGTCTAGGCATGGTTTCCTTGGTTACCCCAATCAGGTTTTCCCAGACCAGAACAGGCTCAGGTCCCAGAAGGAAGAAATATTCACTATCCGGTTTCCCTGAGGCTGTATCTTAGAAAATTGATGCACCCTGTGATGCCTCAGGTCACTGTGCTTTTCTGCCCAGCAGGTGGCACCTGTTAGCCTGTAATTCTTGACTGGTGTGAGGTGGTGTGGCTGTTTTCCTCCAGGCTCTGGGGTCTGGTTCTGAATGGAAGGTGGGTAGTAGAGCTGGGCCCCACCCCTTTCCTCTTAGAGAAGATAGACCCCCTAGGGAGAGGTCATTAGCTTTTCAATGGTCTCTCTCTGCCTGTGCTATCTCCATCTTTCTCTGGGTCACAGCACTGGGAACTGAAAATGGCTGAGGCTTTCTCCACTGAGCCTAAAAAGGAACAGATAGTCCCCTTCAGAGCTAGTCTGAGGCGACCATCTGGCTCTCCAAGGTCAGTCGTCACCCAGAGCCTCTGCTTGTTGGGAATTTGTACCTTGTATTGAGCAGTTCACACTCGCTAATTAAAACCCCAGTTGGAGCTCAGCTGAGCTGTATTTGCTTGCCGGAAGAGAGCTTCTCTCTGGCACCACAAGGCTTTGCACCTTGGGCTGTGGGGGGAGGCATCTCTCAACTTGGATCCACAGTTTTTACTTACAAATTTTATGCTGTGATCTCAGGCATTCCTCCCAGTTCAGGTTGGTGTATGGTGAGTGGACGGTCTCATTTGTCCCCCTGCAGTTACTCCGGAGTATTTACTAGTTGTTTTTGGTTTTTTTTGTTGTTGTTGTTGTTGTTCCGGGGGGCTACTTAGCTTCCACTCCTCTCTATGCCACCATCTTAGATCCTCTCCTCAGGTTACTGTTTGAGAGTGTCGGAGGTGGATAGGCAGGCAAGATTTAAGCATTGAGGACTGAAAATGAATTAGCAGTGAAGAAGGCAGCTAGTTGGGAGTTAAGGAAGAAAGCATTTGGCATTGGGGAGAGTGTTGGCATTCTGAATGAACAGAATTTGGGAGGTAGAAAAATTTGTTAAATTAATCAGAGCTAGCATTTCATTTGAAGTAATAGGGTAAACCTCTGAAGGTTTGTATGCCTACATTTAGTTTTTTGACTTGATAGTTTCTTCATATCTTGGATGGCAGGGTCGGGTTTAGAATTGGCAAAAAGGGAAACAGTGAATATTGGGGAGTAATGGGACGATAATATGCCTGAGACAATCTCAATTTTTTTTCATTTCTGTTCTTAATTCTCATATTCTGATTCAGGTGTTTTTAAATTTTCCCAAATGCTTATTTTAGGGTATATAATTCCATTTGAAATGTATTCATTTTCTTCAGCTTTATGGTTGACTTTTGGGGTGTGAATTTACATCAGAAATACTTTGAGTTACATCTGATATGTTGCAGTAGTTTAGCATGCATGTGGTCCGCTTTCCTGTCTGTTTCATGGACAGGATTCCTAATTCCACACTCTTCTGTCAGTTCTGACCTTGTCTGGGCAGTTTCTTTGGATGGTGATATTCTTGGGGAATGGGGTGGGTTGGTGATAATGGTAGGGGTTAGCATGTTTTGTTTCCTATTCTGCAGGATCCTGAATTTTCCCCTCTTATTTCCTCTTTTCCCTTCACTGCCTCATCCCTCAGGGATGCCGTTATCTTTTCATGTTTCTGATTCCCCACCAAAAGCAGTGCTTTTCTGAGGCCACTACTTCCAGTTCCGTATGCTTTTCAACTTGAAGTCCCTTTTCTTGTAAGCAGTTCTGTAAACTACCAAGTTCCAACCTGTGTTCAGTATTTAGGCATTTAATGTTGGAGTTTCTCTTTTTGTGGACCATTTTGTCTGTACTTCTTGTAAGTCCTCTGTTCTTTATTCTTTTCACCCATTTTCTTAAACCTCTCTTTGCTTACTCTCTCCAGCCTCAGACTTGCACAGTGAGTCTAGGAGCTCTGTTGAAATTTACTTTTTTCCCCTCTACCAACAGGTCATTTGAAGGTCATGTCTCCTACTCATGCTAATGTGATTCTATTTTCTCTCTTTGTTGATTTTATGTTTTTGTTTTTGTTTTCCTTATGAGGGTATGAAAGTCAAGCAGCTACCTAGTCTCCCCAAATCTTTAGTCATGATTTTCTTTATTCAGAGTGTGAAATCAGACCTGTAGTTATTAAGTTCTTATAAGTTTTATGCAAGGTTCAGAGTCAGCCAATTCAGGATCACCACCTTTAATTGAGGGCAAAAAATCTTGACTCCAATTTCTGTAGTATAACCAGAGCAGGGTTAAAGGGAATCAAGTTATTTCTGTAGTCAAGTGAGAAGCCTACTCTCGAATTTTTGGAGAAGACTAAACTGTACTTCATTTATCTGTAAGATCCTTGAGAAAAGGACAGTGTTGTCTTTGTTGTTTTATCTCCAGCATCTGGAACAGTGCCTGGCACAGAGTAGATACCCAGTAAATGAATAATTAATGAATGAATAATTTTTAATACTTTTATTAGTACCTTAAGGGAATGAATATTACTGTTCCTGAACAGTTGATTCCCTATGACTGAAAGGATATTTAAGTAGTCCTCAAATTGACAAAAGGCAAACGGAGCTTTATCATAAAAAAAAAAAAAAGTGCAGGAGATTCCATGTTAATTTGAGGAATTATGAACAGATATTATTGGTCCTATTTTCAAAGTTCTTACATGGTACAATTTATTTTCTGTTTAAATGAATATCTTTCCACTAGACTGTAAAATTCATGTGGACAGAGATTATTCTACCCACTGCTGAATTCCCAGTGCTTAATACAGTATCTAAGAGCAAGGCATAATGAGAGAAAGCTTTGCAATATGTAGGCAGAGTGGCTAGCCACCCGATTAAGAAAGCTAATGGAATGAAAAACTATGAACAAAGAGCTCTCAGGAAAAGACTTCCTTGCCTTCCCAAGCGTTTTTAATCTCAGAAATGTGGTAATTGGACTGGAGAGAAAGTGAGAAAATGGGACTAGAAAGACAAAGTATAACTGCGTTGTTCACTCACTGACACCTCAATATATAAGCTGTCTATCAGTTTGTAGTTGATATTCAGACAGAAAACATGTAGGGAAAAGACAATTCACCAAAATTGTTATATTTTTTCTCAATGATAATTTGCTAGTTTTCAATGAGCCGTGGAAAAATTTACTATCTCTTCTGTTTTCTCTGACTTCTCAGTGTTAAATCCTCTATTGAAGAAATACATTTATAAAGGGCTGCTTTGTCTCTGGTGTGAGCAGTAAATAAATTGAAAGAAAGTAAAGGTTTGTCTGAAACTTCTTTGCAGTTGTCGTCAAATCTGGAACCAGAGTACCCGTCAGATTGTATACTAGAGCTGCTCCTTTCTACAGAAAGGAGGGGAGTTGCCCAAAGTCTGCATTAGCTATTAACAGTAAAGCTGATATAGAAACTGATTAAATGCACTTTAACTACATTATATTGCTCACAGTTTCTGTGTAGGTATCTGTGTAGGTAAGTGTGTGTGCGCACTCCTTAATCGCATTGGTGGAGACAGACAGATAATACCTACTATCTCTGTGTAATTGAGATTTAAGGAGAATTCTTTGCAACTTGTTTAAGAAAAATCCATTGATTTTAGAGTCTATACTTTACATCTGAGTGTATTTTGGATTTCTAGGGCTGTACCTGCTGATAAAGCACTGATATGCTGAAAATAATAAAAATACTATTAGCCTAATATATTGTAATGAAAAAGACCAGCATGCAATGTTCAACTTTATATAGGGTTAGATTCTAAATTCTGCACATAAGGCAAAAGTCAGACATGGTCATGATTATCTTGAAAGTGATTGTTAATCAAGTTCCGTGTGGGTGATTTTGCACTGAACTCCTTATCAGACTAAAGCACCTGATGATGGTAATGTCTTTATCTTGCTATTTAAACCGTTTTGCCTTTAAGGTAACTATAAAATCTAGCTATGAACATGACCACAGACATAGGGGACTGGTGGTTTGATGGGTTGAGCCCTCTACCATAAGTTTTACCCTTGGGAAGACGGTTGCTGCAAAGGAGAGGCTAGGCCTCCCTATATTTGTGCCTAAGAGTCTCCTCCTGAATGCCTCTTTGTTGCTCAGATGTGGCCCTCTCTCTCTGGCTAAGCCAACTTGAAAGGTGAAATCACTGCCCTCCCCCCTACGTGGGATCAGACACCCAGGGGAGTGAATCTCCCTGGCAACGTGGAATATGACTCCCGGGGAGGAATGTAGACCCGGCATCGTGGGACGGAGAACATCTTCTTGACCAAAAGGGGGATGTGAAAGGAAATGAAATAAGCTTCAGTGGCAGAGAGATTCCAAAACGAGCCGAGAGATCACTCTGGTGGGCACTCTTACGCACACTTTAGACAACCCTTTTTAGGTTCTAAAGAATTGGGGTAGCTGGTGATGGATACCTGAAACTATCAAACTACAACCCAGAACACATGAAAATTAGGAAGAACCACATGGATATGAGGATGATAATGTTGAGCAGAATAAGCCAGACACAGAAGATCTGAAAGATTACATTTATATAAAGTACAAACAGTCAAAAAAGATAGTACTTTTTACCCATGGGGGTTTGGGGTTGGTAGTGACTTGTAAGGGAGAACAAGGAGGCATCTAAGGTGCTGGTAACATTCTGATTCAGTTTGTGAACTTTTTGAAGTGTGCACTTTTGTATATACTTTTTCACTAGTATATTATACTTCAATAAAAAGTTAAAAAAATATGCAAAACTAATCAGAAAGTGAGTCATAGTAAACTGCTAAGGAAATATACCTTTTGTACTCTCATGATAAGACAAAGAATAAGCATGGTGACGGGCAGTTTTATGAAGGAGAAAAGAGTACAAGCTTTGGAGATGGGCTTAGTATGAATTCTACATCTGCAATTTAATTATGTTATTTAATATCTCTGAGTAAGTTAACTTTATCTCTTGCTAAGCCTGACTTTCCTCATTTGTAAAATAGAAATACTAATTTTTAAAATAGAAATATTACCAAACCTGAGGATTAATACAATAGTGTATGTATGAACACCCAGCACAGAGATGTACTTACAAGATTGGAGAAGGAAGGAAAGCAGTTTCTAGATTCTTCCTGAAATACATGGTGTTATTCAAATGTTTGTTATACAAATATTGTCATTGTTTATGATAATCCTGAAGTACCATAAGAATCATCTTCATTTAACCAAATTTTAACCAAAGCTTAAATTATATTAAGACATAGTGTTAAGTATACTTTAAAAAATTTAATTATTTGAAAGTTGGGTTATGTACGTTTACTGTTTCTACTGACTTGTCAGAAAAGATTTATTTCAGCCAAAATGTGTTATTTTTATAACAGCCTGAATAAGCAGAAGTTTTCTATGCATTGAAGATTATTTCCAGATATGCACAAATAGTCAATTTTGGATTACCCTAGGAAAATCAATATGTAATAACTGCTGGGGGTGGGGAGGACTTATAAAGGATGCCTGAAATAGTAGCTACTAGACAACTTGGTACATAAAACTCTTTGAGACCTAAAACTCATTAAGACATGTTGTCTGAAACCTAAGAGCCTCATCACCTATCATATCACCACCATATATAAATACTGTAAAATTGCTTGCTGTGTTATACTGGGCTTAAATAAAGATACTCTCCTTGTTGTATCATCCACATTATGATTGTGTGGTTCCTATTCTGGTAAAAATGGAGAATATTATTAACTTGTTGCATTATCTTAACTGATTACATTTGCTGCTAACTTGAAACATTATAACCATATCAATTTCTTATTATACCAGTTTAATTCTTTCATCTCCGTCATTAAAGAGATGCTGAATAGATTGGAGACTGAACATAAGACTAAACTGGAGCAACTTCATATAATGCAAGAACAGCAGAAGTAAGTAGGTTGTTAATAAGCCAGGAGTGAGAGTAAAGTTATCTTGTGGTTGATTTTCTTGAATATGGAATAGAAAAATTGCTGGCTTTTAATTTGAGTATATGTAAAACATTTATTCTTCCAACATATTAGTAAGTTGAATTGAGTTCAAATAGGATGTTGTTGAAAATCTAGTGATATTTCTGGGTTCAAAAGTATAATATGACATAATCTTAACATTTTCTCTACATAAAGAAAAGTGTATTTCTGAGAAATTCCCTTGTCAGCATTAGTCACTGGCATTTTAAATTCAGGTTGCTAATCACCATGAGTAGCACTTATAAATGGTTTTCAAATGTTTGAAGCCTTCTTGTTTTGATTTCTCCCTTTTTCTTTTCTCTAATCCCAGAAACATCTATAGAGCATTCATTTTCTATGTAGTACAACATCACCTGCCTCTTTATATTTTTAGGGAGAATCTTCTAAATTATTTGCAAAACACTAGTATTCAAAGAGGAGGGAAAGGTGGAAATGTATTCACTAGAGAATGCCAGTTAATTAAAATCAAAGCTCCACTATATTCTTTGCCTCAAAGCAAAAAGAACATGGCAGGATGCTTGTTAGTTTTTCTGAACCAAAAGATATCTGAAAATCAATAAATTAGTATCAATCATGAGAAAAGTCCCCAAGTAGAAACTCTTTAGCTTTTGCCCTAGTGGAAGAAGGCATATGGAGGTAAACACACAGATGGTGTAGAATGAGGTAAAATAGCCCTTTGTGTGTTCTAAGTGTACTTTGGCATGTAAGTATGTGATGTTTGATGGATTGACTATATTAACATAGATACCCTGAAAATTATTTTAAAAATTTAAAACAAATAGAAACATTTTAAATAAATCTAGTATTTATACTTGAAGGGAATTGAACCTTCTCATTTTCTTCTGCCTATCTAAATCCTACCTAACTTTCAAGGCATAGATCTGACAGTAATTATAGCATTTATTATTAGTATCAAAGATTTTGAAACTTAATCACATTAAGGTCCCCATATCATATCTTTCAGTGAGATTTTAAGCTCTTCAAAGGCAAGAATCACGCTTGTCTGGTTTTATGGCATAGTAATGAAATCTCAGAATGTTAAAAAAGATTTACATACAAATGCTAATTTTTTGGGCAAGCAGACATTAATAGTAGAAAATGATGGAAAAGTTATGACTCTCCTTAAAGAATGAAACCACAGTTTGTTTAGGTTCTAACAAATTCCACATGTCTAAAGTGTTTTGGGTATGAATATTTTAAAAGCATACATTTCTTTTTATTGCTTATTTTGTTATAATTCAATTTTCTCCTGCAGATCTTTGGACATAGGAAGTCAGATGAATACTTCTGAAGAGACAAAAGTTACAAATGTTGGGAATCAGGTAACAGAGAATTTAGATCATTTTAATTTTTGAAGGAAATACTTGACAGTGTGCTTTATTTGTGACTTTTAATCATTAAGCAGTAAAATCACATTTTTATTGAAGTCTATCTAAACAGTTGACTTTTTTCTATTTTAGCAGATTGACAAGGTCTTTAACAACATTGGAGCAGACCTTCTCACTGGTAGTGAACCAGATAATAAAGAGGATGGATTACAGAATAAACTTAAAAGAGTAAGTTTCCTTTTTGTTCTTTTAGTATTCTTATTTATATTATAGGACTTTCCATAGACCACAGATTTTTTTTTTTTTGCTAGGAAAATTGTTTAGCATCTTAACAGGAAACATTCTGTAATTATCTTTATGAAATTTAACAATAGTGGAACATGACCTGACCCATGTTGAGAAGAAACATGCTCAATATTTTTATCTTATTTTATTCCTGAACCGCCCACATGGCAGCATTTCTAGATTGCCTGACTCCTTTGTTCTTTCTGCTGACTTTGCCAGTCATACCCTATGGTAAACCCCATTGTCTCTCTTCTCTGATTCTACTGCTGTGTTGGTGACTTTCACTGAAGACTTGTGCTGTCCATCTACCTTGGGCTCTGCTTGATTATGGCTGTTCCATATTTCAGTTTCTTCCCTGCTTACTACATTCCTAAAGTTTCGGTTCCAAATGTTTTCCATTCTTTTTGGTTGAACCCAAAACCTTATCACTATTGAAGAGTACTGGTTAGTTATTTTGTAGAATGACCCTCAATTTGGGTTTGCTGTATTTTCTCATGATTAGATTAAGGTTTTGCAATTTTTGACATGAATACCACAGAAATGATTGTGTACCCTTGGTTTATACTATCATAATACATAATATTGAGATGACTTATTAGTGGTGGACCAGCAATGTTTTAAAGAAGATTTTCAGAATGGATTTGATTCCATCTAACAAACTGATAATAAAAAATCTGGATACATTTTTTATTTTCTGTTCATTATTAAGATTCTTACCTTTCCATTCAATTTTGAATAATAAACTATATAATAGTACTTTACTATTGAAATTTTGGTTAGCATCCAATATAAAAAAAATTCTTAAACAGTTTTGGGATTCTGAGGGTGATTTTCTTTTATTCTTTCAACAAATATGAGGACCTATATGTACAAAGCAAAGGGACTGCTGGACATTGTGGTTTACAAAATTGTAAAAGAACATGCTATGAATGTATAGTTTAGCAAGGCTGATCAAAGAAAAGACAAAGGTCAAAGCTAATGCGACATTAGGAGTGAAAGAACCTATTTAGTTCTTCCTTAGCTTTTTGATGAGCTTTAAAAATATTTTTTTGAGTGAAAGAGATTGGAGTTGAGTAAGATCTCCCAATTTTATAGAATGAATTCACTTAATCATATTCTCATCTGGAAAAATGGTTCTAATGAATGGTTTTAAATTATAATTGTTACCATACTGGAAATAACATTTTAAGCACTGATCTGTGAATTGCTACCTTAAGTTAAATCTAGTAATAATTCAAAATTTAACTTGCCTGTGACAATCACCAGTACAGGAGTAGTTTGCTATTTAGTTAAGTATCAAATAAGCATTGCCAAATGTACCAAGGTGTAGCTGAGCAAAAAAAGAAATATTTTGCCTTACAAATGGAATTATGTAGTTGCTAGTTGTTTTCTGTTTGTTTTGTTTTGTTTTAAGGGGTCACTTACACTTGAAGAAAAACAAAAATTAGCAAAAGAACAAGAGCAGGCACAGAAGTTGAAAAGCCAGCAGCCTCTTAAACCCCAAGTGCACACGCCTGCTGCTCCAGTCAAACAGGTCAGATTTCATTTCTTTTGCATAATTTTAAGCATACTACTCTTAAAGAGAAAGGTAGGCTTGAGCTAAAAGTAATTTTGTTTGTTTGTTTGTAACTTGATTTAGGAAGATTTACCTACATGACCTGACCAGTATTTATTTCTGTTACAACCAGTATTTATTTCTGTTACTTCTTAATCACTAAAATTCTTCCTCTGGGAAAAAAAGTCTTTGCAGGCCAAAAGGCAAAAGGGCGAATATTTTGTAGGTACTTACATAAGAATAGAGACAACACATTTCCACGAATTTTTGGATGAAATTCAAAATATAAAAATAATAGAGATTGTATGGTATGTGAATATATTTCAGTAAAATTGCATAAAAAATAATAGAGTGTAACTTTTTCTAATACAGATCTAATAAGAATGCAATTATTTTGGGAGGGGAGATAACATTTGCTTAATTGGAGTTCAAAGCTACTGTTCTTTTTTATCAAAGTGATTGCATATGTTCATCTGTAAAAACCATACAAAAACAAATGGTGGTCTGGATTTGGCCTGCAGGCCATGGTTTGCCAATTCTTGGTGTAAAATGTTGAGCATAATTTTAATTTGTCCTTTAGAATTTCATCTTTCAATTTTTTAAGAATAAAACAATTTGGATTTCTTAGAGATAATGTAATTCCCTCATATTTTGCAGACTAAGGACTTGACAGACACATTGATGGATAATATGTCATCTTTGACCAGCTTTTCTGTTAGTAACCCTAAAATTTCTTCTTCAAGTACCTTCACTTCTGTTCCTTCCACGGGCCTTGGCATGATGTTTTCTACACCAATTGATAATACAAAGAGAAATTTGACGAATGGCTTAAATGCCAACATGGGCTTTCAGACTTCAGGATTCAATATGCCAGTTAATACAAACCAGAACTTCTTCAGTAGTCCAAGCACACCTGGAGTGACCAAGATGACGATGGGGACACCTTCTACTTTGCCAAACTTCAATGCTTTGAGTGCTTCTCCTGCTGGTGCAAAGCAGGCCCAACAAAGACCCACAGATATGTCTGCCCTTAATAATCTGTTTGGCCCTCAGAAACCCAAAGTTAGCATGAACCAGTTATCGCAACAAAAACCAAATCAGTGGCTTAATCAGTTTGTACCTCCTCAAGGGTCTACAGGTATGGGCAGTTCAGTAATGGGAACACAGATGAATATGATAGGACAATCTGCCTTTGGTATTCAGGGTAATCCTTTCTTTAACCCACAGAATTTTGCACAGCCACCAACAACTATGACCAGTAGTAGTTCAGCTAGCAATGATTTAAAAGATCTTTTTGGGTGAGATGTCTTGCTCCTATTTTTGAAGGTTTACTTCAGTTTTAATCATGGGTGAGCTGATTTACATCTTGATGTAGTTGGCTTGGAGGAACTATTTCTCTGGAAATTTGAATGGATCTATGACAGAAAACACCTGTTTCCACGCCAGCATAGTAGTTGTATGGACTCCTAAACAGTTGAGTTTTTTAAAGCATTGAGGATTTTTTTTTCCTCTTACCAATTCCTCTTCAGGTTTTTAAAGATCCAACCCTAACCACTCTCAGAGGATAACAAGGACAACTGAATATCTTGAAAAGCAGAATTTTTTAATCAGATGTTTATTTTGGCTTGTAAATCTTGGTGTTATTAAAAAGAAGAGTTGATGGTAATTGCAAGTTTCATCTATTAAGTACTACACGGTACATTGTCTGCCTTCACAAGTCATTACCTACATTTTAATGTGTGAAAAATAGTAATGCTGTATTGATTTGTTTGAATTAGTATGACTGAGAAAATGATAATCATAAAGAAAAGGATCAGATCATTTGCTTTTCCCAATCTTATTTCTCAGATAAGCTATTGATTAGTACAAAAGACAGATCAAATACTGCAAAATTTAACTTACCTTGGTTTCATTGGTTCAAACTAAAAGCATTACTAACCATCTTAAATGCAAACTAATCATTGTAAACTATATTTTAGCATGGCCTGCCTCAAATAGTAATGTATTTTTCTGTATTTACTTGGATATATTTAGAATCACTTTTTTTCTCCTGTATCACAGGCAGAAGAGGTACGTCCTGATTTGTACAGATACTTGACAAAGCACTCTGATATTATTTCCCTGACTACTGCCTTCATATTTCATTTTGAATTCAAACGTCTGATGTTGCAGTGTATATGAATTGCATTTTCAAAAGGAGATTTGTAAGAATTAAATTATATTTAATGAGTAAACTTTTGAGATGTCTGCTGTATTGTTTCAAATGTACTATACTTCTCTAAAAATGAGCAGTGTATCCTCTGGCTGTCACCAGATTCATTTTCAGCTTGCCTGATAAGTCTGACCTCATCAGTTACTGCTACAGAAGCTTCATTCTTTCTTTTCTAGGAATTTCAGGAACCTTTCATTCTAACATTTTAATGTCCATAGTTAGCCATTTTTAGGGAGGAAAGAATAAATTGTTCTAATAGAAAATATGCTTTAAGTTTCAAAGCCTATCTCTGATTATATTTTTCTTTAATTTTCTGCTTATTCAACCACAAAGTTTTATGCTACAATGTCATCTGAATTTTGTTAAATTATATTCCATTATTATATGATAACTTTAAAACTATCTTTCAAAGAACTATGTGTGTATTATAGTTGCTGCCATAGAGTTTGTGTTTTTTAAATTATCTGGAACCAGCATTCATTAAAAATAAATTATATGAAGTTTAGTGTGCTGGTCTTAAGTTCATTCATTGAATATGAATATTCATTATGTACACACACACTCAATATCGAATATACAGTACCTGATACTTTAATTATAAAATGTAACTTGATGGTGGTATTATTGCTGGCCAGCATTCAGCAAGAGGAGCTCTAAACAATAAAATGTCACCTTTCACATCTGGTTTCTGTATGAGCTGTACTTTGTTACATGGTTTTAGAAAAAGAACTGATAGGAATGCTTAAGAAATTTATGCAAGAAATGAAAAACATTAGGCAAATCAAAATGTTTCTGCCAAATACATTCACAACTTGACTATATTATCTGTCTTACTTGTAACACAATACTTCTTTTGAAAAGCAATTTATATATGGAATAAAATTGCTTCATGTTGAATTGTTCTTTGTAACAATTTGGTAGTTACTGTTTATTGGGGGAATTGTTTTTTAATTTTGTAAAATACTTCATTTTAATAAATAACTTGAACTCCTAATTAGAGGGAAAACATAATATAAAACTTGTGTAATCTGAACTTCTGAATGTAAAAATTTGAAAAGGTATAATATGTAATTCTTAGGTGATTTTCACATCTTGAAATTTGCTCTTTCAATTGTGGTAATGGCGCTGCATTTTTACAATATTTTTCCTACACTTTTTTCCTCCCTTCTTAAAGCCATTTTACTTAAATAATGTCCATCAATTGAATTAGAACCAGTTGCTTTTTTCTGCTGAGAAATTGCCTCTGAAAGATAGACTGGGCTGTTTTTAGACTTAAGTATTTCTATATGAACAAAATATTCAATAACCTTAAAATTAGTCAGATATTGAGATCATTCAGTTCCCTAGGGCTTGGATAGAAATTGGTAGATTAAAAAAGCACCTGTAGACAAAAATTACAACAAACATTCCCTTTCATTTCAATTGGTTATATTTTCTCCTAATGTTAAATGAAGTGTATGATATATATGGTGTATAGAAGGAAATGGAAGTAGACTATGTAGTTAACTGGTTTTTTGTTTGTTTATTTGTTTTATTTGTTTTTTGGAATGCATATAGTCTTTTCATCTGAATAAGTTAAAGTAGTGTGTGTGTGTGTTTTTTTAAATCTGTAAAGTACTGCACATGGTAGCTTTTACATATTGAAGAAAAAAGTATGTGTGAAAATAGCTGATAGCAAGCACAGAGTATACACCAAATAAATTTTAGCTTTGTTAAAACTTTTCATATTAAGTTGTGATTTCATGCTTTGTGATTTACTGGTCTTGAAATAATTTTAGAACAAAACATATCTAAAAGTATTTAAACTATATACGATTTTAAGAGCTTATCTATGTCAGTGACTTGCAAACTTACTGTGACATTCAGTAAGAAATACATTTTACACTGCAAACCAATGTATAAATTCTATGTCTGAAACAAAAGTTTCCAAAAATAATGGCTTTACTAAACCTAATGTATTCTGATCTTTCTTATTCTATCCTGTTAGGGTGGGGCGTGGGGGGAAAGCTAGTTACAATCCATAAAGGATTTCATGTCTTATTTTGAATAGAACTGAAATAATTCAGCCCTGTTTCTCTACAAGCAGATATAGAAAAAGGGTCAGAGACCTTACATGGCTTAGCCCAGGGGCAATACAAGGTCAGAGCCAGGAATAGAAGCTACTAGGTGTTCTAATCTGCCCAGTGCTCTTTACCAAATTGCAACCCTTATTTTATGAATTCTGGAGGTGCTTTTGTTTTATGTAGCAAGTAATTGTTTAGTACTTATTGTGTACCATAAATGTATTTATAATGGAAAAAAATGGTGTTGAAGGAGGCAAGGTAAGGAAAATGACAGAGCAGAAATGTATACAGTCAAAATCAGCCTTTGGGCTGCTTTCTGCATTGTGGACGAAGAGAGCTGTGGAACCCAGGTTAGCAGTGCTTGCAGGGCCTGGACGTGAAATTTGGGAAGCCAAATGGGAGCTTGTTTTATATTAGAGCATTTTTCTCTCAAAGCATCCGAAGAACTCCATCCATTCAGGTTTTTACTGCCTGGGTTGCAAACTAAAAATGCAAGCCTCATAAGAAATAGGTGAAATTAATTTTTAAAATATATTTAACTTAAAATATCCAAAATATCATTTCAACATGTAATTAATATAAAACAGTACTGATATATTTTAATTTTATAATGAGATTGATACATTTTTGGTACTAAATCTTTGAAATCCAGTGTGTATTTTATCCTTAGCACTTCTCATTTCGGACAAGCCATGTTTTAAGTACTCAGTAGCCACACCTGGCTAGTAGTTACTGTATTGGATGCCACAGGAGTATATGGACGCTTTGTTCAACTTTGTGATACTGGATGGAGCTGGACCCTCTAAACTTTTCTTTCTCTTTTGCCAGCTGGCAGGATGTTAGCATCAGTAGAGGGCACTGGAATGGCACTGCAAGGCAATAGGAGCAGGAAAACACTTCACTTCTGTGTTCTGGTTTCCCGTTTTTTATCCATTGCAGGATGCCCAAAGCCCATGCAGAGGAGCTCCAGCTGTGCTAAAGGCCACACTCTCCCAACCTCACTGCCGCTTTGGAGCAGCTCCAAATTTAGCTTTGATAAACGTTTTCATATTAAGTTATTTCATGCTTTGTGATTTACTGGTCATGAAATAATTTTAGAAAAAATGAATTCATAAGAAATTGGATATAGGATTTTAAGAGATTATGTCAGTGCCTTTCAAACCAGCTGTGACACTCAGTAAGAAATATATTTATACTGCAAACCAGTATATAAAATACATACCTGAAACAAAGGTTTCCAAAACTAATGCTTCAGAGGCAACTTTTGCCACGCCTTCAAGCAACGCTGGGCCCAACTCTGGGCCATTGCCCTCTGGCAAGTTTCTTCACCACTGGCAGGCTGCATTTTCCTGTGGAAACTGCTTCCCTTTTTATAGAATTCTGAGTCAGTCTTGTGGGTATGGGGGCCTCTGTTTATTTCCTTAATTTTTCACTTTCTCTCAGGCCTACAAGTGTAGGAAATAGTAGGTGCTTTTTTTTTTTTTTTTTTTTGCATCTGCTGCTTCTTTACCCCTTCATCATACTTTACTCGTAACTATTTTCTACTAGCTTAATACTTACTATCTTAAAATTTTCCTGTTCATATATCTGTGGTGGTTTCTGTCTCCTGTCTGGACCTCCCCTGGTAGATTTCTGAATCTGTTAATAAGCCATTTAAAAATGGGGCCATATAATGTATGTTGTTACCAAAAGCCATACGGAATTGTGTATACATTGTCTATTAAAATGTTCCTTCTAGAGGTTCTTTTGAAATGTGCTTATAGTGGAAATATGATTTAGCTACTTTTAATATACCTATTTGATGCAATTCCAGTTTTGTCTTCCCCACACACACTTTTTTTTTTTGGTTATGTTCATTTGTGTGGTAGCCTAGGATGCTAGTAAACCAGTGTTTGACTTTCATATAAAGATAAATGAGATAGAGACTTAATGTCTAGAGTTGGGATGTAGGAATCAACATTGATGCAGGTCTCTTCCAAGTCTATGTTCCTAAACCTTCCAGTCTTTCTAAATGCAATGATGAAATAAAAGTAAATATAGGGCATTTCTGTGGGCACATCAGAAGCATATAGAGATATGTGGACTTCAGAGCTAGACGAAGTTTGGAAAAAAAAATTCAGGTCGAAGTTAAAGCATCCATTTATGCTTTTGATCTTGTGTTGTTTTTAAGAAAATCTTATCTCTAACAGTGAGTGTGAAGAGATGGAAAAGTGTCTTACTGAAGCATGTATCCTTACCAGACTGCTCAAATTTCATAAGGGGATGACATCCCCACCCCCAGCTTCAGGAATTATGTGGATCTGCCCTTAATCAGCAATGAAATCTGCATTCTAGGTACTTGTTAGAGACAACCTTAAATTATTGCCTTTATCTTTTAAGGTCTCTGAATAGTCACATATTGACAGGGGATTCAGACAAATTTGCAGTCCACTTGTAGCAAATGTTTAGGAAGTTAATAGTATGCATAGTTTGGTATTTTACTTACTTTCTGGCTTTATTTGATTTTAAAATGTATCCTTTTTTCTCCTTTGACTTCCTATTTTTTCTTTTTAAAAAGTTTTCTACCATATTCTTAGAAACTGTCTCATTTTGGAATAAGGCAGAGTATAAATAAACAAATATTTAGAACTCATGAATTTGAATCTTGTGTCTTTCACCACCTAGCTTTGTGATCAGAAGAAGTTTTCCCAGCTATAAAATGGGGACTATACTTTATAGGTTTATTAGGATTACATAACGTAAAAGTCTGAAAGGCACTAGGCAAAGCTCCTGACACATGGTAGGTGATCAATAGATATTCCCTCTTCCCTTAGAATGAACATTGATCTCTAAAATAACCTCTGCTTGAATGAAGAACAGATACTTCACCTGGAATGATTTGAATACATTCATTCCTCAGAAAATGTGTTATGACTTGGCACTGTGAGGTTCTTGGGACACAAACAGAAAAGAGATAACAGGCCTTGCCCTCAGGGCATTTGCACTCTAGTTAGAAAGAGCACCAAATAAGCAGGCAATTACAAAACAGTGCAACATATACTGTGATAGAGATCTATCTACATATGAGGTGCCCAGCCAAGGTTAGGGGAGTTGGGAAGGCTGCTTGGAGGAGGAGGGACCTTGCTTGGCCTTGCATGGAGCCTTTTTTTTTTTTTTTTTTTTTTCTTTTTAATCATCATTTTATTGAGATATATTCACATACCACGCAGTCATACAAAACAAATCGTACTTTCGATTGTTTACAGTACCATTACATAGTTGTACATTCATCACCTAAATCAATCCCTGACACCTTCATTAGCACACACACAAAAATAACAAGAATAATAATTAGAGTGAAAAAGAGCAATTGAAGTAAAAAAGAACACTGGGTACCTTTGTCTGTTTGTTTCCTTCCCCTATTTTTCTACTCATCCATCCATAAACTAGACAAAGTGGAGTGTGGTCCTTATGGCTTTCCCAATCCCATTGTCACCCCTCATAAGCTACATTTTTATACAACTGTCTTCGAGATTCATGGGTTCTGGGTTGTAGTTTGATAGTTTCAGGTATCCACCACCAGCTACCCCAATTCTTTAGAACCTAAAAAGGGTTGTCTAAAGTGTGCGTAAGAGTGCCCTCCAGAGTGACCTCTCGGCTCGTTTTGGAATCTCTCTGCCACTGAAGCTTATTTCATTTGCATGGAGCCTTTTAAAAATTGTTTTTGTTGTTATCAAATGATTGCTTTGGAATCACCTTTTCCCAAATTAAGTTGGACACATTGGGAAGGAGATTAGTACAGGTAACCAAGGTCTTTTTGAGTTCTGAGATTATATGAAAACTGCTTGAATTAAGGGAAGTCTGGTCAAATAACTTGATTACCAGAAAATTAGCATTAGCTGCTTAAAACATTTTCTGTTAGAAGCAGGGATGACGGCAAGGCAAGGAGCAAAATAAGTGAGCTATGATGTTATCTTAGCTAATAATTTATACTTTAGCCTATTGAACATTTCAGAAATTTAAGAATCCACACTTAACAACTCAACACGTGTACATTGAATAGATAAATCCATTTCATTAAAACAGTGGCTGGTTTCTGGGGCTGGATATCTGGCATAAATGTATTTAGTCTATAAAACTACCAGAAGATGTCACTGTCTCCCAAGTAACCATCCATTACATTGGCCCTTTTACAGGTACATTTTTTGAATGACAGACTATGAAAGATAATGACTATCTAGCTTGTGGTATTGAATCTGAAAATTATATGGCCTCACAAAAAGTCCTTGCCGAAGGTGTGTGGGTTTTTTTCCATCTTCATCCTAAATATGAAGCCTGTTCACTGCTCCATATATTGAAATTATTTGGGCATTCATGGTCTCATCTGCACTTTGAAGAAAAACAAAGGTGTTGAGAAATACTCTAAAAATATCCTCTCTGATCTTGACTTCCTCCCACATTATCAGCTTGCATTATTATGATACAACTGCATTTACTAAATGATCATATTTTCTAAGATATTTTGGTCTTGGACACAACCTAGATAATCTTTGAATCATTTTTTCAAGTCACCATTCAGGTGTGGAAAGCAAAACTGAAGTGTTTCCACACTGTACTGATCCTGGA
Source organism: Choloepus didactylus (assembly GCF_015220235.1). NCBI lineage: Eukaryota > Metazoa > Chordata > Mammalia > Pilosa > Megalonychidae > Choloepus > Choloepus didactylus. The sequence goes on along the minus strand of NC_051314.1, from coordinate 29,158,904 downwards.
TGAAACGAGTTGAAATCTCCCCATTTCCTCACAAAAATGTTAATAAAAAAAAGAGTCCCTCATAAAGAGGGACTTCAGCCTGTATCTGAAACAATATATACTCAGAGGGTTCAGGTAGTAATCTACATTAAGGAAAAATAAATCTATTGTCTGTACAGCCAGAAAATAGACTCATGTTGACAGTAAGTGTCTTATGTTGGAGGCTCTGGGCAGTGGGATCCTCCAAGGTGAAATAATTTGTTGTAGGTAACCAGTGATGGCAAGCAGATACGAACAGGGTATGATTTCTAGTCCCAGTATTGCCCCATACCTCAAACGTACCAACTACCTTGTTTGTCTTCTCCTTACCTTCAGCTTCAGCAGTAAGGGGGAGTAATTGGCCCAACCGAATTCTCCAGTAATGAGAAGGCTCAAAGGAGCAGTGAAGAGAGAAGTTTAAAAGTGTTTTATAAATACAAGGAATTCGTGTTCTAAGTAAATTTTGGACTTCTATGATAAGTGTGTAATACTTAACAGAAATGATTCCATGCTGTATATTTAAATATATCATAAATAAATGTATTTTGGTTATTTGATCATTTCTTTTTAAAATTTCATTAGTTTGGCAAAAAATTAACAATACCTAGTACTTAGGCAGTTACAATGATGGACTGAAAAGAGAGCGTGATATGTTTCTGGTGTGTCCATGTATGCAACTTCATATTTGCAAAGTATTATAGACAGATTTTATGTATTTAAGTGATATAATAATCCTAAAATTTAAGAACATAGAGCCAAATTAATTGAGCTATTACACCTAAATCACAGTGAGCTGAAATAATGGGATTAGCAATGTTTTATTGTGGGCTGGAAGCAGTGTGGTATAATAAGGTGAGCATTTACAGCTAGATGAGTTTTAAATCTTGGCTCCATCAAAACCTGTGTTACTTTGGGCAAGTTCTTGAGTTTGAGCCTCAGCTTCCTCATGTAAAATGGAGATAATATCTATTTTATCATTCGTCATATTCACTTTTTTCATTCTACTTTGTGAAAGTGAAATGAGATCATAAAACTCAAGTCAGAAAAACAGATAATAAAACAATTACAATAAAATGGAATAAAGGTTCCCAGTAGCCTCCCATTAGGAGGGGTGTCTTGCCCAGATTGGGGTGGGTGGTGTTGATCTTAAAACAGGGGCTGGTGCATCGTGGGACGGAGAACATCTTCTTGACCAAAAGGGGGATGTGAAAGGAAATGAAATAAGCTTCAGTGGCAGAGAGATTCCAAAACAAGCCGAGAGGTCACTCTGGTGGGCACTGTTACGCACACTTTAGACAACCCTTTTTAGGTTCTAAAGAATTGGGGTAGCTGGTGGTGGATACCTGAAACTATCAAACTACAACCCAGAACCCATGAATCTCGAAGACAGTTGTATAAAAATGTAGCTTATGAGGGGTGACAATGGGATTGGGAAAGCCATAAGGACCACACTCCACTTTGTCTAGTTTATGGATGGATGAGTAGAAATAGGGGAAGGAAACAAACAGACAAAGGTACCCAGTGTTCTTTTTTACTTCAATTGCTCTTTTTCACTCTAATTATTATTCTTGTTATTTTTGTGTGTGTGCTAATGAAGGTGTCAGGGATTGATTTAGGTGATGAATGTACAACTATGTAATGGTACTGTAAACAATCGAAAGTACGATTTGTTTTGTATGACTGCGTGGTATGTGAATATATCCCAATAAAATGATGATTAAAAAAAAAAAAAAGATAAGAGTGAACTTAGAAAAAAAAAACAAAAAAAACAAAACAGGGGCTGGTACTTGGTGTGTTTTGTTAATTTCTCTTCACTTGACTGTAAGTTTTCCCTAATTTTTAGTGGAACTTTTTAATGAAAGCGAACAGATTAGTATGTAATCTTAAAGACCAGAACCCCATTTTATTTATTTTTAAAATTTCTACAGTAGCTAGCAAAAGCATATGTATAGTAAGGTGCTCAATAAAGTTTTTAAAGACAAAAGGATTCCAAATTCATCTCTCTTGGATTATGTTAAAGGCGTTCTTTAATGCCCAGAGTAGAACTATAAGATTGCAATGTACTGAGTATTGTGGTGTTAAAAACTCAAGAGGTGGGCTTAAGGACTTAGTCCCATCTCTGCATTCTATTGGTCAAGTTATCTTGGGCAAAATTTGAGTCTTGATTTCTTTTATCTGTTTATTTGCTTGACAGGTTGTTGTGAGAATCAAATGAAATATTTGAAAGTGCTTTGTACACAAGTTTTGACTGTTAATAAGGGAGTAAATATTAAATGTTGGAGAATTACAACAAAAAAAGTCAAGTTTTATATACATTCTGATTAGTGCTAATGATAGCTATCAACAATATACAAATTTTAAAGGATTGAGAGAAGTCCTGGATAAATGAAACTTTTTATGTTAGTCTCTGTATGTCAGGGTGTGGGTAGGAGCTTGGAATTGGGATAGGGGGTAGGGTTGGTTGGAAAGAACGCCATGGAATTCAGGAGAGAAGAAACCCCAAGATTATTAGTTCTCTCCTTAACCTTTGCTTCCTTACAAAGTCTTTATCCAAGCAGGTGAATAATATGGTCCTTACTGCTGCCCTTGGTTCAAATTGGTTGTATTTGACGAAATTATTTTCTTGACTAAATATTATCTTAGGGTTTTTGGGGGATTTGTTTGTTCACATATTTCCCCCTAGGTAGCAGATTAAAATGACTCGGCTCATGAGCAGGTTTACAACCAGCCTGTAAACTCCACTTGTTTCACTATTGGGGACTCAAGTCCTACATATCATTGAACTGGACAGTCAGGCTGGCCACATGGTTTTAGGTATGAGCAGTCTTGGCATCACAAGATTTGAGTTTTAAATAATTGGATTAATCAAGATTCTTTGTGAGTAGAAGAAATCATCTTAGCTGGTGTGCTGGTTTGTATATTTATGTTCCCCAGAAAAAGCCATATTCTTTAATGCATTCTTGTGGGGGCAGATGCATTAGTGTGGATCGGGTAGGAACCTCTTCGTTCAGTGTCCATGGAGATGTGACCCACCCAACTGTAGGTGATAACTCTGATTAGATAATTTCCATGGAGGTGTGGCCCCACTCACTCAGTGTGGGCCTTGTTTAGTTTACTGGAGCACCATATAAGCTCAGACAGAAGGAGCTCATAGCTAGCTGGAGCTGAGACAGATGTTCTGAAGACTGCTGTTGGAAGCTGATGCAGACATTTTGGAGAACACCATTTTGAAACGCCACCTGGGAGCAAGCAGATGCCAGCCACATGCCTTCCCAGCTAACAGGTTTTCCAGATGCCAATGGCCTTTCTCCAGTGAAGGTACCCTTTGTTGATGGACACTTTATGGCCTTACGACTGTAACTGTGTAACCAAATAAACCCCCTTTTATAAAAGCCAATCCATTTCTGGTGTTTTGCATTCTGGCAGCATTAGCAAACTAGAACAGCTGGAATAAATAAAAACAGGGGAATTTGTTATAAGGATGTGGGTATTTCATGGAAACCAAGGATAGAAGGGCAGCTGAGTCTAAGACAGGAACTGGAGGGCAGTGTGGGTGACCCTGAAGTTCTCTGAGAATGAGGATATGGACAAGCACACCTAAAGTGTCTTGGCTAATATTATTTTCTCTAGAAGCTTATTTACTCACAGAAGTCTTCAAATATTTGTCAATGGCTGGATTTTTTTTCTAATATATGTGCAATCTGCATATCCCTAGCATGAACCAAAGCTTTTGTTTCAGGGTTTTCAAAGGGTTCTGAACTAGACAAGATTTCTTCTTTTTTTGCTGCATTTGATATTTTGGGGTAAAGAGCAAAAATGTTTTATGCTCATCTGTAAGCAACCGAGTTATATAGAGCATAAGATCACCTCTCCTGCCTTGTCTTCCACCATGTGGGCTTACCCAGCAGTCTGAGATAATGCAAGGTTCCCCTAGGTTCCATGCTCTCTCATGCGTGTCATGTGCATTCACATTTTGCACTCACATTTTTATCGTCTTCTCTCTTTCTTGTCCCTAAAGGCTTACACTCCCATCTCATCTAGGAAGCCGTCTCCATCAGCAGGCTAACACAGGTGCCCATGCCTGTAGTCTCATAACCCTTATTATGGCACTCACTACACTGGCGGACTCATTCATTTTCTGGTTCAAGGGCAATATCACAGTTCATCCCTCAAAAGGGCATGGCATCTCAAGAACTGGAACAAATGAATAAATGAATGAAATGAGTCTCAGTTCTAGAAAGTCCGGCTTCATATTTTCTTGTCTCTATTATCAGTAACTATAATGTGGAAGTTAAGAGTAAAGGCTCGAGGAGGAAGCCGGGGACCGTGGCGGCAGGGACGGGCGGAAGCTGCGGGTTCGTAACCGCCGCTCCTCCAGGCTGACGCGCGGGCTGCGAAGCCCAAGGCCCCAGTCGCGTTGGGCGGCGCTGCGCGGGGCCGCTGGCTGCGGAGCCGGGGGTGGGGCGGGGTGGGGTGGCGGCGGCCGGGCTGGAGGCGCAGGAGCACATCATGACTCTCAGGAAGACTTTCTGATCTTGGGGAGGTGCTTCATCCCTGGGGAATTAAACAGCACGTGGTACAGGGTGACGATTTCTTGGCAATTTAGTGTGGAAACCATTGATCGCCTTGCTCTCATTTCTACCTGTTCTGTGTTGGCAAGGGAGAGTGCCCAAATGAGCAAGATATCACAGCAACCCAGCACTTTGGCAGTGAACGGAATAAGTGTTACCCATTCTCAGGCACATGGCAGAGGCTTACAGCAGGTTCCTCAGCTGGTGCCCACTTGCCCTGGCGGAGGAGACAAAGCTGTGCCTCCAAGCAAGCCGAGCAAAAAGAGTTCATCCGTGGATGGAAAGAAACAGTAATGAGTATCGTCAACGGAGACAGAGGAACAACATGGCTGTGAGAAAGAGCCAGTTGAAAAGCAAGCAGAAAGCACAGGATGCTAAAGAAAGTAAATTAGCTGAAAGAAGATGAATGGTTGGAAGCAAAAACTAATTGCTGACAAAGGAATTACATGTACTTAAAGATTTGTTTCTTGAGCATGCACACAACCTTGCAGACAACATGCAACCCATGAGCACTGAAAATATGAGAATAAGTTCTGATAATGCAGAACAGTAGACCTCACCGTTTCCAAACTTCAGGACCTGTGGCTTGAACCTTAAAGGTGTGACTTCTTCAGCCATATTAATGGCTGAACATTGTCTTGTTCCATTATTTAAAGATCCACTGAAAAATGTTTTCTGGAATCAGCACTGAAGAGTCGATTAGCTAAAAATGTTAGCTGTGTAATTTGCATATATGTTTTTAAATGATTTTTTTTCGTGGGGATCAAAAAACAAACATTTTTAAGGTATATGGTAAAAAAAAATATCGTGGACCTTGATGTTCTTGATCAATCTTGACTTCCCAAAAAATGCTTCTTTTTTAGGTGGACCAAAGAAATGGGAAGCTGGCAGGTTGTGCAGAAGGTTCCTGGTTTTTAATGGAGATGGTTAATCGGATTAAGAAAAGTTGAATGCCATCTATATTAACATATTTGTGATTTTTTTCCTAAACTATGTATTAAAAACTTTATATCACCTTAGGGCAATAGAAACTAATTGCTTTGTTATATGGAATGATTTTATATATGACATAACACCTATTTTAGCATATGAGTACTATTTTCCCCAACAATTACAAGGTGATTTTTAATAGTGATGCCTGGTTAAGTAAAGAGATCCATTGCATTTTAAAGGCATATGCGGCCAGTTGGCTTAAAGACACAAATAACATTTTGGGAGCAAATAGATTTTGTTTTTTGTTTTTTATAAAAATATAGCCTATTAGAATTAAACTTTTGGGGTACATTTGGGTTATTGGATTGGCATTATTTTGTTTCCTGAAAAAATCTCAGTAGTTTAGATAAACTCGCATACCAAAATTTTAGTTTCTGCAGATGCCAGTAAAGTAAGCATTTTTCAATACCATATCTCAGCTAAGTCAGTAAACAAAATGTCTTAACAGTTTGACTAGACAAGCTACTGATAAGGATTTGGAATATTAATTCAGCAGATTGTTTCCACGGTGTTCAACATAACTATCATGGGGCCATGATTTCTAAAGGCAAATATTTCTTCTAAAGGCAAATATTTTTTCTAAAGGCAAATATTTTTTCTCAAGGATGATTTTGGTATTTGATCTTAACCAGTTGGTGATTAGAAAAATGTATCATTTACTCCATGCCATCTCCCAAAATGAGTGTAAAAAAACCTCGGAAGTGTAAGGTTTTGACCTTTAATTTATTTCACTTAAATGCATCTTTTTTTGTATTGTTTTTGTGACTTTTCAAGTGGCTGTTCTTCCAGACTTTTTGTACCACTGCTTCTGTTTTTTTCATTTGTATGCTTATATGTCCCCTAAATTATTTAAGAAAGTACTGATAAAACTCAGGATATTACCATTTTTGTTGACAGTCAGAGAATGCCCATCACTAAAGGGATTCTCTAGATTTTGGCTTATATCAGTGTTGGTAGTTTTTATTGTCTCTATTAACGGTGTGTTTGTTGTTTTTTAAGCACAGTTCTAACTCATATTTGTTGGCTTTTTCGTACTGTTTTTTTTTGTCCCTGGTTGGTGATAAAAGACTCAGTTATACTTAGTTTAAAAGTTTGTGTTACTAGGTCTCTCATTTGCATATGGCCATTTTGGGCCACACTGCTGTGTCATATGGGGATTTAGGACCCTAACCAGAATGAAGCTCAGTGTAACTCGTGTTGCACCCTTGGATTGGTGGCAGGGTGCTGACTTCACTGTTCCCGTAGGCAGAGGACAACCTGGCAGTGTCCTGTAACTCAGCAAAGCCATCGTGAGGGCTGAGGGCCCCTTGTGACTGTGAGACAGGAGGCCAGGGTTGTCCCGTGGGAGATGCTGCTGAGGAAGGGTGATTCCCTATAGAGCAGGGAAACAGGATGGGGTTTCTGTTAGGGTCCAACACCAGTTTACTTTGGGGGAGTAGTGATCCACTTTAAAGGTTGGTAGGTGTTTGAATAACTTAACAAGGACACACCCACAGAATCCTACAGAATCTTGAGTAGCTCGTTGATGTTACATAATAAACCTAATTTGGGATGCAGTTAGGTCACTTGAATCCTTAAGCAACTATCATAGGTGTTAGTGACATTTTAATCTCTTATTTACTAAAAACTATCTTTCAGGAATTGATGTCCTTATGGAATTTATGGTTACCAATGATATAAATTGAGTCAACTATCTTAAAAAGGAAGCTTTAAAGAAACTGTCCGGATGTGTACTCAATATTTCAAATCAAAACATAAGATTGGAACTTTTTGGAAAAGTTGATTCAAGCTTTCCTATTATCTGTGCTAATAAAAACTTTAGCATAACAATCAGTTAGTTGTGCATAGAACAAAAATGTTAGCCATTCATTGTCTTGACTAACTTACTGAACTGGTTGAAAATGAAAGTTCTTAGTTTGGTAGATTAATCAGTATAAAATCGAGGAGACCAGTGAGTAAGTTTACAGCTCTGGGAATTGTAAAATGACTTTTATAGCTTTTATAATGTGCGTTATCTATGAAGCATTAGGATTGGATCTGCCTTTGCGAGCAGTTCTGGTGGTTTAGGAATAAGGCTTTGCTCTAAATTTCTAGCTGCATCAGAGTCTCCTGAGATTGGTGCTTTTTGACTGGTTTTGGCTACAGATGGTGAGATGAGAGCAGCTCTTCCTGTTGTCTGGCCCCTTTCAGTTATTGTGATGCAAGCTCAGATACTTTAGACTTTCTTTCTAAGTACTAAGATTTTAATAACATATGACCAGATTTTTGGAATTCAGGTCATGAGTGTGAAATTCTCAAATTTACGTTGTAAGCAATATGTGCAATTTAATAGTTGATATTAAAGGAAAGGAAACTAGCAACTTTTGATGTTTCTTAATCCCCATTAGAGGGCTTGAAACCTTGTACTTAATCTTCATCACTCCATGTGCTTTCTTTTCTTTTTTTTTTTTTTTTTTTCTCATAGACCACTGAAATAACCTCCTTCCTAGCAGCCAGAATGAAGCGGTCTCTTTTTTTTTTTTTTTTTTTTTTTTTTTTACATTTTATTTTGAAATAAATTCAAAGTTATAGGAACAGTTGCAAAAACAATACAAACCCCATACACAGAACTCCAGCATTCCCTGACCACCCCCCCAATACCCCGATCCACTAACTTTAACATGTTGTCACATCGCTATTTCTTTCCCTCCCTTCCTCCCTCCCTCTCTCCCTATCTATCATCCATCATTTATTGCTCTGTCTTCTGAACATATGAGAGCTAGCTGCACACATCCTTGAACAAACACTATAATTCACATATACACTTCCCATGAACAAGAACATTCTTTTATGCAATCCCATTAAATGCAGCTAAGAAGTACAAGAGATTCAACATTGATACAAAGCTTACATTCTATATTTCCTTTTCGTTATGTCTCAACTTTGTCCCTTTGAGCCTGCTGTCCTCCATCCTCAGATCCCATCCAGGGTCATCCTTGGCATTCAATTATCATCTATTTAGACTGTCTTTTTTTTTTCCCCCTCAATTGTGGAAACATATATACAGCCTAAATCTTCCCATTCCACCCTCTCTCTAGCCTTCCATTAGTGGGATTAATCACATTTAGAATGTTGTAATGCTATCACCTTCCCACCATCCATTATTAGAAATTTCCCTTCACCTCAAACAGCAACCCTACACTCATTTCTTAACTCCCCATTGCCCCTTCCCCCATTTCTCTTAACCCATACTCTACTTTTCATCTCTATGGTCATATTCTCTGATAATTTCTTTGTGTTTACTGTGGAGCTTAAAATTAAACACTTAAATCCATAACAATCTTGTTTTTCTTTGATACCAACTTAATTTCAATAGGACACATAAACTATGTACCTATACTCCTCCATTACCCCACCTTTATCTAGTTCTTGTCAAAAATTACATATTTTACACTGAGTTCAAAACCACTGATTTGTCATTAGAGTTTGTGTATTTTCTATCATGTAGAAAGTAAATAGTGGAGTTACAATTCAAAAATTATTGACTTCTATTTGTATTCCATTGTGGTCAGAGATTGTGCTTTGAATATGTTCAATTTTTTTTTTAATTTATTGAGGCTTGTTTTATGTCCCAGCATATGGTCCATTCTGGAGAAAGATCTGTGATCACTAGAGAAAAATGAGTGTCCTGGTGATTTGGGATGTAAGGTTCTATATATGTCTGTTAAAATTCTCTATATCTCTTTCTCCTTTCTTTGTTTCTCTGTTGGTGGGCTTCCTTTAGTATCTGAAGTAGGGCAGGTCTTTTATTGGCAAACTCTCTCAGCATTTGTTTGTCTGTGAAAAATTTAAGCTCCCCCTCAAAGTTGAAGGAGAGTTTTGCTGGATAAAGTATTCTTGGTTGGAAATTTTTCTCTCTTAGAGTTTTAACTTTGTCATGCCACTGCCTTCTCGCCTCCATGGTGGCCGGTGAGTAGTCACCACTTAGTCTTATGTTGTTTCCTTTGTATGTGGTGAATTGCTTTTCTCTTGCTGCTTTCAGAACTTGCTCCTTCTCTTCAGTATTTGACAGTCTGATCAGAATATGTCTTGGAGTGGTTTTATTTGGATTTATTCTATTTGGAGTTCGCTGGGCATTTATGCTTGTGTATTTATATTGTGTAGAACATTTGGGAAGTTTTCCCCAACAATTTCTTTGAATACTCTTTCTAGATCTTTACCCTTCTCTTCCCCTTCTGGGACACCAATGAGTCTTAAATTTGGATGTTTTATTTTATCTATCGTATCCCTGAGATCCATTTCAATTTTTTTTTTATTTTTTTCTCCATTCTTTCTTTTGTTCTTTCATTTTCTGTTCTGTGGACCTCTAGGACACTGAGTCATTGTTCAACTTCCTCTAATCTTGTATTATGAGTATCCAGAGTCTTTTTAATTTGGCTAACAATTTCTTCTATTTCCATAAGATCTTCTATTTTTTTTATTTAATCTTGCAATTTCTTCTTTATGCTCTTCTAGGGTCTTCTTTATGTCCCTTTTATCCTGTTCCATGGTATTCTTCATGTCCTTTATATCCTGTGCCATCTTTTCATTCCTTGATTGTAATTGTCTGATTAATTGTGCCAAGTACTGTGTCTCTTCTGATATTTTGATTTGGGTGTTTGGGATCGGGTTCTCCATATCATCTGGTTTTATCACATGCATTAAGATTTTCTGTTGTTTTTGGCCTCTTGGCATTTGCTTTGCTTGATAGGGTTCTTTCAAATTGTAAAAAAAATAAAATACCATTCTGATTTTTCAGAAATACAAGTTGGTGGCATACACTTTCTCCAACTAACCAGTAGATGGTGTCTGTGAGTCACCTATAACCCTCAAGTCAGTTCTCCCCAACTCTGTCTCTGTGGTGTGTGGGGAAATGATTTTCATGGGGTTCAGTTGGTGAACTCAGTTTGGGTTTGTTGTTGGAGCTGTCCGCCCTGAACGTGGTGCGTGTGTCTGGGTGGTCAGGGAGGCAGGGCAGCTTTAATATTCAAACCTCCCAGGTCTTCCCAGAGATTCAAGGCTATTGCAAGAGTCTAAGCCTTCATTTCAGTTTTGCCCCAGATTTTCTTTGTTGCTGACCCACAAACCGCCGGCATTGACGTAGCGCCCCTGGATTTTCCAAGTGGGCCCCCCTTCTCAGCTGTGATCTTCCAGGACCTCTGCTGAGGCAATGCTGTGCTACATCACTAGTGAGTGTCGTCCCTCAAGGGAAGCCCCAGGCTGCCAGGCCGTGCAGGGGCGCTCGCTGCCTGATGCAAAGATTAGCCTATAATTCTTGACTGGTGTAAGTTCTGAATGAAAGGCAGGTAGTAGAGCTGGGCCCCACCCCTTTCCTCTTAGAGAAAATAGATGCCCTAGGGGGAGGTCATTAGCATTTCAATGGTGTCTCTTTGCCTGTGCCACACCCCTGTCTGGGTCATAGAACTGGGAACTGAAAACGGCTGAGGCTTTCTCCACTGAGTCAAAAAAGGAACAGAGCTAGTCCGAGGCAACCCTCCGGCTCTCCAAGATCAGTCATCATCCAAACCCTCTGTCTATTTGTTGGGGATTTGTACCTCGTAGTGAGCAGTTCACACTCGCTAATTAAAACCCCAGTTGGAGCTCAGCTGAGCTATATTTGCTTGCTGAGAGAAAGCTTCTCTCTGACACCATGAGGCTTTGTAGCTCGGGCTGTGGGGGAGGGGTCTCCCGATTTGGATCCGTGGTTCTTAGTTACAGGTTTTATGCTGTGATCTTGGGCATTCCTCCCAATTCAGGTTAATGTATGATGAGTGGATGGTCATGTTTGTCCCCCTGCAGTTATTCTGGATTATTTACTATTTGTTTCTGTTTTTTTTTAGTTGTTTGAGGGGGACTACTTGGCTTCCACTCCTCTCTATGCCACCATCTTGGATCCTCTCTCCATGTGCTTTCTAATGCCTTAGAAATTGGGAAATTTGTTTTTCTACTTGATAAAAGCTAGGAAGGAGAAAATCCATTTTATAGCTATTGAATCTGCCTTTCAGGAAAAAATACTAACTTGTTCTTTTTGTTCTGGCTTTCCTCAGTTTGTGAGATTACTCTATTTTTTTAAATATAATTTTATTTCAATGAGTTCAAAATAAAAAAACACTTTGGAACCAAAAAAAAAAAAAAAAAAAAGCAAAGTTTCTGATGCCAGACTTCTGAGTTCATATCCAACCTCTGCTCAGTTCACTATCTAGGTGAACTTGAGCAAGTTTACTTTGCCGGTCTGTGCCTCAGTTTCCTTATCTGTAGATGGTATAAAGATGATGCCTACTTAAGAAGAGGGTTGTAGGATTAAGTGCATTCAAACAGGTTAAGTGCTTAAAGCCTGGCACCTAGCAAGGTGCTCAATCAATGCTGGTTATTATTATTATCAACCATCTAAATCACAACCAAGAAGCTTTCATAGATCCAGGTGTGTTTCATGAGCAATACATTCTGCAGGAATGGTTAGTGCACTCAGCAAACTTTGACCTTTAAGAGAGAGTTACATGGTCTTTGCCAGTAGGACTTCTTTTATGTGCTCTATGAGATCAGAAATCAGTAATCTAAGAGTATCTGGGGGTTAGAAGCTTCACCAGTGGATACTTTCTGTAGCAAGAGAATGTATTTAGCATATTTTGTTTCGATTGTATCTTCTTTTGGTGAAAGTGAGCTTTTTGGAAACAGGTAAAGACTTGTTGGTAGAGTGATTAGATAGATCTGTGCTTTCCTGCAGCCTTAGAGTTCTCAGTCTCAAGGGTTGTGGGTGGCAAAGGTTGGTAGCCAGAAACTATCCCTTTAAGAGCACAGGGCTGGACAGGATTTCTTGCAGATACCAATAGGCTGCTCCTAAAATTTATATGGAAATGCAAAAGACCAAAACAATTTTGAAAAAGAACAAAGTTGTAGGGCTTTCACGTCCCAGTTTCAAAGTGACCCTAAAGCTACAGTCATTAAGACTGTGCGGCACTGGCATAAGGGTGGATATATAGATTGATGGAATAGAATTGAGAGTCCAGAAATAAATCCTCATACTATTGATTTTTTGACAAAGGTGACAAGGCAGTTCATTAGGGAAAGGATAGCCATTTTAACAAATGGTGCTGGGACAATTGGATAAAAATGCAAACGGCTGAACTTAGACCATACACACCATATACAAAATTAACTCAAAATGGATCATAGACTTAAATGTAAAAGCTAAAGCAATAGAACTTTTAGAAGAAAACAAAGGAGAAAATCTTTGAGACCTCAGGTTGGGTAAAGCTTTCTTCGATATGACAACAAAAGCATGGTCCATAAGAAAAAAAATTGATAAATTGGCCTTTATCAAAGTTCAAAAATTTTCAACTTCACAACACACCATTAAATAATGAAAAGGCAAGCCACAGACAAGGTGAAAATATTTGCAAAGCACGTATCTGATAAAGGACGTATTTTCAGAAAATATACTCATACACCTCAATAAGACAAACAACCCATTAAAAATAGGCAAAAAATTTGAATAGGTAGATGTTTCACAAAAAAGGATATACAAACTAATAAGCACATGAAAAGATGCCCAATGTCATCAATCATTAGAGAAATGCAAATTGAAACTACAATGAGATAGCATTGGATCTCCAATAGAATTGTTACAATAAAAAAAAACAATAACAAATGTTGGTGAAGTGTGGACAAACGTGCACTCTCATACATTACAGATGAGAATATAAAATGGTACAGCCACTTGGGAAAATAATTTGGCATTAAAAAGTTAAATATTGAGTTACCACATGATCCTGCAGTTCCACTCCTAGGTACATTATCCAAGAGAAGTGAAAACATGTCAATCCAAAGTCTTTTACACAAATGTTCTAAACAGCTTTATTCATAATCACCATAAATCAGAAACAAGCTAAAAGCCTATCAACAGGTCAATGGATAGACAAAATATGATATATCTATACAATGAAATATTATTCAGCAATAAAAAGCAATGCACTACTAATAAGTGCTATGAGATGGACAAACCTCAAAATCATTATACTAAGTGAAAGAAGACAGACATAAGAGACCACATATTGTATATTCTGTTTACATGAAATGTCCAGAGAAGGCAAATCTATAGAGACAGAAAGTAGATGTTAGTTGCCTGGTGTGGTGGAGGATTGAGGGGGATGTGAGATAGGAGATGGGAATTAGCAGTAAATATGAGGGATCGTATTGGGGTGATGGAAATATTCTAAAACTGCTTTAAGTTGGTTGCAGAGCTTGGTAAATTTACTAAAAATCATTGAATTGTACACTTGAAATGGATGAATTATATAAAATGCAAAATATACTCAATAAGGTTGTTAAAGGGGGAAAGAGAGAGAGCACGAGCAAGCAGACAGGGCTGGAGCAGGCTGTTGGGGTCTGACACCTGGCCCTGTCACTTACTAGCCAGCTGTGTGATCCCAGGCAAGTCTAACCCCTTTGTGCCTCAGTTTCCTGTCAGTAAAATTGGAGAGATTAAGTTACTACCCTCTGAGAAGTGCTGGGAAGATTGTGATAATCCATAAAGAGTGCTTAGCACAGAGTTTGGACCATAGAAAGAGCTCAGTAAATCTTAGCAATAATAATAATAATAATATAATAGTTTTTATTGGTGGTAGTGTTTAACCTTCTGAGGATCCAGCTCTCACTTAGTTTAACTTAATTCAAACTGCAGAGAAGGATTTGGCCTGCTGGCTTGTCCTAGGCAGAGGACAATGACTGGTCCAACCACGTCCAACCCACCCCGTGCCAGGCAATTTGTGGGCATGGAGGAGGGATACCTAACCTTGTCTATGAGGTTTTCTAGAGGAAGGGATGTCTCTGAGACATGGATCCCTAGAAGTTACACATTTGTAGAGTGAGAAGAGTTTCCCAGGCAGAGGGTAGAGCTTGAGCAAAGCCCCAGAGCCAACAGAGAGCTTGCTGAGTTGTGTGAACTGCTGATACAGAGAGCAGAGTGACAGGAAACAGGCTCCAGGTTAGATGGAAGGGCCTTGGGGGCCTTGATAAAGAACTGGGATTTATTGTGAGGGCAGTGCGGAGCCAGCCAAGAGTTCTAAGCAGGGTCTATGACCCGGTCAGTTATCTTCAGTTAGATGGGCCCGATGGCACCCATGCGCCCACCTTGTGAGATTCTGCTCTGTTGACCAGGAGCAAAGAGACTCTCCTAGATGTCTGTGGCCTGGGTTTTGCATTTAGCCTACTCCAGTGCAAGTAGAACCACATCCATACCAGCAGTCTGGCTGGAAAACTGTTTCACGGTTCCCACGAGGGGATTAAAAGGCATAAAGTGGTGGCTGAGAGCCTATCTGCAGAGCCAGACCTCAGGAAAGCAGAGGACTTGTAAATGTTTAATAAACTTCACTCTGGGTGAGGGCCTGTTAATAAGTCCAGTGACAGAGGGGCAGGTATCATGCCCGTTACTATAGCATCATCTTGGAAAGCATCACTCAGGGTGAGCCACAGCTGAGCCCTGGGAAGGCAGCAAAGGGGCGGTGGTCAGAAGCAGCAGGAGGGGCTGGAGCCAGGCTGCAGATGCTGCCGCTGGTCTCTGGTCTCGGCATGGGCTGGAGCCCCCTCGAGCTTCTCCAGCAGCAGCCCCAGGGAGGGAGAGAGGCTGCGCTCAGCCTGAGAGAGGCTGCCTGAAACGCGGCCACAGGCTGTTTCTGAGCTAGAAGCTGTTCCCGGAGCTGAGTTCCTGCCAGACACCCTTGACCATTTTTTTTTTTCCTTTGGAAGTGGAGGGGGTCTCATCGTGAAAGATCTGGACAGGATTTCGTGTCCTTTTTGATAATAAGTACTTACCTCCGTGGGAACTGACTTCAGGGTGTTCATCAAGGGAAACAGAGTGGTCCCCAGGCTGGAAATGAAAAAGGATGACAGTTTCTGAGGTTGACTGTTAACAGCTTGGAGGTGCCCACTATTCAAAATGCCTTTTAAAGTGTTCAGTACCTTCAAAGAAAAATTTTTGAAACCTGGAAAGGAAGGAGTGAAGAACGCCTTGGGAGATTCGTTGGGGATTTTACAAAGGTAAAGTTTGAATGCAAACTTTCGGTTTATTTCTGAGTAGCTCCAATTATCAGTGTTTGAGAGACTTTGTATCACATTTTGAAAACCAAATTTTAATGATGAGGGCATGAGTCAGATTAGGTGGTCTCTAAAGCCCTTTCCAACTCCAACAGTCTATGCCTGGAGGAAAATTAAATGCATCAGGAGTATAGGGTTGAATTAGGAAAATAGCAAGACAAGCTTTCTGTTTATATGGCAGGATTAGCACTCCCTGGTGATGGTGGTAATTGCATTTAATATGTCTGATACGGGCTGAGAAAAGGTTTAGAGAGATATTTTATGTTAAATACTAATGACAAATATGGTTATGCTTTGAGCAAAAAATCCCTTTCAAGAGTTTTTCACTTTATTTTTCATTATAAATGAAAATGAATTATTTGCAAAGTTTTAAACTATCTATAAACCGTATAAAGTGGTTTCTGGTAATGCAGTTTTCAAAGAGAAGGATAGTTACACAATTTAAGGAAGGTAACTTAAAAAAAACAAACAGTATTCTTTAAAGCAGAAAATCTCACATGGTTACGATGGAAAAATGTTAAGTAGTTATCATTGAATTGAATAAGGTTTATGTCCAAGCCAAAAAATAACTTTTTTTAAAAGTAGGTTATATTTTTATTGGAAGGAGAGTTTACCATAAATGAATGAATTGATGTGACATTTAAATTTGTGAATTTTTGTAGACACAGTAAATGCCTTCTTAGGTTTTATAGATAAATTAATAAGTGGTCTTTGTGTACAAGGTAAAATGACACCTTTATCTTTCTGATAAAAATAAATGTGAAGAATTTATTGATAAGCTTTGTATGTGCTTGAATGATTATTTCTAATACTTGTGAGTGAAAATGTCAATTGGTGTCTCCTTTTAACTTTTCTATGTCATCTCTTAAATTTAAAAATCTTGCAGTGAAAAGACCATTTCTGGGCAAATATACCCATTCCATTTATGGTGTTTAATAACACACACACTCCTGTCAATTTTAAATTTTCCGTCACATCACTTTTGATGAGTCTTCATAACAAGAGAATTGGGTTGGACACCTTATTAATTTAGTAATTAAAAACCAAAATACTTCAATCAGACCTACACTGAATTATCATATATAGATTAAAACCTAGCTCAGTGACAGCAGGATAAACATAGGAAATGATTATAATACCACTTTCTTTTAAGAGCTTTTTGTCCTTCTCTTGAGCACTCCCCAGGTGAAGTCTTATTGTGGTAGTTTTCATCTGATTAAAAATGCAAAAAGAAGGCACAATAGCTTAATTGGTTTATTCAAGTGATGACAAAGGAATCTGACAAAGTCAGGAATAAAAACCAAGACTCTGGACCATAGTCACTATTGTAGGCAGCAAACTCGGATTCTGCCTTATTTTATAAAATATTAGACAAAAAAGTATTGGGGAATTTTCTTTTCAAAATTTAGGTTTAATTGCTTTGTTTGAAATTTAATTGCTTTTTTCAATAGGAGGCATCCTAATAGCTGGTTTTGCTGTTTGAATGGGCGAGCCACTTGAAGATCCTTTTGTTTGCAAAGGGTTGGTTTGCTTAGGGATATAGCAAAATTGGTAATTGCCAAATTTCGTGACCTCAAACAAAAATTGAGCCATGTATCTAGGACTCTGAACAGTTTTCTCGAATTGCATCACAAAGCAATAGAGAAAAGACTCACATGGTGCTTGAAGTATAGAACACATCAAATAAATGCTATGAGTTGCTGTCTTTGTTGTCATAATGGTAGAATGGCTTTAGAAAAACCAAAGCCAGACTCAAGTCCCTTCTTTCAGTGATCTCTAGAGAGAAATTATTAGCAGAGGAAGGGGATAAAGGCATTACTTGACTAGCAGTCCAAGTTGATTCTCAGCTCTGGTGATGTTTGCACAGAGTTCCTCAACTGGGGTTTCGCTGGGGGGGTTCAGCTTTGTCACCGAGTCAGTGTTAACTTCAAGTCGATAATGGAGATAATGGATCACATTTCATGGGGCAAGGATAAAATATGATAATTGGATGTAAAGTGCCTTGCCCAGAATCTGACGTGTAATGGGCATTCCAGCACCTTGTTGGTTTCCACATAAAACTACTTGACAGAATCCAATGTTCAAAAAAAAAAAAAAAAAATCACAAAGAACCGTTTTCTGTTTTGTAAGAGGCAGGAGCATTCAGAATTTAGAACTCCCTGCTTTCTAATTTAGCTGGCAGCATAAATCATTAATGCCATAAATGAGTGGACTGATGTGAAGCTCAAGAATGAGACCATCATCTAAATGGAATTCTTCATATGCTTTTTAATCACAGAGCATTCCTCATAGTCAGGGGAGTGGCAAGTTCATGGGGAAGCATTTGAGAGATCTCACATGGAGCCATTACAATCAGGTATTATAGCCTTCCTTGGGAATAGTCATTGATAAAAGGCAGCTGAACAATTAATCATTTAAAGGTACAATATTTTAGATGTATAGGAAGATGCACTCACTGATAGTCAAATATTGCAGCAGATGGCATAGAAGACATTAAATTCAGAAATAATTGTCCAGAAATTGATATGCAGATTTGTTCAACTTAAATGACAATGTGGTTGTCCTCTAATTACTAACCTGTAATAAATATTGGCATACCCTTATTTAATTCTCATAACAACCCTATGAACTGGATAATGGGTAATATTATAATTACAATTTTACAGATGAGGAAACTGAGGTACGGGGAGGTTAAGTAACTTGCCCAAGGTCACAGAACTTATAAGTGTCAGAGTTGGGTTTCAAACCAGATGTTTTCTGCTTACCATTCTCAATTATTACACTATGCAAGCTCTTTAATCAAGTATCTTTCCTCTTCCCATTTGCTGTCTTGAAACTTAACCACTTGTTTAGGTTTAGGGAGTTACTTGTCCTGTATATAGCCAGCAACCTCTGAATTTATGGCAAGTATGGGCCTTTCCCCTAATCAGTTGTAATACTGAAGACCTTCCCAAGGCAGACAGAGGGGTGAGTCTGGTCTTCTTCAAGATATTTACATCTTTCCCTTAAAGAGAGGAACCAATCCCTGTACTGTGTCCATTCCCAGCATACAGCGGTGGTTTATTGAATGTATGTACCAGATAATGCACTTCCTGTTACACTACAAAGGCAGGTTAGAAGGCGGCTCTGAGATCAGGTAAACTGGGCTTCTAGTTGCTGCACCGTCATTAACTTCTTGCCTGCATGACCTCTGGCAACTTGGCTTCTGCCCTTGCAGGATGGGTGATTCTATTAAAGTCATCACATCTCTCCCTGCTCAAAACCTCCCCACGGTTTCCTGCCTCACTCAGGGTTAAAGCCAATGTCCTTCCAATGGCCATCAACCGTGTGCATGAGCTGAGAAGTCTTTGACTTCACCTCTTTCTTTTCTTGCCTTAGTCAATCCCATCCATGAGTGTCTCCTTGCTGTTATTAGAACATCCCGGACCCACTCCTGCCTCTGCTTTTGCACCGTCTGTTCCCTGTGCTCAAAAACTTGTATCCCAAATAGCATGACAGCTCATTTGCTCACTTTCTTCAAGTCTCTTCTCCAAGGTCACCTTCCCAGGAGCACTTACCAGACCATTCTATTTAAAGATGAAGCTCAGCACCGCCCCCCTTTCCACTCTATCCTTCTTCCCTGCTTTATTTGATCCCATGGCTTCATTTCACTCCATCTCTGTTTTATATAGGGTTGTCTAAAAGCAAAGCCTGACCCAAGGATTTGGGTGAGTTTAGAATGTGATTTATGGAGAGGAAGTGCTTCCTGCAAAATTGTGAGGTACAGGGAGCTGGGATGTGTCTCCGGTAATCTACAGAGCTGAATCCACAGGGCTGGACTCGGGAACGGAAACTGTTCTGAGTTGTCCCTTTGAGCAAGGGGCCTGCCTTTGATATCTTTCCATCAGTCAGTCATTGCCTGCGGGCTGCCCCTGCAGGGGTGAGGGGTGTACAACAGCGGCCGCTTCTGATAAAATGGATCTGGGGAGCACCACAGTGTCCCCGCAGTCCACACATTGCACCCTCACATCTCCTTGCTTCTCACATAAGTTCACTCCATCCACGAAGAGCAGCTCCAAGGTTCTGTGGTCCTAATTCCTGAGGAATCTTCAAGAGAAGAGTTAGTGGGATGGACTCCAGCTCTCAAATCTGTAACTGGTCCCTCCTCTCCACCCATTCTCGATTTTCCTCACTCTCAGCTAGCACTTCTGCTGGTCTGCTTGGTGGGTTGAGCCATACCTTCACCCTTGAGGGGTTTGAGATTTTGGTTAACATATTCTTATCAGGTCATAGTTGCTGGATTGGCCCCATTACAGTTAAAACTGGGCACGGCAGTATCAGCAGATGCCCCTGTGGATCACCCAAGTGTCAAACAGATTTCTTCCTGCTCCCATTATTATTTCCTAAGTCTTCTTGAGGATCAATATCAATTACCCTTGCCACTACAGTGACTCCTCAACTTGCCTTCTGGTTTTGGCATGAAGACCCAGAAGTGACAAGACAGCAGTCATAGCTACACATTTAGCGGGATTCATACTATGTTCCCTAATGGAAACTTCTTTTGTTGGGAATCAGGACTTCTAGTCCAAAGTTACAGAGATGGGGTCTTCCTCAAGTGCATCAGTGGGAATGATGGTGAGTGGGGCCGTTCCGCCTCTACCCCTTATTTCTGACACCCATGCATTCTACCTGTTAGAGACATAGCACCGTATAATCTGGTCTGTAGAATTTACTGTCTCCTGAAGGCTAGCACCCTCTCCTCACAGGGATTCATCTCCTCAACTGCATCTTTAAGAGGCTCTCAGCTCCTAGATGATGTGGTAGGTGGTATGGCCAGTGGATCCCATCTTCCTGTGCCACCGCTGTACTTCCTTTGCCTTAGTTGGGTGTGTGGATCTGAGGTGATGTTATTTGGGATCCCACATAGGAAAATCAGGCACACTGCATCTTCAGATAGTGATACTAGCTGGAAAGACAAAATCACAAGTGGAATATGTGTCAAACACAGGAAAAATTACTACCTTTTCAGGATGGAAGAGGTCTGATGAAATTTGCCACCAAGAGGCTGGTTTGTCTCCTTGAGGGACTGTGTAGAACTGGGAACTCAGCATTAGTTTTGTTGCTGACAGCAGCAGTAGCTGGGTCAGCCTTGGTGAGCCAGAGCCCACACATAACCTCTATATCTGCTACCATGGTCACACCATTCACAAGTTCACTGTGCAGCTGAGGACAAAATCTGGCTAACATCAAGTGGGCAAGTCATTCTGTCCATCGATTGTATGGTTCCTTTTCCAAGTGGATGCTCTCTAGTGCATGTTCATGTGCAATATATAGAGCTTCACACTTTGTGCTCACTCTCAGATTCATCCACATCTTCTCCCAAGATTTCCTTCTTCCAAATCTTTCAGTATTGTTCTTTCCAGGCCCTGACCTACAATCAGGAAGCCATTCACCACTGTCTATGAATCCAGGAATAACCTTACCTTGGGCTGTTTCTCTTTTCACACATAGCAGAAGACCAATTCAACTGCCTAAAGCTCTCCCTATTGGGAGGATTTCCTCTCATCACTGTCTTTCAGGGCCACCTCTGAATAGGGCTGCAGTCAGCAGCAGTAAATATTTGGCTTGCTCTCATACACCAAACTGACCCATCTGTGAACTAAGCTCAAGTTGTTTTCCTCCTGTCAGCTAGTCATAGGTGTGAGCTGATGGAGAGGCATTGTCACAACAATCACAGGTCACATGGGAGCCTGCACCCTCTAACATGGGCTTATCTGTGTTCTGCAGCCCTGTTGGTGTTTGATCCCAAGTCTACCACCTCCATCTTATGATGGACCTTATGACTTGGTAGGTTTGGCTGTATGGTATCTTGATATATCATTATCAGATGTTCCATTTCTATGAGGGCTCAGTAGCATATCTGGAGCTGTGTTTTTGAATGTTGTATATCTCTCTACTTTGGATGGCATGACCATATTCCAGAATCCTAGTGGCCTATGCTGTATTCTCCTATTGGGTTATTTTATTCCATTTCCTTCCTTCCTTCCTTCCTTCCTTCCTTCCTTCCTTCCTCCCTCCCTCCCTCTCTCCCTCCCTTACTCCCTCCCTCCTTTTTTTCCCTTTGGGTTTTCTTAGAAACTTCACATGGCATTTTTCCTATCCACATTCCTTTAGTACCATGGGCATGCTAGATAACATGGCTCCTACTGCAGCCTGGACCTGCTGCAGAGCACTTTCTTGCTTTGGCCCTCATTCAAAACAGCAGTCTTTTATGCCACCCAATAAATAGGTTAAAACAATATTCCCAAGTGTGGAGAATACTGCCTCCACAACCCAAAGATGTCTACCAACCGTCATGCTTCTTAGTGGTAGGAGGAAAAAAGTGCAGTATCTTTTCCTTTACTTTAGAGAGAATGTTTGGGAAATCCCTTAAGAACTCATGTGGAGTGCCTGTGAATCTTTATGGTGATTATCTCCCACCCTCTGGAGCACATGGGTTTTACTGAAGCATCCAGAGGGCTTGCCACTTCTTGGTTAGGAGGTTTAAAAAACAGGATGTCATCAATATAGAAGATCAATATGATGTTCTCCAGAATTTCCAGAAAGTCTCTTCTGCCTATAATACGAGAGAGAACAAGGCCATGACTATATACTCTTAATCATCTAATGTGAATGCAAACTGTTTGTGATCCTCTTTCTTATGGAAAAAATGCACCAGATCAAGAGCAGCTCACTATGTAAGTGAGTTAAGTTTCCAATGGTCCACCATCAGCCACCGTGATCCATTCTTTCTTGTTTTGTAGGGGGCCAGATAGGTGAATTAAATGGAGACACAATGGGAACTATCATCCCTGCAGCCTTTAAGTCTCTGAAGGTGGAACTAATCTCTATCATTCCCCCTGAGATGCAATACTGTTTTTGATTTATCATCTTAGCCAGGAATAGATGTTTCATGGATTTCCACCTGCCATTTTCTACGAAAATAGCTATTATTCTATAAGTCAAGAAACCAACGTAAAGTTTTTGCCAAGTGCTCAGTCTAACCATACCAATTATATATTTGGGAACTTAGAAATGACAGCTGGGTGGGTCCAAGGACCCAGTGGACCACCACGAGATGGGCCTGCAGCAGGATTCCGTGTAGTATTCTCTCTAACAGGAGAGCCATGATGGGGTTGTAGCTCCCTGAATATCAGCATCAGCTCAACCTTTTACCCATCAGTTCTCAAAAGATAAGGGTAGTTGTGCTGGTTTGAATGTATTATGTCCTCCAGAATGCTATGTTCTTTAATGCAATCTTGTGGGGCCGATGTATTAGTGTTGATTAGGTTGGAATCTTTGGATTAGGTTGTTTCCATGGAGATGTGACCCACCCAACAGTGGGTTGGATAATACCTGTGATTAGATTATTTCCATGGAGGCATAGCCCTGCCCATTCAGCGTGGGTCTTAATTAAATCACTGGAGCCCTATAAGAGCTCAGACAGAAGGAGCTTGTTGCTGCAGCTTAGAGAGACATATTGAAGATGGCCATTGAAAGCTGACGCTGACATTTTGGAGAATGCTATTTTAAAAAGCAACCTGGGAGCAAGCAGACGCCAGCCACATGCCTTCCCAGCTAACAGAGGTTTTCTGGATGCCAATAGCCTTTCTCCAGTAATGGTACCCTATTGTTGATGACTTACCTTGGACTCTTTATGGCCTTAAGACTGTAACTTTGTAACCAAATAAACCCCCTTTATAAAGGCCAATCCATTTCTGGTGTTTTGCAAAACAGCAGCATTAGCAAATTGGAACAATAGTCCTCTTTCTTTAGCATATATTTACATGATTAAATAGCTTTAAGTTCCTTTGGGAAATGACGAGGGGAATCCCTTCTCTTTTCTTGCTGAGCTGTTGTAGTCATCAGGGAGACCCAACTTTTCTATCCATCATTGGATTCTGGTCTAGAAACTGGGAAAGAGTGTGTGACATTCCATTTGGGTGGATGACAGCTTGCTGCTCATCCATTCTTGATCTCTTCTAACTTGATCTCTTCTAACCACATCCCTCTTGAGGATTATCATTAGTTTGTGGGCTTTTTCATCTTATATAGAAAACCCATTATACCATGTCCACTTCTTTGACCCTTTTTTTCCCTTTCTCTACCAACTACTATAACAGTTCTGGCATCTCTCCTTAAAAAATAAAATTAGTTAAAGAGGGACATTTTTATTGATCAAGAATATGACCAATATTAAAGATGTCCCAAGTTTTTATCTCTGAAAATAACAAAGATCGAAACTTGAGCCAAGGGAATAAAAGATAGCCAATTGAATCCTCACCAATTCATCTATATGGTCTGATCAAATTGAGTGCTCTTTATACCAGGCATTAAAAAAATGAAATGCACCCATAAATTAGGTTTATTGGACAATGAAGGAAAAGGGAGGAAGTGAACCCTCAGACCCAAGGAAGGGTACTCTTGGAATGAATATAAACAGAAGAGGAATGAGGCTGGGTCCGCCTATTGGACCATGGCCTGACTTCACCATGTCCCTATCTTCAGGCATTGATTCAAAGGGAGAAATTACTACTGACGGCCAGATTCAAAGACTGAAGTCACTGATAGTCAAATCCGCTTTGAAGATGTGCTCTGCTCAATTACTGAACCACAAGAAACTCTTAAGTTAATTAACAAAAAAAGTCACAGTGGCCATAATCTCTGACCACAATGCAATAATTATTAGAAATTAGTAAATGGTTGGAAAAAGAAAAAGAGTCGTTAGTCTCCACTTGGCATCTCTACTTTGTCTAAGCTTCCATGAGCTACCCCAGCAGCTTATTAGAACCACTTCCCTAGACTTTTTTCAGGATGTTAAGTCCTATGCCATGGAAGAAGGACTTTCATATTGACAAACTCTCCTTATCCAGCTTTATTATCCACACCCACCTCCCAGCCCTCCACAAATCCAGCCTATTCGGATGCCATTCCCAAGCATACTTGCTTGCTTCCTGCTGGTAAATGCTAGTCAGGTCTTTATTCTTTGGTGTAAAATCCCTCTTCTCCATTGGCAGGGTCACTACTTGCCCAGTCTGGTCCATGCTGGGCTTCCATTCTAGTTATTGGTCTGGTAAAGTCAGAAAGGGAGGCAGAAGCAGATCCTGAAGAGGGTTAGTATTGTCATATAAGTCACATGCCTTATTTGAGACTGTTGCATGGTTTTCAAGTAAGGGGAGGAAGGGCGTCTATCTTCTAACAAGGGGGTGTGGATCACTTCTGCAGGTCCAGAAGGTTTCGAAGAATCTGGGGACTGAAGATATTCATGTGCACTTATCTCCCTATCCCAAGGCCTCATGGCTATTCCTTCTAGATGTCCTCCTATCAGGGCCCTGGCTGGTATACAAGACTGACCTAAACTTAGAATCCCACGTTCTCTGGAGTTCTGATGTTTTTTAAAGTAAACTTTTGACTTTGGAATAATTTAAGATTTACAGAAAAGTTTAAAAGAATGTACAGAGAGTTCCTGTATATTCCTTGTCCAGTTTCCTCTAACATGAGTGTCTTACATTGCCGTGGTATATTTATCAAAACTAAGGCATCAATATCAGTCAATAATATATTATGAATTAAATTCCATCCTTTATCACTGTTTCACTATTTTCCACTGACATCCTTTTTCTGTTCCAGGATCCAATCCAGGATACTACATTACATTTTGTCATCATGTTTTGTAGTCTCCTCTGATCTGCGACAGTTTCTTAGTTTTCCCCTGTTTTTCATGTCCTGGACTGTTTTGAAAAATACTGTTTGGGTATTTTGCAGAATGTCTATTGCTTTGTGTCTGTCTGATATTTTTTTCATGATTAGAGTGGAGTTACAGTTTGGGGAAGAATAATACAGGGGCAAAGTGTCTCTTTTATCCCATCGTATCAGGAGGCACACACTACCCACATGACATTACTAGTGATGTTAACCTTGGTCACTCGGTTGAGCTAGTGTGTTTGCCAGGTTTCTCCACAGCAAAGTTCTTTCCCTTCACATACATACTTTATTCTTTGGAAGCAAGTCTCTAAGTCAAGACCACACTTGAGGGGGGATTTAGCCATTTTTACTATGAAGTCCTGGGACTGATCTTCAGTTCCACCTGCCTTCCAACTGCAGGATATGAGGGGCCCTTTGAATGATGACAAGGTTAGCCCTCTGACTCCCACACTTTCCTTTAAATTGGTGATTGCTTGCCAATCTTGTCATTTTCTCTCTTCAAAGCATGAAACCTAGCTAGCAGGTTCTAAATCTCATGCAAGTGCTTCTTTGTGACAGATTCCAGGTCATGCCTGTGTTGTAGCTACAAGGGAGCTTGAGAAAAGTAGTTTTTTCTGCTTTGGTGAGGCAACCACAAATGATGGTTATTGACTCTACTTGTTACTGACCCTATATGTTTGCTCCTTGTTTGATTTTTATTTTTCTATTTTTGCTAGAGACATGGGTATAAAACATATTTTTCTTTCCTCTTAACTATAAGAAAAACAACAGTGCAAGTGTACTGTTAAATGACATGTGACCTTAGTGTTGGGGAGCGGTAGGGAGTGGTGGGGACTGTAGTAAACTAGAGAGCCAGTTGTCGCCACGGGAAAATGTGGGCCATATAATGGCAGATCTTCAGATTTTTCAAAAGAAGCCAGAAACCCAAGTTTTGTTTTGTTTTGTGTGTTTGGTTTTATTTTTAGCAATATCCTGATTTTTAAATTCTGGTAATAAGTTTGAATTAAACACATGTATATACATGTATCATACAAACAAGTCATGTCTATGGGCCAGATGTGGCCCTTGGGCCATCAGTTTGTCACCTTTAGCTTAGGCTTTTGGAATAAAAAAAAGCCATATAGAGACTAAGTCTTTTTTTTTTTTTTTTTTTTCCTTTCTGCTTTCCATCTTGTCATTCCCCTCTGAGACAACCAGCTCTGGCTCACTGCTTGAATGAGCAGAGAAAGGGCGAAATTACTAGGAAGAAAACAAAAACGGCACAGGTTAACAGGTCAAAATCTGTGAAACTCTGCTGGGTGCTAGGGATACTTGGCTCCTGACTTTATGGAAATTATAGTCTACTGGAGGAGACAAATATTAACTTAAAAAATTACATATAAGTATAGGTGCTGTGAGAGCCTTGACCAAGTGAGAGCTGACCAGATGCATTTTATTGAGATTCTTTTGGATCTGGTGCACTATTTTAAATCCCAAAAGAGTTCTGGGGGTCAAATTTTTAAGTCCCCTCTTCTTTCTTTAAAGTTGCCATTTATTTATTATTTATCAAGCACCAGGAATTTGCATCGTGCTTACAAACTTTATCTCACTTAATGCTCACTCACAATATTCCATTCCCCCCTCATAAGTAAGGAAACTGGGGCTCAGAGAGGTTAATTAACTTGCTAGAGGTCACATAGCTAATAAATACCACAGTCAGATTTTGATTCCAGGACTGCCTAACTCCAGAGCATGTTATCTTAATCCCTCTTCAATATTGTCTCTCCAGAACCTTTTTATAAGTGTATTTGGGTAAAGCACTTGGTATTTGTAAGGTACTTTCTGATTAGTTCCTGTGGGTATTGGTAGGAACAGGCTTGACATCAAATGTGGGTTGTGTCCTCGCTTCACCAGTGCAACTTGGTGACTCTTGGGCTCTGAGTCTCAGTCTCTCGAGCTATAACATGGAGGTAAGTCCTACTTATCAAGACTGTTTTGAGGCTCAGGAGGCAGAATGTATGTATAAAAAGCCTCACGGAGCTCCTGGGACGTAAGAGGTGGTCAATGAACTTCAATTTTCTTCCTTCTTCCGGGAGAAAAAGCAACTCAATAATTGTGTAAAAAACAATGTGTGCTAAATGTGACCCTTTCAGAAAGCAAATTAGAACTTCCATTATAAGTAAGCAAGTGAAAGATAAACAAAGATCATAAAATTATCTGCAATTCTGCTCACTCACTTTAAGATTCCAATGTTGCTTTTATTACCTAAACAAAACAAAACAAAACAAAACAAAAATTTCTCCACAATTACTGGGGACATTTGAACTGTAAGTAAATAGTTCTGGAAGCAACTAAAGGCTAGTTAGCATATTTTAAGCAGTTAGGCGCCTGAGGCTCACATGTTTTACCCAATAATTGTGTATGTGAACAATGGGCATTTACATTTGCAGCCTGTAAAAGCCAGGCAGCCCACAGACTGCTGCTACCTATATTTGGAGAAACAACAATGACGACGTCACCCTGGAAAGAGTGAAGATTCTTTGATTTAAAAGACCAACCGCAGGCGAGCACCTAAAGAAGACAGAGCGGAATAAACAACTGTTAGGGATAATTAAAGTCCTCCATTTCTTAGGAAAAGGAGTTCTTTTTCCTCCCTTACTCTTTAGTAGCTTTTTTTCTTCTTAAACACACACATACACAACTTGTTTCTGGGCAGGGATGATAGATCTTTACTCCTTCCTGTAAGTGCTCCAACTCAGGGGTGATGTCTGGAACTGATCCACCAACTCCATTCGGTAAAATTAAGCCTTCATCGTGTCCTTCCCGTGAACCAGGCGCTAGGCTGGCTGCTGGTGTAAAGATGAGTAAGAAGAAATGGCTCCTGCCCACAAGTTCTCTCAATCTTCAGGGAAGACCTGCGTTTGACTCATGTACTCAAATCAACAAATCTTTATTCAACACCTACTGTGCTGATGAAAACAAACGTGTTAGGCGTGGTACCAGAGAAATCTATAAAATGCTTTAGAAAACACCAGGGATGTTGTAGGTCTTTATATTTAATAAATGCCTACTCATTAATTGGCGGTAATATTTTACTCTTTGTCAGGAATGCTTCTTTAATCTTAGCAACAGCTCTGTGAGATAAACGCTGTATTCATTTTACAGATAAGGAAATGTGAAACTCAGAAAGACCAAGTTACTTGACCAAAGTCACACAGCTAGTAAATAAGAGCAAACCTGGTTATTTGACT
This sequence comes from Choloepus didactylus, assembly GCF_015220235.1. NCBI lineage: Eukaryota > Metazoa > Chordata > Mammalia > Pilosa > Megalonychidae > Choloepus > Choloepus didactylus. Next base: position 29,130,259 of record NC_051314.1, on the reverse strand, counting down.
GTGGCGAAGGCTGACGTGTTCCATCCTACATTTCTGAATCTTCCTCTTTGAGCTTGACAGTGCAAGAAATGTCCTGCTACTTTACTATGTGTTTGTGTGCATGTGTTTTTGTTTTTTAATGTTTGTTTAAGGAAAGTTTTCCTAATGTGTTAATATATCAGGAAAATTATTGCAATGGTTTAAAAGGTGGACAGACACACTATTACAGGCTGTAAAGTAATAAAAGGGTTTTATACAATTATGATATTACACAGACTTATGGGATTTATTGAATAACTAACAAACCCATAAGAAAAATTAAATCTGAAAGATTAAATCCAGTATTGGCACCTACAATATCTCTGAAAGTAAAACTTTTAACTGTTTTTCTCTCCTAATATTTCTTTATTTTTTTTTAATTTTTATTTATTTATTTATTTATTATTTTTTATTTTATTTATGTATTTTTTTTATTAAATTCAGTTTTATTGAAATACATTCACACACCATACAATCATCCATGGTATACAATCCACTGTCCACAGTATGATAACATAATTATGCGTTCATCACCACAATCTATCTCTGAACATTTTCCTTACATCAGAAAGAACCAGACTAAGAATAAAAAATAAAAGTGAAAAAAGAATACCCAAATCTTCCCCCCATCCCACCCCATTTGTCCTTTAGTTTTTATCCCCATTTTTCTACTCATCCATACACTAGATAAAGGGGGTGTGATCCACAAGGTCTTCACAATCACACTGTCATCCCTTGTAATCTACATTATTATATAATTGTCTTCAGGAGTCCAGACTGCTGGGTTGGAGTATGGGAGTTTCAGGTATTTACTTCTAGCTATTCCAATACATTAAAACCTAAGAGATGTTATCTATATAGTGCATAAGAAGGTCCACCAGAGTGACCTCTTGACTCCATTTGAAATCTCTCAGCCACTGAAACTATTTCGTCTCATTTTGCATCCCCCTTTTGGTCAAGAAGACACTCTCAGTCCCACGATGCCGGGTCCACATTCATCCCCGGGAGTCATATTCTGCATTGCCGGGGAGATTTACAACCCTGGGAGTTCTCCTAATATTTCTTAACTCTGTGTTTAGATACAGTGCTCTCAAACCCCAAAGATGAGTTAGTTATAAAGGAATAAGAAGCCCTGATACTAAGAAATGTACAGACAAAAGAAGGGCTAGAAATATTGACTTAGAATTTGGAGTTTTACTTGGAAATCACTTACTTTACTTGAACCATAAGATTTCTGTGCACTGAATGCTATATATGAGGAAGGTCTAGAATTCTTAAGGTTTGCCAGTAGGGATAGTAAAAAATTAGCAATACACAGTATTATTCCTTTCAAATTTTTTCCTCATAAGTTATATTTATAGCAAAATTATAATTAAAATATTTATTACACTTGCTTATTATACATTCTGGGACAGAGCAGCAAACATTTATGTGTTTGATGGTTTAGCATCCACTTTATTGTGCTTACTTATTATTTGTAATGAACAAGCAAAACACACATCTTCCCAGCATTCATGGTAATGCAATAATAACAAAGTTCTCCAAAGAAAATAGCTAGAAATTGCATTAAATACTGGTTAAATTAAGAAAAACTGCTATAATAAAACAAATAACATTATACATTATTTTTCTAATGAGCTGTAGTTTGAGAAACTAAACAGCAAAAATTGATCTTCTTAAGATATGACTCAGGGCAAAACTGGAAGTTCCCTGAAATCTGGGAAATGCATTAGCAAAACCACAGATAAAGCCTGTCCCTCACCAAAATTCCAGAGAAAGCATTTTATTAACTTGGGGAAATAAGACTGAACACTGGTGAAGATACGACTTATTGAAGTCTAAACTCGCCTGGGAAGCTCACCCGAGGGATGAAGAGAACAAATGTTACTGGTGGCACAGAAGAAATCAACTTTGCGTTGGGCAGACAGCATATTTTATTCAATGGCTTTGAATAAAAAAAGTGAAATGCTTCATTGTGTTTTCTCGGAAGCTGATCAAAAGATGACAGAGTCCAACACAATTTTGAGACACAAAGTGGACGCTGAGCAGCTAGAGGTCACCCCAGGTGCAAAATTTTAGAAAGTTAGTCCTTGGAGTAAATGGCCCTGCGGCTCTGGCAGCAGATACAGAGGAATAATGCTCTGGAGAGGAGGCAGGGGACACTCTGTGATCGGCCCGTGGACAGATGAGGGTCCCAGCTGCGGTCGCAGTTGACTCGTCTGTGGGAGGGTGGCGGCCGGTTGCTAAATCCTAGGCTCTCAGGATTGCTCCGAGGGTACCGGCGGCGGGGGCTCTTTCCCGGAGGCGAGGGCGAGGCGGGGGACTTGGCCAGGTCCCCGGCGGGAGGCGTGCAAAGTATGGAGGGCGGTGAGAAAGGAACAGGCGGGACACGGTTCTTTTAGGGTGAAGAAACCAAGAGAGTTTATTAGGGGAGAGTACAAGCTTATATCGGGCGTTTAGAGGGCGGGGTAGCTGTAGAGGTTAAAGGCTTGGATTGGTTCTGAGAGGGCGCGGAGGTTGATTGAAAAGGGGCGAGAGTTGCTCCCGTAACGGTGTCTGGCAACAATGTATGTGCACCGGTGGTGATGGGAGTTGCACTGGCAACGGGGAGTGTCCGGGCAAGATAAGGGGGTGGGGAAAAGGCGGTTCCCTCCGGCAAGCCTCCCCTAACAGTGGTGTATTTTGGGTGAGGAAATGGGGCCTGCCTCCGGCCTCACTTTCCCAGGCCCGGGGGGCTGTGGAGGGCGCTGTCACCCGTACCCACTACCCTCCCCAGGGGTGGATCCGGTCCCCCAGCCCAGGCCCGCCAAGTTGAAGCACGTAATCAGTGTCCCGCACCAGCTTAAGGTGGGATCTTTAATTCTATGGTTTGTCTTCCACTGTTCATACCTCTGTTTTCATAAATGGTAATTTCAATCACTAGAAGTCCTGTCTCAGTGGGATCTGTCAGGAGGAGGCCTTGGGGAGCACACATCTGCTCATTCTGTTCTTGCATGTATTTGGAGACTGTCTTCAGAACCTTCTCATAATGAGTTTCCATGCATAAGAAGATGGTGTGTGCCATTAAACAAGCCAAACAACCTTCAAGATATGATTGGCTCCCAAGCTTCTCTGCTTCTGCATAAAGGTTATTTATGTTCAAACTGTTTTTTCAAACTACTGTCTATCAGTCGGTTCTCCAGCTTTGTGGGGAGCTTGGTCTGGAACTGGCAGCGGGTGCCACTGCCTCAGTCTCGCTGAATGAAGAAATTCCCACACACTGGCGCCTCAGGGCGAGCACAGGACCGGCCGCGCTATGGATTTGGGGTGACACTAACCACGGGTCAGATCCCGGGCCTGAACCTAGGACTCCGCCCTCCAGCTCCTCAGACCCATCCGTCACCCAGAGCAACCCAAGGCCTCTCCCACCCCATTCCCGCTCACCCATGGTGTCACAGCCTGTCTTTTGCTATTGCCCCTGCCCAAGCCCTCCACCCCCACAGCCCTGTTTGGCCTGGGTGTGTGTATATTTTAAACAAATTTAATTCTGGGGTTCCAACCTGGTGGAAATTAAATTTCCATTGATATTGGTGTGCACTTCTGACTACCACCAGGTTGAACAAAGGACTCGCAAACAACTCAGGAGTTTCTTCTAGTTTCTGATCCAAGTTCATTCTGGGTCCCATGTTCCCTGAAATCTGGTGGGTGACTCAAGCTACCGTTTGGGGCAAGAGAAACTTTCTGAAGCCAGAGACCAAGTGCCCAGCCCCCTTCCCCCCATCCCCCTGCATCATGTCTCCATTGGGGGAGGGGTGCTGTAAGGGGGTGCTTCAGGTCAGGAAGCTATTGGTTCTGCTACTTGGGAAGCCCAGTCCTCCTTCCTTTGGGGACATCTTCCCTTTTATCACTACTTCTTCCTCCTCCCCACCCTCCATCTGTTGTGTCCACCCTCTGGAAATTCTCAAGACATCTAAGATGGCACCATGGACACTGAGGGGACTTGTGTTTGTTGGGGTCCTCAAAGAAGCAGACTTCAAGACATCTTGGATACACAAAATATTAATTGAGGGATAATGGGGAAGATACTGGGGGAGGCTGGGAGAACAACCTGACCACGAAGCTGTCTGTGGAGGAGAGAAGGAAGGAAGATTGGGTTTCAGACTACACTGCAGTACTTGGAAGTTTCTGGGGAGTCGTCAATGTCAACTGGAGCCAATGTCCAAGTATTCCTGTGTCTTGCAGGAACAGGTCTGCCTCATGTCCCTAGTGTGCTCAGTCCTTGGCTGGGAGCAGCCTGTGAGAAGAATGGTTCATGCCAAAGCCACAGCGGATTCTGAGCACGGCAGCTGGGGCTGCCTTCAATTAAGCTCCTCAAGATAGGGGATCTGAGGTTTCACAGTGACTAAAAATGTCTGTGTTTATTTATTACTATTCCTCTAAAGCCTCTCCATGCACATACAGAGATGCTAAATTTATGACTGGTAATGTGTTAATATAACACTCTTTTGAGTACCAGCCATTGCACTGAATAGTTTAAATGCATCATGTCATTTACTCATTAAACAGCCTTGTGAGATAGCCATTATCATTATCAGCCCCAGTTTAGAGAGGGGTATGCTGCAGCTTAAAAGGGTCAAGTAACTTAATCAAAGTCATGGAGCTAACACATGGTAGAAGCAGCTTTCAACATCTTTGACTCAAGAGCCCATTCTCTTAAACAGTCTCCTGTACTCTGTCTTCCATGATGTCTGGGCAACAGCTACAAAGTAACAGATGCAGATGACAAAGGGACTCGGGAATTTAATTGAGAAGATCAGAGACTTGAGTTCTGGGAAACACATGAAAGGGGACCAGGAGTCTTGCACAGCAAGGAAAAAGATTTCACATCTTCCCTCTGCGTCTACTGGTTGTGTAAACTTCGGCAATCCACCCTGCTTTCTGAATTACAGCAGTATTCTGTGCCAAATGGGAGTATTAGCTCTCTTATGTCTCACTGAGCTGTTCTAACCATCAAATAAAAAAATTATATGGAAGTGTGGAGAGAGGGAAGGGCACAGGAAAAGAACTGAATTTACTTCATACAAACATTACTGTAGCTATTATATACTATGTTTTAGCTAATATTAATAGTACTATCATAATACCACATCAATGTTAGAACATCAGTTTTCCCTGCTATTCAAATTTATATGTTTTCATGCTAGAAATTCATGGAGACCTCTGGAGCTGCTAAGTACAAACAATCCTATCATCCAAATAACTCTCAGAGCTAACATAACAGAACCAATGCTCGGTCTAGCAGAGTGGATTCACAAATTATGGTGAGGATTAATATAATAAAAATAAAAAGATTGAGTTTTTACTATGTGTCAAGGTCCTAAATGATCTAAATATAATAATTCATTTATGATAATCCTCAGAACAACCCCATGAGGAAGAAACTATTATTATAATTCCCATTTTAAAGATGAAGAGACTGAAGCTTGGGTAGGTTAAATAATTAGGTCAAATTCACACAGACAAGAGTCAACATTCGAACCCAGGCACACTGGCTCCTAAATTGGACATAGATTGGAGAAGACATGAGGCATGCAGGATGACTTCAAGATTTTTATCTTGAATGGAATTATTACTTGGATTGGGAAAGAATTCAGGATTTTTTTTTTTTTAGAGGGAACTCAAATTGGACATGTTAAGTTTGAGATGTGTATTTGTGTCCAGGGAGATGCCAAATAAGTCTGGATGTGAAATTTGGGATCTTTCAGAATATGTGTAGTAGTTAAAGCCCGGAGACTGGATAAGATCACTTAGAGAGTATAGATAGATAGCGAAAGAGGTCTGAGAACTGAGTTCTGGGTCATTCCAGAGTTTAAAGATTGGTGACCTTAAGAAGAGCAGTTTGGGTGGATAGTGGGGAGCAAGGGGACGCCTGATGGGAGTGGGTCCAAGAGAAGGAGGGAGGAAAGTAATCGAAGACAGTGACTTTGGACAATTTTTCAAGGAGTTTTTCTAAAAAGGGAAGATGAGAAGTAGGGGGGTTGGCTGGAAGACAAGGTGGATTTTTAAAATTTTATTTTAATATGGGAAAAATTGGGGAAGAATAGGAATGATCTAATAGAGAATAGAAAATAACTGAACATTAACTATGGGGTGAGGGCGGGAGGTTGTGGAACAAAATTCATGAACAGATGAGAGGGGATGGAAACTAATATCCAGGTAGGAGGAGGTTGCTCTCGGCTAGAAGCATGGACAACAGAAAAGAGAAAGCATAATACATCTGCCTGAATGCAGTCAGGCTATTGTGGGAGATTGTTGAAGCTCTCTTCTGATTGTCAATGTTCTTGCACATTTATTAAGCTTTCAACTCTGAGCCCACAAGCTGGAATCAAAAGCTCCTTCCTCCGTTTTACCATTGTTTCTCACTTTGATTTCAACAAAGCCTACTTTATCCAGTAATTGTCGCTGCTTGTTTACATGTATTTCTTCCCCATCAGCTTAAGAGATGCAGGAGGGCAGAGAATATGCCTCATTCTTTTCCGTTCCCTAATACTTAACAGTGCCTGCCACATACAGTAAGTACTCAATAAATATCTGGTGAACTGAATTGGATCCAGTGTATTTGTTTCCGTATCCATGTGCTTTAAACCTGATTTTGTTTGAGGCATGAGAAGCTGCCAATAATATGCTTCCCATAGGTTGACTGGCAAATTATTTGTTTTTCAATCTAACTATTCTGTTAACCACTGTATTAGCTATTTATTACCGAACTTAATGCTCATGAAGTCTTGTAAGCTTTGCTGATTTTTACAAAGACGTGGACCTTAATTGGCCATGGCAGCATCCTCAGACAAGTTACAACATGTGAAAGGAAGCAAACAGCTCCTTTTATCAGTGACAAAAAGTGTTCGGTTTGCCTACTTTTTTTTTAAAGAAGAGGCTAAATTCATTGTAATGGACATGCCATAATATAAGCCTAGAGAAGTCAGTGAAAAATCCTACCATCTGCGTAAAAGGTGCCCACAGATCAACTCCTCAGAAGAACTTAAGGAAAAAAGGATACATGGTGTGTGCAGTGATAGAAAATGTACCCCTGCTACCACCTAGCATTTTATTAATACTTAGAAAGAGAGAGAGAGAGAGAAAAGAATCTGCCAATGGATGAATATTCTGTACATTTTTTAGCCAGCTCTGGACATCAAAATTAAGACCAAGCATAGGAGGTAGCTGAGTCATACAATGTGGATAAAGTCTATCAATAATACCTTTTCCCCAGGAAATTCAGTACAGTATACTATTAAGGACATAGACTCTGAACTTGGCCTTGAATCTCACCTCAACTGACTTAGTTTCCTGATTTATAAAATAGGCATGACAGCAAATCCATGTAGTTATTATGATAATTAAATGATTTAATGCCTCTAAAAGTCCAACACAATATCCAGAACATCAGTAACGTTAGCTATTATGATTTATTTAAAGAATAATAATAAATAATAACAATAATAATACTAATTTTTTAAATGCAGGTTGCATCCTATTTTGGGTGGTTTTCCTTTGTTTCCCCCTAATCCTGGCCTTTTTTCTCTGTCCATTCTTATGCCAACATAGAAAAGTTGATGGGACCAATGAGGAGGAAGACAACATTGAGCTGAATGAAGAAGGAAGGCCAGTGCAAGCATCCCGGCCGAGACCCCCACTCTGCGACTGCCGCTGCTGGGGTGTCCCCAAGCGGTACATCATCGCCATCATGAGTGGACTGGGGTTCTGCATTTCCTTTGGGATTCGGTGCAATCTCGGGGTTGCCATCGTGGAAATGGTCAACAATAGCACTGTTTATGTTGATGGAAAACCAGAAATTCAGGTCAGTGTCCATCTATGGTGGGAGATCATTTGACCACACCTGTGAACTTTGCCATGTGAAAGAAAACACTGTCACTCATTCACTGATGCGATAAAAAGGTAGAATGGCCACCGTGGGCCAGACAACGTGCAAGGAAATGGGGACGGGATGATGAAGCACGTAGACCAGGCCGTTGTCTTCACAGAGACAAGTAAGCAGTTACATCTTGGGGTTGTAGGTGCTGTGCTGGGGTGTACAGGATGCTCAGGGTCAGAGCAGGGGACACACCTGATTTTGACATTGTATATAATTTCCCAGAGAAAGCGAGGGCTGGATGAAAGATGAAGAACTTGCCAAAGACAGTTCTGATGGGGTTAAGAAAAGAATGAAGAAGGAACAGCATATCTGAAGGCCTGTAGTTGAGAGAGAGAGTGTACACACATGGTGTGTTTTAGGAACTGAAGCAGGAACTCTTTTTATTTTCTGTGTCATGGATCCCTTAGGTAACCCAGTGAAGATTACGGACCCTTTTTTTTAAATTAAAAAAACAAAACACATTGGATTATAAAAAAACTAATTAGATTGAAACAGATATCAAAATATCTAAAAATGAAATTTGTGATATAGAAACAGGCTTTCTTATTAACACATTAGATGACAAAATTATAGCCATGAGCCTAAAAGTTACTGAAATTTTGAAGTCTGAGTATAAATGATGTTTGAGATATTCTAACAACTGTACTGTGAAATGAATGTGTTTATGATTTCCACTGGAGGCAGAGTTACAGGTTTTGATAATACTACCATGGTTTGTTGTCTACATTCATAATTGAAGGAAATGCTAAATTTCAGTTAGCAATGAAAATAAAGATGCCGGTATTTTTACATCCAAATTCACAGATCCCCAAGATTCCATCGACAGACCCCAGGTAGGAGGGCAGAGTGTGGGAGTGAATAACAAAAGATGGAGTCAACAAGGTAATGAGGGGCCAGATTGAGCAAGGTCTGGAAAGTCGTGTAGAGTCACAGATGAGCTTCAGGCAGCCAGGAGATAGGATCACATCTGTGCTCCAGAATAATCGCTGCCCAATGGGAGGGAGGCCAGATTGAATTTGGATAAGAGTGGACGCAGGGGGTCCAGTCCAGAGGCTGTGGTCAACATAAACAAGAATACTTCTGATGTGGCTTAAATGGTATAGTTTTCATGAATCACTGGAATTATATAAATCTAGTTTGTTTCTTAAATGGTAGACCTGGAGAAGTATTGAAGTTGTGAGGGGAAAGACAACTGAAATGTATGCCTAGTGGACATTGGGTTTTTGATAAACCTGATAAAGATACATTTCATTGAATTGAACACATGCAATGGAATGGCTCATGCAGAAATCCGTCTATTTGCAGAGAGGCATCTTGAATAGTTCTTTGGACCCGGCCCATATTTGGACAACTAGTTAGTTCTCCATTCCGATATCCAGAAAATCACTGTTCTGTTGGCTGTGCTATGAAGGTGTTGATGAAATGGGAAATGCTGGAGCACGTAAATTAACTGGGTGTCTTTTCTTATGACATCTTATGTCATAAGGATATCCTATGACTCTCCAAGAGGGGCACGTGGTATGCAATATTTCCTGGTCTGACTTGATCATAGAACACTTTCTTTCATATCACATCTATTAGCGTCACCTGGAACAGTCTCCTGCTGAACACTGGTTTGGGAAAATATGATTTCAATTCATTAAACAGAAGTCTTTGATTGGCTTGCAGCTTTTTTTTTTTTTTTTTTTTTTTTTTTCTCTTTTAGCTAAGAGATTATTCTGTTACAGGAAAATAGCACCATGGCGATTCTTCTAACCAGTCACTTTTTGATGTCACAGCTGAATCTGTCCTTAAAGGATATCCTGGTTGTGTGTGTGTGTGTGTGTGTGTGTGTGTGTTTTGGAGGGGAGCAGGGGGAGAGAATCTCATTTATTTTTAAATAAAGAACGATGTATATTAGCAAGATTCAGATGTGTATCATATGCATTCTCTCAGCCTTTTGTGAGCAAGACCAGCTAATTAAAACTTGTCTGCTAAGGCTCAGCTCCAAATGAGATGCTGTTTTCCATTTGTTTGTTGCCTGAAAAGATAGGCCTGGGTCAATAGAGTCTGCTCTGAGGCATATGGAAAAGACATTTTGATAAACCCCAGGAATAATGCTAGTGTGTGTACTCTGAGTTTCCATGGTTTTGCCCTCTGGAGTCTTCGAGAAATTGATTAAGATCTAAAAATATACTTTATATCATTTTCTCTGGCCTCAAGATTAGGACTTAAGTAGCATTTCAGAAGCTCTACCACAACTCCAATTTATAGCAGGTCATTTCTTTCTTGTCCAAATAGAATATGGCTTAAAACAAGCTGAGCCTGTTAAACCTAATGACAAAATTTTCATTCATTGTATTAGGAAAGGCTGTGAATGGTGTTTGTGTTTGGTTGGTTGGTTGGTTGTTTTATGGGGATCAAGCTAGATATTTTGTGCTGAGGCATTTTTAAATCCTCATTTTCAAAGAGAGAGCAAGAAGTAGGCAGAGTCAATAGCTAGGTTTTTCAAATGTATGACTGGCTGAGTCCCCCCAGGGCTTGTCTGTCTGTATGTGGGTGTCCGTCAGCCATGGTGGTCAGAAGGACAGACACCCATGGTAGAAACAGGGAAGCAGAGTCTGTGGCTGGGCCAGAAATCCTTTTAGAAGGAAGTGTGAGTGGGGAGGTAGTAACCGACATTTCTAGTAATTCTTTGCTAGCCCTCGGTGTTAAGATGGGGATAATAGGGTTGCTGTGCAGATCGAATGAGATCATTTAGATTAAGCACCTGTATTAGTTTCCTAGAACTGCCCTAACAATTTACCACAAACTTGATGGCTTATGACAACAGAAATTTATCCTCTCACAGTTCTGGAGGCCAGAAGTCTGGAGTCAAGGTGTCAGCAGGGCCATGCCCCCTCCAGGCTCTAGGGGAGATGCTTCTTTGCTTTTCTGGCTTCTGGTGGCTGCAGGCATTCCGTGGTTGGAGGCTGCATGCTCCCATCTCTGCCTCCGTCTTCACATGGCCCTCCTCCTCATCTGTCTTTTCCACTTCTGACTCTCTCAGCCCTCCCTGTGCCTTTCTCTTCTAAGAACATGTGTCATTGGATTTAGGGCCCTCCTGAATAATCCAGTCTATGTCATCCAAAGATCCTTAACTTGTTCACATCTGCAAAGACCAACCATTATGACTTTAACAGGGCTCGAATGATGAAGAAAATCAATTGTTGGCAGAGCTCTTCATGTATCACTGCCGAGAACAAATGGAAGCCCCGTCCCCTTGGAGAGAAAGCCATGAGCAAGGGATGATGTGACTGACAGTTGGCAGCTGGATGAAGGGGATTTAGGGAGAGAGTCCAGTTCTCCCTCTCCTGTTGGATCCTTGGGTCATTCTGTGGCTTAGAGACAGCTAGTCTTTCTTTCTAGGGAGAAAGTCAAGTCTCTATAATCAGTGGAAAAATATGTTTTTTTGGGTCAGGCATATGAGGGGTTTTGATCTCAGCTCCTCTTGCAACTGATTATTTAGCCTTGGGCAAGTCAGCTAACCTCTCCAAGCCCGTTTTCTTATCGGCAAAACAGAGCCAATAGTCATTACCTCAAAGTGTTGGAAGAATTAAGACAGGAAATATATGGAAAGTACCTTAATGAATTCCTGTCTCTCCTCTGCTCAAACCTCCCAGTGGTTTCCATCTGTCTTTGGGTAAAAGCCCAGGTTGTTACAGTAAGAATGCATGACTATCTCACTTGATCCCTCCTCTCCTCTCTTACTTTAAATCCTGCTCCCTTCCCCGTCACTCAACACGCTCCAGTTCCACTGACATCCTGGAGTCCCTCTAATACTCAAGACATGCTCCTACCTTAGGGCCTTTGCACTCACTGCTGTTTCTCTGCTTGGAAAACTCTTCTCTCATAACCATGGGGCTTGCTCCCTCCCTTCCTTCAAGTATTTACTCAAAAATCACTTTCTCAGCGAGGCTTTCCGTGCCCATTCTATATAATATTTAACTCCATCTTCCCCCTCCCCAGCACTTCATATCCCCCTTCCCTGCTTTATTTTTTCTTCTCATCACTGGTCACCATCTAACATAGCATGTACTTGTTTATTGCCTGCTGTCCCCACCGTAATCTTCCTGAAGGTAGGCATCACTATCTTCACTCACTGCTGTGTCCCTGGTGCCTAGAACAATGTGTGGCACATCATAGGCACAAAATAAACATTTGGTGAGCTGATCTGAGTTAATGATTGTTAGTTCCTTTTCATTTGTGAGCTTCAACTTCCTAATCAGTAAAATGGGAAACATAATAGAGAGTACTGGCTGATATTCCCTGGACTAGAAGTCAAAGACAATCTCTTATTTGATTTGGTATTTACACTGTCAAGAGCCTGATCTGGCACACAGGAGGTACTCAGGGAAAGTTGAATAAATGCACAAATAAATACGTAACAAATTGTGATAGGAAAATAAACTGATGAAAGTCTGAAAAATGTATGATGATAATTAGGAACATGTAATGAAATTAACAGCTTGCATTCTGATGTCAATGCTTTACAAATCCAATTATGTATTCATTCATTCAGCAAATATTTACTTGCACCTTCCCTGTTCCCAGGCATTTGTTTTAAGTACTCAGGCTATAAAGACAAACAGGACTCAGCTCCTACCTTAGGGTTGCTTGCTGTCCAGTGTGGGAAATGGACATGCAAACAGCTAGTTCAAGAACAGCACAGTGTCTTATTTTGCCTGAGCTGCTATCACAAATGCTTCAAAATTGGTTGATTTAGACAGCAGGGATTTATTGGCTCATGGTTCTGAGCTAGAAGAGGTCTAAAATCAAGACATCAGCAAGGCTTGTGTTCTGGTGCTGGCTGGTAGAATCCTTAGTGTTCCTTGGCTTTTTTCCCTGAAGTCCTCTCCTTTCTCACTTCTGCGACTTCAAGGTCCTCTTTATAAATCCTCTATTAATCCAGATGAAGACTCACCTCCATTCAGTTGGGCCACACTGAAAATAACATCTTCAAGAGTTCCTCTTTACAGTGGATTCACACCCACAGAATTGCAGGTTAACATTATGAACATACTTCATCTAGGGTTCATAATTTAACCTCCCACACACAGCGGGGATGTTAGGTGTGTAAGGACAGAAGTCTGGGGACCAGCCCAGGGCAAAGTCACCATTCCGTGAGGGGGAGTTTGGAAGTTTCCCCAGAGGAAGGGATAGTTTCAAGGAGTCTGAAAAGCAGTGAGTTGATTAGCCAGTGGGAGAAAATCAAGAGAGGAACTTCAGCCTAGAGAGTCACATTTTCAATGGCCCAAGAGTTGTGAAAGGTGTGTGGTATGTGAATATATCTCAATAAAACTGCTTAAAAAAAATAAAAAAAATAAAAAAAAAAGAATTGTGTAAGGGTGTGTTGTTGTTTTTGTCATTGTCATAATAATGATGATGACTGCTAACCTTGACTGAGTCTGCACTATGTTCCAGACAGTAGCCTGATGTGTTACACACCAGAGCTCTAAGCAGAGGATATTAGGAATATCATGCTGTTTATTTTCACACATCCTATAGATTGGTAGAAAGAGCTTTATTATCCTTACTGAGAAAGGAGAGACTTAAGACTCTGATTCCCTTTGTGTTCTCTGATTAAGTTGGCATCTGCATAACCTGGTAAATAACCTAACAAAACCAGAACTTAGCTTTTGTTTTCATCATATGCTCTTTTGTTTTCTCTGCAGCATTCATCACTATGTTATGCACCAAATATACATATTTGAATGTGTACATAACCGCTCCTTTCTCCTATTAGAATGGGAAGCCCATTCTTGGCTTTGTTCACTGCTGTATCCCCAGCACACAGTAGGCCCTCTGTAAATATTTACTGAATAAAGGAGGCAAAGAAGAACTTCATGAGATTATTATGTAGAATCATTAGTGGAAAATGGTGGTAATGTTTGTTTGTTTGTGTTTTTTTTTTTTTTTTTTTTTTAACAAACACAACTGTCTCTGATTTCTCATTTCCAGACAGCACCATTTAACTGGGATCCAGAGACGGTGGGCCTTATCCATGGGTCTTTTTTCTGGGGTTATATTGTGACACAAATTCCAGGTGGCTTCATTTCAAACAAGTTTGCTGCTAACAGGTAAGATAAACTGATTTACCATGAATGCTGCACAGATCGCAACATGACTTTGTGCTTTTACCAAATCTGTACAGTCGGTTGTCAACCTGGGGGGTGAGAAAAGAAGGACACGTGCCATCCTGATGGAGAGACTCACAGATATTGACCCCAAATGATCCTGTTCTTAAAAGTCTTTTTAATTTACTTTTCCATGCAATCTAATTCACCTTGCCACTCTTTAAGAGATTATATAGTAATCCTTGCCCCTAACTGACTCACTGTGTGACCTCTGTCAAATCACTTTTCCCTTTCTGGGCCTCAGTTTCCTCATCTGTGAAATGAAGCATAGGACTAAACTGTATTTTGGTTTCCTTTCACTAGTGGCATTCTGTGATTCTATGCACTTTTATCATCCAGTACCATAAAGGTTTCATTAATGAGCAGTAGGGGCTCACCTGTGGATTGCATGATGTGTATTTAACACCTCTGACATTCTATAGTAGGTGTCTGAGTAATTACATGTGTCCAAGAACAGAATGAGCTGCCTGAAGAAGTAATGAGTTCTCCCTCAATAGAGGTATTCAAGTAGAAGAGGGTGGCCACTTGGGGGAGATGTTGTAGAATATATTTATGTACAAGAAAAGGAGTGTACTAAATATCTCCAGATCCCTTCCAGTTATATTTCTTGTATGACTTTACACTAATGGAGTTTATGAAGTATATTACACTTTGTGAAATCCATATAGTGATTGCCTAAGGAGCATTTTTTAGAAAGAGAGTGAGAGAATAGGAGATAATAAAATAGAATAGGAAACATCCAAGTGAATTGCCCATAAAAGGGTAAGTATTGGTTTGTGAAACTTGTTTCAATTACATTTGAGTGTATGAGAATGTACTCGGTTTTAATATAACATTTTCATTTCATGGGTCAAGGTCAAAAATGTTTGAAAGTTACCACGGTGAGATCTAAATGTGTATAAGCCTGACTGTAGCAATAATCTTCTTGCCTAATTGTGTCCTTTATTTATTGATACTTACCTAGTATATTCTTTATAAAAACTGATACAGTATTGGGTGCTGCACAGTCTCCTGGGTTACTTCTTACATCTCTGCCCTAAAAAAAAAAAAAAATCACACCTATAATATCACATCCCAGCACATAGAAAGGGCTGAAACATCATAGTGCTGGGATCCCCCTTTTCCCAGGACACCCGGGCAGGCAGGGAGGAGAGGAAAGGGATCCTGGGCAGGGAGTGGGGAGCT
The DNA here is from genome assembly GCF_015220235.1 of Choloepus didactylus. Classification (NCBI taxonomy): domain Eukaryota; kingdom Metazoa; phylum Chordata; class Mammalia; order Pilosa; family Megalonychidae; genus Choloepus; species Choloepus didactylus. Next base: position 29,114,986 of record NC_051314.1, on the reverse strand, counting down.
AAGACACACACCCAACTTGTCCCGTGCTTGCTGGTCCTGAGGTCTGAGTCAGAATGGGTCAGTGTGAACCAGGCATCGGGAAGGAGCAGGCTATGAGTCTCCAGCAAGCTTACGTCATGGGGGCAAACCTCGAGCTTTCCAGGAAGTCATCCAGGCAGGAAAATCTCTGCTGCCAAAAGAAGCGCCCTTAATTGGTCTAGGGACTGGAGCTTGGAAATCAAAGCAGGCCTGGAGCACACCGGACCCTAATGCAACATCTATTTTGCTGAATTAATGTCTATTAACTTCCATAGGGACCTTCCATGAACTGTGGGGTTAATTTCTGATGTTTAATGGACGCGTCACGTCCATCAGTGGGTCTGCCCCGTAACACCATGTTTTGGTTCCTCAGGGTCTTTGGAGCAGCCATTTTCTTAACATCGACCTTGAACATGCTCATTCCTTCTGCGGCCAGAGTCCATTACGGCTGTGTCATGTGCGTGAGAATTTTGCAAGGACTAGTGGAGGTAGGAAATACTTTCTTTACAGTTTTCAATATTGTAGGAAACAATGTGGTTGGTTCAGTTCCCTGGATGCTGAAACAATACCAGGCAATGGGAATTTATTGGCTCTCGGTTTTGAGGCTAAGAGAAGTCCAAAGCTGAGGTGTCAGTAAGGCAATGCCTTCTTCCCGAAGACTGGCGATCTGGGGCTGGTGACTGGTGGTCTTTGGTCCTTGGCTCCTCTGTCACGTGGCCAAGCACACGGCAGCGTCTCCCACCCCCTCTGGGTTTCGCTGACTTCTGGCCTTTTCTTCTGGCTTTTTTCTGCCTGTGGACTTCTCTAGAAGGTCTTCAGTAATAGGATTAAGACCCATCCTGGTTTGGTTGGGCCACAACCTTAACTGAAATAACCTCACCCAAAGGTCCTTTTTACAATGGGTTCACACACTACAGGAATGGATTAAGTTTAAGAACATGTTTTGCTGGAGTACATAGCTCCAAGTCACCACAGAGATCCTTTAGAAAATTCAATTTCTTAAAAAAGAAGCAACTTTTACTTAATTTTCCTGTCTTCCACTTTGTTCTGCTCTTTCAGCTCTCAGGATATGGCTGCAATTATGACTATTTAAATTTAAATGCCTTGTGTAATTCCAAATTGATACACAATAAAGAACTGTTTCATAGAAGCATAAAATTTCAGAGCCAGGAATGATCTTCAAGATAATCTAATTCAACCCCCTCATTTTAATAGATGATGAAACTGAAGCCCCCAAACCAAAGTTCACGCAGCAAGGGCTCTTCCCAATTTATACAGGCTTACTGATGAATCTGTAAATTTCCAAGGGTGGAGTCTTAAGCAGAGATTTAACCCTATGAAGGAGGCAGCATGCTATAGAGCTAGATACTAAATATTTTGGGCTTCGAAAGCCATGTAGTCTCTTCAAAAGCCATGTAACTACTTGTCCCTATAGTGCAAAAGCAGCCATATGCGATATGAACTGTTCCAGCTTGTTAACGCTGCCAGAATGCAAAACACCAGAAATGGATTGGCTTTTATAAAGGGGGTTTATTTGGTTACACAGTTACTGTCTTAAGGCCATAAAGTGTCCAAGGTAAGTCATCAACAATTAGGTACCTTTACTGGAGGATGGCCAATGGCATCTGGAAAACCTCTGTTAGCTGGGAAGGCACGTGGCTGGCATCTGCTCCAGAGTTCTGGTTTCAAAATGGCTTTCTCCCAGGACGTTACTCTCTAGGCTTCAGCTCTTCAAAAATGTCACTCTTAGTTGCTCTTGGGGCATTTGTCCTTGCCTAGCTTCTCCAGAGCAAAAGTCTGCTTTCAAAGGCTATTTCCAAAATGTCTCTGTACGCTGCAGCTCCTCTCTCAGCTCCTGTGCATTCTTGAAAGTGTCCCTCTTGGCTGTAGCAAGCTCACTCCTTCTGTCTGAGCTTATATAGTGCTCCAGTAAACTAGTCAAGGCCCATGCTGAATGGGTGGGGCCACACCTCCATGGAAATTATCTAATCAGAGTTATCACCTACATTTGGGTAGGTTGCATCTCCGTGGAAGCACTCTATCAAAGAATTACAATCTAATCAACACAAATATGTCTGCCCACACAAGATTGCATGAAAGATAATGGTGTTTTGGGGGACATAATACATTCAAACTGGCACATGAACCAAATGGGTGTGGCTGGGCTCTGATACAACTGTATTTATGGATGCTGAAATTTGAATTTCTAGTCACTTTTACATGTCACAAAATATTATTCTTCTTTTGATTCTTTTCAGCCATTTAAAATGTAAAAAACATTCTTAGTTTGTGGACTGTACAAAACAGACAGCAGTCTGCATTAGGTCCATGGGTCATAGTTTGTCAACCTGTGATGCCTGGCAATGCTTTCCAAGCTTCAGTATGTCACCACTCACCATCATGACTGTTGACACATCCATATACAATTTGTAACATTATTTGCCTATTGTTTTCCCTTAGATCTACTTACTTAAAAAAACACAAACAGAAATTTATCCTAAGCAACAGTATCTTTGAAATCATGGGTTTGACCTGCTAGTTATATTTTTTCTAAACCATATTATAATATATAATATATATTATAGCAGATATGTCATAACATATGTATTATAACATATTATTAGATATATATAATTTTATAATATGGTTTAGAAAATATATATTATAAACATATTATTATATATATATTATTTTGTACTATCTCAAATCTAACTCTAGTTCCCATAGAGGTACATATACTACACTTTGGGAAATGCTGATGTGTTGGAAAGAACACAATACTGGCAGTCATCAAGGCCAGTATCTAGGCACCTGAGGACTGCGAGCCTCAGGTTTGATATCTTGAAATAAGAGGACAGACCAGCTGATTTGGAAGTCTCCTCCTATGCTGATATTATATAATAATATGAAATATGAAGACTCCCCTCTGCACTCCCCACTGTGTTTACATTTGAATGGTGTTAGAATTCAGCATCTATGCTGTGAGTGAAAATAACTGAGACATACTATCTAGTGTCTATAAATTGGGCTTTAATATTGCAGCCTGTGTAAAAGAAGCAGGAGCCACATTTTAAACACAAACAGAAACTGGAGTCAAATCAAATAGTCTATTTTCAACACTTTTGCCAGGGTGTGACCTACCCAGCCTGCCATGGGATGTGGAGTAAGTGGGCACCACCTTTGGAGAGAAGTCGACTAGCCACGACCTCTTTTTGTGGTGAGTGTATTAGAATCATAACAGGTTTCATTTAGGAATGCTTTGGGCTTCAAATGACCAACAACTGGGTAAGGATGTTAAATAGCATCTATTTTTTTTCATGTAAAGGTAGTATAAAGGCAGGTGGTTACTGGTGTTTGCTCTGCTGCTCAATAATCCATCAAGGACTAGACATGCTCTGGCTTTCTACTTCACTGTCCTCAGAGTGATAGCTTTTTACTCTTATACTTGCTCCGCATGTTCACAAGGTAGCTGCCACTACTCCAAGTATCAACTCCACATTCAAGGCAGGGAGGAGTGCAGAGGGGGCCCTAACCACATTTATCCCTTTCATCAGGAAAGCAAAAGCTTTCTCAAAGTTCTCTGACAGACGTCCACTTACATTTCTTTGCCCATAATTGTATCATATACTTTACTAACTGCAGAGAGGTTGGGAAAGCAAGTGCCTCACCTTTCCAGTCTCTCTGATAGAAGGAGGTGAGGGAGAAGGAGTTGGAAATGGATGTTGGGTTAGCCAACAAATGATATTTGCCAAGGGCAAAGTGGAAGAGATGTGATCACCAGGCTTTTTACAAAGAAACTGAAACTGAAGCTCAGTGACTTGCCCAAGGTCACACAGATGCTAGGTTGTGAAGCTAGAGCAAGACCACTTGATTCTGGGCCCAGGTCTTTCCTCATTACCTACTTCTACCACATACATTTTGTTATAAAGACATCTTAATGACATTTTTGTCATTATATTCCAGCTAAAAATAGGTGGAGACCATCCATCTTATCTGAAAGTAAGTTGGCAGTTCCTAAGTAGTGATGTGACTTTAATTCCTTGTTCTCTAAATTTCACTTTGCTAAGGTTGCCTCATTCCAAGCCATTCCTTTGGAACTGGCCCCTCTATGTATCTCTGGGAGTAATCAGTGTCCTGTAGGTTCTACTACGTACTAATCAACAGTAGGAAAACAACAATAGCTCTCTCAATCTACACAGCTGTAAAATACATTTTTTAATTTTTTTTAATGGAGGAAGGGCCCCCCAAAGGCAAAAGTGCCTCCAGCCACTAAAGTCATGACACTATTGGGCAGAAATTGGAACTTGGCTCTGTCTGATTTTTCAAGCTATTTTCTTAGCTAAGGGGAGAAATAAAACTTCCTATTTATTTCTGTGAAGGGTTTTATTTATCCCTTCCTTTAAAATAATAATAACAATATAGCTTTCCAGGGAATTTGGTGTGAAATACTCAGCAATGTGCCCGTTGTGTGCCTAGTTTGGAGTTGCAGGCACAGTTGAGGTGTCTTGATGTCGTTATCCTCTGTTGTTCTTAGAGACCATCTCTGTCTTCTTGTTTTTCACTCAAGGTTATCTCTACCCCTGCTCCTGGCCTTACATGAACTCTAGCAAATGTAAGGCTCTGCCCTGGCTGACCCTGTGGATTGTTAGATCCTTGACCTTCTTTTCTTTGGATGGGTTATTTGTTAGGCTTTCGTTTTGATTTGCCAGCAAAATGAGAATGAACAGTAGCTACTCTCCCTTCTCAGTGTGTCTTTATAGCCTTGGAAGAGCTAATCTAAGAGATGGTTTGACTCTCAAGGAAAGTTATCTAACCAAGGACAGAGGTGCTAAGGTGTGGTCTCGATTTCAAAGAACAGCCAAGGGAAGGAAACCCAGGTTTGGGGCTAATCAATTCTTAAACTCAAAATATATTGGAGTTGGAAAGGGCTTTAGAAATCAGCTAGCACACCCGTTTGGTTTATAGTTGGGGAAACTGAGGATCAGAGAGGAAAAACAGGTTTAAATTCTCATAGCTAATGAGAACAGCGCTGGAGACCCTCCCTGCTTCCACCTGTAATTCAGGTACTTCCCCCTCCCCAGTGAGCATATGAGGGCCTCGTGATCCTGGGCAGTGAATACATGAAAAGGACCAAGGGCAGCAGGGGGCAGCCAGCTTGCGATGTGGGCTGGGTGCCCTATCAGAGGTATGTTGCAGGGTCTGTGGGCATGACTGGAGATCCATTCAAGCCATGTCTGGAAGGACGAGGGACAGTTTGATAGACAGGGAAGAAGGGAAGTTTAGATCATGTTGTAAAGTTTCCTCACCAAAAGGGTGCTTCTTACCTTGTTTTCCTCCTGACAAAGTGGGGATAATATTGGTACCCACCTCATCAGGTTGAAATGAGGATTAAATAAAATCATGGGGGCAGAATACTTAGCCCAGTACTTGGCGCACAGAAAGCAGTCATTACACCTTAAATGTTGGCATTTGGGGTATTTTTGCTAATCCCTAACCTTCCTTGTCCCAGCCTTTCCTTTGCATCACCTAAACCCGACCCTCTTCCCCGCTACACTCCCAGGGAGAATAAGCCCACCTTCTCTGCACCTAAAGCAGGGTCAGACATGCAGCCCTTTTTAAACTATCTGCCCTGCATCTGCTTGCTTATTGGTTTGAGGAACTCTGAGGTCTAAAAAAAAAAAAAAAAAAAAAAAAGTGCCTTGTCATTCTGTACATGACAAGAGCAGTACTAGTTGGCCTTTTTGTGGCATTTTATAGCTTACAAAGCATCTTCACATCCATAGCTTTATTTGATCCTCACAAAAACCCTGTCAGATTGATAATTCATTCCTGTCTTGTATTTGCAAAGAATGAGGCTCAGAGAGACTGAGAGCCTTCCTCAGGTATTGTAACATTCAGATTTGTGCTCCCAGGTAAGCCTTTCACAGAGGGTCAGGCCCAGCTTGGGGAGAGATGTGATTTCATCTATTTCTCTGGAAGATCCCCCCAAGCTCCCGTTTCCTGAAGGACTTCCTTTCATGGAGTTCTGGGACATGGCATTGCCTTTTGCTGCTCGCTTTTCGTGAAGCACTAATTTTTCATTCACAGCCCAGGGAGTACTTTGGATAGTAACTCCTCAATTCAGTTCATATTTATTGCCAGTTCATAGGGCCTGTACTTCCTTACCAGATAGCACGAGGTTGAAGAAGATAGTGGTGGCCAGCTTACAGCCTCCTGCCCTCATTATCTTGTCTAGACCAGATAAACAAACATCTATAGGTAAGGATTTACAAGGATGGAGGCAGCAGCCCCTCCTGCCATCCAGGAATTTAATCTAGAATATTTTTTAAAATCTAGAATATAAAAAACACAATCCTCTTAATAGTTCAGTATCCTTCATTTGAAGACCTAGAAGAAAATCCTTTGAACTATGAGTTCTGAAGGTCAGAGTCCATATGTTCCTTTGGACTTCTTTTCAGCTGGATTGGTCCTCAGCTTTACCAATGAGCTCTAAGTGGGTTGAAAGGGCTTGCCTGACAATTACATTTCCCTCAGTTTTTCTCGTTCCCAGGTTCCTATGCAGGGGCAGTCGTTGCCATGCCCCTGGCCGGGGTTTTGGTGCAGTACATTGGATGGTCCTCTGTCTTTTATATTTATGGTGAGTGGTTTGACTTCATGAGTTCACATGGGTGACTTCCACAAATGATATTTTACTGTATCATGCATTTGGCTAAGAGTTTACCATATGAAAATAGAGATCACTAAAACAAGTTTATCATGTAAATGGAATACTTATCTACCTGTGATTCATGTAATGTTTATATTAATGTTGACTTTTTTTTGTAATAAGCAGAACATCATCTTTCTTTAAATACCAATTATCAAAAACAACAAAAAATCAATAAATTATTTTCTCCTAGCTGAATGTATCACCATTTGGGAATATTTTAAAAATTGGAAAATTTAGAGATGGAAGAAAATGAGACTATATCATCAAGCCTTTTGTTTTCTAACTGCAGGTATATTTGGAATTATTTGGTACATGTTTTGGCTGTTGCAGGCCTATGAGTGCCCGGCAGCTCACCCAACAATATCCAATGAGGAGAGGACCTATATAGAGACAAGTATAGGAGAAGGAGTCAACTTAGTTAGTCTGAGTGTAAGTATAAATGGACACATGAAGACTTGCCTCTTTCCTATGACTATTTCTCTTAGTAATTATGTTTTTCTGTTAAGAAAAATAAGATGTCAATATCCTCATGAAAAATCTTGTGGTATTTTTACTCCCTAGAAATTTAATACACCATGGAAAAGATTTTTCACATCGCTGCCAGTTTATGCAATCATTGTGGCAAATTTTTGCAGAAGCTGGACCTTTTATTTGCTGTTAATAAGTCAGCCTGCTTATTTTGAAGAGGTCTTTGGATTTGCAATAAGTAAGGTAAACACATAGATGCTTGAAATATTCCTGAACTTTAAATCTCTTGATTCCATTGAGAATAGTTTTGCATGATAAAACAATTAAATTGCTGATTATAATTCATAACAATTCATAGTGACATCTAATATCAGAATTCAGACAAGTTATAAATTCTATACATAGAATACATACCTATTTATTTGTCCTTAGTAAGGATCAGAGATGTACTAAGCTGCTTTTAAAGATTTATGTTGTACCCAATCTTCAAGTGTTTTTGAAGTTAACTCAAGGGCTACCTATTAGGCAAGGATAAAAATATTTGAGGATACAAGATTATTTTTGTCTTTCTATAAACAGCTCAGTGAGTACCAGTAAGAAACAGTGGTCATTTTGTAGACAGCCCCTCTCTCCATAATGGTGGCTATAAAAGTGGCCATCATTGCTTGTTAAGATTTGGAAAGAACCTCTCCCAGTATTCTCAACTCTGAATAATAACCATTGGCAGTAGCTTGTCTGTGTTTCAGAAAGGAAGAATGTGGATGGTGATATATAAACCATCAGCACAAAAGAACAAGGGAAAGAACAGCAGCCTAACAGAAGTTGATGTCTGCAAAGCTATCAGAAGTGACTATGGAAGAGCTAGCCCAGTAAAGTCATAGAGGCTGCTATCAATGAGCACTCACTCTGGGCCAAGTGCCTGACCTGCTGTATGAGTCAGTATTCTTCAGAGAAAACAGATCCAACAGGATGTTTGTACATATATACATATATGTATACACACACATGCATAAATACACACACATATATGAACAGATTTATTTTAAAGAATTGGCTCACATGATTATAGGAATTGGCAAGTTCAAATTCTGTAAGGCAGGCTGGAATTTCTGGTAAGAGTGATATTGCAGTCTTGAGTCTATAATCCATAGGGGAGGCCACCAGGCTGTAACTCAGAGAGGAGAAGAGGGTGTAGTCTTGAGGCAGAATTTCTTCTTCTCCTGGAAATCAAAGCTCTTCCTCTTAAGGCCTTCAACTCATTGAATGAGGCCCATCCACTTTAAAGATAACTGACTGTAGAAGCTAATCATATATGCAAAATACCTTCACAGCAACATCTAGGCCAGTGTTTGACCAAACTATTGGACACCATAACCTAGCCAAGTTGACACTTAAAATTAACTATCACACATACTATGTGTCAGACCCAGTGCTGGCTACTGGGGTCTTTGTGATGAATCAAAGTCATCTCTGCCCTCAAAGAGATTCCAATCTGGTGGAGAAGGCAGATAGCTCTACCTTGAAACTCATCAACTAATTCATTCATTCATCATTCATTTATTACAAAATTCAGGCCTACCCTGATCCTGCATAATTAGATGACTAAATTTGGTGGGGGTGGGGGTGGCAGGGGGCAGGATGAGTAAGAAAGTTCATTTCTCAGAAATACCTAAAACGAGTCCATTGTTTCTTTTCATTACAGGTGGGTCTCTTGTCTGCAGTCCCACACATGGTTATGACAATCATTGTGCCTATTGGAGGGCAACTGGCTGATTATTTAAGAAGCAGAAAAATTTTGACCACAACTGCTGTCAGAAAAATCATGAACTGTGGAGGTACTGTGAATTTCTTAGGTGGAAGCAGCTTTTGTAGAATAAGAGTAAATTGAACTGCAGCGGACATTTTGGAAGTTGTGTCTGGTCAGGAGAATGGACCTTAAGGGTCTCTAAGACCATTCCCCAGCAGGTAGTCGCGTGAGGTCCATCACACCCCTGCCAAGCGGTCACCCGGCCTGTACTTGTGCAACTTAAGACCCTGTAGTTGATGGCTAATAAATCAATATGTATCTACATTACAGGAACACTTCTTTCATCTACTCTTAAGCCAAAACAACACAGATTCCAGTTACGTATGTTTATTATCTTCTCCCCCCCCCACATTTATTGTTTGCTTAAGTAGCTTATTCCCTTATTTTCTTCATCTCTTTCTACATGTAGGTATATTTTGGTAAGAAAAATAAGAAAGTATTTTCTCTGAATAGTCTTCTTTCCTCTCAACATATGTCTGTGCCTGGGGGTGTGTGCATGCACACACACACACACATCTTTCCTGCTTCATTTATTTCCTGGTTTGTGTTCTGATTTTGCAAAGACAAAAATGGAAGTTGGGTGATTTCCCAACAGAAGTTGGTGAAAGTAATCATGAACCACTACAACTTTCATGACTCTTTACCTTTTTAAAAAACCCCTCCACTTTCTTCTTATTTTTATTTTGTTTTTAAAATTAGCATTTATTGATTGCTTTTCATGCCAGAAGCTAAGCTAAGTCCATTACATACAATATCTTATTTGATCATCGTATCTACCCTGTGGAGCAGGAACTATTATTACACCCAATTTACAATGAAGAACAGGTAAAATAAAGTACCTTGCTCATGTGGAAGATACTGTGGGAGGTCCCAGGTCTATCTGAGCCCATCATCAATGCGCTTAGTCACTCTTGGCTGCTAAATCTCCTGGGGGCAGGGAGTCAGGTGGCTGGGAAGGGGAAAGGGGATCACGGCATCCATGGTCGGGAGGTCACAAGTGGGATATTAAATCAAAGAGGAGAGAGTAAGCATACTCTGGCTCCACAATAGATGGATCAGGCCTTTTTGAAGTGAAGAATACAAGGAAAGATACGGGACTCAGCATGATCTGTCTCATAACACTCAGTAAATACAGTCTGACCAAGCAGATTGGGAACATTCTGTCAGCACTGGTCTCATAGCGGCTTGACTGCTGGTGCCAGGCAGGGATGTTTGGACCTGCTTTTGGCTTGAACTTCTGTGCCTGGGGCCTTCGTATTCATGATTCTCCCCTAGGTGACGGTGGCAGGCAAAACAATGGCCCCTACAGATGTCAAGGTCCTAATTACCAGAACTGTGAATGTTGCCTTACATGGCAAAAGATACTCTGAGGCTGGGATTAAATTAAGACTCTTGAGATGGAGGGATTATCCTGGATGATTTGATTGGCCCCATGGAATCACAAGGATCCTTAAAGAGGGAGACAGGAGGGTCAGAGTCAGAAAAGGAGAAGTGACAGCAAAAGCGGAGGTCACAGTGAGGTGGCCACGAGCTAGAAAGGTAAGGAATGGATTCTCTTCTAGCACCTCCAGAAGGACATCTTGATTTTAGCCCCTGAAGACTCATTTCAGACCTCTGACCTCCAGGAAGGTACAACAGTAAGTGTGCATTGTTTTAAGCCACTAAGTTTGTGGTAATTTGTTGTAGCAGCAACTGGAAACTAATACAGCAGCCAATGGCCCACTCTTCTAATGATCAAATTGTGCTCCAGCTGAATAGACCTTGACGTCAGGCCGGGCATATCTTCTTCTGTCTCTGACTTTGCTTACTCCCTTTTCCTTCACTTTCACCACTCACCCAAGCCTCCTCCACACATCCTCCCACACTCAGCTCCAGCCTCTTCTCTTGTGTTTCGTTAATCCTGTGTCAGCCTCTGGCACTGTCATATAACTTGGTTGGCTATTCATCATGTGCTGTCTTATTAGAGCTTTGGAGGAAAATATTTTAGGCATTGAGGATGGCATGTACAATTGCTCTGAGGGAGGACTGAGTGTGGCATGTTTGAGAACAGAAGGAAGGAAGGTCTGAGTGGTGGAAGCCTGGTGAATGAGTGGAGGGCGATGAGAGAGGAGATCAGAATGCTCAGCTGGGGTCAGAGGATGGGAAGCCTTGCAGGAGATACGCAGAGCTTGGGTTGGGTTTTATCTGAAGTGCATTGGGAAGCAAATGGCAGTTTAAAGCAGGAAAGTGACATGATCTGATTAATGTTTTCAAAGCTGGAAAATGGAATATAGGGCATACAAGAATAAAAGAGGGGAGACCAGTTAGGGGGCTATTTCAGTCATCCTGGCAAAAGAAAATGGTGGCTTGAACTAAATAAAGTGGTGGCAATGGAAGTGGATAGTGGTGGGTGAATTTTTAAATTCTCTGAGCTTAAATTTCCTCATCTTTAAAATCCAGTTAATAACATTCACCTCAGATGATTGCTACACAAGTTAAGTGAGACAATGTATAATGCACCTGGCATGGTGTCCAGCCTATAGATGATTCTCAACAAACATTAGTGCCTTTTTCTTTTCCTCTGTTTAAGACATTGGCAAAAGAGAAGTTTTCTAGTGGAGGCTTCCATTAAATATTGGCTATTCAATCATATTTTCATTGGCCAAGTATATACATCCTCTACAACTGGAACTTGAAAGAAAGTTCTGGATTTAAACCCTACCTGCACAACTCCTCTAAAGGCTTCTGATGACACTTGACATATATGATGGGAATGTCTTGTTCATGTTTAATTCTGCCCCAATCATCCCTGCTGTTGTCTCTCCATAATTGCTAGTGATGGTGTTGGGTGGTGGTGGTGGTAAGTCAAATATTTTTAAGTGCTAACAAAGTACCTGTTGAGAGTAAATTTTTTTTTTTTCTGCAGAAACTAGGGTGCATATCTCCCCAGTCCCTCCCCCATCTTCTTTAAATAGCTCTTCACATGTCTTCATTGTCATTTTGATATAACAGGAGCAGTGAGTGCTATATGGAAAATTTTTTTGAAAAAGAAAGATTACAATTGTCCCCTTGGTCTGCTTACATACACACATGCTAGATGAGAGGAAAATTTATAAAAAACAGTTTCATGCTGTCACTGAATAATCCAGATTGATTCAGATATGATGAGGCACTTATGCACGATCGTAGAAACCATTTTGGTTGCTTTCATGTTTCCTCAAAAGAAATATACCTGAGAAGGATTATACATATATCTCAGAATCTGTCACTTCCTTCTTTTCTTTCCATAGGCAAGGAATATGTGTGGTTATAATCATTTGAAGTAAACAGATCACCTTAAGACATAATGGTCTGTTCTAGTTCATGCTGAATCAGAATTTCCAAGATTCTCAAAGACAGAGATCCTCAAATTCATGTGCTACCTTCTGTAGTTCATGTAAAATGTGATTAAAGTTAAAAAAAAAAAATCCAGGCTGGCTGAACTGGTTGTCTGAGTGCACTTAGATTGTTTCAATATGAAATGAAAATTTTCTTGGGCCTTTAAATCCTGTTTCTCTTGTCAGGTAAGAATAGGTTCACCTTTAAGGATATCTTCATTATGTCTGAGGTTCAAATTTTATCCGTACGCTCTTGAAACATACAGTTCTATCTCTAGCATTTTAACCGTAGATGGAGACTAGACTCTTAAATATTTTTTCTTCCTTTGGAAATCTATTAACTACATCAAAGATCTTTTTTCTTCTTACAGAGTAAATGATATATCATTTGTAAGTTTTATTCTTTCTTTTTTTAAAAAAAAATTATTTAAAAAATGATCCTTTCAACCTTGCCATGTATATACACATTTTAACAGTTATATAATTTATACCTTATTTTTAAGCTTTTTAATAGTAATGTATATATGTGTGCGTGTATATATCTCAAAATTTCCCACTTCAACCACTTTAATTGTACAATTCAATTAATTACATTCACAATGTTGCATTCCATCACCACATCCATTTCCCTAACTATTCATCACCTCAAACAGAAATTCTGTACCCAGTAAGCAAAAACTCCCTCTGATCCTTACCCTCCAGACCCTAGTGACTTGTCATATACTATCTATATCTGTGAATTTGCTTATTATAGACATTTCATATAAGCAAGATCATATAATATTTGTCTTTTTGTGTTTGGCTTATTTCATTCCATGTAAAGTTTACAATGTTCCATGTGTTGTAGTGTGTATCAGAATTCTGTTCCTTTTTATGGTGGAACAGTATTCTGTTGGGGGTATATGCTTCATTTTGCTTATCCCTTCATCTGTTGATGGATACTTGGGTTGCTTTCACCTTTTGGCTATTGTGAATAATGCTGCTGTGAATGTTGGTGTAAAATATCGGTTTGAGTCCTCAATTTCAATTTTTGGTGTACACACCAAGAAGTGAGATTTCCAAGTCATATGTGCAATTTTCTATGTTCAATTATCTGAGAAGCTCAAACAGATTTCCACAATGGCTGCACCATTTTGCAATCCCACAAATAATGTATAAACATTACAATTCCTTCATATCTGTAGGTTTTATTTTTCATACAAAGTCTTCATCTGGGAATGACTTGTTCAAGAAATCTAGCTTCTGATCATGGAGGAGGAGGAGTATGAACAAATGAGTGTCTGAGATTCACTGGAAATTAACAGTATGGGGGAATTAGCTTTCTGGTACAAACTTTGTTGAGAATGTTAAAAAAAAAAAAGATGTTTTAGTTAGTTACCTTTTTATGTAAGATAGACCACTTCTAAAACACATGTAGTTAGTATATAAAACACTAGCAAGTTTTCCCTACATATAATTAAAAATGTTGAAACAAATTTATAACAAGTAAAAATGAAATAAAGCCTAAAATTTAAAAAGCACTACCACTTCCATAATTTCATTTGGGCCTCATGATGACCACGTAAAACAATTTTTAATGCTTGTCCTGTCTGTATGTTAGTTTGAGGATATGGGCTTAGATAGTAGAGTAACAACCAAGATCTCATAGTAAGTGCTTTAGTGTGTATTTCAACATAATTATCTTGATTCTGGGTCTCATTTTCTTCCCTTTGCATTAATTCATTAAGTGCTATTCATTGGGTGCCTGCTAAATGGTAGCCAGAGTCTGTGCTATATACATAGGACTTTCCTGGGATAATATCACAGTTCTGTATGGGAGGCAGAAACACAAATGAAAAGTTACAAGGCAATATTGAAAAGTTCTATAAAGTAACTAGTAAGAAAAGAGAGTTGCCAACTTCACCAATGGGGGTTGGGGGAAGGACTGTCAGGGAGGCTTCCTAGAGGAAGCAATATTTGAACCAGACTGAAGAATAGTATGGGTTTTACAGAAAAAGAGAAAGTGGTGAGGTGAGAGTATCCCAGACAAAGGTTCAGCCCGTGAAAACACATACAGGCATGAAACAATGTTGCATGAGTAGGAATAGCTCATAGACCCATCTGACTGTAACAGAGGGCTGTATAAGGGCTGGGGTGTGAGCAGGGAGGTGAGCCATGGCAGAAGATGAACCCGGAAAAACAGGAGACACTTACTGTATAACACAATACTGATGGTGGGGAACCCTTGACGAAAGTTTAAACAAAAAAGCAATTGATCAGATTTGTGGTTTAGAAAGAGAGTGGTGTGGAGAAAGGATGAGAGGAGGAAGAAGCAGGAGGATCAGAAAAGGGGCTATTGTAGTTGTCCCGGTGGGAGGTGATGGAGTCCAGGACTAAGGCAGAGGAGGGGAAAGGAGAGGCCAGAGTTCACAGAGATTTCTGAGGCCAAATATGCGGATTCTTATAAGAAAGCTGAGGATGAGGGAGAAATCCAAGATGAACCTGAGGTTTCTGCATTGGACTTCTCACCACCCTTTGCTGAGCTGTGCCTGGGTGCCAGGGCCGGTGCTTAATATTTATATACCCAATTTCATGGAACTGCCATTGCCCTGCAAGGTTATATTCTCTTCGACTTTTTTTTTGTTTTGGATGAGGAATCTAAGAGGTGGAGTAACTTGTCCAAGGTCACATGATTAGTGATTTTGAGGTAGAATCTGAACCCAGGCCAGTCTGGCTCTGAAGCCAGGGTCCTAAACACAAGTGAATGGAGGATTAATTTAGAGAAGGAGAAGAAAGAACATGGTGGGGTGGTGGTGCTTTGCTTCATTTAGGAGTAGAGAATAGGGGAACACAGACTTGATATGGAGATGTTGACTCTGAAGCAACCGTAGGACAATCATGTGGAAATGTCTGGAATTGGCAGAGATTGTCCAGGATGAAGCACCGTTAATTGACTGCCACCTCCCATAACACTTCACATACTTGGAAATGACAATTATATCATCTTTCTGTCTGCTGGACTTGTTTTTTTGGTGAGAAGGAACTTCATAATTTCCTCATTGTCTTTTATTGTACTGGACTCACTTTTCCAAAAGACAATAACAGAAAATACTTTTGTCCTGCTGAGTTTTCTGTGAAAATAGCTTTTGGATATTTAAAAAGAGGCTTGAGAGTTGGGTGAATTTCTGAAAGAGAAAAATTTTCCCATATACTTTCAGCAGTGAGGCACTGCTTTTTTTTTTTTTTTTGGCTTTTATAAAGGGGGTTTATTTGGTTACAAAGTTATAGTCTTAAGGCCATAAATTGTCCAAGGTAAGTCATCAACAATCGGGTACCTTCACTGGAGGATGGCCAATGGTGTCTGGAAAACCTCTGTTAGCTAGGAAGGCACATGGCTGGTGTCTGCTCCAAAGTTACGATTTCAAAATGGCTTTCTCCCAGGATGTTCCTCTCTAGGCTCCAGTTCCTCAAAATGTCACTCTTAGTTGCTCTTGGGGTGTTTGTCCTCTCTTAGCTTCTCTGGAGCAAGAGTCTGCTTTCAACGGCCATCTTAAACTGTCTCTCATCTGCAGCTACTCTCTCTGCTTCTGTGCATTCTTCAAAGTGTCTCTCTTGGCTGTAGCAAGCTCACTCCTGACTGAGCTTATATAGTGCTCTAGTAAACTAATCAAGACCCATGCTGAATGGGTAGGGCCACATCTCCATGGAAATTATCAAATCAGAGTTGGGTGATAACTTAATCAACACTACTGTCTGCCCCCACAAGACTGCATCAAAGAACATGGCTTTTTCTAGGGGATGTAATATATACAAACCAGTACAACAAGTATAGGATTCAGAAGTCCTAGGTTATTTTGGCAACTCAGTGACATTGTTATGAATTCTATCTTCCTCTAGTTTATTCAACATGTGTTTTTCATCCTCAGAGTCACAGACTGGCAAGGCACTGCTTTTTGTTTCAGATATTCACTACATAAAAGCTTTCTGGTCACTTTTGGCAATAAATTTGAGTATCATCATTTCATTTATATGTGAAAGTCCATAACGGTATGTGGTCAAAGGGGAGTCACTGATAATAAACAGGAAAGTTTTAGTATTTAGAAGTGGCAGGGGTAACTACCCATGAAAACAGCTAGTAGTAAACATCCCTCATCCCAGGAGCACAGAGTTCAGTTTGCTTCAGGATAACGTTGGAAGGTTCACAGAATGCCTGGGTAACGTTAGCATAGTCAGGTAGTCATGAACCACCTGGAAGATATTGTAAACACCGTGTCAGAATTTATTGCTCTACAAACTTAGGCCTCGGAAATGTAAATGAATAAATTCTTATTTGATAAATAAGACTGACCTGAAAATGACATCTTCCCTACTGTTTCCATTTGCAGGTTTTGGCATGGAGGCAACCCTACTCCTGGTGGTTGGCTTTTCCCATACCAAAGGGGTGGCCATCTCCTTTCTTGTCCTTGCTGTAGGATTTAGTGGCTTTGCTATTTCAGGTAAAATGTCCTTTGTGTTTCCAAATCTTGTCTATGGATTCAGCAAGTTTTGGGAGGAAAGAAGGATACGATATGGTTGCACTTCCAATAGCCAGGCCAGCCCCAATTTGCTGGGCCACCAGAGAGAGATTTTCATCTGCTGGGGGTGACTTTGTAAAAATCACCAAGGGATGGGGCTTAGGCACCTGGTCACACTGGAATTGTCCCTCTTTTCTCCATCATGGGACAAGAGGCAGAGAGTAGGAGATGCCCCTGAGGCCACAAGCAGAGGTCCAAGCAAATGTCCTGGGTGATGGATCACATCAGTACCTTAGTACCAGGTCACCCTACCTAACAGAGGCTTTTGTGATCTCTTCAGTCCTCACCTCCCACAAGAGAACTACTGGTTTTTAGCTCCAAAACCAATGACATAGTCATTTGACATGTAGTCATGGAATCAGAAGTTTTTAAGAGTAGAAAACTCCTCTAGATTTTGCCTATTCTGTTGCCTTGATTTTCCAAACAAGGACATGAAGGTCTAGAGATGGGAAGTGACTTGCTGAGCAGGGTAAACAGGTACTACTAGTAGTGGTAATAATAATAATAAATGATGAGAGCTAATGTTTATCCAGCATGGACTATGCATCAGGAACTGTTCAAAGCCTGTGTACTAACCCCTTGTAATTCTCACAACTACCCTAGGAGGTATTGGTGCTATCAGTATTCCCATTTTACAGGAGTAGAAACCAGTCTACTATGTGTGAGAAGCCAGAGAGCAGTCTTCAAGTCTTAGAGCCCTCAGAAGCTCCCTGTGTAAAACTGGTTGAAAACGTAAACTTTAGATGTTTATCTACCTTTAAAAAACATTGTAATAGTAATAATTGTCAGTTATGAAATGCTTTACATATATTGCATCTTCCCTACAACACTGTGAATCAAGTAGGAATATCACTATTTTGCTGATAAGGATCCTAATCTACAGAAAAATTGAGTAACTCCCTGAAGTCACACAGTTGGTGGCAAAGGAGGGACTAAAACAGTTTGCCTGGCTCCAAGCACTCTTCCAGGCTGCCTTCCTGCCCAGAGAGAGGGATAATGATCCCCACACACAAAAATATGGAATCTCTGGTCTAAACTCGCCTGAAATAGGAGCTTGATTTATCAAAATAAATAGAGCTGATGAATAGTTAAATTTTTTAAAATGTCTGCTTTAAAAGTAGCTTGCAGCTAACAAGCTGGGTTTGGAGGTGCATAGACCTGGGTTTGAGGCCTCTCTTTATTACTTACTATTTATAAAAAAAGTTTTGCTAAGTTTTTAAAATTCTTAAGCCTTAGTTTCCTCATCTGGAGATTGGAGAGATGTAACCGCAGTATGTGGGGTTTTAGGGAGAATGAATGGAGATAATTCATGCATCCACTCATGGTTTCCATGAGCCAGGCAGTGGAGTTGGCACTGATAATATTTCAGTGAACAAAAGCAAGGTTCTTCCCTCGTAAGAGTTTACACTTAGGTGGAGATGAATCATTCCAAGCACTTAGTGCAGTGTCAGATGCATAACAAAATTAACAAGTATTTGCTATTATTGTTCTTTTATTATTCACTCTAGCTCAGTGTTTTTTCCAGTTTGCCAAAGCTGCTGAAACGCAATATACCAGAAATGGATTGGCTTTTATAATGAGGGTTTATTCAGAAATTTACAGTTCTAAGGCCGCAAAAGTGTCCAAACTAAGGCATCAACAAGAGGATACCTTCCATGAAGAAAGGCTGATGGCATCTGGGGTTCATCTGTCACATGGGAAGGCATGTGGTGACATCTGCTAGTCCTTCTCCTGGGTTCTGGTTTCTGTGGCTTTCTCCAAAATGTCTCTGGGCTTCTGTCTCTCTTAGCTTCGCTCTTAGCTTCTCCTGGGGACAAACTCTGGATTACATATCTTAGCTTCTCTCTAAAATTTCTCTCTCAGCTTTTCCAGATGTCTGGGTCTGTCAGCTCCGAGCTCTCTCTCTTTCCCTGAGCTCTCTTAAGGACTCCAGTAAACTAATTAAGATTTACCTGGAATGGGTGGGGTCACATCTCCATGTAAATAATCTAATCAAAATGACCCACCCACAATTGGGTGGGTCACATCTCCATGGAAACAGTCTAATCAAAAGATCCCACCCACAGTAGGTCTGCCCACACAAAAGTGGATTAAGAACAGAGTCTTTTATGGGGTACATAACAGATTCAAAGCAGCACAGTGCTTTTCAAAGTTTAATGTGCATACAAATTGCCCTAGGAAAATCTTGCTGAAATGAACAGCATTCAGCAGGTCCAGAGGGGGACTGAGATTCTGCATTTCTAGCAAGCTTCCCAGTGATACCCATGCTGCTGATTCATCTTTGAGTAGCAAAAGATAGAGCAATCATGACTTGTCTCCAGTAGGATGTTGAGGAACATCTTCTCTTGATAACTCTGTGATGCAAAAGAGATTCATATCCTGTCCCCAGAGATATTGAAATGTTTGGATTCATATTGCTTCCTTTCCCCCGATTGCCAATTAAGTCACTGAACATTCATAAGGAGAGGAGCCTAGGAGTTCACATCACAGCAGCTGCCATTTATTTATCACATACTCCGTGCTAGCCACTTTCCAAATACAATCATATTAATCCTCAGCTCGTGAAGAAACAGGCTCAGAGAGGTGTCTTAATTTGCCCAGGGTCACACAGTGAGTGGCTGGGATTGGAATAGAGGTCTGTGTGACCCAACAGTGACATTAGAGGAGAGACCTGTGGCCATGGGGGCTACGATTCCTGAGGATTTGCTGTCTGCCAATTTATAAGAAGCAAATGGGGATGCTGGGGAAGATGACTGGCACAATTTAGGAGTTAATTATGTCCAAGACAGGCAAGTTGATTATTGCCAGGCAGGCAACGTCAGAAAGACATGAGGGATGCCAGCGTTGGGAAATGTCCTACAAAGGGTAAACAGACCTTCCCAACTTGTGGGTAATTTTTCTGTTTCTTCCATCTGCAAAAATCTATCAACATCTCAGTTTCTCAACGACTCCCCTCTCCCACCCCGAATGCCAGGATTGTGCAGCTAGAAACCTGAATGGCTTTTCTCACCTCATCTCCAATTGAACGCACAGGCCCAGGCTTTGTATCAGAGCATAATGCTTGACAATCATATTAATTGCTTCTTATCTTTGGGTTCTTTTCTAATAAAGTGTTTATCATATTTAAATCAGCAGTAAGATTAATTAATCTTGCAGCTGCTTTGTATTCTGATTGCCTGGCCCTTGGATCTGAAAGAGAATGTATGCTTGTTACAAAAAAGGTTTTCTCAAAAAAGAAGTTAATCGTATTTTCAGGTTCTTTGCCTGCAAGAGAGAATTAAAAAGCAGCGCAAAACGAAATAACAACATGCATAAATAAAAACTACATGCCCCTGCTATAATTTAAAGAGTTCAGATTGGTAATGAATTAAGCAAATATTTATTGAATGCTTACTATGTGCCAGACACTTCGCCAATTCAGGGAAGACAGTGGCTGTTCTAGTTTGCTAATGCTGCCAGAATGCAAGACACCAGAGATGGATTGGCTTTTATAAAAGAGGCTTTATTTGGTTATACACAGTTGCAGTCTTAAGGCCATAAAGTATCCAAGGTAACATATTAGCAATCAGGTACCTTCACTGGAGGATGGCCAATGGTGTCTGGAAAATCTCTGTTAGCTGGGAAGGCACATGGCTGGCATCTGCTCCAAAGTTCTGGTTTCAAAATGGCTTTCTCCCAGGGACGTTCCTCTCTAGGCTGCAGTTCCTCAAAAACGTCACTCTTAGTTGCTCTTGGAGTGTTTGTCCTCTCTTAACTTCGGAGCAAGAGTCTATCTTCAAAGGTTGTCTCCAAAATGTCTCTGTAAGCTGAAGCTCCTCTCTCAGTTCCAGTGCATTCTTCAAAGTGTCCCTTTGGGCTGTAGCTTCTCTTCAAAATGTCACTCTCAGCTGCACTGAGTTCCTTTTGTTTGTCAGCTCATTTATATGGCTCTAGTGATTTAATTTAGACACCTCCATGGAAATTATTCAATCAGAGTCATCACCCACATCTGGGTGGGGCGCATCTCCACGGAAACACTCAAAGAATTACAATCTAATCAACACTAATACATCTGCCCACACAAGAGTACATCAAAGATAATGGCATTTTGGGGGACATAATACATTCAAACCAGCACAGTGGCAAACAAGACAGACAAGAAGCTCCCCTCCCCCTGTAAAAAGCAGACCTCTTGGTTTACACCTGTACATACCATGTAATTAACATGGATTATTTAGCTTAATTCTTACAACAACTTTCTAAGAATGAGTTTCCAGTTTACAGATGAAGAAGGTGAGATGTAAAAATGTTCCAATCCTTTGTCCAGGTTTGCATCTCAGTTATGCTACCAGAGCCGCCAGCTGTCTGACCTTAACATGCACTTGGATGATATTGGCAAAGTTGGGTTCCAGTGCCTTGAGCCTCTTCATTCATAGCCTTGCCCTTCCCCTGCCGTCACCTGTCCCCCTTCTTTCCACTCATTCTTCCCTACTGATAAACAGATTACCAGTGAGGCGTTGGTGATTTACTAGTTTATACTCCTAGCAGTATTCAGTATTATCTTTTGATAGACCTCGAAGAGGGGGAGATCTACATAGCAGCAGCAGCCAGAGTGGTTGGTATGGCCTAGCTATTAGCCAAAGGCTCTCACTTACATATTCCCTGAGTCTCATATCACAGCATCTTAATGAGGTAAGTGGCAATATTACCTCCATATTACAGATTAGGAAACAAAGGCCTAAAAATTACTTAAATGATGAAAATAAGATTCAAATCCAGATTTACAGGCTCCAAGTCAATTATGTAAGTGAAAGTGTTTTGTAAATTGCAGAAGGTTCTGCCAATGTTTGTGCAAATATTTATTACTATAAAAGCACTCTTTTCCATTATGCCATGTGTCCACTAAGGCATGGCTTACCTATGTTGGTTTTTTAGGAATGAGTCGAGGACTAGTAGAGAGGATATTAAGAGTCAGGGTTTTTTTCCAGTCACACTGTATGTGATTGTGTTTGTTTAACTCCAAATAAATCTCATCCAGGCTGTAGGGCTATTCGCTATTGCCCCAAGAGCCATATTTGGGGTTTGAGCCCACAAGGCACAGGTGCCATAATTCTCCTCATGGAGAGTCCACGGCAATCAGTCGTGGAGCATTTTCCTGTTATGTCTAGACATGGCCTGACAATCCTTAACCCAGCCCCCTACGCAGAGGTATCCATTTCATCACATGCTAAAGGAAACCAAATAGATGGATGAGAGTTGGGGGAGCCAAACATTTTCCAAAGTGTATCTGGAATTCTGTTCTTGATTTTGACTTCAGGGTTTTGACTTCACTGTAGGTTTTAATGTCAACCATCTGGACATTGCCCCCCGCTATGCCAGCATTCTCATGGGGATCTCAAACGGAGTGGGAACTCTCTCTGGAATGGTCTGTCCACTCATCGTCGGTGCAATGACCAAGCACAAGGTAATGGTTTCCTTTGGGACTGTGGGCTACAAACACAACTTGAAATCTCAAGGACCCACCTCAGCCTGCAAATAGGTGGCGTGTGTGTCCTTGACCCCGGCTGAGTCAGTTGAATCTCTTCTTCCTTTTCTTTCTTTCTATTTTTAAAATTATTGTTAAGTGCTTGATGATGGCAACAGGCTTGATTTTTGTTTGGCTCCGCAGTTTCCTCAGCTGAAAAATCAAATTGGGGGGAGGGGGAGGGGCAAATGCCAGAGACATTTTGGAGACACAAAGAAGAAACTGCAGTAATCAACTCAATATAAATGAATTATCCAATATTGTTTTATAATTCTAATGAAGTTATTTCAGGATATTTGTTTTCCCATTGCTTTGCTTTATTTTGTTTGGAAATGTTTTTAATTATTTGACAAATAAAGTAATTAAAAAAATTCTAAGTAGCTAAACTTTTTAAGTCCATTTCCATCTAGTTGCTTGGCATGTTAGAGCATTAAAATATTAGTGCTCTTTTACTTCCTTGTTCTGAAGAAAAGAAAGAAGACATTAATGACCCTTCAAGGGTATGGCATCCATCGTTACTGAACCTTTGCATATTTCAACAAGGGTAGGTAGGAGAGGAATTTAACCACAGGCCACACAGTTCCTTTATCTCTGTCATTGAAAAAGGTTTTAGCACTTTCTGCAAATGAGAATTTTTACTCTGATGCTATTTTCTTAGTTGGATTGCCTACCACAAATATTACTTCAGAAATTCTTTCAGCTTCTTGGAGAAGAAGGTGTGGAGTGATTTTCTTACTTTTTGACAGAGGAGGAAGGTGGGATTTAAGATTCCATAGGCAGAAATCCATGTTTTCCCTTCCTGTTTACGAGTCAGTAATATTAGTAACATACGGCTATTAAATCCAAGATACTTATCTTCCCCTAACTTTGAACACAAATTCCAATTATTTTTTATTTACTGTGTTTTACACAGAAAATCTGTTTATAAATGAGTTCTTGACAGTCAAGGATGAGCGTTTTAAGGGTTCAAATATCATTATACATCCAATGGCAAATAAGGAGGTTCTGCTCATTAAAATGGTGGACTCCTAAAGCACATTTAGCTTAACCTACTATGAGAGAGGAAACCCCATTTGTATTTATAGGACAGCTAGGCAATGGTGCTGGATATAATTTTACATATTGCTTTTTAAAAAATGCGTTT
Source organism: Choloepus didactylus (assembly GCF_015220235.1). Taxonomy (NCBI): domain Eukaryota; kingdom Metazoa; phylum Chordata; class Mammalia; order Pilosa; family Megalonychidae; genus Choloepus; species Choloepus didactylus. Next base: position 29,091,428 of record NC_051314.1, on the reverse strand, counting down.
TTTAAATTAAAATATGCTTATTTATTGAAGTCTCCTAACTTTCCTTTTTTCAGACGCCTGAATTCTGTTTGACCCATTTACGGATCCTGGATATTGCTTCTGACACAAAATAGAGCATTGTCTTTGAGGATGCTTTTGTCCTGGTAGAGGCCTCCAGAACACACTGTTCATCTCTGTTTTTGGTTAGAGCTTTAACTGGTGCTTTATTTTCTTGTTTAGACCCGCGAGGAATGGCAGAATGTGTTTCTTATAGCTGCCCTGGTGCACTACAGCGGCGTGATCTTCTATGGGATCTTTGCTTCTGGAGAGAAACAGGAGTGGGCTGACCCTGAGAATCTCTCTGAGGAGAAGTGTGGAATCATTGACCAGGATGAGCTAGCAGAGGAGACAGAGCTCAACCACGAGAATTTTGCAAGTCCCAAAAAGAAGATGTCCTATGGGGCCACCACCCAGAACTGTGAGGTTCAGAAGGAACAGAGACGGCAGAGAGGAGCAGCCCTCAGCGAGGAAGATCTAGCCTCTTACCAGAATGAAGAGGGAGGCTTTCCAGATCCGTCCTAGCGTCTGAAGGGCACCTCCCTCCGTCTTCTCCTCACTGTAGAGCCAGAAAGTATCCATTTCTATTGCCCTTCCCATGGCTGGGCTTGTCAGGTGCCAAATTGGAAACACTGGAGGTAGTTAAGGGAGGGGGGAGGTTTAATCAGCAATAGAGAAAAGAGAAATATTTTCTTGCAGTGACACTTATGGGTACGGCACTTGATCTCAGTTGGTGTAATAGGGGGTCTATGTTTTGATTTTTTTTCTTTTTTTGATTGGCAGTTGGCCATTTTCTCAAAGAAGTGAACTCATTTAGAAAGAAATGATTAGAAAATTAAGGGAGCCAATATCATGTTGTCCAAAGAAACATTGAAGAGAATGGAGTATTTGGCCTGGAGGAGAGTAAACTTAGTTGCCACTGATCTCTAAAGGGAGCTATGCATTGTAGGGTTTCCTGTTCCAAAAAGAGGCTGCTGCTTATGGGCGCCCTGTGTTGGGCCAGGTGTTTTATAAGCATTCTCATTTAATCTCTACACACCTGAAAGACACTTTTCTTATCCCCATTTTACAAATCGAAGCAACAAGAGATGAACTTGCCCAAGGTTATCCTATCAGGGGCAGTGCTGGTGTTGGGGGACCCCAAAATAGTTGGCAGTTTGGGGAAAGATTTCAGATCATTGTAGGGAGGAACTTTCTCATAATGAAAACTGTCTGAAAGTGGAATGGGTTATGTTGTAGGTAAGTCTGTATTTTGGCAGGGGTGGTGATGGGAAGGCTTACAGGTTGATGTTGCAGAGGAGATTCAAACACTGTATGAGGGTCTGGATTCAAAGACCCTTAGAGTTTTATATGATCCAAATAGTCAAATGATTCTGAATTCATGGCTTTTTAGGTATAACGGTCACAGATTACATGAGAGATTCAAATTGGTTTAAAAAAAAAAGCAAAATGCTAATTAGCATAACCAAATTTCCAGTAATCTGGTGGTCAGTAAACATGAACATGGCTATTAAATTGCAACTTTTCATAATATCATGAATATGTTAAATATTGCCCTAAATTATGTATAAATCTTAAAACATTTAATAACTTAAGAAACAGGTTCATGAGTTATATTAGGTAAAATTCTTCTGAAAGAGTCTTCTGTTAAAAAAATATGTCTTTAGTTTTTTCTGCTGGTGATTGTATTAGAAAATATGATCAAATTATACAAAATTACTATTGAAATATTCCTAGTGACTCTATTGGGAATGATATTCAGGGAAACCACAATAATGTAGCAGTATTTACACAAGTAACCGCTGTTAGAATGAAAACATATGGACAAATAGACCCATAGTGTTAAAAAATTTATCTTTGAATGCATAAGGCAGTAACATGGATACTCTCTAGATATATTTAAAAATGTAACATTGGCATGTAAAGAGTTAAGAAAATAAAATTATTTTCCTGTTCATTGTTTTTGAAAATTTATTTCTACTTTCAGAAGAAAAATATAGTATTGTGGACAAAAAAATTATGTTTGCTTGTAGTTTACTATCGTAAAGTGTTTTTTCTAATATCTCATGTATGTTTCTGGTCCCTGGTTGTACCAGAAGAGTTATAGTGTATTTTATAAAGAGAATAATTTTGAGAAAAATTGTCTGGCTCTCCATTAAATAATATTCTTTATAGCACTAGTACATAATTTATGTTATTGGGCATCTTTATTTTTAATGAGTAGTCCGTGTAAGTTCTTTAGAACAGTTCCTGGCATGTAGGTGCTCAATAAATATTAGCCATCATCATCATCATTCAAACTTTTCAGGGAACTTTTCAGTTGAAAACAAAGCATCTGATGTCATTTTCATCCATTAACCACAGAGTTTATTGTGAAAATCATGCTGTTTTCTAGGTAAAAATATTAGAAATTTATGGTAGCTGGTGTTTTATTTTTAATAAAGTGTTAATAATGTCAAATAACTATTTAAAAAATCCTCACAGTAATCCTTAAGGTGATATTGTACATTGTGACACAAAATTGTATTTATACTACATTATTTAACATCAATGTCTTATGCAGAAATTCCACATTTTGATAAACCTATGTATTTAGGGTACCTATAACTTGTCCTCATAGTATTAAAAAAATGGAACCCTGGATCATGGCATTAAAAGCTAGAAAATACATTATTCTGTTGTCATGTGTTTTGCTTTGTGAAGGTTTTGTTGGACAGATAATTACATGTGCACACCAGCCAGATAGAGATTGCAAGTCAGTGCATATTTTGCTGCAAATGTCCATTTGTGGAGCAACCCTTTGCAGCAAGCAATAGATTCTAGCAGGAAGGCAGGTGCCCTGAGGGTTCTGGATTCTTGAGACAATAAAGTTTGACTGGTCCCTTCCAAAGAATGAAAGTTTTGGAGATTCCTGAATATCACAAGGAAAATTCATTCAAGAACCCATTTGTTATCTCTGCCTGGATGTTAAACTCAATAGGTAAAAAGTAGAACCTACTATTTATATTTCACACTGCCTTCCACAACCCCAGCAAGACTGATCTTCTTTCTCTGTTTCTTATCTCAGTTAATGACATCAAACTTTTGCTCAAGCTCAAAATGTTGGAGTCATCTTTGTTGTTGTTTTTCTTAAAGTCTCCTTCCCTCTCTTCCTGCCAAGACCATTTAATTCTAATTTCAATCTGTGGATTAATGTCTTACAGCAGTTTTGGGAAATTCTTAGCCATTATCTCTTACGATATTGCTTCTGCTCCATTCTCTTTCTTCTCTTCTTCTAGGAGTCCAGGTAAATGCATGCTAGGCTGTGATTAGGTCTCTGATCATCTCTCTTGTATCTTCCAGCTATTTGCCTCTTCATGTGTCATTCTAGATATCGTCTTCTGACTTATTTTTCAGTTCCCTAATTTTCTCTATAGTGAGGTATAATTTGGCAAAAATCCATCTTTAATTTCAGTTATTGTATTTTCCGTTCTAGAATTTTTATTGGTTCTTTTTCAATTCTGTTCTGTCTTTTAAAACATATTTCCAGTTCTTGGCTGAAATTTTCAATTCTGTATTTTATCTCCTTGAACACAGGAAACTAATTATTTTAATGTCTGATCAATACCAATATCTGGAGACCTTGTAATTCTGTTTCTATTTTTTGTTGTTTTTGCTGGTTCTTCTCATCTCATCTCATCTCATCTCATTCTGTGTCTGATTTCCTTTGACTCTGTCAAACATTTTATTTGAAAAATTGTTCGTAGAAATAATTTGAGGATTAAAATAATGCCTTTTTTTTTTTTTTTTTGTCCTCCGGAGAGGATTCCTATTTGCTTCTTCCAGGAGCCTGAGAGCGTTAGCAGTTTGGGATTACCTTAATCCATTGCAGGGTCTGAGATGTTCTGGGCCACCCAGGTGATTTGAAGGCAGACTACAGGCTATGTGAGGGCTATTTCACCTTCAATTCACTCTTACTCCTAGAGTACAGCAATTTGGGGTTCTAACCCACACTACTGTGTTTTTATCAAGGTCTCCTCCCTTGGTGAGTCCTTATTGGGCCATCAAACATGCTTCTCAGCTCTCTGCTGGCTCTGCTAGAATTAGCAAATGCTTCCAGGAGAAAAGTGGCCTCAAATGTCAGGCTCACTTCTCTGGATTTTCATCTTCTCCCACATACCTAGATGGTAGCCTGATCATTCATTACCATGTTAGCTCTTCAATGCTTTCACGCAGATTTTTTTAAAAGCTTTTTTTTTTTTTTTTTCAGTTTTTCCAGTGGAAAAGTTGGTCTGAATTACCTGGTCCACCACTAAACTATGCTGAAGTCCCTTTTAATTTTATTTTCACAAGTTGTCCCAAACTGATCTCTTTCCCTAGGGATGATGTGATAATAAATTAAACCTCAAACCTCAGTGGCTTAACATAGAAAATGTTTATTTATCTCTTGTGTTACAAGTTGAAAGACGTCACCATGAAAAGGGAAAGGAGAAGAAGGCTTCTCCCTGCCTCACTTGGAAATGACTTTGTCACTTCTGCTCCTAGTCCACTGACATACAAAAGCCCTATAATCCCAATCTAACTGCAAGGATGAGTGGGGAATAAAGGTAAGCACATGGGTTACTGAGTGGGCACTCATTATATCTGCCACTCAGCTCTAGCCTTGGTTCAGGGTCTTATGAACTCTCAGTTGGCATGTTGGAAAAGTCTCCCTATCCCAAGTGTCATAAATGACATAACCCTGCCATGTTGCATTCTGGAAGAGCTGAACTAGGTTGAAACATGCAAATCATGTATGAGAGGGAGCTTAGAGCTCCCTCCAAGAGAGTCCAATTGTCCACAGTGCCAAGATATCAATCAATTAGTGTAGAACTAACTGTGGCCTGATTCAAACTTGAGTTAATAACCATGTGAGCCAATCTGAAGAGGCAGGGAAGCCGAACTTTTCTTTAGATTGCATTTATTACTGTAAGTGCTAAGCACTTTCCAGACATGATCTCATTTAATTTTCATGGTAATCCAGTGAAGAAGATTCACTTATTCTCAAGTATTTATTGATAAATAAACGGTGTTTCAGAGCAGAACTAAAACTCAAGACTCCAAAGGCCATATTGTTAATCTTAATTTTTAATCAAAACTTGATCATAGTCTTAATCTATTCTGCGTGGCTTCTCCTGACTGCAGTGTGATTTCAGACAAGGGTGATTCTCAGTCAGAAAAGTGCCCCAGTTTTATCAGGGAGGTGTGTTCAAAGTCATGGAATGAGCCCTGGCAGTTTAGTCCAGACCCAGATATAAGAACAGGTAAAAAATAATACAAGTAGGTGATATCCCACTTCTCACAAAATGATGGACTGGAGTGGGACTCAAGAACCAGGGGCACCTGTATCTTCTCTATTTCCTGGCCACACATATAGGTAAGATAGGAAGACTGAACCCAATGATCCCTGATGGTGTCTGGGGGAGAATGGAGGTGCCAAAGGGCTGAAATTTTCCCAAGTACCTCAGGTATGGGAACAACAAACACTGGCCAGACTCCCAGTAGATGGCCTGCAAAGAATAGGTAGGTGCTCAGTGGATATATTCTTCAAAATCCAGTGTGGTATTTAAGGAAGATTATGCTGGTGATGATGTTCAGGCTGGATGGTTAAATATGGCAGATTAAATGCAGGTATTTGTCTCTGCTTTCTAAAATGATAATAAAGGAATCAAAGGACACATAAACCTGCAAGGACAAAGAGAGGGCAGAAAAATCTGACTTAGGAAGGTGAGAATAGAGATGAATGAGCGTTACTGACTTTAGCAGACCTGAATGAAAAAGGAAGGAAGCTGATTTGTGTTACAGCACCCAGGAAAGCTGAAGATGCCAGCACCAGGCTCCTCTAAATGTCAGGGTGAGGGGTGTAGGAGTTGGAAAAGAGGGGTGAAAACATGAGGATTGTTGGCAAGTTAGGGCTGTCAGATCGAGCAACCCTGTTGAAAGTGGAGATAAGGAGCACTTAAAACCCAGGAGTTTCTCCGCCATCAGCTCTGCCAGGACACTGCCCTTCCCCATACCTCAAAGGAAGAAAAAAGATTTATTTTCTGGGCAGGTTTAACTAGAGAAACTCTGAACTCAAGAGTACTCAGCATAGCTGAATACACACCCCAAAAGTTTGAGATCTTAGTTTAATTTAGTCATTGACACATTCCAAGTACTTATAACAAGATAAGGCTTTTAATAGTCCCTCAGTAAATATTTGTCAAATGAATGAATGAAGAAAGGAATGACCCTTGCTAAAAACAGCAAAATTAAAAATCTGCATACTGCACAGTAAAAACTTCCAGTCACTTTCTTAGGCTGGGCTTCCAAAGTGCTAGCAATTAGGCATATATCCCCTAGACAGGGCGTTGTAGGATTCAGGGTCTGAGGGGTGGGAACTCACTTTCCTAAGAGAAAGGGCTTACAACCACAGATACTTGGGGGTTCCCTCATCAAAATAAGTGAATCCCTGCCTGATCACTCCCTGTGAGTGCCACCAACCAAACCCTGCCCATACAAATAGAAATTCCATCCATTCATTCATCCAACAATTATTTAGCACTTACAGTGAGCACCTCAATTATTGAGCACCTGTAATGTTCCAGGCCCTAGGGATGCGAAACAAGTGAACAAAATAAGTCTCGCTTCTTACAGAGCTTACATTCTAGAGTGCAGACCCAGAAAATAAGCAGTAGATAATATGCTGGAGGGTGGTAAGTGCTAAGAACAAACATAAAATGGGATTCAGGGCATAGGAAGTGTGTGGGTTGGTGTTTTGTGTCGAGTGTTCAGGGATAAAGTGATCTTTGAGCAGAGAACTAAAGGCAGTGAGGGAGCAAGTCAGGAGCATATTTGAACAAAGGATTCCAGACAGAAGGAAAAGAAAGGACAAAGGCCCTGAAATGGGAACATATTTGGCGTATTTAAACACCAAGTCCTTTACAGGGGTCAGATTCTGGACATATTTTGAAGGAAGATCCAACATTTACTGAGAGGCAGTAGACTGGGAGGACCAGGACTGGCTCAGGAATTTTGGATATGTTTGATTTTGGAGTTTTACTTGCCTACTGGTACCTAAGTGGCAAAATTCAGTGGACAACTGAAATACAAGCCTGCAGTTCAGGGCAGAGATCAGCTGGAGCTGTGCATTTGTGAGTCATCATCACATAGATGATATCTAAAGCCACAAGACTGGATGAGATCATCAAGGTCTGAGTGTAGAGAAGTGGATCATGGCTGAGCCCCGGGGTACTCCAACATAGAGAGATCAGGAAGAAGAGAAGGAACCAGCTGAAGAGGTGGAAAGGAGCAGCTGGTGAGGTGGAAGAGAACCCAGAGGGAATGGCATCCTGTGGCCAAGTGAAGAAAGTGTATCCTAGAGGAGAGCATGATCACTTGTGTCCAAGCTGCTGGGGTCAAGTAAGATGAGGACTGGGAATTGATCACTGGATTTAGCAACATGGAGGTCACTGGCGACCTTGACAAGAGTAGTTCCAATGGAGTGGTTGCGACCAAACACCAAATGAAGCGTGTTTGATAAAGGGTGGGCGTTTGATCATCTTCCATTTACATAGAAACAGATAGCCAAGATTGTCAGAGAGTTGAGGAAAGTTTCCAATACAAAACAGAGTCCAACCAAACAGGAAGGAAGGCACCTGGAGAAATCCAGATAATGCAAGGAGTAGGATAAACCTTAATTTAAAAGAGAAGATATTGCATGTATGAGACAAAAACAGAATTATTTGGTTTTACAAAAAGAAGAAAAAATATCCAGAGAACAAGCAGATGGGGCTAAACAGAAAGCAGCTGAATGTATAATAAATATTATTATTATTTATAGTAATTTAGAAATGATGGCCTAAACCAGGAATGAGGCAATGGAAGTGCAGAAGACAGAGTAGTTAAAGAAAACTTTTTAAAAGTATTTTTTTTTTCTAAAAAATGTAACACAAGCTTATTGTAGAAATATTTTAAAATATAGAAAATGTACTGAAGGGAATAAAAGTTATCCATAATACTACAATACATTTAATTATTCTTAACATTCAGGCAAATATATTTCCAGTCTTTTTTTACACACAGGTATTTTTGAACAAAATTTTGAACAAAGTTTTGAAAAAATGTATATTTAGTTTGATATCCTGCTTTTTGCACTTAACCTTATATAACAAATTTCCATGTCTTTAAATATTCTTTGGGAACAAGATTTTGAAAAAATTCATTGAGATATAATTTGCATACAGTAAAATGCACAAATCTTAAATTTACAGCTCAATCAGTGTTTACTTCTTATGTATACACTCTCCTGTTTAACCACCCTCCGAGTCAAAACCACTATTCTGACTTTTATCATTGCAGATTAATTTTGCCTATTCGTTAACTTTCTATAAATGGAATCATGCAGAATTTACTCTTTTGAATCTGGCTTGTTTAGCTCAAAATAGTTTTTGAAATTGATCTATGTTGTTATATGTAGTACTTTTTTGTTGCTTTGTAGTTTTACATTGTATGGATATATCAAATTTTGTGTAATTCATTCTCCTATTGATGGCTGTTTGCTTGTTTCCAATTTTTTTTGTAATTATGAATGAAACTGCTATAAACGTTCTTTTCTTTCTGTGGACATATGTTTACATTTTCTAGGAGTAGAATTACTGGGTTTAGGTGTATGTTAAACAAAATTTTCCATTGTGGCTGTACCATTTTATTTTCCTACCATCTTATGAAAGCAAGTCCCAATAATTGCTCCATATCCTTGCAATAAGAATGTGATTTTTATTGGCCGAATGGCATCATTCCGTATTATGCACCATGGCCATCCCTCATTTGTTAGATATTTAGGCAGTTTCTAATTTTCACTATTAAAACAATAGTGATGACATCTTTGATTGTTAAGTTCTTGACTTCATCTGCAGGAGATATTTTCCAGAGAAAATTAAACAGCCTTTCCATTTCTATATTGTCTATCATTCAATAAATAACTGGTTAAATTTATTAGCGACAATAACAGAACAGTTAACGCACAAGGGCAGCTGTCTGAAAAACAATTTTGAGGTGGCTTTGAAATGAATTTTTTTAGTAATTATATTTAAAGTGGATAGAGGACTGAAATTCCAGGGCTTGGAAGGACTTCAAACACAGGAATATCACAAGGTAATGGTCTCTGTTCTCTTTCTTCTTATTCTTATGCTTGTTTCTCTCTCTCTCTCTGATAGTGTCTGGATTCTGAAATAAAGATTGAGTTAAGTCAAATAACCAAGCTGTACAGGGTCCATGGATGATTTCAGCCCCTTCAGCCATCTGGACCACTGGCATCTGTAGGAATGTGGCATTCTGGCTTATGAGAAGCTGCCTGGTGGATCCTTGTCCCTTTCTTCTTCAGCTTTTTCCCAGTGGAGTTGAATGGCACCATCCTTCAACCAGGGGGCTTCTAGCAGATCAGAACTAACCTCTTTCATGCAAACTAGGGTGGGAGAGATAGGACAGAACTTTCCTGGTGAAGCTCCCACTTTGCCACAATGTTTATATGGAAAGACTATCACAGGCAAGGATGGTGGTTTAGAGCCAGATCCTAAAGCTGGGTAAAGCCACTGCTGTTCTGGATAAAGTTGGTGTGGAAGTAGCTACCCAAAAGTGTTGAGCTGAAACCCTTAGACTTAATTTAGGGTCTGTTCCGGTTTGCTAATGCTTCCATTATGCAAAATACCAGAAATGGATTGGTTTTTATAAAGGGGGTTTATTTGGTTACACAGTTAAACAGTCTTAAGGCCATAAAGTGTGCAAGATAATGCATCAACAATTGGGTATCTTCGTTGGAGGATGGATGGCCAATGGTGTCCGGAAAACCTCTGTTAGCTGGGAAGGCATATTGCTGGCGTCTGCTCCGGAATTCTGGTTTCAAAATGGCTTTTCCTAAAATGTCTCTGGGCTTGTCTCTCTTAGTTTCTCTGGAGCAAACTCTGGGCTAGCATCTCCAAAGCAGTCAGCTCCCAAATTTCTCTCCAAAATCTCTCTCAGCTGTAGCATTGAACTCCTTCTGTCTGTGAGCTCTTATAGGAATCCAATGATTTTATTAAGACCCACACTGAATGGGTGGGGTAACACCTCCACGGAAACAATCTAATCATAGTTATTACCCACAGTTGGATGAGTTATATCTCCATGGAAACATTCAATCAAGAGGTCACAACCTAATCAGAAAGATTAATAAATCTGCCCCCACAAGATTGCATTAAATAATATGGCTTTTTCTGGGAGACATAATATATACAAACTGGCACAGGGTCCATGGATGAGCTCCAAGGAGTTTATAGAACACTACAGAAAACATGAATTAAATGGTGTCTGAGTATGTTCATTTTTTCCCGGGGAGAGGGTCTAGCTATACTCTTCTAGAGCTGTCATAATATTCTCAATTGTCCATGATCCACAAGAGGCTAAGGTTGTTCAAAGTGGGCTGCAGAGAGTGTGAGAAGTTGAAGGAAACCTAAAAATCATGCAGTAGTTTGTAGTCACTGTCAGAGATGGGAGAGAAGAGAAGACACCAGGGGAATGCTAGCTTTACCTTTTGGGAAAGGAAGCCTGATCCTCTTCATTTTGGGGGCTCAAGGAGAACTTACTCCTGATCAAGCATCTGGTCTTCAACATTTTCCCCATCCTAACTTCCTTAGTTTATTTGGAGTCTTTCTCTTCCTCTTCCCTTTCTGTACTTCACTTCTTTTTTCTCTAACATGACAGATGGATTGGGAGAATTTGGCTTATGGTAGTAGGGCAGGTAGGTATGACTTCTCCAATTTATTCCTCTACCACATTTTGCCACCATTCTAAGTAGTGATTATAAGATATTGGAATTAAATAGATAAACTCATTTTGAAAGTACTTGTATGGTTTCCTCCCAAGCCATGTAACATCTGTCCATAATATGTGATAAAGCATGATGATGAACACCCCAGGAAGATAAGGTTAATATCCTTGAGAAATTAATGGAAAATACTACAAGGTATTGTGAATAAATAACCATAAAGTTTGGTTAAATATTATCACTTTAAGAACCTTTTCAAAAATAATGCCATTTATAGAACCAAAGTAAATCCCTTTTCTCTGCAGATCAAATCATTAACACAGCAAGAGCAAGCATCTTGGCTTTACTAATTACAGAGTTTTTCACAAAATAACTTTTTATTTTTTAAGAGTGCTAGTTGCTTTAAAGATGTTTCCAAGATTGCATGTTCAAAAATTATCTTCCACATTTTTAAGGATGATGTAATACTTCCTTGATTATTTCAGCATAACAGAATCGAAACACCATAGTTCAGAGTTCACAGTTATTTCCTTTTTCATCTTCTTTAGGAACACATTTCATAATGAGTTCTGGCCTAAAATGTGATACTGGTTTTCATCAGAATTTGTTTTTTTTCATATTCTTAGCTGAAATGGGTAAAGAGTCCAGTGACTTTTGGCCCCTTTTGGTTATTGTTTGTGATTTCAGACAGTTTTAATATTCCTGAAGATAAGATTTCATTTTGAAGAGAAGAGTTTAAGGCCTCAGTATCCAACTTATCCCACTGGGCTGCACTCTGTGATGAAGGCCATAATGTATTTACATTTTTTAGGAAGATTGAAGACATGGTTCTTTTGGATGGAGTCATCAATGTATTGGGACTAAATCGGTCTTTAAAACATAAAAATATTTATTTCATTCCTTATTTAAAACTCTGAAGGTTTCTGTGTTACTTCATTACTGCATAACAAACCACTGCTAAATTTTTGTTTTAAAAATGTGAAACTATTTATTTGCTCATGATTCTGTAGGTCAGCAATTAGGGTTGGGCTCAGCCAGATGGTTCTTCCGCTGGTCTTACCTAGGGTCAGTTGTGTGGCTGGGGTCATCTTGGGGCTTGTCTGGGGCTGGATGGTCTAAGCAGCCTCACAAGCAGCTGGTGCTAGTTGTAGACTGGGGTGCCCTGGTTCCCCTCCACATGACCTCTCTCTCTCAGTCTTCCAGACAGGGCTTCTTCACATGGTGGTCATTGTAAGAGGAGAGAATGGAAGCCGTAGGGCCTCTTGAGGTCAAATCTCAAAAAGCCCACAATGTCACTTCTTCCACATTCTCTAGGTTTCAGGGCCTGATCTGAATCAAGGAGGAGCAGCAAAGGCACATTGCGAAGAAACAGCCATAAAAGATGAGAGGAATGGTTGTAGTCATCTTTGCAAATAATTTACTGCAGTTTCTCACCACAATTAGAATAAAAATTTAAAATCTCCTATGGACTACAAGACCCTACAGCGTCTGAAGCATCTTTTCAATGTTGCTCCCCTTGCTCATTGGTCTTCTGTTTGTTACTCAAACCTACTCACCTGCTTGTTCCCTCTGTCAGAATAGCTCTTTCCTCACATCTTGTCTCCCTCATATCCTTCAGATTTCAATTAAAATGTTTAAAGTTGCTCTGTTTAAAATGGCCTCCCTCATTTTCTTATCTGCTCTTTATTTTAACACCAGAAATCATTATCTATTTTAATTATCATCCTCTGAAATTATCTCATATTTAAAGATATGTTCATTGCCTGGTTTCCCACTAAAATACAAGTTTTGTGAGAGCTAAGGCTTTGTCATCTTGCCTATTCTTCTGTGTTCAGGGATTAAACTGTCTTCAATAATGGTTCTCCACCTTGGCTGCACATTACAACCAGCTGGGGAGGGGGCACTGCCCAGGCTGCACCCCTAACAATCGGTAATGCCAAGTGCTTCCGAAGTGCAGCCATGGTTAGGAAACACTGGCCAAGCCTGAAAAGAGCTGATAGCTCTCCAAGTGCTCTAGTCTTACTCACGGAAGAGATGGTACCAGAGCTGGATCTTGAAGGAAAGTGGAAGACCTCCTGGTGGGGGTGGGGTGGGCAGAGAATAGGAAGAGTGAAGGGGAAAAGAAATGGGTGCTGTAGAAGGAACAACTCAGGAATAATCCTGGAGACTTGATTTTAAAAGCAGTTGGTGCATCCACCATTGTTCCTGAATTTTCCAAGCTAATTCTGATTTGAGATATTTTATTCCATTTTTTTTTTTTGCATAAATCAACAAAAATGTCTTTTAACATGTCAGCATCCAAACTCAATTTCTGAGGCAGATGTGACCTAAAAATCAAATGATGAATCCTTTTTCCTTTCAGAAAATATGGTCTCTGATATGGGAAATGCCTTCAGAGAGCCACTTTAGTTTTTAATTGGACACAGAAGTGATGAGAGGGGTGTTTAATGATTGTTTCATCAGAACAGAGTGGAGATTAGAGATAGGAAAAGGAAAGACGTGGGTTCCCCAGCCAGGTGGCGTGTATATCCAGGTGAAGAGGATAAGGGTCATGAGTGTCATATTGATGGAGACACCAAGTCAAGGGCAGGTGTGAGAGGTCTTTGGAAGAAAGAAGCGTCAAAGCACATGATGATGGAGTCAGTAGCATCATGGCTGTAAGAGAAGGATATGCTTACCCTTCTGGGTCAAATTGTTCCAGTCAAGTATTTATATTGATCAATTTAAACAAAATTCATGCCATTTAGTGCTGTGTGTTGCCTGAGGGGAGGAGAGTGACAGGTCAACTAGCAGAGAGAGAGAGAGCTGTTTTTCTGGCACTAGATTCCAAAATCCTAAGCCCTGTGTTTGTTCTTTTTGAAATAAAATTCACATACTATGAAATTCAACCTTTTAAAGTGTACAATTTAATGGTTTTTAGTGTATCCACAGGGTTGTGCAACCACTGTAACCATCTAATCCAGAACATTTTCATCACCCCCAAAGAAGCCCAATACCCATTAAGCAGTCACTCTTCAACCTCTCCTGCCTCTGGCTGCTGGCAACCACTATTATACTTTCCATCTCCATAGATTTGCCTATTCTAGGTATTTTATAGGAATAGAACCATACACTAGGTGGTTTTTTGTGTATGATTTCTTTCACTTAGCATAATGTTTTCAAAGTTCATTCATATTGTAGCATATATTGGTCCTTCATTCTTTTTTATGGCTGTGTAATATTCCATTGCATAGATAGCCCACATTTTATCTAGACACCAGTTCACAGACATCTGTGCTGTTTCCACTTTTTGCCTATTATAAGTGATGCTTAAGCTCTGCCTTTTTGAGACATCCCTTATGACTTTCATGAGACGTCTTCAATATTTCAACAATCCTACTGAAAACAGCCTGTTGGCTTATACAACTGTTAAAATGGAAGATTGTATCATCATTCCTTTCCTCCAAACCCTCCAATGGTTCCCTTCTCCTTCAGAGTAAAAGCTGATCCATAGCATGAACTACACAGCCCTCTTCAATCTGCTCCCCTAATTGCATCTGCTCATAGTTTTCCCTGTCTCAGCTGCCCTGGCTTTCTAGTTGATCCTGCAACACACTGGGCATGCTCCCTCTGTAGGGCCTTTACACTCACCATTCCTCTTGCTTGACGCTGCTTCCCCCAGCATCTCAACAGATTGCTCTGTCATCTCCTTCAGGTCTTTGGCGAAATATCACCTTCTCAGACAGACCTTTTGTGACCTCACTATTTAAAAAATAACCTTCCACCTTCACTGTGCTTTGCATGTCCCATCTCCCTTCCTGCTTTATTGATTCCCTTAGAGTGTATTCTATCTATATATTCTACTTATTTATCCTGCTTATTGTCTGTCTTCTCCACTAGCATGCAAGCTCCATGAGGGTGCTTCTTTGTTTTGTTCACTGCTATTCCCCTAGTACTTAGAATAGCGCCTGATAGATGAAAGATGTTCATTAAATACATGTTGAATGGATGAATGAATGAATGAATGATCAAATGAATGAATATGCTTCCAATTAGGCTTCACAGACTCTGAAACATCAAATTTCTTTACTTTTGATTGGAAATATAACCATGCAGTGCTTAAGTCTGCCTAACTCATGCTGATCAGAAGTTTCAATGAACCTAAGTCTCTGACAAGGCTCATTAGTTTGGCTAATTAAAAAATACAGGCATTATCACTTGATGCATGCAGTTTATTTGGTAGATAAAACCTTCAAAATTTGTGATATATTGGGGGGGTTGTGTGGGGAATAGGGAGTGCCAAGTGATATGAAGTTGGGAATAATTATTCTAAACAGCTGTCTAAGAGAGCTTTGGTTAGTGCCTTTGGTTAATTACTGAGAAATTCCAGTGGGGGAAAAAGTTGCTTTCTAAACAAACATTTATCAGCACATACCATTCGACTGGTTTTTCTGTCCAAAGGTTTCTGTTGCAACTCATTTTGCCAGCGCTTGTGTAAAACTGAGGCAGCAGTAAGTGACAAAGGTTTTACTTATCGCCTCTTATTATCTGTTGACTTGTAAAGGGCTCAGTAATGA
Organism: Choloepus didactylus; assembly: GCF_015220235.1. Taxonomy (NCBI): domain Eukaryota; kingdom Metazoa; phylum Chordata; class Mammalia; order Pilosa; family Megalonychidae; genus Choloepus; species Choloepus didactylus. Next base: position 29,076,035 of record NC_051314.1, on the reverse strand, counting down.
CGAGCAGCAGATTAGCTAACACATTGGCAAGGGTGAAGCAATGTCTTAAGGTTCCCACCAGCCCCCTTGGATTCTCCAGTCCAGGGTCATGGACTCCAATTGAGAGGGACATCCCAACACACTCTTTCATTGTATATCTGTGCGAACTGAGGCTCACAGTGGGGAAGTGACATGTTCAAAGTCACACTGTTAAATGAGAATCCGGCCACAGTAAATGCAACTACTAATTTGAGAGTGCTAATATTAATTGAGCTCTGATTACACCAGACACTTTCATCAGTATTGTCACCTTTTAAGACAAGTATAATTTTTTCTCATTTTACATTCAAGAAATTTTTTCTCGTTTTACATTCAAGAGACTTGGGACTCACAGAGGCTAAGTAACTTGCCCAAGGTCCTAAGTAAATAGCAGAGCTGGGAATAAAATCCAATTCCTTTTGACTGCAGAATTTTTTGGTGTCTCTCTGAAGTGTGATGTGTCCCAGTGGGGAACTCTCTTTCTCCAAAGGTCTAATAGTTCGTGCCCCTTGACATTTACAAATAATGACAGTAATAATAATGAGAATGATAACAAATATTTACTGGGTACCTTCTCTATATCAGCCATGATTCTAGGCTCTGGAAATACATATGTGAATAAAAGAAAAATTTCTGCCCTCATGGGAGAAGCAGACAATTAATACAATATGTAAATTTGCTAGAGGATGACCAGTGCAATGAGAAAAATAAACAGAGTAGGGTAAGGGGACTGGAAGTGCTGCGAGTGTGGTAAGTTCAAACAGGATGCTCAGGTCAGGCATCACTAAGAAGGTAATACTTGAACAAGGGCTTGAAGGAAGTGAGGATGCCCATGGCTGGGGCAAAAACGAGTGAGGCAGAGAGAAGGGCTAGTGCAAAGGTCTTGAGGAGGGAATGTGCCTTGTGGGTTTAAGGACATTGAGGAGGTCAGTGTAACCACAAAGGAGAGAAAGAAAGGAAAGAATGGTAGGAGAAGAGAGGAGTTTGGGTGAAATGAGGCCCTGTTGGCCACTGTGAAGGCCTTCGCTTCTCCTTGGAGTGAAACAGGCGAGTCTTTGGAGGGTTTTGGGCAGAGAAGTGACAGGATCTGATTTACATATTAAGAGGACCCCTCTGGCTGCTGTGTTTCTGCAAGTGAAGGAGGAGAGGATGGGAGACCCCACAGGCATCTTTGCTATAATCTAGACAAAAGATGATGATGATGGCTTAGACCAGGCTGATAGCAATGGAGATGGAGGGACACTATCAGGCTCTGGATAAATTTTGAGAGTAAAGCCTGTAAGATTTGCTGAGAGTGAGTGTGGGGTTTGAGAGAGAGAGAGGGGAGTCTAGAATCCCTACAGGTTTCCTATGAGGGATCTACCTCTCTGCTGCCACAGGGAATGAAGGGTTCTAGAACCTCGACAATGTGCGTGTGTGTCTGTGTGTGGAACACATGGCAAAAATGTGGTAAACTATTTCATCAAGACAATCACCCCATACAAGTTCCAGTGTTTTAGATATGAAGTAGCAAGAATCAGAATCTAATGCCATTATCTCTCTGTTTGACCCATGCAAGTCAAACCGGTCTAAACCTCAACTTCTTTTTCTGTAAAATGGATGTTATGTTCTGCCTCAGTTGTGGGGTCATGTGAATTCCACAAGAGCAATAACTTTGGAGTCACTGCTAAGAACAGTGTCCAGTACACAACAGATGCTCAATAAATAATAGTTGAATGACTAAATGCAAGAGAACATATCTCAAAGATCTTTGGGAAAAATACATAAATCTATGTTAGGTATATTATTAGCAATTGAAGGCAACTGCCGAGACAACCAGATTTGGGGGCAGCCTGACTCAACAGGATAATTACTTTGCTTTGACTCAGCCTGTCATTTCTGATTGTTTGTAAAATGGAATAATGAGGACATCCTCTCAGAGTTCCTAGCCTCTGGTGCTCACACGCATTTTCTTAAGCCAACAGCACCTGGACAAGTTACATAAAAACAGCTTTGGTGAGTAGCCCCTTTTCAATTAAGGACATCTGCTTTTTTTTTTTTTGTTTTTTTACTCAGTCTCATTAGAGTTTTTCTTTGCCCCATGAATCTGATCACTGGTGAAGCTGACAATGAAAATATAAAAGGAACACAAAGCCAGGAGGAATTGAATTCCAATTTTGAGTGAATGAGTTGATACATGAAGCATCTGGCTGTGGTAAATGCTCAAGAAGTATTAGCTATTCTTATAATTACCTGTATGTTCATTTGTTCTTTCTCTTTCCCTCCCTTCTTCCCTCCCTTTTTCTTTCCTTCCTTCCTTCCTTCCTTCCTTCCTTCCTCCTTCCCTCCACCACTCCCCTTTCCATTCCATCTTTCCTTCCTTCTTTCTCTAATGCACTCATTTTGGTAATGTTTGCTCACACCTGTTTGTGGCAGGTCCTGTAGTAGGCCAGGAGATACGATGAATGAGATACTGCACCTGCTCAGGAGATGTTTGCACGAGGTCAGTTAGAAAACGAGGATGTGACATCTATCCAACCCACTGTTTCCTCTTATTATATTCATGTAACATAAATGCCTAATGCCTAGGTTGATGTCCTTCAGCTCCTCAGACTTCTGTGTTTACCTTTTCTCTTCATATGCGTAGAGAAGAGCTCTGGCCTCCATCACAGGTACTGAGGGAAATGCATTGCCCTCCCCTAAGATATCTGAGGATTCCAGTTGGTTACTTCCTCCAATTTCTTTCTTGCTTTTCCTTTGTCATCTTGTCTCTGACTTTCTCTGCGATATATCTGGATTTGCCACAAGCAATGGCAAAGCACCACTAACCCAAGGTTACTATGGATAAGAGATTTTTTACCATGTATTTTGTGTGGATAATAGGAGATGGAGTGGGTGATTCAAGCACAAAGCAGGAAACAACTTTGTAGGCAATGCCAGACTTCAGTATTCCTTGAAATGTAGAAACCATTCTCTCAATTCCCCTATTACAGGTGTACCTTTTTGGACCATCACTTCTTGCTCTCTAAATGGGTCTACTTTTTATTTCCTATATTTTTCACTTGAAGTCTCTTCTTCTGGTCTGTGACAGTTTGGACCAGATTTGGGTACCAGAAGAGTGGGGTGCTATTACTGTAAATACCAAAATTGCTGAAAGGGCTTTATAAATGGATGAGGGGAAGATTCTGGAAGAATTGTGAGGTGTTTGATAGAAAAGGCCTAGATTGCTTTGAAAACTGTTGGTAGAAATGTGGACACTAAATGTACTTCTGATGAGGCCTTGAGCAGAAATGATGAATGTGTCATTGCCAACTGGAAGAAAGGCGATCCTTATTTTAAAGTGGCAGAGAACTTGGCAAAATTGAGTCCTGGTGTCAGATGGAAGGCAGAATTTGGAAATAACAAGCTTGGATATTTAGCTGAGGAGATTTCCAAACTAAATGTGGAAAGTGCAGCCTGGCTTCTCCTTGCAGCTCATAGTAAAATGCGAGAGGAAAGGGATAAGCTGCGAACTAACTCCTGGGTACAAAGGAAGCAGAAATTGATGGTTTGGAAATTTCTGAGCTTCTGGAAAGTAAGTCCCCAGAGAATAGTGCCACATGTGAGGATTTAACTGAACATAGAACCCCTCAGCCATTTCAGTGCGAGTTAGGATTGGAGACGGAATTATCTAGAAATGATTTGTGGAAAGTCCTACTGTCTGACAGTTTGGACCCCTGTATACTGCATGTGAAACTGACAAGTTTTCTGCAAGATCTGTATGAGCAGAACCACTGCCAGCCTGGACTAATAAGGACAGAAAAGGGACATATTGAAGGAAAAATGACTTCAAAGGCAGAATCAAGGAAGCTGAGGTCTGGAGCAAAGATACTTCAGGCCAGGAGAGTGGAAAGGGTGAGTTTGCCCCAGAGCTTGCAGAGGGCAGGCCTTCTGCCCAGTTGTTCAGGAAGAGTATTAACACTCCAGGGTTCTCGGATGACTGGGTGATTGTGGAGAGCTTGGCCACCCTGTTGTTCAGGAAGAGTGCTGCTGCCCCAGTCTTCAGAGAGGATGGAGCACATTCTGTGGGGATTGGGGAGAGTCTGGCCACCACCCACTGTTCTAAGGTGTTTGAGCCTGTGCCCAGGAGATGGCAGAGAGTCCATCTGCCGCCCTGATGCTTGAGGAGGGTGGGGCCTAGAGTCCGGCCATTACTCCGATGCTTGGAGATGTTGGAGTCTTCACCCAATGTTTGGAGAGGGCAGAGCTACTGTGCATGCCCTTGGAAAGTGTGGGGCTGCTGCTCCATCAAGTCTGATGGACAAAACATCATTCTATAGTTGACTCTCAGACCCTGAAATCTAATGAAGTATGCCCTCAGGACTTAGGAACTGTTTGGGACTCTTGGCCCCTGTTTTCCTTCCAATGTCTCTCTAGGGCAATGGGAATGTTTACTCTATGAGTGTCCCTCCTTTGTAAATTGGAAGCAAATAACTTGTTCTAAGTTTCACAGGTCCACAGCCAGAGGGAATTTTGCCCCAGGACAGACCACGCCTGTAACGGATTTTGATGAGACTTTGTATTTAATATTGTTACTGAAAAGATTTAAGGGTTTGGGGATATTGTGTTGGAATGAATATATTTCGGGATCCAGAGGGTGGAGTGTTTGGAGGTTTTAAGGTTCTTAAAGCCAAACCATTCCTGTGGGTGTAGACCTGTTGTGGGTGGGACCTTTTGATTACGTTATTTCAGTTGAGGCATGTCCCACATGGGTCTTAATCCTCTTACCAGAGTCCTTTATAAGAGGATAAAGCACAGAGAGAAACACAAAGAAGCTCAGAGAGAAAAGCCAGAGTCACTGAGACAGAAGGATACACACACAGAAGCTCAGAAAGAAAGCCACAGATGGAGCAGCCAGTGCTGAAAGCAATGAAACCCAGGAGAGAAGGACCAGTAGACTTTGCCATGTGACAGAGAAGTCCTGATCACCTGCAGACTGTCTTCAGGAAGAAGATATCGTTTTGATGATGTCAAGATTGGGACATTTTTACAGCCTCAGAATTGTAAGTTTATAAGCTAATAAATCCCCATTAAGAACAAGTCCATTTCTGGTATATTGCATTTCAGCAACCTTAGTGAAATAGAACATGGCCCTTCAGGAGACTAGGGTGAGGGTGGGGGCAAGTGTGGAAGTAAGGACCAGTAAGGAGGCTGTGGCAGAAACCCAGGCAACCATCAATAGTGATTTGGACCAGGGTGGTAACTGGAAGTAGTGAGAAGTAGGTGGATGGATTCAGGATATTTTTTGAAGGCGGAGTTGACAGGTTTGCTGGTGGATCAGATGCAGGGCTTTAGCAAAAGAGAGGTGGCCAAGGATGGCTCCAAGATTTTTGGCCTGAGCAACAGGAAGCACAGAATCAGTAAAAGTAACATACGTTTAATGCAGAATATCTGGATAATGTCTAAAATATAAGTGAGAAAACAATAATTGCCCACAATTCTCATCACTTAAAGAGAATCACTGTTAATATTTGGGTGTGTTTCCTTCTAGTCATTTTTCTGTTCTTCTGTGAATATATGTAATATGTGGATCTATATTGCTTTAGCTGTACAGGCTACATATTTATCCTGCTTTTTGTAAACTTACCATAATGAAAATACCTCTGCATTATTGATACCCAACATTTTCAGTTAGCAGGCAGCATAACACAGGCAAACTTCCCTGTAGCATTATTTTCTAATATTCGGAGAATTTCCCCAGGCCACTAAATGGATTTGGAAAAAAAATATTTTTTAAAATTTATTGAGGTGAAATTCACTTAACATTAACCATTTTAAAAAGTGAACAGTTCAGTAGCATTAGTGCATTTGTAATATTGTGTAACCACACACCTATCTAGTTCCAAAACATTTCCATAACTCTAAAATAAAATCCCAAACTCATTAAGCAGTCACTTCCCATTTCCCCCTTCCCCAAGCCCCTGGCAACCACCAATCTGCTTCCTGTTCTTGTATTTTCCTGTGTCAGTGGAAACATACAATATGTGACTTTCGAGTCTGGTTTCTTTCACTTAACATAATGTTTTCGAGGTTCCTCCATATTTTACTGTGTATCAGAACTTCCTTCTTTTTTGTGATAAAATAATATTCCATTGTATGTATATATCACATTTTATTTATCTATTCAAGGAAAAGACAATTTAGAAAATTGTTATTATGGTGACATACATATACAACATAACATTTCCAGCTTTAAGCATTTCAAGTGTACAATTAGTGGTATTAATTATATTCACAATGTTGTGCTACCATTACCACCATTCATTACCAAAGATTTTTCATCACCCCAAACAGAAACTCTCTACTCACTAAGGAATAACTCTCCAGCCTCCCCCTTTCCCTGACCACTGGTAACTTCTAATCTACTTTCTTTCTCTATGAGTTGGCTTATTTGAATTATTTCAAAACAATGAGATCATGTAATATTTGTCCTTTTGTGTCTGGCTTATTTCACTCAACATGATGTCATCAAGGTTCATCCATGTTGTAGCATATATCAGAACTCCATTCCCGTTGAATAATATTCCATTGTATGTAGATACCACATTTTGTTTATTCATTCATCTGTTGATGGACACTTGGGTTGCTTCCACTTTTTGGTTATTGTGAATAATGTAGCTATGAGCATGGGTGTACAACCATCTGTTCAAGTTTCAGTTTTCAATTCTTTGGGGTATAAACATAGAGGTAGAATTGCTGGGTCATATGATAATTCTAGGTTTAACTTTTTGAAGAATCATCAAACTGTTTTCCACTATGGCTGCACCATATTATATTCCCATCAACAATGCACAAGGGTTCCAATTTCTCTGTATCCTCACCAACACTTATTTCCTGTTTTTTTTTTAAATAATAGCCATCCTAGTGGGAAAAATAATCTTTAATAGGAGCATGATACTCCACAGTATAGATAGATGTAAAATAATGTCATAATGTAATATTTGTCTATTGCTGGGCAGGTAGGTACTTTCCATTTTAGGCTTATAAAAAATGCTGCAATTTTTGTAAATAAATATTTGTGTCTTTGATTATTTCCTTATGTGAAATTTCCAGGTCAATATTCTTAACATGTTTTTGAAAAATGACTTCCTGATTATTGACTATTTCTCCACATTATACCTAACCCATGGTGATGACAGGCTCAGAGTTGTAAGGTCCCCAACAGTAAGCCATCTAAGCACTCACTCAGTTTTTCACCAGGCTTTCAAAACCTGTTCCTACTTCTTTTCTGACTTTGATTAAACTGTAAGGCTAACTATAATTAATCTCTATTAATGAGCATAAAGAACATTTGAAAGTCATGTGGAAACTGATGATTATTAAGTCTTCTCATCCAACATAGTGCCCTTTATTTCATAAGAAAAGAATTCCCTTTTCCGCCAACTCTTTGCCACTCTCCCATGCTCTGCCTCCTGTTTGGCAGGGTATGGTTCTGGGCCCAGTATTAGATATATCTAAAATTAAGAGTTAAAGCTAAAAATAATGGGAAGTTTCCTAAACTTTGGTTTCTCCACTGTTAACTATGGATAATAATACTCAGCATGGTGATAAATAACTGAAAGCTATCATAATTGGGGGAAATCCAGATGTGCAGGCATGAAAATGCACAAGATCAAAGTTAGGTCTCTTGCTATGAGACAGTCTTAAGCCTGCACAGTGAGGCCCTGCTACATTATTTGGACTCTGATTTGGCTTTTCAGAGATGCAGCAGTGTGGTTATATTATTCATGTGTAATACAGTTAGGTTCACTTGTTACTGTTCGTATTCCACTTTAAAGCCCCTGCCTCTGCCATATACACATCTTGGTTGATGTTAATGAAATATTTATTTTGAGTGTGTGAAACATTACCATGATTGTACGAGTCAAGGCTTTCCAAAAGGTATATTTAGAGAAATGTTACTTCTCCCCATATCTTTTCTACCCCAATCCCCCCTACTCCTCCCTGGTAACAATCTTATTAGTTTCTGATTTTTCCTTCCTGCATTTCTTTTGCACAAATGAGAAGATACATGCACATTTTCTTATATATGCTTATTTCTTACAGGAAGGGTATCATTCTATTTATTTGCTTTTGCAGTTGGCTTTTTCCAGTAGGCAATATTTCCTTTAGATCAATCATATTACCTTATTTCTATCTTCCTCATTCTTTTTTACATTGGCATAGTACTGCACTTTGTGGATGTATCATACTTTTTCCAGCCAGGCTCCTACATGTGGGCATTTAGGTTGTTTCCAATATTTTGCAATTACAAGTAATGCTGCAATAAATAACCATGCACATATGTATTTTTGTATTGTTGTATTCCATAGAGGTAGATATTCAGGATAGATTTATAGGAGCCAGATTACTGATTCAAAAGGTAAGAGCATGTATAGTTTTGTAAGGTATTGCCAAATTCTCTTTCAGAAGAGTATTACCAGTTTGCATTCCCATGAACAGTGTATGAGGATGCCTGTTTTCCTCTTAGCCTTGTCAAAGGATAGTGGGGTCATACTTTTTAATTTCTGTCAATCCAATAGCTGAGAAATGATACCTCCTCCAAACTATGACTTCCAGTTCCTCAACTCAGCAAGATTGCTGAATTAAGTTCTGTTTTGTACACCCTCCACTCTAGCTTAAAAATTGCCTCTAAGCAGTAAACTGGGGCAAAAATAAGGGTCACATCATTTATGTCACTTTTCTCAGGGATCATAGTCCTGAGTTGCCAATCATCAATATCTACAAAACATTGTTTCATATGTTTTGTCCAGTTTTATCATTTTTAAGGCAAGAGCATAAATCCAGTCCTGTTACTACATCAGGGGATGAAGTGGAAGTTGGTCCAACATACATCTGATAAGAGTTCCAGAAAGAGAGAGGAAATAATCAAAGACTATCAAAGTAATAGGAAAAAATTCTAACACAGAACAGACACATGGCTTTAGATTGAAAGGGCCTAGAGAGTTTTAAGCAGAATGAATGAAAAAAATCCACCAGATAAAAATTCTTAACTCTAAAAATGATGAAAAAAAATTTAGAGAGCTCCCATAGAGGAGAAAAATAAACAAGAAAGAGTAGCTTTCTCTACAAAAGAAAGTGAAACTGAGTAGTAACAGACTTCTCATTGGCAGAATGCTAAAAGACAATGGACCAAATTTTTAAAGACTTGAAAGAATTTGATTTTGAATCTAAATATGAGAATAGAATTGAATGAGTCATATTAAAAATTTAAGAGAATACTGTGAACAGCTTAATAGCATCAGATTTGAAAATAAACTTGAAATGGATGATTTTCTTGGAAAATATAAACTACTAAAATTGACTCACAAAGATGGACAAACTGCAACTCAGTAGCCTTGACTCTTGAAGACGAGTGTTTAGCAATGTAGCTTACAAGGGGTGACAGTGTGATTGTGAAAGCCTTATGGATCACACTCCCTTTATCCAGTGTATGGATGGATGAGTAGAAAAATGGGGACAAAAACTAAATGAAAAATAGGGTGGGGGGTGTGTGATTTGGGGGTTCTTTTTTACTTCTATTTTTTATTCTTATTTTTACTTTTTCTGCTACAAGGGAAATGTTCAAAAAATAGATTGGGGTGATCAATGCACCACTATATGATAGTACTGTGAACAGCTGGATGACTGTGTGATATGTGAATATAGCTCAATAAAACTGAATCAAAAAATTGACTCATGAAGACAGAAACTGAATAGCCTTATATTCATAGAAGACATTGAAAACTAATTTAAATATCTGCCAATTAAAAAGGCACCAAACACAGAAGTATCTATAGGCCAGTTTTATTGAACTTCAAGGAATAGATAGAAGAAAGTGGAAAACTTTCTTAACTCATTCGAAAAGATTAGTGAACCCTCTTGCCAAAGCTAGACAAGGATGGTGTGCCAGTGATGATCCAGTCAGGAAACAGAAACTATGCCAGCCATTGAACAAAGATAAAATAATAAAAAGAATTGCCCACCTAAATATGGAGATGTTAACCAGGTAACTAAACATGTAGAAAGAGAACTCTATAAAGTATCACAATCACAGCAGCTGCAGAAAGCAGCTTCTACCCCTAGGGCTGAGAGATAAATGGAAGCAGTTGGAATTATTAAAACAGGGATATTTGGAAGAAGGACCCCGTGGACCTAAAACTCAGATCCCCGAGGAGGGGTGCTGCCTGGCCAGTGCTTGTGTCTCTGAGAGAGGAGCATGTTGAAGATGGTTCTGCATGTGCTGAAAAACCTGCAAAGTCGATTCAGCTGTTGCTATGGGAAGAACTGCTGCTGCCAGGGAGAAGTTTTGCTGGGATATTGCACGCAGGAAAAGGAAGCAGACAGAAAGATCACAGCGAGCTGATAGGAAGGAGCCAATCTCTTCTTCCTCTTCTAGCTTTCCAGTCTCCCTTGTCAGGCAGAGCCTAATAAGAAGCCAGCTGGCAAAACAGAAATGCGGTTTGCAGAGTTCCAGCTCTAGCATCACAAATCAAAGTGGAGAAGGGTAGGTTTGGAGCTGAGAGACAATGACTTAATAACTGGCACAGAAAGCACACACAAAGGAAAATTTATGTCCATCCCATTTATAAATGGATGAAACCATCTTAAATAGAACATTAGCAAATTGAATCCAGCACTGTTAAAAAATGTTCCAACAAAGTAGAATTCATTCCAGGAATACAAGGATGCTTCCACATCCAGAAAGCTACTAATGTAATTCAGTACATTAATAGATAGCAATAGATAGATACTGAAAAAGCATTTGATGAAATTCAATGCTTATTCCTGATAAAACCTCTTAGCAAAAATAGAGTTAGAAAAAAATCATTATAATTATTGGTGAAACATCAGAAAAAGTCCTATAAATGTCAGAAACAAGACAAGGATGCCTATTGTCACTGCTACTATTTAACATTATACTAGAGGACTTAAAATACAATTTAACAAGAAAAAGAAGGAAGAATAAATATTTGAGTAGCAGAGACAATAACATCATTTTTTGGGAAAAATCTGAGGCTCTACTTTTAAAAATCCAAGAAAAAAGATTTGAAAACTGGTAAGACTAATATGAAAATTCAGAAGGTCACATAATGACCAATACAGAAACCATACCTTTCCTATATGAGTGATATCCAATTAAGAAATATAAACTAAACTCCTATTCATGTTAGCAATAAAAACTATTAAAAATATATGAATAAACCTCATAAGAAATGCACAGAAAGTCCTTCTAAAGGACACAAAAGAAGTTCTGAACAAGGAGATCCAAAGGGGAAGACTTTCATAAAACTATCAATTCTTTCCCAAACTCTTTTTAATAAATTCCATCCAATGCAATCATAATTACAGCTGAGACTTTTAAGAACTCATAAACTGATTTTAAAGTTCATCTGATTGAAAAAAATGGACTAGAATAAAAATATTTTAAGAAAGAGGATTGATGGGGAGATTGTATTCCCAGATATCAGAACAACTTATAAGGCAATATTAGTTAAAACAATATGATACTTATGTGGAAATAAATAACTTGATCAATGAAACAGAAGACAATTTAGAAACAGAGCTATGCACTTACAGCATTTAATCTTTGATAAAGATGTCATTTCAATAGAAGGTTAGAAAAGGGGGATTGTTGGCTATTAGGAAATAAAATAAAGTTCAATCATAATCTAATACCAAGTCTTTGATTAGTAGCATATATTTAACTAAAGAAAGTATTGGGAAAAAATACTGGACAATTTATTTAAATCTTGAAATGAGAAAGACTTTCCTAAGCAAGACATACAAACAGAAGCCATAAAGAGAAAAAAAAGGACAGACTTGACTGCATAAATACGGGATTTTTTTTTTTTTCCCAGAGAAAGACACTGTAGGTAAAGCTAAGAAATACATGATTGCTTGGGAGAATATTTTTGTGATATAATTAGCAGATATTTAACCTTCATAACCTTTTCCACTATTAAAAACATTCCCTAAATGTATTGATTTAGAACTTTCAGTTATTTATGAACAATGATCTATGAGTCAGGCATTACTAGTTCTTTGCAGATGTGATTTTGTCCTCAGAACAACCCTGTCAGGTTATTATCCCCTACTGGCAGATGGAAAACTGAGACTCAGAAAGTTTAAGCAGCTTCCTTAATTTCTCACAGTTTATAAGCAGTGGAGCCAAAATTCAATACCAGATCTGTCTGAATTCAGAGCTCTTTCCCATGCCCTCTCCTCTTCCTTGAGCTAAATTAGTTTACCTTGAACATTTCTAAAATTGAACTCTTATCTCATATGAAGCATTCTCTGACCTCATGTATGCTACAGTCCAGCAGAATATTATGCCCTTAAACCACCAATAGCACAATGAAAGGATAAGTGCATTATATGGATAATGTAATGCCAGTGAGTCTACCAATATTTATTCTGAGTGAAGAGATAACCTTAGCCAAGTCCATTCATGATTAAACAGTTGGCAAAAACAGTTGCTGGAGAGAAATTTGCAGTTGGCCTGTTCATTAATTTGGTATGCAGTGTTGTCAAAATTATTCATCAGCCTAGCTTCATGCCAACAAGCAATAATTTTTCCAGGGCCAAGAGAATTTCATGACCCAAACCCATAGTAAACTCTGAAGTATGAAATTTGAAGATGTTCACATATCTATCAATGGATGAGTCTAAATTAATTACTGATTGGGATAATGGGGTGAAAAAGGAATAAGGATCTCAGAATTTTTAAAACTCCTTTAGATAAAAACCTATTAATTCTATTTTCATCCTTATCTTTTGCTTAATATTTGAAGAGATTTGAAAGTAAAGAGCTAAATTGACAGTTGTTAGTTACATTTATTCTTATTTTTTTCCTTGTAGTGCTGTTAGATTATCACTACTATTATCCTTTCATGTATGAGATTATTAAATCTCCTGGGATAGTCCTTCCCAGACCCTTTGCAGACTCCTCTCTTCTCTGTCTGTCCTTCCATCTAACGTTGCCCTTTCTTGGAATTCTATCCAAGCCTTCTCTGCTTGTCCCCTTTGGCTGGTCTCCCACACTCCTATGGTTCCTGTTACCCAAGCGTGTGCAGATGGCATCTGTTCTAGGGTTCTTTGGCGGCGAACATTAGAGGACCCAGTAACTGCCAAACAATAATGATGCTTAATTATCTCACATAACAAGAAGTCAGGGAGAGTCTCCTTGGTTTAGGGGCTCAGAGATATCATCAGGTCCCAGATTTCCACTCCTCAGCTCTCCCATTCTCAGAGCTGCCTCATAGTTTCAAGGTGGTGGTTAAAACTCCAAGCCTCAGGTTCTCATGTAATACACTTAACATGGGGTGAAAGGGAGCTTGGAGGGCAGAAGAGAGCTTTCCCCTCATGCTGCTCTCTTTTTTACCAGGGAGGACTATCTTTCCTAGAAGTTCCCCAGTAAACTTCCCTTTCTATCTCATTGGTTAGAAATGGGTCACTCAACCAATCAGTGACAAAGAGAAATGGGGTTAGCATGATTGGCTTCACCTGTTTTTATCCGACCCCTAGGTGAATTGACTCTGTATATCTCTGCCTAAACAAAACTGGGGTTCTGTTAGCAAGGAAGATAGGAGGAATGGCTGTTGGATTCTAAATCAGTAGTGTCAACCATAACACTCAAAAATGAATGACTCCAAAACAGATCTACGTCATTACATTTAGACCCATTTATATAAATACTTACAAAATACTGAAAGCTCCTCCGTATCCATAAGTCGTTGCCTTCCCAACAGTCCTATGCCTATATCTCTGGGCCCTGTCTACTATCCACAAACCTCCTCCTTTGGCCTTATTGAAATGAATGGCATTGCCATTCGCCAGCTGCCCCTAATGGAAACCTAGATGCAATCCTTTCGTAGCCTCTCCTCAACCCCCACATTAAGTCAATAACAAATTCCCATTCATTGTATCTTCTAAATATCACTCAGAACTTTGTACTTCTCTTAATCTTCCCTTCCACAGGAACAAGTCAATTCACCAAAGGATTGATTTGCCAATTTACCAACTCATCACACAGAATTTAAATTATTTACTGATTATAGTTTTAATATCTTTAAAGAACTACTTAACCAGCTTTCATAAAAATGGTGAATTTTAGTTACTGAAGGACAACATACATGGTTTTTTAATTTTAAGCATGCTCTCTTAGTCTGGGATTCCTAGAAAAGGAGTGTGAAGCAAAACTTACACTCCAATGCTTACTGAGGAAGAGGAATGTCATCCTAGGGTGCGGGTGGGGAGCAAGAGGGAGAGAAAAAGGGGACTGTTGTGGTTTCCTAGGCTCTTCAAGCAAATACCATGAAATGGTCAGGTTAAACAATGAGAATTTATTCATTCATGGTTTGAAGCTGGGAAAAAGTCCAAATCAAAGCATCATCAAGGCTCTGCTTTCTCCCTGAGGGCTGTGGCATTCTGGGGCTGGCTGGTGGTGATCCTTGAACATGACAGGGTATATGGTGGCATCTCCTAGTCTCTCCCTTCTCTTCTGGGCTCTATTGATGTTCAGCTTCTGGCTGCTGCCTCTGTGGCTTTCTCTCTCTGTGTCCAAATTTCATTAAGCTTATAAAGGACTCCAGTAATAGAATAAAGACCCATCTTAATTGAGGTGGCCCACACCTTAACTGAAGTAACCTCATCAAAAATTTCTACTTGCAATGGGTTCACATCCATAGGAATGGATTAGGTTTAAGAACCTGTTTTTCTGGGGTACATACGGCTTCAAAACACCATAGGGAATACCTTCATCGAAGGAGAGAAAGCAGTACAACTCAGTGTGCTGCCAAGATTAGTAATACTTTCTCAAGAAAACACAGCTGGTTATCTGCTCATATGGGATATCTCCTAAGTAGTGGAAGGGCATCACTGCTTCTCAGAACATTCCACTATGGAAGATGAAGAAGGGGAAGCAATTTTATTTGCAAGCTTATTTTCATCTTCTGCTTCATTGACGAAAGCCTGCCCTACAGGACATCAAGTCTCCATCACTTGCAGGTTGTGCTGCCCAGCCCCTTTAAGCAACCATTGTCTGGGAAAACCAGAGGCTCCACGGGGTTCAGCCGGGTTGGACCTGCATACTGGCTCTGCTGCAGCTCCCGTGAAGCTGGCAGAAAGGAGTCCTTGCTGAAGCCCAGTCCTCATCCCTGGGGAGGCTGGCAATATTGGAGATGTTAGCATATGAAGCAACGGTGGCAGCGGCTGGGATGTGAGCCATCTCTGGAACTGTTCCAGCCTGGGAAGAAAGGCAGGTGGCCAAGGCTGGAGGATGTGTGAGGATGAGTGGATCTGGAGCAGTACACAAACTGGACTCATTACATAAACTAAGGATAATAGGCTGCATGAGATTGGTGAAAGGATCCTAAAAGTAGTTAAAGATTGACAAAAGAAAAATACGTGTGACAAAATTCTTTCAGTTACTTCCAATATTTTTCTGGATACTTGTGAATGTTATTTCTGCTTTTTCAAAATTTGATCATTTTGTTTTTCTTCTAACAATCCCTTTAATGTCATGAAAGACAAATTTGGTATTCTCAGAATTAAAACATTTAAATTTAAATTTTGATTTGCTTCTACATGGATTGAAGACCTGCATTTGAAAAGTAAAACTTTAATTTTATTAGAATAAAATATAGGAGAATATTTTTATGATTTAGGGTAGGAAAGGACTTATTAATCACAACACAAAAGCACAGTGCATAGAGAAAATTTTGATATTAAAATGTTTAAATTCTGTACATGAAAGTTAAAAGTCAGACCATGGATTAGGAGAAGATATTTGCAATGTATGTAACTGGAAAAGGTTTAAGATCCAAAAAATACAAAGAATGGCTGCAAATGAATTAAAAAGCCAAACAATCTGATAATAAAATTGGCAAAGAATAGCAAGAGGCAATTCACAGAATAGGAAAATTGAATAACAAATAAATCTAACCAGGAATTGGAGAAATGCAAATCAAAATGATGATGGGATACTTTTCATACCTCTCAGATTAGCAAAAACTACAAGGCCTGACAATATCATAGGCTAGTGAAGACATAGAAAAATGAAGCATAAATTTGAGGACAATTTAGGAAAATCTAATAAAGTTGAAAATGTGCATACACTGCAATGCTGAATTTCATTTCTAGGCACATATCCTAGAGAACACTTAAATTTGTGCACCTGGAGACAGATTGAGAATGTTCAGTGCAGCATTGTTTGAAATAGTGGAAAAAAAAAAAAACAACAACAAATGTTCATCTATGGTGGAAGAGATAATACATGGCAGAATACTTATAAAATGGAATTAAAACAAATGAACTACAACCTTTATCATACAATAGTCACATAATAGTCTGAGCATAAATTGTCCAGGATGGAAATGGCAGCTCTTCAATGTTAGGGATCCAGACTCTTTCCATATATATATATACAATTTATTTAAAGTTTTAAACTCACAGAAGAGTATTATATATGATTTATGATTACATATATGTACCAAAATTGTAAAAATATGCAGGGGAATGAAAACACACCAATCTAGTTATAATGGGAACTTCTAGGGAGGCAGAAAGAATAATGGAATTGTGGAGGGATATATGTAAGGGTTTGCAAGATATATGTAAGATATACATGTCTTCTACGCTTTTTCTGTATGTTTGAAGACTTCATACTAAAAACATTTCAAAAAGAAAAAAATCAGAAAGAAATCAGAATTATAAAAAATGAAATTTAAACAAAAATTTTAAATTTCACTTAACGTGTAAACTAAAATTAAATTCAAATGCATACAATTTTAATTAGGATTGAAAAAATCCCATTGCATATAAAATGCTAAAATTTTTATTCATAACAAAAATCAGCAGAGGTCTGTTGACTTGTTTACAGTCTGCAGGATTATTCTACATGAAAGAGGAAAATCAAAAAAAGCAATAAGAAGGAAATGAGCAGGGTTTACCCGCTCTAATGGATTATCTGATTAGAATGCCTGCCATAGTATTCACTGATGCTGCTCGTTTGCGAATATCTGTGTAAAGAGGCACATTAGTTAGGATACAATTTTAAAGCAGCTATCACAAAGAACCAAAATAAAAATAGCTTAAACAAGAGAAGAGTCTATTTCTCACTCACATAATTGTCTGAGCATAAGTAGTGCAGGACTGCAACAGTAGCTTGCAGATGCCTTCCCTCTTGTTGCTTGTTCCCGCTAAACATGTCACCTCCTCTCGTGGTCCGAGGTGGCTGCTCCAGTTTTCACCATCATGTCTACATTTCACCCAGAAAGAGGGAGATCAAAAGAGGGTGGAGGGAGAGTGTCCCAGCACCCTGCGGACTCCATCATCGATCCCAGAGAGAGCAAGCGACATGGCGGCGGTGGCCCAGCCCGAAAACCTCTTCTTAGTGGTGCACGGAGCCGGGGACCTGGGCCTGGAAGACTACGCCATCCCGGAACCAGGCCCAGATGAAGTGCTGCTGAAGATGCATTCGGTTGGATTCTGCGGCTCAGGTGTCCACTACTGGCAGCACGATCGAATTGGGGATTTTGTTGTGAAAAAGCCCATGGTGCTGGGGCATGAAGCTTCAGGAACAGTCACACAAGTGGGATCGCTGGTAAAGCACCTAAAACCAGGTGACCTTGTTGCCGTTGAGCCTGGTGCCCCCAGAGAAACCGATGAATTCTGCAAGATTGGCCGATACAATCTGTCCCCATCTATCTTCTTCTGTGTCACACCCTCCGATGATGGGAACCTCTGCCGGTTCTACAAGCACAATGCAGACTTCTGCTACAAGCTTCCTGACAACGTCTTTGAGGAAGGGGCCCTGATGGAGCCTCTGTCTGTGGGGATCCACACCTGCCAGCGAGCTGGAGTCACCCTGGGGAACAAGGTCTTTGTGTGTGGAGCTGGGCCAATTGGACTGGTCACTTTGCTGGTAGCCAAGGCAATGGGGGCTGCTCAAGTGGTGGTGACTGATCTGTCTGCCTCGTAGTTGCCCAAAGCCAAGGAAGTAGCCGCCGATCTCATCCTCCAAGTCTCCAAGGAGAGCCATCAGGAAATTGCCAGTAAAGAAGAAGGTCTGCTGGAATGCAAGCTGGAAATCACCATCGAGTGTACAGGGCAGAGTCCACCATCCAAGCAGGCATCTATGCCGCCCATTCTTGTGGGACCCTGGTGCTAGTGGGGCTGGGCCCCGAGATGTCCACCATCCCCTGTGCACGTGGCTATCCGGGAAGTGGATACCAAGGGCCTGTTTTGATACTGCAACACATGGCAGATGGCAATTTCAATGCTTGCTTCCAAGTCTGTGATTGTTAAGCCCTTGGTCACCCATCGGCTTCCTCTGGAGAGAGCCCTGGAGGCCTCTGAAACATCCAGAAGGGGATTGCGGCTGAAGGTCATGCTCAAATGTGACCCCAACGACCAGAATCCCTGATGTTAATTCTGCCCTCATCTCCACCCTCCCAGTATCTTGGGGGCTGAATGGCTGGGCAGGGGTAGGCTTTGATGCTGAAGTTTCTTTTGAATGGTGATAGTAATTCCAATAATTCATTATAAATAGAGAGTCTTAGGCAGAGGAGGAGGTGTGCCTTCAAGATACTAGTAGGGATTGTTTGGGGGAACTTGTAGTCACGATGACCTGCTTATGCTGAGCAAAATTCAAGTAGAGCGGAGTTTGACAGAGGCAGTTGCTGGAAACTCCCTTTTTTCCCAGAGTGCCTTAGTTGGGCAAGGATGGCAGATTGCCTGTTGGGTTCCTGCTCCTACCGTAACCGTGGCCAGGTGTGGGGTGGGGGAGTTATGAGGAGACAGCTTCATGAAAACGTAACTGGCCCAAAGCTGATTTTCATGAAAATCTGCAACTCAAAGTCTGTTTTTCCTCATTTTTCATTTACAGCCCAGTGTTTCTGGAACTAAGTACTATTTGATTTGATGATAAAAGGAGAATGAGAAAAGGGCCTAGCCTTCCTGGACCCAGGATAATTTTAAAACCAATCAAATAAAACCCAAATCCTATGTGAGATCAGACCAACTTGTATTCCCCAAATGTGGAAATAGGGGCCTTCTCATCACTGTTTGAAGATCGCCTGTTTTCAACTCCTAAAAATTCTGTGTGGTTTAATTTGCAAGATGAAGAACCATCTTCCCACCACTCCCCACCCCCAGCCCTAGGCAAACTCCGGGCAACCACTGTGGGCTCCCTTGTCACTAGGCAGCCAGGAGAGTCCTACCTAAGGAAGGTCATGGTGAGATCTTAAATCACCAATGTTGCTTGGTCGGTCTTCCCCAGCCCACAGGATTAGCACCTCCTTCTAAGCCCTCTTGAACTCACTGATGATTATTAGACAATTCCATTTAATTCTGGTAATTATAAACAGAAAACCTTTCTGTTCTCATAAGCAGTGAAGGTTCTATTTCTGGACCTGTAACCAGACCAATCTTATTTTAATTGTGGGGTTGTCTGTGTAAGATTTGGATCCAAGTCATATCATGTCCACTTGTGACTTTGAGATGATTCATCAAGGGGGATGCAGTAGCCGTGACATAGCTTGGGCTGTGGGTTTTAATGTCTCACTTCAGCTGGGGAAGGAGAGTGGTTTCAAGAGGTTCTGGTTTTCTTGTGATGAGGGAAGGCCGTGACTGTGCCTGGAATTTGTCAAACTGCTTAGGGTAATAAATTCTGCTTTGGTGCTCTGACCAAAAAAAAAACAAAAACAAAAAAGAAAGAGTGGAGGCCATGGTCTTCCCTGTAAAGACATGACTGGAAAGTTGTTCACATCAGTGATGCTAATATCCCATTGGCCAGAATATAGTGCATGGTTCCATCTAACAGCAAAGGAAGCTAAGAAAGGATAATCTGTATTCTGGATGCTGGATGTCCATATACCCACCTAAAATTTCCATTTGTAAGCCAACAAAAGGAGAATGGAGCTTGGAAACAATTAGGAATCTCTGCTCAGGGGGTAAAATAAAATTCTTTAGCAATGACATGGAATTCCTCTGGAAGAGAAGTGCCTTTTATTTAGGGAAATATTTTTGTGAGTCGTTGAAACTATAAAGCAGCAGAGTAAAAACTAGAAAGAGAAGGTAGAATAAAAGGAGTTTGAATATGCCTCTGCATGAGTAAATGAAAGTATTTGGATTTGTTTCCCATAAAGAGGAGAGAGGGAGGGACACCAAGTTACTCAACAGAAGTCTGGATCCCCCAAACTTTTTTTTTAAAATTAAATTCAGCTTTATTGTGATGTGTTCACATGCCATGCAGTCACCCATGGTGTATAATCAGCTGTTCAGAGTACCATCATATAGTTGGGCATTCATCACCCCAATCTATTTTTTGAACATTTTCCTTATACGAGAAAGAATAAGAGTAAGAATAAAAAATAAAAGTAAGAAAGAACGCTCAAATCATCCCCCTTATCCCATCCTATTTTTCACTTAGTTTTTGTTCCCATTTTTCTACTCATCCATCCATACACTGGATAAAGGGAGTCCGAGCCACAAGGTTTTCACAATCACACTGTCACCCCTTGTAAGCTACATTGCTATACAATCGTCTTCAAGAGTCAAAGCTACTGGGTTGGAATTTTACAGTGTTGGGTATTTACTTCTAGCTATTCTGATACATTAAAACCTAAAAAGGGTTATCTATACAGTGCCTAAGAATGTCCACCAGAGTGACCTCTTGACTCTATTTGAAATCTCGCAGCCAGTGAAATGTTATTTCATTTCATTTTGCATCCCCCTTTTGATCAAGAAGATGTTCTCAATCCCACGATGCCAGGTCCAGATTCATCCCTGGGGGTCATATCCTGTGTTGCCAGGGAGATTTACATCCCTGGGAGTCAGGTCCCACATAGTGGGGAGGGCAGTGAGTTCACCTGCCAAGTTGGCTTAGAGAGAGAAGCCACATCTGAGCAACTAAGAGGCACTCAGCGGGAGACTCTTAGGCACGATTATAAGCAGGTTCATCCTCTCCTTTGCCGCAACGAACTTCATAAGAGCAAGCCCTGAGACAGAGAGCTCAGCATACCAAACCGTCAGTCTTCAATGTTTGTGAGAACATCAGCAACAACCCAGGTGAGGAAGTCCAACACTTCTGCATTTTCCCCCAGCTCCTCAGGGAGGATGCCCCAAACTTTTATTGTCTGCCACACAAGGAAAGGCTTTGTGAGATTGGGTTTTATATGAGTTTGTGTGTAGAATTCCAGGAAAGGGGCTGGGTTTCATTAATGAGCCAGTATCATGTATGACAGTGAGAGCACTCGAAAAAATGAGCAATCCACAAATGGAAATACTCAGAAATATCCCTCAGCCTCATTGTCCTTGAAGACAATTTTGGAAGAGTTATTTCCCAAGAGTCTCCTGGGTTTACATAGTGAATGAGCTCTTGGAAAAGGCCTCCTCCATCCATCTACTTAATATGCGTAAGTCTGATGAAGAATACAACCCAGGCTGTAACTGTGGGTTTTGCTAAACTTAGCCTGATCTTGGGGGAGTCCATTCATCCCTTTCTGTCCAAGCTTCCCCTACCACTAAAAGAGAAACTACAGCATCAAGACTCCATCCACATCAGAACACTCTGAGAATGTAACAAGATTTGTTTGAGAATTTTGGTGACAGGAAGAAGTCAGGAAGAAGCCCAAAGTCTTAAATACTAGACATGGTTTTGAAAATTCTATAAATATAGCCTCTGAGATTGTTAAAAGTTATTATTTAAAAAGTTCTTTGTTTCCCAAGTGGACTCAGGTAAATGGTATTAATTAGTTAATTTACTATGATAGCTGCTGTGGAGGATAACACAATACATTGGATATGGCCTCTG
Organism: Choloepus didactylus; assembly: GCF_015220235.1. Lineage (NCBI taxonomy): Eukaryota > Metazoa > Chordata > Mammalia > Pilosa > Megalonychidae > Choloepus > Choloepus didactylus. The sequence goes on along the minus strand of NC_051314.1, from coordinate 29,054,203 downwards.
CTTTCGTGTAGCTTTGGTTCATTCATCAATTCAACAGACATTTATTGAGCACCTTCTATGTGCCTGTCCCTAGGCTGGGTTCAGGAACGAAGGAGGAATGAAATATGTATTGCCAGCTGCCAAGGAGTTTGCCATAGGTGAGCAGACATGGAAATAAACTATTACAACGGAGCATGATGCATGTTATAGAAGAGGATGGCCTAACATGCTTTGCTTGTTTGTGGCAAAACCACAACCCTATAAGCCAGGGTCATTTGTAGGGTCTTCAAGATGAAAAAATGAAACTGCAAGACTGGGAGAACCCTCCCATTTTCAAAGCATCTGTGATTTCTCTGGTATTGTTTACAGGACAGAGCCTGAGAAAATCTTTCCTGCTAACAAGCCGGAATTTAGTTTATAATTAGACAAGAGGGCTCAACAACAAGGGGTGATGGAACATTGCCAAGAATCTTGGAGCGGACCAAAGGGAAAAACAGTTCAAAATGAACTGAAATTTGAGGGTTTAAAAAAAGTCCATTTATTATCCATGGCAACCAAACTCAACCCACCTCAGAGAGTGGGTATTGATGGATGGAATTACTTGTCATATATTTACTCACTTTAATCGTAACTAATGAGTATTAAACACTTACTATGTGCCAAGCAGTGCCAGGTGCTTTATATGAATTATCTTATTTAAACTTTATAAACAATTTGTGGGGGGGGGGGGTGGGAATTCTTAACCCCGTTTTGTAGATAGGGAAACTTAGGCTCAGAAAGCATAATTTGTCTTAGTTTTCACTGCTACTGGAACAGACCTCAGATTTGAACCCAGAGACTGTGAGATTTCCAAGCCCTGGGCACTTAAACACCATGTTACCTAGTGTCCCAGATTCTATTAGTTTTACAATAAAACTATTTTACTTATTTATTTATTATTGACATTTATACCCTCCTGACTATCTCCAAAGAACATATGTGATAAAATACATTATAATAAATATATATTTTAAAAAGCAGCACAATAAAAATAAAAAGGAAAGGGGAAGGAATGTGGGGAGTTATTGCTTAATGGATACAGAGTTTCTGTTTTGGGTGATGAAAAATTATGTAATGGATGATGGTGATGGTAGGACAATATAGTGGATGTAACCCAGTATCACTGAATTGTACACCTGAAAGTGGTTAAAATGGCAAATTTGAAGTTGTATATATGCTACCACAATAAAAGAAAAAAAAAGCCATTTTGGTGGCAGGGGGAAAATAATCAAACTGAGTAACTAATCATTTTTAATAAATGTTTTTTAATGAACAAATGAATTAATTAAACTAAAAGTAGAGATTTTAAACTTGGACATTCCTAGAAACTAGAGCAAAAGGAGAAACATGATGGACTGTATATCTAAACTAAGGAAGCAGAGAAGCTTATCTGAACAATTTATTGCATGGACTTTAAGAATAAGGGAAACATGCCCAGCAGACACTCTAGATCACTGTGGATTTCTAGTAAAGGAAAAGCCCTCCACCCAGAGAAGACATCACCGTATAGGGAAAGAGTGTAATGTTGCAAGATACCAGGCTTGGGAGCCAGATGGGCCACTGTTTAGACATTTTTGCCCTTGGATTTCGGCAAGCCCCTTAGCAGGCTTCAGCTTCCTCAGCTGCAAAGAAGGAAGCAGAATCTACCAGTTTTTGTAAGTATTAGAGAAGTTATTTGAAAAGTGGCAGGTATGATGATTATTATCTAATTTTCTTTGTTTCCTTGACTCCTCTATTTGCAGCCGGGAAGGCATAAGTTAAGATCTATCACACTTCTCTTCAGTTATTTTAAACTTGTATCCACTTTTTCTTTCGTTCCTTGTGAAGTAGGTTTATCATTTACTAGACAATAAGCTTTCTGAAGGTAGAAAATACATGAGTCTCGTGCACTATCATATGCCCACTGCAGGGACTCAATAGGCATTAAATGAATGATTCAATGAACGTGTGCATGAATGAACTACAGTGAAGTGGGGAGGACTCCTACCCACAAGTATGCCCATCCTCATCGCACTGTACATCTCAGTTTCTGAATTGTGAAATATGGTCCTTCTAATATCGTACCCAAGGGAGGATGAGATTTTCTGGTTTTTGCATGGGCTGAGGGCTCTGAACCCTTCCTACCCACTCAATGGTCTGATCGTTGTGCACAGGCTCCTTTTCCTGCTACTGCTGAGGGTCTATTTGGTTTAACAGTCCCCTTCTCTTATTTTCTTTTATACTTCAGGAGGGCGAAGATGAGCTCCTGGACTGATTATAACTTTCGATGGTTGCCATCGACACATTATGTTCATTTTATCATGTAGATAATGGCTTTGCTTTTCCAATATAGTACTCTCAGCAGTTAAGCCCAAGGAAGCCCACATTTGTTGATAGATGGTCTAATATTATGCTATCAGTACTTTAACAAGGTATCCACTAATGAGAAAAGCCCATGACCAGTTGTATTTGAGCATTGGCTATCAATTCACAGAGAAGATATTACCAAAGTGATTCATAGAGACTGGTATTTAGAACTGAATTTGAAAAATTAATTAAGAAAAACTATGAGAAAACTGGGTATTTAATACTCAGAGATAGATAATAATAATAAATCAGAAAGGATGGGAGAAACTTCCAAGAATTTTCTTGAGAGAAGGAAAATTAAAGGAGGAGGCATTGAACAAAACTAAACCCATAATTAAACCCCAAGGAGTAATGATACAGCTTTCTTTATAAAATGATGCTGGGCTTAGTTCTGAGGATAATCTAATTCTCTTTGATAAGTACAGCAGCAATTTGTGGAGGGAGGGATAACATTTTGATAAAATAAAAAAGCATTCACTCCTTTCAGCTTCATCCATGATATCTAATCCCCAAACCTGATACAGACGTGTTCTCTTCTTTTACCTAGAGTCAGGGAAGAGGGCTGGGTTGACAACATCTTACATCTGAAATAATCCATCATTCTGCGGTGAGACTGTCTCCCCAAAGTGTCACTTTGTCTTATATCATCCTGATGTAATGGATGATGATGAATCATTGTAGTGGGAATATGAGTTTATTTCTGCAACATAAAACCCCAGATATCAGCACAATCTTCAACTAATCTTTTGCTTATTGTTTCAGTCCTGCTTAAAAGTCACCATCCAGGGGTGGGTGGGTGGGTGGGGCTACACCCAAGATGTAGTCTTTGATTGGCTGGGCTGGACGTGATAGGCGTGCTCTCAAAAACCACTGACTGTGTGGTCCCAGAAGGAAAGATTCTGTCCTAATTGCAGAGGTGCCACCAAAGAGTGAGCAGGTTTGAATCTCAGGCCAGAAACTTGAGTCAGTGAAAAATAATCCTCTTTTCCTTTCTGCCAAGATAGCAAGAAATTAAATCTTGGTCATTATTGGGACTCTGCTCCGATGTTGCGACAAGATCTTACACATGGTCTAAGCCTTGCCAACCATGGGGCACCACTTGTAGTGTTCCCATTGGGTTGCCTGTGTTCCCAGCCTGAATGGGCCCTGTTGATCAGTGGTTTCTGCCCCACACTTGGCAAGACTTAGAATCCCTGGGTCTAGAATTCAATCCTTCCAGAAGCCTCTGGAAGTCATTCCTTCTGAAATCTTCCCACTACCAAAGACAGAGTGGGGCAGGAGTTCTCACTAATCTTATTCCACTTCCCAGCTTTAGGAACATCTTCCCTTTTTCTCTAGCCCCTAAAGCACTAGGTGCTAGATGAATCCAAAAGCAGAATAAAAGCCAATTAGGGCACTAGCACTACAGGTTTGCATGCATATAATCAAACATTCAGGAAATCTTTTGAAAGATTTTGATATTCCAGAAAATCGTTTTATATATCAAAAGGAAAAATCAAAATTTAATTGGTTTTCCTTTTACTCATGCTATGAATTAGTGTTATTTCTATTTTGATTTTTGTATGGAGGGTGGTTGTGTTAAACACCATATTTTCCTCTGTACCAGGTCTCTAAAAGTCTTATCTCACCTGGAAGGTACTTCTCTTCCCTCCCCACTCTCAGGTTTCCAGTACAATCTCTTCCAAGAGGCTGATTTTTCCAGTAGCTTCTTCTTTCTTTTAAGTTGGAGTGTGTGTGCATCTAAGTGTGTGTGGCTAAGAAAAGGAAATACAAAAGATCTGTCTACCTGCTTTAGGGTGGTGGCTCTTTTGGAGGGAGACTGGAGAGTAGAGGGAAAATCACATGCAAACTATCGTGCCATTAATATCCTGGTTCTGTAGTCATGGTTAGAAGTCATAAACATGATCAGAAGCAAAATGTGAAGTGTCTGTATTTAGCTCATTTAGGGTCAAAGCTAGAAATTATGACTGCCCAGTTAAAGAGGGCCTGTACAATGTATCCTTATGAGTGAAGGGCCCAACTCTTTTTTCTGACAATATAATTATTTATTGTTATTATTATTTTTATTAGAGAAGTAGGTTTAACGGGAAAATCTTGCTGAAAATACAGAGTTCCCATATATTGCCCTCCCCCTCCACCGCCCTTTATTATTGCCTTGCACTAGTGTGGTACATTTGTTACTATTGAGGAAAGAATATTATTATAGTTGTACTGTTAACTCTAGTCCATGGTTTACATTAGGGTTAACTGTTTGTATTGTATAGTCCTATGATTGTTTTTGTTTGTTTGTTTTTAATTTTTACTCTAGTAACATATTTACAACCTAAAATTTCCCCTTTTAGCCACATTCCAATATATAACTCAGTGCTGTTAATTATGTCTGACAATTTATTTTAAACTACAGTAAGATTTTTTTCATTTGTCTTAGAGAAAGAAATCTTTCACATTAATTTTTTTTGAAAAAAATTTTTAAATTCCGTTTTATTGAAATATATTCACATGCCATACAATTATCCATGGTGTTGCAATCAACTGTTCACACTGCCATCATGTAGTTGTTGTACATTCATCACCGCAATCAACTTTTGAACATTTTCATTTCTCCAAAAAGAATGAAAATAAAAATTAAAAATAAAAATTAAAAAGAACACCCAAATCATTCCACCCACCCATCCCATCCTATTTTTCATTTGGTTCTTATCCACGTTTTTCTATTCATCCATCCATACCCTGGATAAAGGGAGTGTGAGCCACAAGGTTTTCACAACCACACCATCACTCCATGTAAAGCTACGTAGTTATGCAATCGTCTTCAGGAATCAAGGCTACTGGGTTGCAGTTCAACAGTTTCAGGTATTTCCTTCTAGCTATGCCAATACACTAAAACCTAAAAAGGGATATCTATATAGTGCATAAAAATGCCCTCCTGTGTGACCTCTTCACTCTGTTTGAAATCTCTCAGCCACTGAAACTATTTTGTTTCATTCCACTTCACCCTTTCAGTCAAGAAGATTTTTCTCAATCTCACAATGCCAGGTCCAGGCTCATCCCTGAGAGTCACATCCTGCAATGCTAGGGAGATTTACACCCCTGGGAGCACATACCATGTAGTGGGGAGGGCAGTGAGTTTAACTACCAAGTTGGCTTAGACAGAGAGAGAGGGCCACATCTGAGCAACAAAGAGGTTCTCTGTGGGAGACCCTTAGGCACAATTATAAGCAGATTTAGCCTCTCCTTTGCAGCAACAAGCTTCGTAACGGCAAGTCCCAAGATAGAGGGCTCAGCCTACTAAATTGTTAGTCCTCAATGTTTATGAAAATATCAGTAATAACCCAGGTGGGGACATCCAACATTTCTGCATTTTTCCCCAGTTCCTCAGGGGGGCCCTGCAAATGTATTTTTATTCTCTGCCCAAATTACTCTCGGATATATTAGTATTTCACACTAACCTGTACAAACCTACCAAATCTCACTTCCTATTCAAAGTTCCATGTAATTATGGTGTTTGAATAAACTGACTGTACAAGTTAAATTATTTAGTGTGCTGCAGAAAATATATATCCTACACCAAATAAACATCTCTTCCGTAGGTCTCATACAGAAGTTGAAGTTCTAAAACACAGTCAATATCATCCTTAAGCCTTTTTCCTGATTTGCTTTAGTTCTAACCAGATCTGCTTTATTCGCATTTCTAATTGAAGTCTGGACTCTTTTTCAGCTTTTTTTACCAGTTGCTCTATGCGGTAATACTGACATTCATAGCTGCCAAGCTCTAGCTCTGAGTTTCAGGTGTCACACAGATACCCAAAGTTCCAGAGACTGATCAGGTTAAACATAAAAAGCTCAGCATCTTAGAATTTGGAGATAGCCATTACAACTCAGGAATAGATGTAACTGTGTAAGAGCTTACACTCTAGGGACCTTTACAGTAGGCGTTCCCCTGATAAGCTGTGCTCTAAGATTCAATTCCCGGAGTTTACACATTTTAGTTAGTCCATATTGGCAAGGTATTACAATGTTTGTCTTTTTGTTTCTAGTGTACTTCACTCAAAATGCTATCCTCAAGATCCATTCACCTCATTGTGTGTCTCACAGCTTCACTCCTTCTTGCAGTTGCTCAATATTTCATTGTAAGCATACATCACAGTTCACCATTCTGTTCATCAGACAGTGTACCCTTAGGTCACCTCCATCCATTGCAAATCGTGAATACTGCCTCCATCAACACCAATGCGCAAATGTCCATTTGTGTCCCTGCTCTCAGATCTTCCAAGTATAGACCCCATAATGAGGTTGCAGGACCTTATGGCACCCACATACTTAGCTTCCTTTGGAACCACCACACTGTCTTCCAGATAGGCTGCACCATTCTATTGCCCCACCAAAAGTAAATTGGTACATCCCTATCTACACGTTTTTTCCAGCTCTTGTATCCCTGTTTATATTTTTCCCTGCAATTTTATAGAGATATATCCACATACCACACAATCATCCACAGTGTACAATCAATTGTTCACAATATCATCATAGAGTTGTGCATTCATTACCACAATCAGCACCTGAACAGATTTATTACTATGAAAAAAAGTTTTTAAAGAATAATAAAAAAGATAATTAAAAAATACCATACAATACAAAATAACAGTAAAGTCAGACAACATCACCACTACCAAAAATCCCGAACCCTTCCCTTATATCCCCCTCTCATAGACATTTAGCTTTGGTATATTGCCTTTGTTACATTTAATGGAAGCATATTACAATGTTACTGTTGACCATAGACTCCAGTTTGCTTTGATTATATTTCTTCCCCCAAACCATCCCTTTTTCAACACCTTGCAAGGTTGACATTCATGTTCTCCCACATGTAAAAACATTTTTGTATTTGTACATTTAGTCACATCATTGACCACTCTAGGTTTCAGTAAGTTACACAGGCCCAGTCTTTATCATCTATCTTTCCTTCTGGAGGCATACATGCCCCTACTCCTCCTCTTTCAGCTATACTCACAGACATCTTTGCTCAGTGTACTTACAATGTTGTGCTACCATCACACAGTATTAGACTTTCCATATCTGGATCTATACAATCCATCTTGTTGACCATTCTATACTCATTCAGCATCAAATGCCTGATCTCTACCCTCTTTCTATCTTCTGATAACCTGTGTTCTCAGCTTTTAACTCTCAAAGTTTTCTCATTAATGTTAATTCATATTAGTGAGACCATCCAGTATTTGTCCTTTTGTTTCGGGCTAACTTTGCTCAACATACCATCCTCAAGGTTCATCCACATTATTATATGTTCCGTGACTTTGTTCTGTCTCACAGCTGTGTAATATTCCATTGTGTGTATATACCACAGTTTGTTTATCCACTCGTCCACTGATGGACACTGGGCTGTTTCCATCTCCTGGCAGTTGTGAATAATGTTGCTATAAACATCGATTTACAAATGTCTGTTCATGTCTTGGCTTTCAGTTCCTCTGAGTATATACCTAGTAATGGAATTGCTGGATCATATGGCAATTCTACAGTTAGCTTCCTGAGAAACCACCACACTGCCTTCCAGTGTGGATGCATCATTCTACATTCCCACCAATACTGAATAAGTGCACCTCTTTCTCCACATCCTCTCCAGAATTTGTAATTTTCTGCTTTTTGGATAATGGCCATTCTAGTAGGTGTGAGATGATATCTCATTGTGGTTCTGATTTGCATTTCCCTAATAGCCAGTGAAATTGAGTATCTTTTCATATGTTTTTGAGCCATTTGTATGTGCTCTTCAGAAAAGTATCTGTCCATGTCTTTTGCCCATTTTTTTATTGGGTTGTTTGTCTTTCTGTTGTTGAGTTGTAGGATCCCTTTATATACTCTGGTTATTAAACCCTTACCTAATATGTGGTTTCCAAATATTGTCTCCCATTGTGTAGGTTGCCTTTTTACTTTTCTGACAAAGTCCTTTCATGTACAAAAGTGTTTAATTTTGAGGATATCCCATTTATCTATTTCTTCTTTGATTGCTCACGCTTTGGATGTAAGGTCTAGGAAACCACCTCCTATCACCAGATCTTTAAGATATTGCCCTACATTTTCTTCTAAGAGTCTTATGGTCTTAGTGCTAATGTTTAGGTCTTTGATCCATTTCAAATTAATTTTTGCATAAGGTGTGAGAGAGGAGTCCTCTTTCATTCTTCTGGATATGGATATCCAGTTCTCCAAACACCATTTTTTGAAGAGGCTGCTCTGTCCCAGTTGCTTTGGCTTGACTGCCTTATCAAAGATCAATTGTCTGTAGATAAGAAGGTCTGTTTCTGAACATTCAATTCAATTCCATTGGTTGGTATATCTGTCCTTATGCCAGTACCATGCTATTTTGACCACTGTAGCTTTGTAGTATGCTTCAAAGTCAGGTAGTGTGAGACCTCCCACTTTGTTTCTCTTTCTCAAGATATTTTTGGCTATTCAGGGCACCCTGCCCTTTCAAATAAATTTGTTTATTGGTTTTTCTATTTCTGCAAAATAAATTGTTGGGATTTTAATTGGGATTTAATTGGCATTGAATCTATAAATCAGTTTAGGTAGAATTGCCATCTGAACTATATTTAGTCTTCTAATCCATGAACACAATATGTTCTTCCTTTTTTTTTAGGTCCTGTTTGATTTTGTTTAGCAGTTTCTCATAGTCTTCTCTGTATAGGTCTTTTGTGGCCTTGATTAAGTTTATTCCTAAATACTTGATTCTTTTGGTTGCTACTGTAAATAGAATTTTTTCTTGATTTCCTCCTCCTGTTGCTCATTACTTGTGTATATGAATACTACTGATTTTTGCATTGATCTTGTAGCCTGCCACTTTTCTGTATTCATTGATTAGCTCTAGAAGATTTGCTATAGATTTTTCTGGATTTTCTACATATAGGATAATGTCATCTGCAAACAGTGAAAGCTTTACTACTTCCTCTTAAATTTGGATGCCTTTTATTTCTTTTTATTGCCTAATTGCTCTAACTAGAATTTCCAGTGCAATGCTGGATAACAGTGGTGACAGTGGGCATCCCTGTCTTGTTCCTCATCTTAGAGGGAAAGCTTTCAGTCTTTCCCCATTGAGTATGATGTTAGTTGTTGGTTTTTCATATAGTGCCTTTATCATATTGAGAAAGTTCTCTTCTATTCCTATCATTTGAAGTGCTTTCATCAAGAAATGGTGTTGAATTTTGTCAAATGCCTTTTCTGCATCAGTTGAGATGATCATGTGGTTTTTCCCCTTTGATTTACTGATGTGGTGTATTACATTGATTGATTTTCTTGTGTTGAACCAGCCTTGCCTACCTGGAATAAAACCCACTTGGTCGTGGTGTACATTTCTTTTAATGTGCTGCTGGATTAGATTTGTAAGTATTTTGTTGAGGATTTTTGCATCTATATTCATTAAAGAGATTGGTCTATAATTTTCTTGTACTATCTTTCTGTGACTTTGGTATTAAAATGATGTTGGTTTCATAGAATGAGTTAGGTAGATTTTCCTCGTCTTCAATATTTTTGAAGAGTTTGAGCAGGATTGGTACTAATTCTTTCTTAAGTGCTTGGTAGAATTCACATGTGAAGCCATCTGGTCCTGGGCTTTTCTTTTTGGGGAGCTTTTTGATGACTGACTCAATATCTTTACTTGTAATTGGTTTGTTGAGGTTGTCTCTTTCTTCTTGAGTCAATGTTGGTTGTTCATGCTTTTCTAGGAAGTTGCCCATTTCGTCTTAGTTGTCTAGTTTATTAGCATATAGTTGCTCATAGTATTTTCTCATTATCTTCTTTATTTTTGCAGGGTCAATATTTATGTCCCCTTTCCCATTTCTGATTGTATTTATTTGCATTCTCATTCTCTCTCTCTCTCTCTCTCTCTCTCGCTCGCTCACTCTTTCTCTCTCTTAACCTAGCTAAGGTCCATGAATTTTATTGATTTTCTCAAAGAACCAACTTCTGGTTTTGTTGATTCTCTCTGTTGTTTTTCTGCTCTCAATTTCATTTATTTCTGCTCTAATCTTTGTTATTGCTTTCCTTCTGTTTGTTTTGGGGTTAGTTTGCTGTTCTTTCTCTAGTTTCTCCAGGTGAAGTTAATTCCTTGATTTTTGCTTTCTCTTCTCTTTTGATATAGATGTTTAGGGCAATAAATTTCCCTCTCAGCACTGCCTTTGCTGCATCCCATAAGTTTTGATATGTTGTGTTTTCATTGTTATTTGCCTCGAGGTATTTACTAATCTCTCTTGTAATTTATTCCTTTACCCACTGGTTGTCTAAGAGTGTATTGTTTAGCCTCCATTTATTTGTGAATTTTATGACCTTCTGCCTGTTATTGATTTTGAGCTTCATTCCATTATGACCTGAGAAAGTGTTTTGTATAATATCAATATTTTTAGCTTTGTTGAGACTTGCTTTGTGACCCAACATGTGGTCTATACTAGAGAATGTTCCAGGAGCACTTGAGAATAATGTGTATCCTGCCTTTGTGGGGTGTTGTGTTCTATAAATGTCTGTCAAGTCTAGTTCAGTTATCATACAATTCAACATCTCTGTTTCCTTATTGATCCTCTGTCTAGATGTTCTTTCCATTGGTGAGAGTGGTCTATTAAAGTCTCCAACTATTATTTTAGAGGCATCTACTTCTCCCTTTAGTGGTGTCAGTGTTTGCCTCATGTATTTTGGGGTACTCTGGCTTGGTGCATAAATATTTATGATTGTTATGTTTTCTTGATGAATTGACTCTTTTATTAATATATAGTGTCCTTCTTTGTCTCTTTTAATTGTTTTACTTTTGAAGTCTAATTTGTCTGATATTAGTATAGCTACTTCCACTCTTTTCTGGTTGTTGTTTGCATGAAATATCTTTTTCAAACCTTTCACTTTCAGCCTATTTTTGTCCTTGTGTCTAAAGTGGGTTTCTCGTAGATAGCACATAGATGGATCCTGTTTTTTAATCCATTCTGCCAGTCTATGTCTTTTTATTCGGGAGTTTAATCCATTAACATTTAGTGTTAATACATAAGGGCAGTACTTTCTTCTCCCATTTTGTCTTTTGGGTTTTATATGTCATATCTTATTTTTTCTCTCTCTCCTTTTGCCCCTCCTGATAGTCTTCATTTCCACACTCTCCTCTAAACCTCTCTCTCCTGTCTTTTCCTATCCGCCTGTAGCACTCCCTTTAGTATGTCTTGTATGTCTCTTATTCACAAATGCTCTCAGTATTTGCTTGTCTGAAAATATTTTAATCTCCCCCTCATTTTTTTTAATTAAATCTTCATTTTATTGAGATATATTCACATACCACGCAGTCATACAAAACAAACTGTACATTCGATTGTTCACAGTACCATTACATAGTTGCACATTCATCACCTAAATCAATCCCTGACACCTTCATTAGCACACACACAAAACTAACAAGAATAATAATTAAAGTGAAAAAGAGCAATTAAAGTAAAAAAGAACACTGGGTACCTTTGTCTGTTTGTTTCCTTCCCCTATTTTCCTACTCATCCATCCATAAACTAGACAAAGGGGAGAGTGGTCCTTATGGCTTTCCCAATCCCACTGTCACCCCTCATAAGCTACATTTTTATACAATTGTCTAAAGATTCATGGGTTCTGGGTTGTAGTTTGATAGTTTCAGGTATCCACCACCAGCTACCCCAATTCTTTAGAACCTAAAAAGGGTTGTTTAAATTGTGCATAAGAGTGCCCACCAGAGTGACCTCTTGGCTCCTTTTGGAATCTCTCTGCCACTGAAGCTTATTTCATTTCCTTTCACATCCCCCTTTTGGTCAAGAAGATGTTCTCCATCCCACGATGCCAGGTCTACATTCCTCCCCGGGAGTCATATTCCACGTTGCCAGGAAGATTCACTCCCCTGGGTGTCTGATCCCATGTAGAGGGGAAGGCAGTGATTTCACCTTTCAAGTTGGCTTAGCTAGAGAGAGAGGGCCACATCTGAGCAACAAAGAGGCATTCGGGAGGAGGCTCTTAGGCACAAATATAGGGAGGCCTAGCCCCTCCTTTACAGCAACCGTCTTTCCAAGGGTAAAACCTATGGTAGTGGGCTCAACCCATCAAACCACCAGTCCCTATGTCTATGGTCATGTTAGCAACAACTGAGGTGGGGTAGGCCAATACCCCTGCATTCTCCACAGGCTCCTCAAGGGGGCTCTACATATTTTTTTCCCTTTTTTTTTTTAACTTTTTTTTTCTTTTTTAAATCAACTGTATGAAAAAAAAATACAATAGAAGAACATTTCAAAGAGACCATAACAAGGGAGTAAGAAAAAGATAACTAACCTAAGATAACTGCTTTACTTCCAACCTCTTCCTACTTTACCCCAAGAAAGTTACCTAATATAACGACATTTCTGTGAACTTGTTCCTACTATATCCATCAGAAATTAACAGACCATAGTCATTCCTGGGCATCCCCAGAAGGTTAAATAGCTTATCTGTTCTTCTTGAATTATTGTTCCCCCTTCCTTAATTGCTCTCTATCGCTAGTTCCCCTACATTCTACATTATAAACCATTTGTTTTACATTTTTCAAAGTTCACATTAGTGGTAGCATATAATATTTCTCTTTTTGTGCCTGGCTTATTTCGCTCAGCATTATGTCTTCAAGGTTCATACATGTTGTCATATGTTTCACGAGGTCGTTCCTTCTTACTGCCGTGTAGTATTCCATCGTGTGTATATACCACATTTTATTTATCCACTCATCTGTTGAAGGACATTTGGGTTGTTTCCATCTCTTGGCAATTGTGAATAATGCTGCTATGAACATTGGCGTGCAGATATCTGTTCGTGTCACTGCTTTCCGATCTTCTGGGTATATACCGAGAAGTGCAATCGCTGGCTCAAATGGTAACTCTATATCTAGTTTTCTAAGGAACTGCCAGACTGACTTCCAGAGTGGCTGAACCATTATACAGTCCCACTAACAATGAATAAGAGTTCCAATTTCTCCACATCCCCTCCAGCATTTGTAGTTTCCTGTTTGTTTAATGGCAGCCATTCTAACCGGTGTTAGATGGTATCTCATTGTGGTCTTAATTTGCATCTCTCTAATAGCTAGTGAAGCTGAACATTTTTTCATGTGTTTCTTGGCCATTTGTATTTGCTCTTCAGAGAACGGTCTTTTCATATCTTTTGCCCATTTTATAATTGGGCTGTCTGTACTATTGTCATTGAGTTGTAGGATTTCTTTATATATGCAAGATATCAGTCTTTTGTCAGATACATGGTTTCCAAAAATTTTTTCCCATTGAGTTGGCTGCCTCTTTACCTTTTTGAGAAATTCCTTTGAGGTGCAGAAACTTCTAAGCTTGAGGAGTTCCCATTTATCTATTTTTTCTTTTGTTGCTTGTGCTTTGGGTGTAAAGTCAAGGAAGTGGCCACCTAATACAAGGTCTTGAAGATGTTTTCCTACATTATCTTCTAGGAGTTTTATGGTACTTTCTTTTATATTGAGATCTTTGGTCCATTTTGAGTTAATTTTTGTGTAGGGTGTGAGGTAGGGGTCCTCTTTCATTCTTTTGGATATGGATATCCAACTCTCCCAGCCCCATTTGTTGAAAAGACCATTATGGCTCAGTTCAGTGACTTTGGGGGCCTTATCAAAGATCAGTCAGCCATAGATCTGAGGGTCTATCTCTGAATTCTCAATTCGATTCCATTGATCTATATGTCTATCTTTGTGCCAGGACCATGCTGTTTTGACAACTGTGGCTTTGTAATAAGCTTCAAAGTCAGGGAGTGTAAGTCCTCCCACTTCGTTTTTCTTTTTTAAAGTGTCTTTAGCAATTCGAGGCATCTTCCCTTTCCAAATAAATTTGATAACTAGCTTTTCCAAGTCTGCAAAGTAGGTTGTTGGAATTCTGATTGGGATTGCATTGAACCTGTAGATGAGTTTGGGTAGAATTGACATCTTAATGACATTTAGTCTTCCTATCCATGAACATGGAATGTTTTTCCATCTTTTAAGGTCCCCTTCTATTTCTTTTAGTAGAGTTATGTAGTTTTCTTTGTATAGGTCTTTTACATCTTTGGTTAAGTTGATTCCTAGGTACTTGATTTTTTTAGTTGCTATTGAAAATGGTATCTTTTTCTTGAGTGTCTCTTCAGTTCGTTCGTTTCTAGCATATAGAAACATTACTGACTTATGTGCATTAATCTTGTATCCCACTACTTTGCTAAATTTGTTTATTAGCTCTAGTCGCTGTGTCGTCGATTTCTCAGGGTTTTCCAGATATAAGATCATATCATCTGCAAACAATGACAGTTTTACTTCTTCTTTTCCAATTTGGATGCCTTTTATTTCTTTGTCTTGCCGGATTGCCCTGGCTAGCACTTCCAGCACAATGTTGAATAACAGTGGTGACAGCGGGCATCCTTGTCTTGTTCCTGATCTTAGAGGGAAGGCTTTCAGTCTCTCACCATTGAGTACTATGCTGGCTGTGGGTTTTTCGTATATGCTCTTTATCATATTGAGGAAGTTTCCTTCAATTCCTACCTTTTGAAGTGTTTTTATCAAAAAGGGATGTTGGATTTTGTCAAATGCTTTTTCAGCATGTATTGAGATGATCATTTGATTTTTCCCTTTTGAATTGTTAATGTGTTGTAATACATTGATTGATTTTCTTATGTTGAACCATCCTTGCATGCCTGGAATGAACCCCACTTGGTCATGGTGTATGATTTTTTTAATGTGTCTTTGGATTCGATTTGCAAGTATTTTGTTGAGGATTTTTGCATCTATATTCATTAGGGAGATTGGCCGGTAGTTTTCCTTTTTTGTAGCATCTTTGCCTGGTTTTGGTATTAGATTGATGTTAGCTTCATAAAATGAGTTAGGTAGTGTTCCATTTTCTTCAATGTTTTGAAAGAGTTTGAGTAAGATTGGTGTCAGTTCTTTCTGGAAAGTTTGGTAGAATTCCCCTGTGAAGCCATCTGGCCCTGGACATTTATTTGTGGGAAAATTTTTGATGACTGATTGGATCTCTTTGCTTGTGATGGGTTGATTGAGGTCTTCTATTTCTTCTCTGGTCAGTCTAGGTTGTTCATATGTTTCCAGGAAATTATCCATTTCCTCTACATTATCCAGTTTGTTGCCATACAGTTGTTCATAGTATCCTCTTATAATTTTTTTAATTTCTTCAGGATCTGCAGTTATGTCACCTTTTTCATTCATTATTTTGTTTATATGGGTCTTCTCTCTTTTTGATTTTGTCAGTCTAGCTAGGGGCTTGTCAATCTTGTTAATCTTCTCAAAGAACCAACTTTTGGTGATATTTATACTCTCTATTGTTTTTTTGTTCTCTATGTCATTTATTTCTGCTTTAATCCTTGTTATTTCTTTTCTTCTACTTGGTTTAGGATTGGTTTGCTGTTTGTTTTCTAGCTTCTTCAGTTGATCCATTAGTTCTTTGATTTTGGCTCTTTCTTCCTTTTTAATATATGCGTTTAGTGCTATAAATTTCCCCCTCAGCACTGCTTTTGCTGCATCCCATAGGTTTTGGTATGTTGTGTTCTCATTTTCATTCGTCTCTGTATATTTAGCAATTTCTCTTGCTATTTCTTCTTTAACCCACTGATTGTTTAGGAGTGTGTTGTTTAACCTCCAGGTATTTGTGAATTTTCTAAGTCTCTGATGGTTATTGACTTCTAATTGTATTCTATTGTGGTCAGAGAATGTGCTTTGAATAATGTCAATCTTTTTAAATTTATTGAGGCTTGTTTTATGTCCCAGCATATGATCTATTCTGGAGAAAGTTCCGTGAGCACTAGAAAAGTATGTGTATCGTGGTGATTTGGGATGTAATGTTCTGTATATGTCTGTTAAATCTAATTCATTTATCAGATTGTTTAGGTTTTCAATTTCCTTATTGGTCTTCTGTCTGGTTGATCTATCTATAGGAGAGAGTGATGTGTTGAAGTCTCCCACAATTATTGTGGAAACATCAATTGCTTCCTTTAGTTTTGCCAGTGTTTCTCTCATGTATTTTGTGGCACCTTGATTGGGTGCATAGACATTTATGATTGTTATTTCTTCTTGTTGAATTGCCCCTTTTATTAGTATGTAGTGGCCTTCTTTGTCTCTCAAAACATCCCTGCATTTAAAGTCTATTTTATCTGAGATTAATATTGCTACACCTGCTTTCTTTTGGCTGTAGCTTGCATGAAATATTTTTTTCCATCCTTTCACTTTCAGTTTCTTTGTGTCCCTGTGTCTAAGATGAGTCTCTTGTATGCAACCTATTGATGGTTCATTTTTTTTGTTCCATTCTGTGAATCTATATCTTTTAATTGGTGAGTTTAATGCATTTACATTCAACGTTATAACCGTGAAGGCATTTCTTGAATCAGCCATCTAATCCTTTGGTTTATGTTTGTCATATATATTTTTCCCCTCTCTCTATTAATATCCTTTATTGTACCCATACCAAATCTCTTTAGTACTGAACCTTTCTCCAAGTCTCTCTGTCCTTTCTTTGTTTCTCTGTCTGTAGGGCTCCCTTGAGTATCTCCAGTAGGGCAGGTCTCTTGTTAGCAAATTCTCTCAGCATTTGTTTGTCTGTGAAAAATTTAAGCTCTCCCTCAAATTTGAAGGAGAGCTTTGCTGGATAAAGTATTCTTGGTTGGAAATTTTTCTCACTCAGAATTTTAAATATATCGTGCCACTGCCTTCTTGTCTCCATGGTGGCTGCTGAGTAGTCACTACTTAGTCTTATGCTGTTTCATTTGTATGTGGTGAATTGCTTTTCTCTTGCTGCTTTCAGAACTTGCTCCTTCTCTTCTGTGTTTGACAATGTGATCAGAATATGTCTCGGCATGGGTTTATTTGGATTTATTCTATTTGGAGTTCGCTGAGCATTTATGATTTGTGTATTTATGTTGTTTAGAAGATTTGGGAAGTTTTCCCCAACAATTTCTTTGAATACTCTTCCTAGACCTTTACCCTTTTCTTCCCCTTCTGGAACACCAATGAGTCTTATATTAGGACGTTTTATATTATCTATCATATCCCTGAAGTCCGTTTCGATTTTTTCAATTTTTTCCCCATTCTTTCTTTTATGCTTTCATTTTCTATTCTGTCATCTTCCAGGTCACTGATTCATTGTTCAACTTCCTCTAGTCTTGTACTATGAGTGTCCAGAATCTTTTTAATTTGGTCAACTGTTTCTTTAATTTCCATAAGATCATCCATTTTTTTATTTAGTCTTGCAATTTCTTCTTTATGCTCTTCTAGGGTCTTCTTGATATCCTTTATATCCCATACTGTGGTCTCATTGTTCATCTTTAGTTCTTTGAGTAGCTGCTCTAGGTGCTGTGTCTCTTCCGATCTTTTGATTTGGGTGTTTGGGCTTGGGTTATCCATATTGTCTGGTTTTTTCATATGCTTTATAATTTTCTGTTGTTTTTGGCCTCTTGGCATTTGCTGAACTTGATAGAGTTCTTTTAGGATTTGCAGACCAATTGAAGTCCTTATCTCTAATTTATCAGATCTACAGCTTCGTGGAGTACACTTTCTCTAACTAACCAGCAGGTGGCGTCCACGAGCCACCTGTTCTCCACAAGCCAGTTCTCCCCTGCTTTGCCTTTGTGGTGAGTGGGGGAGGGAGTCTTGTGGGGTCTAATTGGTGTACCAAGCTTGCGTGTGTAGTTGGTGTTGCCCGCCCTGTATATGGGGCATGTTTCTGGGCAGTCAGGGAGGGGGGTGGCTCTAACAATCAAATCTTCCTGGTGATCCTGGAGTTTTAAAGCTGCTGCAATAGTCTAATCCTTCAGTTCAGTCCTGCCACAGTTTGTCTCTGCCACTGATCCACAAGTCCTTGGTATTGGAGTATGGCTCCTGAGACTTGCAAGTGGGTCCCTCTTCCAGGCCGTGCACCCACTGGTCCTCTTTTGAGGGATGACTGTGCTATGTCACAGGTGAGTGCTGTCCCCCCAGGGTGGTTCTCACCTGCTGGGCTGTGTAGGGAGGCTCCCAGTCTGCTGAAATGATGGCTGAATGGGGCTTTGTTAATTCACACTGCTCCACCTTCCCAACTCTGGGATAATCAGCTGAGGTTGCAGGGAAGGCTATTGTCCACGCCCAGTTTTGTGGTGTGTGCCTGTTATCTGAAGCACTTCAGTCACCCTGGGTTGTCTGGGGCAGCTCTGGGCTATGGGGCTGGCGATGGGCAGGAGTGTTTCCTGTCCACCAGGATGATGGCTGTGAGCAGACACCCCCCTTTCCTTGGGAAGTTGTGGTGTTTAGTGAATTTTCTCAGCCACTGGATTATTGCCTTTTGTCTCAGAGCTCTCCTAGTTCTGCTCTTGTCTTGACCTGCCCAAATTGCAAGTCTTTCAAGCTTTCTGTATTGGGCTTCTTAGAGTAATTGTTTTAGAAAAAGAAAAAAGGATTAAAAAAAAAAAGGGCCCTCCTCACAGATCTAATGGGTTACTGAAATGCTAAGAGACAAAGCAATTAGGGCCATTAAGGAAAGGTCCACAGGGCAGAGAGATCAGCTTTTCTTTGGGATTTGCATATGAGCCTCAGGGCCTGAGCTCTGCCCTTCCCCTTTCTATGTTCACCAGAACTCCAAAAATCCTCCGCTTTTATTTTGGAGTTTTTTGTGCTGTTTTTTTTCTATGCCTGTCTCCTCTCTGCTGGGCTGGCTGCTCTCAGATTCTCTGGTGTCTGGTCTCAGTCTATGTATGGTTGGAGTTTGGATCAGTAGAATGAGTTTCTGATAAGAGCTGCCACTGCAGTTCTCCCTTCTCCTTCCCGGAGCTGACAGCCCCTCCTCCCACGGGACTGAGCCTGGCAGGGAGGGGTGCGGGACCCCTGGCCACAAAAACTTACAGATTTTGCTGATCTCAGCAGTTCCACGTTTTCATGAGTGTTGTATGAAGTATGCCCAAAGTCAGATTGCTCTGTGGTGTCCAGTCCACACAGTTCCTGGCTTTCTACCTACTTTCCTGGAGGAGTAACTAAAACATACAGCTCACCAGTCCACCATCTTGCCCCGCCTCCCCTCCCCCTCATTTTTGAAGGTCAGTTTTGCCGGACATAGAATTCTTGGTTGGCAGTTTTTCTCTTTCAGTATCTTAAATATATCATACCATTGCCTTCTCATCTCCATGGTTTCTGCAGAGAAATCTGTACATGATCTTATTGAGCTTCTCTTGATTGTGATGAATTGCTTTTCTCTTGCTGCTTTCAGAATTCTCTTTGTCTTTGACATTGGACTGATCAGTAAGTGTCTTAGAGGAGGTCTGATCAGAATCTGATCAGTAAGTGTCTTAGAGGAGGTCTGTTGGGATCTATTCTGGTTGGGGTGTGCTATACTTCTTGAATCTGTAATTTTATGTCTTTCATAAGAGTTGGGAATTTTTCAGCGATTATTTCTTCTATTATTCTTTCTGCCCCCTTCCCTTTCTCTTCTCCTTCTGGGATACTGATAACATGTCTATTTGTGTGCTTCATGTTGTCACTCAGTTCCCTAAGTCCCTGCTTGTATTTTTCCATTCTTTTCCCTATCTATTCTTTTGTGTGTATGATTGCAAATGTCCTTTCTTTCAGTTTACTGACCCTTTCTTCTGCCTCTTCAAATCTACTGTTGTATGTCTTCATTGTGTTTTTCATCTCTTCTATTGTGCCTTTCATTCCCTTAAGTTCTGTCCTTTGTTTTTTCAAGCTTACAAATTCTTTGTGGTCACCCAGTTTCTTCTTTATATCCTTGATCTCTTTTGCCACATTTTCCTTCAGCTCATTGATTTGGTTTAAGAGATTTGTTTGAACATCTTTAATTAGTTGTTTCAATTCCTGTATCTCAGTTGAACTGTTAGTTTGTTCCTTTGGCTGGTCCATATTTTCATGTTTCCTAGTATGGCTCATTATTTTTAGCTGTCTAGGCATCTGATTTTCTTGATTAGTTTAGTCTGGAGTTTGTTTTCACTCTTTTACCTAGGTTTTCTTGTTGGTTGGCTTTGTTCTCTATCAGTTCTTTGGCATTTAGTTCAACTTATTCTGGACCTCTAACATAGCTTCTGTTTAGGTGATCAGAATTTTTAACCTCTTGTTTTTCTGGTTCTTGCTCTGCCTCTATGTAACCTTTTTGTGAGAGGGTCTCCCCAGAAATGATTGACCCCAATCAGATTTTTCCAAACCAGACAGGTCTCAGGAGGAGAGTGTACTTCATATCACATTTCCCTAAGACTGAGACCCTATGGGATGTCAGTCCCTTGTGAAGCCTCTAGTCTCTGTGCTTTTCCTATCCTGCCTTGCAGGTGGTGCTTGTCAGCCCACAGCACCCCACCAATGTAAAGAGGTGCCACAGGTGCCTTTAATTCTCCACAGACCCTGTCCCTGCCAGAGGCATGGCTGATTCAAGCTGGTTTCTGTTTTCCAGCCCTTGGGGTCTGAGTTCTTTGAAGCAGGGCTGCCACTTGAGCTGGACCACATCCCCATTTTATGGAGAAGTTATGCCCTTTAGGGAATTGTTTCCCCCACTAGATTCGCTGCTTTGTCTCTCAGACCTGTTTTGGCTCAGCTGTTGCCTGGGTCCAGAGGACAGTTGCAAATATCTGAGGCTTTCTGTAATGAGCTACTTAGAATAGTTATTTAAAAAAAAAGAAAAGAAAAAAAAATCCCTTTTCAAGGCTTTTTCCCAGCCCTCAAGTTTCATCAGGCCCAGTATAGACTATTTAAAGATATGCCCTTTAGGCTATTATCTCTTTCACCTGAATAGTTCCTCTGAGACAACTTTAATTCCACCCTTGCCTGAGGCAGCGCTGAAGCAGGAGCTCTGATGGGCTATTGAAAAGCAAAAAGATAAAGAGTGGGAGAGCAAGAAAAGAAGGATAAACAAAAACAAAAACAAAAATCCCTTTTCAGAGTCAGACCCCAGCTCCCCAGGTTTGGGGACAGGAGTTGGTACCCATTTCTATTTACCCTTTTTTCTTGGAGCCCAGTCCTTTTCCAGTATTCTGAACACCTCCAACTTCAAAAGTCACTGTTTTTTTTTTGTTTGTTTGTTTTGTTTTGTTCTGTTTTTGCTGTTTTTGTTAGCCCTGCCTCCTCTCTCCTGGACTGATGGCTCCTGGTTCTTTCATGTCTGCTCTTGGTTTATCTGTGTTTGGAACTTTATTCAACAGAGTTTATTAATTCTGCAATTGGGGCTGGGTTGAGGCCCTTCCTTGCTCCCAGCACAGATTGTTTCTTTTTCCCTCAGGGAACCAACTCCAAGACAGTCTGCCCTACCTAGGGGGTAGGGGCACCTGCTCCCTGGCTGGGGAAACTTACAGTTTTTTGCTGCAATCTCAGCCATTCCACCCATTCCAGACTGGAGTCTGATGCCTGATTGGTCACAGAAGACCCTGAAAAGGCTGTTTCATACAGTTCCTGGCTATTTACCAGCTGCCCTAGAGGAGTAACTAAATTCCACACCTCACCACTCTGCCATCTTGCCCCGCCTCTCCTCACATTAATTTTTTAATATCTAAGATGTATTCTTTTAAGAAAGAAAATATTTAGCTATTTTTTTATAGTTTTACCACTTGAAAAATGGATTTTTTTAAATAAAATATATTATATTCTATGCTGAATTTTAAGTGGATGCCACAGAACATCTTTTACCTTCTCGCTACAGCTCTTGAATGTTCATTCTTGTTCTGGGCTTTAATCCCAAATACAGTCTCCTGGTGGTTTGTGGAATGTTGTGGTCTCTCCCACCACTACCATATCTCACTTCACTCTTAAGTTCTCATCAGCATTGCTGATTTGCTGATGACCACTAATCCCAGATAACAAGGCTCTGAACTAGAACCTAAGCTAAGCTTTAGGGCACAGGCTTTGTGCCAGCTATTTTAATGATGGAAGACCTCTCTCATTTACCTCTAACCAACTTTTATTAAGGAGGGTCCATTAAATAAATTTCTTGATGTCCTAAGTTAAACTTCATGGGAAACTAAGATATAGGTAATTTAAACCCCTTTTTACAGAGGAGTAAGAGGAGCCTCAGAGTGGTTAAGAAACTTGCCTAATGTTTTCCCAGTGTAGATAGAAGTCACAGTTCTTATACTTCACACAAGTTTTCTGAACAATGGGTCACCCTCCTTTGGTGGGTCATGAAATCTGTCTAGTGGGTTACATACAGCCATGGTTTTTAGAAAATGAATAAAGTAAATGGAATAGGAGATATCAGAACAGAGGACATAGAAAGTCTATTTATCTACTTGTGAACTTTCATTTCATTACAATTTATGAATGTGTGTTTGTGTGTGTATACTGCATTGTGATATGAAATTTATTTATTACTGTGGGTTCGGACTGCACTGCAAGTATCCAGAGGATGAGATTGTCAGAAGTGTGATTTCTGGGAAAATGGCTGATACCGGAACTCCTTATAGCCCAAGGAAATGATATGAATGATCTAATATATAACTACTTCAGAAAAGTTAAAATTGTGCAATAAATCTGTGTACATAAAATAGTAATGAAGCCACTTGGGATATTTTCTTGAATCAAAAAGACTTTCCTGGACCATGTACCCAAGTAAGCATATAAATCCTAACACCATCTTGGTTAATTGACACTATTGTCTTTACTTCAAAGGACAACAAATGATGCTATCGAGAATTTTCTGTACGTTAGGCTCTGTTCTAAATGCTTTACATGCAGGATCTCTTTTTAACCTTTACAACAACTTTATGAGATTTGTTTTAAGATGAAAACACAGGGATACCAAAAAGGTATCAGACATTTTTCTTGTACTTTTCTTTGGCCTAGCAGAGTGGAAATTCAATCCCAGGTTCATTTGTGCATCAAGTCTAATCTAGGGGGAGGGAGAGAGACACCACATCTTTCCTCAGAATCTGTTCCCTCTCTATTTAACAACTTTATTTTCTCTGACGGAAAGATTTTCTCTGAATCTGATTTAATTGCTCATGCTGAAGAGGAAGCCTTTTCTCTCTTTGTCTCCTTTGTGGTGGCAGAGAACAGCTGGTCACCATTCCACTGACAATGATGCATCATCAAGCAGGGGCAGTAATTGTCCTCCTTCGGAACCAACAATCTCAACTCCTTGAACCGTTTTTCCTCAGCCCTATTTTCCCCCAACCCTTCAATTATTTCTTTGTTTCTTGCCCAGTTCTTTGGTGGTGGCTCTACGGCTTAAATCCCTATCAGCACTGGATCTGGGGATAGGACGAAGTTTGGGTGCCTCTAGTTCATATTCTTCTGAAGTTCCCTAAAATGGGTGCTACTGAGCAGACTTCCAATCTGCATTCAGCCTGGACCCCTCCACACACAGATCTTAGCTTCTGAAAGTCTACTTGAAACTGTACAGGGCACATATTGTCCAGGGACCTTCATCTCATTTGTGGCTCACAATTTTTAAAATTTGTCACAGCCTCCTTCCCTCTTCCTCTCCCCTTGGAATGCCCTTCCCCTACTCTTCAGATAGCCTCACAACTTCCCCATCCTTAAGGCTCTGCTCAAATGCTCAGCTCTTCCTAATGATGAAGGGCACTGAATCTTGTCCACTTCTGATCAGCTGCAAGGATTTTCTGCCTCTCTAAACTCTTTATACTTTTGCCTCAGAGTTTTTGTAAACAGGCCATTTCATTAAAACAAAAAAAAGTAGTTCATTAAAAAAAATAAGAATGCATACAATGGTATACAATTTTAAAAGTACAAAAGGTACACATGGAAAAAGTTTTTCCTAATATTTGGTCCTCCAGAGGCAGTCAATAAGTGTTACCAGTTTCTTGTGTATCCATCCAGAGATATCCTATGTATACACATCCAATTTGTGAGATTATATGTGTGTGTATCTTACAAATTGGGTAACTATTTCATACATTTTTCCTGTACTTTTCTTTTCGATTAGTAGTATACCTTAGGTAATATTCCTTGAGTTTACAAAAAGCATCTTCACTCTTATATATGGCTGTATACTATTTAATTATGTGGACACCTTATTTTAAAAATTCCTACTGAAGAAAAGTTGGTATTAAGAGTATAAACTTTGGCATCTGCCTACCTGGTAGAATTTTGTCTCAAGCACTTATTAACAGCATGTCCTTGGAAAACTTACTTAACTTCTCTGTGCCTCAGTTTTCTCGTCTGTAAAATGGGATTTAAAGTTATACCTCCTTCATAGGTTGTTGTGAGGATTACATGTTAATCAACGTATAAAGTACTTAGAACACTTAGTAAGTTGCCAGTAAGTGTTAGCTGTTGATTAGGTTGTTTTCCAAGTTTTGCTGTGGCATTCAGTGCCACAGTGAAAAACCTTGAGCATAGGAGTGATATTCAAAACTCTAACAATTGTGACAGGATGGGCAATACCCAGTCAGAATGATGCTGGATTGGGCATTACCTCTTGAGTTCCTGGGTTGCGGCAAGGCCTGGAGATGCTCCTGGAGAGGCCAGATGGCAGGGTAGCAGTGGGGTATTGGGAGAGCAGTATTTACCAACAAATAAGTAAGCATTTCAATATTTTAACAACCAGTACAGCAGTTCTGGAGCATACCAGGTGAATTTTACTCTGTGTTCAATCATCATTTCGTATATATGCACATACATCTTTCAGGATAAATTCTTGGAAGTGGAATTCATAGCTCAAAGGGTGTGTACATTTGCAATTTGAACACATATTGATGAATTCTCCTTTTTAAAGACTGTATGAGTTTTCATCCCCATCAGCAATATGTGAAAGTGCCTGTTTCTTCACCCTCACTCGCACAATATGTTAGTGAACTTCTTTTTATCTTTGCCCTTCTGAGAGATGAAAAATATCTCAGTATGGTTTTTCTTTTAAAATTTTTAATTACATACCATACAATCATCCATGGTGTACAATCAATTGTTCAGAGTATCATCATATAGTTGTGCATTCATCACCACAATCAGCCTCAGTATGGTTTAAACTTGCATTTCTCTTATTCTGATTGAGTTTCAATGTCTTTTTATGTGTTTAACTGACATTTATACTTTCTTTTCTGTCATTTATGTTTCTTTTTGTGATTGTTTGAATGTTTTTTTATATGTTTAACATACACTTCTTTTTCTGTGAACTGTTTTTCATGTGCTTTACCCATTTTCCTTTTGGGTGGTTGGTCTTTTTCTTGTTGATTTGTCAGAGCTCTACATATATTATATGCCACTCATTATTTACTTAACTATAGAGATTTATTGAGCACCTACACTATGCTTGAGGCTGTGCTAACACACTAGGGGTAAGGAGTTTAACAACAACAATGTAGAACCTACCTTCAAGGAACTTACACCTGGTGAAAGAGACAGATAAAGACATAAACAATTGCAATAAAGAATCAAAAGTGCTTTGAGAAGGGTAAGCCTGAGGTGATTTTAGAGCTCAGAGGAGAGACAACATTTATGTGGACATGTCTGATTAAAGAATTCTGTAAAAGGTGTAGAGAGTCTTTGAGTAGTGGGTACTTAATAAACGCCTGTTCTATGTGTAAAGACTGATGTTTTAAGTCCTCTGTCTGAAAGCATCAGGATTTTCATCATAACTGATTCTGCTCTAGGTCATGGCTTGTACCCTTCCCTGACAAGGGTCTTACAGAAACACAAAAGGAACAGTGTAAACACATCATCATGACCACCGTGAGGCCCTAATGCATACCTTCCTAATGACAAATGGCTCTATCTCCGTTGGATAAAGATAACTTACCATTGAGTTATCAGCTAAATTTCCCAAATAGATAGGGACCTTTCCAAACATACAATGGGTTATGTCCCCAAATGTGGTCCTTTGTTCTACTTATTAATAATCTTTAAACAACCTTTGGGATTTAAATGCAGGTTGGACATAATATAACACTCATGAACAACAACAAATTTCATCTTTTTATTCTATCTTTTCCTGAGAACCTGCTGTGAATGTTTCACATCCAATTAACCCATTATAGCAGCACATGGCATTAAGTGGGCCATCCTATTTTGAGACAGTTTTTTACAAGAGTTGAATGCAGTTTGGACAATCTATTCCAGCTGGAGCCAAGACAATTGAACACGAGTCTCAGGCAGAACAAAAGTTCTGAACAGCTAGGGATTCCCTATGTGTTGTCCTAGTGTTCTACAGACTCTTTGAAGCAGCGTATGTCATAAACCCTCTCAGCAGGCTGTTCCTTACCCATGGAAGTTATGGGTTACTGCGTCAGCATTCAGCAGTGCCAAAGAAAAGAATTCCACTTATCTGTCAAGAAGACTGCATGTTACCTGAATTAATGGACAGGGCTGGCTACCTAATTTGCAGGGCCTGATGCAAAATAAAAACATGGGTCCTCTTGTTCAAAATGGAGAATTTTAAGGCAATGATAACAGAGCATTAAACCAAGTGCAGGGTCCCTCTAAGTGCAGGGTTCTGTGCAGCCACACAAGTCACACACTCATGAAATGGCCCCGTTAATGGACTGCAGGAATCCACAATGGATCAGTACCACACAGCTCATCCAACCATCCCTCCATCAGACTCCTGGGACCGGCGATGTGGAAGGGACCTTGGATTTCATCCTGGCTGAACATCCTTATCTTGCAGGTGGGGAAACCGAAGCTTAGAGGGATCAAGTTGCCCCCAAAAAACAACTGGGAAGAGGAAGAGCCAGAGTTACAATCATAGACATAGTAAGACCAAAATGTGTGGCGAAGGGAGTTACAGATTACTTGTATGGTGTTGGTATGCCACATCCTAAAATTTACCATTTCCCCTATTATAAAGCCATGACTTATGGTTATACATTTTTTTAGTAGCTAATTTTGTGAACTATTGAGAATTCTATCTCATATCCTTCGACATCACTTTTCCACCAGGGAAGGCATGCCTTTTACCTGTTCCCCTGGCTTTCTTACCCACCAATTATGCCCCAAATCTAAATCTCTTTTGTCCCACTTCAATGAACTTTTTTTTAAATTAAATTCAATTTTATTGAGATATATTCACATACCATGCAATCATCTATGGTGTACAATCAACTGTTCACAGTACCATCATATAGTTATGGCTTCATCACCCTGATCTATTTTTGACCCCTTACACCAGAAACAATCAGAATAAGAATAATAAATAAAAGTAAAAAAGAACACCCAAACCATCCCCCCCCATCCCACCCTATTTTTCATTCAGTCTTTGTCCCCATTCTTCTACACATCCATCCATACACTGGACAAAGGGAGTGTGATCCACAAGGTTTTCAAATCATACTGTCACCCCTTGTAAGCTACACTGTTATATAATAGTCTTCAAGACTCAAGGCTACTGTGTTGGAGTTTGATAATTTCAGGTATTTACTTCTAGCTATTCCAATATATTAGAACCTAAAAAGTGTTATCTATATAGTGCTTAAGAATGTCCACCAGAGTGACCTCTAGACTCCATTTGAAATCTCTCAGCCACTGAAGCTTTATTTCATTTCATTTTACATCCCCTTTTTGGTCAAGAAGATGTTTTCAGTCCTATGATGCTAGGTCCAGATTCATCCCCGGGAGTCATATCCCACGTTGACAGGGAGACTTACACCCTTGGGAGTCAGGTCCCATGTAGGGGGGAGGACAGTGTGTTCACCTGCTGAGTTGGCTTAGCTAGAGAGAGAGGGCCACATTTGGGCAACAAAGAGGCACTCAGGGGGAGACTCTTAGGCACAATTATAAGCATTTCCCTATTAGGCTGTTCTCTAAGATTCATTTCTGAGTTTACACACACTTCAATGAACTTTTGAAGAACCAGTGCTTTTCAAACTTTTAAAAAACTATGACCTTACATTGAAATCCAGGGCTTATCAACACACACATATAAGTGAAACAAGAGCTCCATTAATCAGTGCTTACCTTTCTACTTGCAATGCAAATATTTGCTGTGCTATTCTTTTGTATACTATTTCAATAAACACAAATAAATTCTGCTCACAACCCACTAAATTGATTTTATGAAGCACTAATAGTCATAGCCTATAGTTCAGTTAACACTATTTGAGTTTCTATGCTGCTTCTATACTGGAAGGGGCTGGATGAGGACTTGGGGCATCTTAAGGAAAGCTCCTTTGGAGAAAGAAGAATCGTCAAGGCCCTGATGTGCTAGGGAAGGGGCAGGAAATAGACACATTTGTACTCTTTTGGGGGAATATAAATTGGCACCACCTTTCTGAAAGCAGTTTCCTAATGTTTCCTGTTGAGTTTTAAAAATGTGTTCACTCATTAACCAATTCCACCCCTGGAAAATCAGGCCAAGGGAATCATTAGAGACATAGGCAAAGATTTAGCTACAAAGGATGATCACTGCAATATCATTTATATTGGAGGAAAATTAGAAACAAGTAAAATGTTCACCTGTAGGGGATTAGTCAAGTGAAGACATATATAGGTGTGTGTGTGCACATGTCCATGCATATAATGAATTGGAATATTACACTGTCATTAAATTATGTCATACATAATCAAAGATTTAATGACATTAAAATGTTTATGATATATTAATGAAGAAAGCCGAAACAGAACAGTATATACTGTATGATATGATTTTTTTATGAAAAGAGAAGACATGGATATATCTTTTGGCATTAAAAAGTTTAGGAAATAATACCTCAAACTATTAATAGTGTATTCTATGAATCTATGGGTTGTGAGATTATAGGTGAATTTTACATTTTTCTTTTTGATTATATGCATTTTCTTGTTTTCTCCAATGACCATGTACTGCTTGAGTAATTAAAAATAAAAACAAAAAAAGAACTCCTTCAAAACAAAGAGAGAAGTGAGGAGGATACAGAAAGCAAAGTGTGTTTGATTTAGAACAAGTGAAGAAATGCATTTGAGACTTCCAACGTACAGTATAGTAAAGTTTTATCTCATGGGTCACTATTCAACAAAGCAGGTTGTGAATACTCTCTTTTTAAAAGGTTCTGAGACAGTCTTTTCCCATTTTATTTTTTTGGATGAGAAAACTAAAGCTCAGAGATTGACTAGTCCAACGTCACTTGATAAGACCAGACTCAGGCTCCAGCCCAGTGAAGGCCTGTGCTTTTGCATCGCTCCTACCATGTTGCCTCGAGGTCTTGGAAGTTCTCCCTGGTTCGGAGAATGTCTAATCTGATGGACTGGTTCAGTTTTGGGACAGAGACTCATGCTCACAGCCAGGCCTGGACTAATGGGGAAGAGGCCAGCTTGATTTTCCATGTCCTTCTTCCTCCCCTCCCTTTGTTTCAGGGTCCACTGGTGGTCACCCTCCAATGAGGTGAGGGTCCTGACCTGCCCCTGACTGTGGCTTCACCCCGGACTCCCACCCTGGGCTAGGCCTCACCCTCCCTACACCAATATACAAAGGTCGCCAATTATTTCAGCATCTTTTATGGTCCCTCATCTCGGATGAACTGGTTCATTAGGGTGAGTGGGGAAAATTTTCATTTCAAAGAGAGAATACCAGGGAAATTAAAGAAATCAAAATTTCTATGGAAGGAGAAACTTTTTGGCAGGATGGCTTTTCTGCTATGCACCTAATATCATACCAGAGTTGATCACTAACAAGATATTAATAACTTCTTTCATCCTACTTTCTGTCAGCAATTAATTAAAATATCCCACTACTGATGAACACTTCACAGAATGAATATTTTGATCCCACTTTGTTCATATTGTTAGTAGTGTAAAATACAGAAGAAAATATATCAGCTTTGGAGAAAAACAAACCCGAATTTAAAGTTCAGGTTTGTCATTTTGACAAGTCACTGAATATCCAAGCCTTCATTCATAAAATGGAGAGTATACTCTCTAGCTTGTAAGGACTAAATGGAAGAAGTTCCCATCCTTGCATTGGTGTCCCAGAACCAGCTTGTCCTGGCTTGTGAGAGCCAACTGCTAAAATTTCAGGGACGTCTGAGCTAGTTGTTTAACACAGCCATTATAAAAATTAAATTATATAAACTTACAGTTACATACATTTTAAAAACAAAGATAATAAATACTCAAAAGTCATCACATCCTGTTTATTTTACATTTTACAATTACTTATGTTCTTGAGGTTATTTATATCTAACGTATCTTATATGGTGAAAATACTATGTAATTGGTGTGCCACTGTGGATCTTTTTTCAACTCCGTGTTCAGTGACATCACTTTGGTAACTTGAAATTGGCCATGATGGGAATATTCACATCATGAAAATTTGCATGTTGTACAAAGCAGCACTTGACTTACTATTTTATTGCCTAAGACAGGGATTCTCAACCTCAGCATTTCTACAGTTTGAGCCAGATAATTCTTTGCCATGGAGTGATATTTTGGGCATTGTAGGAAGTTGAGCAGCACCCCTTGCCTCTACCCTCTAGATGCCAATCGTGACAACAATAACTATTTCCAGACATTGTTAAATGTCACCTAGGGAGTAGAACCACTCCCCTCTCCTCCTGGAGAAACACTGGTCTAAGGGGTTGGTAAACTAATACTGATGGGCTAAATTTGGCTCATGGATGTTTTCTGTATAGTCTGCAAGCTAAGAATAGTTTTTACATTTTTAAAGGAATATGAATAGGATGGGAGGTGATGGATGGATGGATGGACAGATGGATGCATAGACAGACAGATGATAGATATCTATACATCTCTTTCTATCTATATCTATATTTGCATGATAGAGATCAGATGTGGCCCGGAAAACCTACAATGTTTGCTCTTTAGCCATTTAGAGAAAAAGTTTGCTGACCCCTGGTCTAGGTGATGGTGGAGATATTAATAATGCAGATTAAACTTAAAAGCATGTATTGTTTGTAGCTGTTATATTGTGAAGAACGCAAAATAATTGAAGAAATTTTCTTCTAGTATTAGAAAACTGTTATTTGATTCAGCAAAGAAGCTGCTTCCAGATAGATGAATTTCCAACGTACATAGTGTTGGAGCTAAAAGATGTTTCACTTCAATGAATATAATTTGTATGAGAGTAAATAACAATTTAGCAGTAGATCACATATCAGATTAAATGACAATACATTTTTTGAGAAAACAATTAGTGGATTGAAATGTAATTCCATTTGTCAAATCATGGTTGAACCACAATTGTAAGTTGGCTACTAATATAAGAGCTCAGCAAAACTCAATGAAAGCATTCTGAAATGCTTCTAAAGCTCAGATTGGGTACATGGAATTTACAAGAGACAAAGATGATATATTTTATTATTATTTGTAAGCATGTGTTAAACATCTGGTATGTCAGTAAAATTTTAAATAAAC
Organism: Choloepus didactylus; assembly: GCF_015220235.1. Taxonomy (NCBI): domain Eukaryota; kingdom Metazoa; phylum Chordata; class Mammalia; order Pilosa; family Megalonychidae; genus Choloepus; species Choloepus didactylus. Next base: position 29,022,579 of record NC_051314.1, on the reverse strand, counting down.
TGTGTGTGTGTGTATCCCTCCCTTACAAGCCCTCCCTGGAGAGCAGGTTGTTAAACATTTACCAGCTCACCACTTGCCCCTATCTGCTGTACCCCTAGTCCTTGGTACACCATCCACACTCTTACTTGCAAAACACTGACTTCCCTTCATTGCATGGAACTGTCTAAGCTACTTCCTAACACTGACTTCCCTTCATTGCATGGAACTGTCTAAGCTACTTCCTGCCCCAGAGACTTTGCCACCACCGTTCTGTTATCCTAAAACATTTCCCTTTCTCTTCCTTAATGCTTACCCTCCCATCACACCTAGAATCTTTCAGATCTCACCTAAAATATCCCTTCTTTGGAGAAGGTTTTGTTAGCTCCTCTGATATCATTGGGTCTGCCTGATAAATACCATCACAGCACCCTGCACTTCTTCAAAATATGTCATCACAAGAGAAATTATAAAATTACCTGTGTAATGAATTTTTATTAATTCTTTGTACCCCTCACTAGGTTGTGAGTTGCATGAGGGCAGAGACTATAGCATTTTGTTCACTGCTGAATTACCATTGCTTAACGTGCTGTCTGGAAAATGGTTACGTGCTCAGTAAGTGCTTGATCCTCTTCCCTTCTTTCTCCCTGTGTTGGTTAGAGTTGACAACATGACTCAAGAGCACATTTTCTGTTTGTCAGGTTAATGGGGAGTATTTTTATGGTGCTCTAGAATTTTCTGTCTGATCACACTACCGCAGTTAAATATAATTAATCCCTTATGTGATTCCTTTTATTATTGTTGTTGTTATTATTTTATTATTTTGATGAGTGTTCCCCTTCTTTATGGGATGGTGAGCTCCCTGAGGCGAGGCTCTGGGCTCCCTTACATAGCTCTAGCATATTGCCTTAAGACAACAAGATATCAGGGACACAGCTGTGAACAAGATCAACAAAGCCTGTTTTATGTTCTATATGGGGAGATAGGCATTAAGTAAGCAAATGTATGTCAAGTGGTAATGACAGCTATGAGGAAAAATACAGCAAGGTAAGAATGAGAAGAGAGTTCTCAGAATGGGGAGGGAAATGCTATTTTATTTAGTATGTCCAGGTTGAGCCTCACTACTAAGGTGAGCAGAAACCTGTGGGAAGGGAAGGAAGGTTTCTGGCGGAAAAGCATTCCAAGCTGAGGGAACAGAAAGTGCAAAACCTTGAGATGGGAAACTGTCTTATGTGCACGAAGAATAGCAAGGAGGCCAGTGTGGCTGGAACAAGTGATGAGACAGGAGGATAGAGAAGTAGTAGGGTAGGGGTGGGGTCTTTGTGGGTCATTGTAAGAAGTTTGGCCCATTACTCTGAGGGAGATGAAAGCCATGGGGGAATTTCCAGCAAAGGAGTGGCCTAATGCTTTTGTTTTAATAGGTTTCCACTGGCTGCAGTACCATTAAAGGACTGCAGGACGGCAAGCACAGAAACAGGGAGGCCCTTTCAGAGGCTGTTACACCAGCTCAAGACAGAGATGCCTGGCTTAGACCAGTGATGGTGGAGGAGGTGGTGAGGTGTCAGAGTCAGTACATATATTTTTAAGGTAGAATTTAAGGATTTTCTAATAGATTGGTTGTGTGGTATGAGAAAGACAAATATTTGATGAAATTTTTGAAAAGACCCTTCATGCCAAGCACTATGTTGTGCACTGTCAGAGACCCAAAAGGATGGAAACAAGCTCTGCCCTCAGCTCTGCCCCAATTATCCAGTCCAGTTGGGCATATAAGACAGTTGAATATGAAATAACCCAGAGAAAAATAATAATATTAACCCTCATATAACAGATACTCTATATGTACCAGCACTTTACATATATCACTTCATTTAATTCTCACAATAACCCAATGAAATGGGTAGTAATTATATCTCCACTTACAGATAAAGAAACAGACATAGAGATGTTAAGTAACCTTAGATGCTAAGGTTGCACAGCTCATAAATGGCAGCACTGGGATTCGAACCCAGGGGTGAGGCTCCAGAGTCTGTCTTCAACCACCACCTTCCATTGATGCTGGAGGGAATCAAATTACAACCCAGGCTCTTGTCATCTCAGAAGAATTGGGCTTGGAGTCACTTGTGAGTCCCTGGAGCAGCCCAGAGCTGCAAAGCACAGTACATGTCAGCATAAAAACACTTCAGATGGGTGAGGGAGAATTTACTGGGCTGGGTTGCCTCTTTTCCTTAAGACAAAGGGTGTCTGTGTGTGTGTGTTGTAGTACATCAGAAGCCCAGAGAGATAAGGAGAGTGAGCCTGTAGGACCCTACATATGCCACTTAAGAAGAGGAGTAACATATAACATTCCTTACAGTAACTTTCCATTAACTTACTTTACAATGGGAAACATTGGCGCACACACACGTACACACACAGACACCCACATGCATGGGCAAGCTGGCTTTCTACTCACTGATTCCTTTAGCAAAGAGTTATGCAATAATTTCTGCAAGAGGTACTATGCTAGGCTGAGGGGGAGATTCAAAGGCAAGTCTGCTGCTCTGCTTGTCCCCAAGGAAATTTGCCTTGTTAAAGAGATAAGACATGCAGTTTACTATAAGATATGAGCTCAGAAGAATTAAAGGACAATAAGAGATTTAAAAATAAAGGGTCAGGGGAGTTTGGTGGGCAGAGAGGGGGTGGCTGAGGAATTGGGTTGGCTTCTGGGAGAACACAGCATTTGAGCCATAGGCCTAGAAGATGTGTGAATGAGAAAGGAGGTAATTCAGGTAAAACGGAGAGCTTGTGCAAAGGCATGGAGGCAGGAGCTTGGTATAGAGGGTAAGAGGTTGAGGTTTCTGAAAGGACAGGATGTGAGAAAATGCTCCAAAGATAGACCAGAGCTGGATGGTTTGTGTATGTGTGTGTGTGTGTGTGTGCGTGTGTGTTCCTAAATGTCAGGTCATAGAATTTTTTTTTTTTTGCAGTTCTATTGAGATATATTTACACAGCATACAAACCATATGAACGATACAATCTCTGGTTCACAGTATCGTCACATGGTTGTACACACAACTTCATGATCAATTTTAGAACATTTTCATTGCTCCTGAAAAGAAAAATAAAGAAAACCCAAATCCTCCCAAACCCCTTATCTGCACCCCCCATAGTATTGGTGTAGTATATTTATTACTGTTGATGAAAGACTATTAAGATATTACTGTTAACTGTAGTCCACAGTTTGCAATAGGTACATTTTTCCCCATATACCCCTCTATTATTAGCTCCTTGTAATAGTGTTGTTCATTTGTTCTAGTTCATGAAAGAACTTTATATTTGTACAGTTAATCACAGGCATTGTCCACCACTAGATTAACTGTGCTATCCATTCCCATGCATTAACCTCCAACTTTCCTTCTGGCGACATATATGACTCTAAGCTTCCCCTTTCCACCACATTCACATACCATTCAGTGCTGTTAATTAGTCTCACAATAATGCACTACCATCACCTCTGTCCATTTCCAAACATTTAAGTTCAACCTAGTTAAACATTCTGCACATATTAAGCAACCACTCCCCATTCTTTAGCCTCATTCTTTATGCTGGTAACCTATATTCTATATTTTGTGTCTATGAGTTTACATATTATAATTAGTGTATATCAGTGAGATCATACAATATTTGTCCTTTTGTGTCTGACTTATTTCACTTAATATAATGTCCTCAAGGCTTATCCATGTTCTCACATGCTTCAGGACTTCATTCCTTCGTACTGCTGAATAATATTCTATCGTATGTATATATCACATTTTGTTTATCCATTCATCTGTTGATGGACAATTGGGTTGCTTCCATCTTTTAGGCCATAGAATTTTATGCTTATTCTTCAGGCAATGGGAATCCATTGGGGATTTTTGATTAGGAGACCACCTAACTCTCCTGGTACGTGGTAGGCAGACAGCCAGTCAATACTTGTTAAATAAATAAATCAAGGACGGAAATAATAATAGCCAAAATGCACTGAGTGTTTACTATACATAAGGACATTTTCTAAATATTTTATATCTTTTAAGTCATTTAATTCCCACATAATTTAATTATAAGGTAGTTATTCTAATTTTTTCCATATTACAGATGTGGAAACAAGACAGGGAAGTTAAGCATCTTGCCCCAGGTCATGACTAAGGAGTAGGCAGTCCGACCAGAGCCCCCACTTTAATAGCCATACAATAAGGATAACAGAAAAAGAGAAGGAGAAAGAGAGGAGAAGGGAGTTATGGGGCCAGTGGAGTCAGCAGAGAAGTGGTGAGGGCTAGAAATAAGAGACATTCCAAAGATAGAATCAACACAAATATTAGTTGATATGGGAGGCTATGAAGAGGAAAGGGTCGAGAACATTCAGAGTTTCAAGCTTGGGTCACTGGGAGGTGGTGGAGCTATTAAAAGAAATTGGAAAGAGAGGGAGGGAAGATGACAGTTTAGGTTTAGATGATGTGTGCAGAAATCTGGGCACCCAGGAACCTGGAGAACAGCCGGAGAAGTGTTTCAAAAGGCAAACTTTAGGGCCTCTCCGCTTCGCCCCATTCCCTGTTCTGGGATTCCGTGGGGTCATCCTGGGAATCTCCAGGCTCTCCCAAGGTCCCTGCCTATGTTTGTATAATTTAGCGGGGAAAGGACTGTTAATGACTAATCTGTGTCCATGAGGCACAGAGCCAAGGAAGAGCTGCTGCTAGGCCGGAAGGCTGTCTGTGATCATCCACGGCTTTTGCTAGAACTCCCTCCTCATCCCATTTTCTTCTCGACTCACCCCAATGCAAATTCAGGTTCTGAGCACTGGTAGGAAACTTCCTGGGATTTGGAGAGGAGAACTGGACTCAGAATCCCCCCAGGACCTTGAACGTTTGAACTCCAAGCCCAAACTATTCAAGTAAGTACCTAATTCCTCTGGGAGCGGGGAGCCTCTCACAGCAGCAGAGGGAAAGCAGCCATGTCAAGTTTCTCTGTAACATAGTAAGTCCGGCCAATGAATGGATCCTAGTAGAGTTCGATGTAAAATTCTGATTTTTAAAAGAAAAAAAGAGGAAAGACTAAAAACTAGCTCTAAAATGGCAGGAAGCCCAAATGAACAAAAAAGAAGCAGGAGTTAATGGATCTAAAAGTTGCTGACCTTACTGAAAAATTATTTTGGAATGTTTTTTACCTTATAAAAAGATTCTCATCCAGGAGAATCACCAGAAACAGTAAATTTGGAAATGTTTCTATTCTGATTCCATACCCTATTTGCCTTGTATAGTGTGCTATATTTTGGTGGTTTATCAAATCTTGATGCGAATTTGGGACTATTGCTAAGGTTGGGTGACCTGAAAACTAAGAAAAGGACAACATTTAAGCTACACTCAATTGAAATGGAAGTTTTCCTTAGGAGAAGAGTAGGTTTAAAAAAGCTTCCTCTTTTGCATTCATTTGTAATGAATTGCTTTCTATTTCTAATATTAATAAGCAGTCTTTTCAGATGGAAAATGTTAGGAAGAATTTTATTATTAAAATTATCCAAGGAGAGGATCTACACATAGGCATCTCTCTGTCGATTCCTGCCTCAGTGAATTAGCCAACTGTTAGGGGAGCCTGGACCACTTCTTTTAATTAGGTTTTTATTTAGAAGGGAGGGGTGGGGGAATGGCAAACGACTCACGTTGGAGTCTTCGAGAAACTCACTTGGGCTTTAAGGAAATCTATTGCCTCTGGCACTGCCTTAGAATCACTTTAGCAGCATCGACAGACAGAAAGATAGAGAAAGAAGTTGGCCAAGTTATCACCGTGCTTCTAGCTGTGATTTTTATAAAATGATGGACACTTTCACCTTTTTGCCACCCACCCCCAACTCTCCAAATTATGGACCTGTGCCATTTGCACCGTGGACTTTTCTGTTTTGCTGAAAATGTTGCAACATGCCTGATGCAACTCCCAGTTAACTGATAAAGCAGTGACCAAGGACCACGCTGTCTTGTTGAGAGCCTTCTTCATATGCAGCTGTTGCCCACCACTCACTTCGACCCTCTCCCACCTCCCGCTGGAGACTTTCCGTTTTATTTCCACACCTCCCAAATCTGGCCAAATTTTATAATTTGGCATTGATTGTGGGGCCTAGAGTACTCTAAGGAAAAATAAATATGTGTGTGTTTGTGTGTGGGGTGTGTGTGTGTGCGATGGAGGTAACTTAGTGTATGCCTACTAACATGTTGTGGGCTCTACCTGCTTTGCCTGTTTCTATCTCATAACAACCCTGGGTGGAAGTTTTTCTTATACCCATTTTACAGATGAGGAAGCTGAGGCTCAAAGAGGGCAAATCACCTATCCATGGCCACACAGTTAGAAAGTGGCAGGATCTGGATTCCAGGGTATGTCTTTCTAACCCCAAGGCTCTTTCCTTGCTACCCCAATATTGTTAACAGCTGGGAAAACTTGAAATCCAGGAAAATGGGAGGTCAGGCACATTAGCTGCAAATATTCCAGCTTGACGGGTGATTTGTTAAACCTCACAACTATTTGGAAGATTCCAAAATCCTTATAGTGCATTTTCTAATGACTGCACCATCAACAGGGAAAGCAGAAAGTTTTCAGCACTATTCATTTTCACACGGGGGTCAGAGGAGGATAGCTGATTGGCAGCTTCGATTATCAGTATCTTAATTAAAGACTGCATGACACTGTCTTGGTGCTGTGATTAGGGAGTTTTGAAAGGAGCTCAGAACTGCTGTGGCTCATGGAGGCTGGGGGTTAAGAATGCCGTGAGAAAGCATATCATATTGTGATGAATTTTAAAAGGCTCACGTCGTCATTAGGCCAGTGGATAAAGGATAGAGAGAAGTGTTTTCCTTTTCACTTTGCTCTGAGTCTCATTGTTTTTTCTTGCATCTTAGCAACATTGATTATGAAGGGCCTAAAAGAAATAGGAACAATTTTCCTCTCAGGTATTTCTTTTTTGTCCCTATATTTTCTGCCAGCAGAGCTGTAAGGACAAGAGGTCACTAAAACGAGTGTCCTTAGCCACCAAGCTGCAAATGGGGAGGCAAAAGTCATCATCACAATAAAATATTCACCCTCCTCTCCTCTCTCTCAATTCTCTCTCTCTTACCCCACTACCCCATCCACAAACTCCTAACCCCCTTGCTCCCACAATGAGGGATTTACTTTCTCAGTTTGCCTTTTACAATTTTGGTAATGAAGGGATGACCACTATTCTCACCCTCCCACCTCTTTATAAATTTGTGTAAATTCAATGCTAATATAATGCAACTTGATTGCAAAGTGAAATTGTAAATATTGCATAGGAAAATACAACCTGGTTTATTTTTTGTTAGGTCTAAGAATTATAACAGTTCTGGTCACTATAATTAATATTATATGAATAGAAAACAAATTTTTATTCATTTTTATTTTTCAAGAAAAATTACTCTTTGAGATTTCAGTTCCCTTTTTAAATAGATTTACTGGCTTTTTTCAGGTCCCAGTTGTCCTGGGATAATTTAGATCTCTTATACTTTGCATTTTCAAGTCTTGGCAGATGTATTTAACATGATGGTTGTGGTAAATATGTACTTAGCATGGAAGTCATGGTAAATAATCTTCTCATACATGGAGAAGATATCCTGCTGAGGGATGTTGCTGATAAGGAAAAACCTTACTCTTCTAGGGCTCAGAGTGTCACTGAGAGAGCAGGGAATTGTCTGCTGTTGTTTTTATAGAAAGCCATGGAAGCTCTCAACATAGCTGTCAGGACTGCACTAGAAGGGGTATTAAGGAATAAATGGCCCAGGGTTGGGAGGGCAGGGCAGAACAAAGTAATGTCATTTTCCAAGTGATTGTGTAGGAGATTCTCACTCTCCTGAAGTCCAGACACCAAATCTGGGGCCATGATTGGATTTCCCCCAGGAATTCTTAGAGGCTGTATTTTTTTTTTAAATGCAATTTTATTGAGATATAATCCCATAACATACAATCATTCAAAGTGTACAATCAGTTGTTCACAGTATCATCATATACTTGTGCTTTCATCACCACAAGCAAACTTTGAACATTTTCATTACTCCAAAAACTAAAATGAAACTTAAAATAAAAAAGAACTTCCAAAACATTCCATTCCCCTCCTCCCCCTATTATTCATTTACTTTCTTTAATACAGTTTAATTGAGATATATTCACACACCCTACAGTCATCCACCGTGTACAATCAATTATTCACAGCATCATCGAGTTGTGCGATCATCAACAGAGACAATTTTTGAACCTTTTCCTTACTCCAAATTAAAAATAAAAGCAAAAAAGAACACCTAAATCTTTCCATCCCCTCAATCCCATCCTATTTACTCATCTGTCCATATACTGCATAAAGGGAGTGTGAGCCCAAAGTTTTCACAGTCACACAGTCACACTATGTAATCTATATAGTTATACAATCATCTTCAAGAATCAAGGTCACTGGGTTGCAGTTTGACAGCTTCAGGTATTTCCCTCTAGCCATTCCAACACAGTAAAGACTAAAAGGTGATATCTACATAGCACTCTTGACTCCATTTGAAATCTCTCAGCCACTGAAACCTTATTTTGTTTCATCTCTCTTTTCTCTTTTGGTCAAGAAGAGTCTCTCAATCCTGCAGTGCTGGGTCCAGGCTTATCTCTAGGAGTCATTTCCTGCATTGCCAGGGTGATTCACACCCCTGGGAGTCACATCCCATGTAAGGGGGATGGTAGTGAGTTCACCTGCAGAATGGGCTTAGGGAGAGAGAGAGAGAGGGCCACATCTGAGCAACCAAGAGGTTCTCTGGGGGGTACTCCTAGGCACAATTATAAGTGGGTTTAGCCTCTCGCTTGCAGCAACTAGGGAGGCTCTGTCTTAAAATTTGTGTATTTTATGTTTGTTTTTCCTAAAGGGAGGTATATACTTTTTATTGAAGCTCCAAAATGTTGGAATATCCCAAAATTTTTAAAACAAACAAATGAGCAAAAAACCCCTCTGTCCTAGAGAATCCAAATATGACTGCTCAGAGCATCTAACTGTAAAATTGTGAAAATGGAGGACAGAGAATAATATTTTAGGGCATCAGCATACTTAAATACAGTCATCTTATAAAAACATTATGACATTATATAAAATTATGTAACATTACAACATTATGATAACTAAGTCTTATAATCTCTCTTGACCTCCCTTCCCATCTTATTCTTCCTACTTCCCTCTTTCAATGTTAATGTAGGTAAAACTACTTCAATCTTAGTACATATAAAATCACTGTCTAATATTTGATATTTTATATCTACAGCATGCTTATTTAGCCATTCTTCGATAAATAATAATTATCATTTCAGTGGTTTCCACTTTTCACCATTAGAAATAATGCTGCAGTGAACATCCTTATGCAGATGTGCAAAGATTTCTTTGGGAAAAGCACCTAAGAATTAGAATTGAATTTTATTTTAGCATGCACTGCTAAAAAGCCCTTCAAAAAGACTAAAAACTATACTCCTAGCAGTGTATGAGAATATATATTTTCATATACTTTCTCCAACTTTGAATGTTGTCAAACTTTTCAATTTTTCACAATCTGATGAAATTGTGAAAATGCTGTTTATATTAATTTGCATTTTCTAGTTATTAATTAGTTTCAGGTGTTATTATATGTTTGCTGACCACTTGTATTTCCCCTCTGCTGATTTTCCTCTTTATATCCTTTGCCAACTTCTCTCAGGTTGTTAATCCTTTTTGTTTTTATTTATAGGAGTTATTTATATATTGTTTATACTAATTTTTTTTCTGTTTCTTATGTTGTAAATATTTCTCCCAGTTTCTTTCAGGTATTTAGCTTTCTTTACGGTGTCTTGATTTTTTGTTTTACATTTTAATGTAGTCAAATTTATTCTTTTTCTATATATATTTTACTCAATAAATCCTTCTCAATGCCCAAGTTGATAAAGATCATAAATGTATTTTGTCTCAATAATTTCATAATTTTTAGTTGTTAACATACCAAAAGACCGATTTCTAAGATTGCTGTGAAATAGGTGCCTTTATTATTTTTCTCAGAAGGAATAATCAATTTTCTTGACACTATTTCTTGAAGAGTCCATCCTTCTTCCACTGATTCAAGCTGAATCAATTAGCTATACATAGCCAATTATTTATAGTTCCTCAGAACACAGCATATTATTTTCCCTTCCTGTAGTGATCCCCACATCAAGCCATTTGCCTCTAATGCCTATTTCTTCAAGACCAAATTCAAGGATCAATTCTCCATCTTCAGGAAGACTTCACTCATTCTCCTAGTCACTCCTCTGCTTAATATCCCCCAGTGAGGAGTATAGGAACAGAGAATGTTTATGCTATTTAAGTTAAGTTGGTATAAAATTAAATGTGATTGTTGCAGATTTAGTATGTTAAACTTAAGCCCTATGGTAACCACAAAGAAAATACATGAAAAAATATATGTAGAAAGACATGAGAAGGAACTCAAAGTGGTAAAATAAAAAATAAAAAAAAAAAACAAATAAATATGAAAGTAAGCATTAATAGAAGAGTTGAGGGACAAAAAAGGTATAACACTTTCAAAGACCCAATAGCAAATGGCAGAAGAAAGTTGTGCATTATAAGTAGTTACTTTAAATTTAAATTCATTTAATTCTCCAGTAAAAAGGCAAAGATTGGCAGAATGGATAAAAAACTTGACCCAACTATATGATGTTTATAAGAGACTCTTCATAAATTAAAAAACACAAGTAGTTTGATTGAAAGAATGGAAAAAAATATACCATGCAAATAGTAACCAAAAGAGAGCTGAGATAGGTATACTAATAGCAGATAAAATGTCAGATAAAAACTGTTACAAGGGATAAAGAAGGTCACTATATACTGGTAAAAGGTCAATTCAACCAGAACTGAATCATAGGTAATAATAACACTTATAAATATAAATTCACCTAATGGCAGAGTTCAAAATATATGAAGCAAATATTGCCAGATTGGAAGGGAGAAATAAGGCAGTTATACATTAATAGTAGGAATCACTACCACTTTCAATAATGTTTAGAACATCTATACAGAAGAGCAATAAGAAAATAGAAGACTTGAATGATACTGCAAACCAACTAGACCTAACAGAAATATATAGAACAATTAACCCAACAGCATCAGAACACACATTTTTCTTTAGTGCACATGGATCATATGTTAGGTCACAAAACAAGGCACTAAAAATTTTAAAATATTGAAATAATGCAATATATATACTGACCATAATGGAATGAAGCTAGAAATCAATGATAGAGGGAGAAATGGAAAATTTACAAATACATGGAAATTAAACGATGCACTCTTAAACAACTAATGGATCAAAGAGGAAATCACAAGGGAAATTAGGAAATAACTGGAGGCAAATGAAAATGAAAGCACAGCATACCAAAACTTACAGGATTCAGCAAAAGCAGGGCTGAGAGGGAAATTGATGACTCTAAATGCTTGCATTAAAAAAGAAGAAAGATCTCAAATCAGAGACCTTACCTCACAACTCAAGAATCTGGAAAGAGACCAAACCAAACCCAAAGCAAGAAGAAGGAAGGAAATAACACAGATTAGAGCAGAGATAAATGAAATAGAGAATTAAAAAGCAACAGAGATAATCAACAAAAACAAAAGTTGATTCTTGGAAAAGATCAATAAAATCAACAAACCTTTAGCTAGACTGATAAAGAAAAAAGAGAAGATACAAATAGCCAAAATCAGAAATGAAATTGGGGGCATTATTACCAAACCCACAGACATGAAAGGGATTATAAGAGGATACCATGTGTCACTAAATTAGATAACCTAGGTGACAGATTCCTAGGAACACACAAACTCCTACATTGATCAAGAAGAAACAGAGGATCTCAACAGACCAATAACATGTAAAGAGATTGCATCTGTAATCAAAACCCCTCCAAAGAAAAGCCCAAAGTCAGATACATGACTTCATTGGTGAATATTATGTTATTCCAAGAAGAATTAACACCAACAACTGCTCAAACTCTTCATCATATGAGACCAACATCACCCTCATACTGAAGCCAGATAAAGATACCACAAGAAAAGAAAATTACAAATCAATATCCCTTATGAAATTAAATGGAAAAATCCTCAATAAAATACTAGTAAACTGAATCCAACAGTACTTTAAAAGAATTATACACCATGATCAAGGGGGATTTATTCCAGGTATGCAAGGGTGGTTCAACATAAGAAAATCAATTATTGTAATACACCACATTAATAGAAATGAAAGCAACAACCATACATTCATTTCAATCGACAGAGAAAAGGCATTTGACAAAACTCAGTACCCCTCTAGATAAAAAACACTCAAAAATCTAGGAATAGAAGGGAACTTCCTCAAGACAATAAAGGCCATGTATGAAAAACACACAGCTAACATCATACTCAGTGGTAAAAGTGTGAAATCTTTCCCTGTAAGGTAAGAACAAGTCAAGGATTCCCACAGTCACCACTCTTATTTGATATTGAACTGAAAGTTCTAGCCAGATCAATCAGGCAAGAAGAAGAAATACAAGGCATCCAAATTGGAAAGAAAGAAGTAAAACTTTCCTTATTTGCTGTTGGCATGATCCTACATAGAAAATCCTGAAAAGTCCACAACAAAGATATTATAGTTAATAAATTCAGCAAAGTAGCAGGGTACAAGATTAACACACACACACACACACAAAAGTAGAGGCTCTACACAGTAGTAACGAACAATCTGAAGAGGAAATTTTTAAAAATTCCATTTATAATAACAACTAAAAGAATCAAATAACTAGGAATAAATTTAACCAAGGGTGTAAAGGACTTATACATGAAAAACCACAAAAAATTGCCAAAATAAATCAAAGATCTAAATAAATGGAATGGAAGGACATTCTGTGTTCATGGTTTGGAGGACTAAATATTGTTAAGATGTCAATTCTAGCTCAAGTGATTTATAGTTCAACACAATCTCAATCAAAATTCCAACAGCCTACTTTGCAGAAATGGAAAAGCCAACCATCAAATTTATATGAAAGGGTAAGAGTCCCTGAATAGCCAAAACCATCTTGAAAAAGAATGAAGTTGGAGGCCTCACACTTTCCAATTTTAAAACTTATTACAAAGCTAAAGTAATCAAACCAGCCTGATACTGGCACCAGGGCAGACATAAAGATCAATGGAATCAAACTAAGGGTTCAGAAATAAACCCTCACATCTCTGTGCCAGTGATTTTTGACAAGTGTGCCAATCTCCACTCATTGGTGAAATAATAGTTTCCTTCTTCAACAATGATCTGGGAAAACGGATGTCCCATATGCAAAAGAATGAAGGTGGACCTCTATCTCAAACCATATTAAAAAATTAACTCAAAATGGCTCAGAATAATACCCTGATACATTCTAAAGTATTTTGACAGATAATAAAAAGTATTTGCAAAGTCCCTTGAGGGACTGGAGAAAAAATATGGAACTATTAAACTTCCTCACCGGGGAATTTCCTGATATTCTCTCCAGCATTTAGAACTCCCAATGTAATAAGCCAAGCTCTTGATCTTGAGCCTGGCCCCTTTGAAACTTATTTCTGTAATGGTGAAGCTAAGCCTGCTTATAAACATGCCTAAAGGTCACCCCTAGAGAATCTCTTTTGTTGCTCAGATGTGGCCTCTCTCTCTCTGAGCCAAACTCCGCAAATAAACTCATTACGCTCCTCCCTATGTGGGACATGACTTTCAGGGGTGTAAGTCCCCCCACAACGTGGGATCTGACTCCCAAATATAAGCCTGGCCCTGTAATCATGGGATTGAGAATGCCTTCTTGACCAAAAGGAAGAACAGAAATGTAACAAAATAAGGTTTCATTGGCTAAGAGATTTCAAATAGAGTCAAGAGGACACTTTGGAGGTTACTCTTACGCAAGCTTCAGCCAGATATTGCATATTGCCTTGGTAAGCCAAGCCCCAACCAACAGTATTCCTGAAAACCCCAAAGAAAACCCAGGGCTCTATCTGACACTTTACTAAAGTTTTACTTATTGAGTTTGTTTTTCAGAAATTTTAAACCTCCAGATTGTTCCTATGCCAGATAAGCCCTGAAACTTAAAGTTACCAGTCTCTCCCAGAACTTCAACCAGTTGCATTCCCCTACTCCATGATGTCAACAACTCTTTTCAACATGAAGAAGTTAGAATGGTCGTTGCCCAAATATCCCAGAAGATTGAGAGAATGATCAAATGAGAGGGAAGAGCTGCAATAAAGAAGTTGGGATTCAACAAATGATTATGATTACTGAATCATTATATAGATATTTCTTTTTAGTTTCTAGTGTATTTGAACAGCCAGGAGAGAATACCTGAAATTGTGGAGCTCTAACCCATATTATACTTTGAAATTTGCTCTATAACTACTTGTTAAACTGTATTTTGAAATTTATCACTTTTATGCATATGTTATATTTCACAATGAAAAATGTTTTAAAAAATGGATCAAAGACCTAAATATAAGATCTGAACCTATAAAATTCCTAGAAGACAACATAGGAAATCATTTTCAGGACCTAGTGTTAAGCAATAGTTTCTTAGACTTTACACCAAAAGCACAAGTAACAAAAGAAAAAGTAGATAAAAGGGCTTCTTCTAAATTAAAAACTTTTGTGCATCAAAAGACTTCATTACGAAAGCAAAAAGAAAACCTACAGAATGGGAAAAAATATTGGAAACCACATATCCAATAAGGATTTAATATCCAGAATATATAAAGAAATCATACAACTCAACAACAAAAAAGCAAACAACCCAGTTAAAAAAAAATGAACCAAAGACTTGAATAGACATTTCTCCAAAGAAGGTACACAAATGGCCAAAAAGCTAATGAACACAGGCTTGACATCACTTGCCATTAGGGAAATGCAAATCAAAATCACAAGATACCATTTCACACCCTCTAGAATGACTACTATTTTTTTAAAAAAGGAAAATAACAAGGTTTTGAGAGGATGTGGAGAAATAGGAACACTTGTTCATTGTTAGTGTGGATTTAAAATGGTGCAGCATGTCTGGAAAATAGTTTGACAATCCCTCAGAAAGTTAAGTATAAAATTATCATATGAGTCAGTAATCCCACTTTTAGGTATATACACCAAAGAATTCAAAGCAGGGACTCAGATATTTTCACGCTGATGTTCATAACAGCATTTTTTGCAGTTGCCGAAAAAAGAAATCAATCCAAGTATCCTTCAATAGGTGAATGGATAAACAAAATGTGGTATATCCATACAATGGAATAATAATATTATTATTGAGTGAAATAAGCCAAATTTAAAAGGACAAATAAGTGTATGATCTCACTGATACGAAATAATTAGGATAAGTTGATTCATAAAGTCAGAAACTATAATACAGGTTACCAAGGGCTGGGGTAGTGGTAGGGAATGGTGAGTTAATGCTTAATCAGTACATAGTTTCTCTTTAGGGTGACAGAAAAGTTTTGATAATGAATGGTAGCAATGGTAGCACAAAATTGGGAATGTAATTAACAGCACTGAATTATATATTTGAATGTGGTTACAAAGGGAAATTTTAGGTTGTATATATGTTATTAGAATAAAAAAAATTTAAAAACCATAGGACTATACAATAGAAACAGTGAACCCAAATGTATACTATGGACTGTAGTTAATAGTGTAATTACAATTAACTATTTGTTTAATCAGTTTTAACAAAGGTCATTTAATCTCTTTGAGCCTCAGTGTTTCACCTATACAATGTGTACATTGATACCTATTTGGCTTATTATAGATTAAATGAGATAATAAATTTGAAGCCTGCCACATATTAAGGAATTATTTTAATCTATTCCCCTCCCCCCAAATATACATATATATGTGATGGTTACAAAGGCCATCTGGGTCTTATAGAACACCATCCTCAGTGGTCACAACAGCCCTATTGACCAGTGGCCATCCTACCTGAGCTGTGGTCAGTATCAGCCATCCACTAGCCTTTACATCTCTCAGGCCTTTGGGGAGGATGTATTTACCCCACCTTTGTCTTTTGTTAGTTGGTTTGTTGTCCTAAAAAGAATTTAGTTTGAGTCTTGCTGGGAAGACCAAATCCCTGAGCTCTTTTCTCTGTTCCCTTTGAGACTATGGCTTTGTCTTTTTCCTGCCCTTTAAGAGTGGATTACGTAGAAATCTAATAAAATGTAAGCTTTGCTATTAACAGTCATCTGAGAAAACGTCACCAGGGATTCTGTCTCTGGGTGCAAAGAGTTCATAGTGAACCAGCACGTTTCTAATTTTATCTTCCGAGAACTGAGATTCTTCCAAATCAGAGTCAAAGCTATTTAATTGGAGTGGGGTCCTTCCAAGGTCTCCATTTGCAAGAGCAGGCTAAAATCAGAGGCACTTATGCAGCATATGAACTTCCTGTGACACCTAGTATCTAAACAAGGAAAAATTGATAGCCAGAAAGTGGAAGTCCAAGCTGCCGGGAACTATGTATCTTATCACATTAAAAACAAACAGTGGGTGCTATTTCTGAAATTATTCCTCGGTCATTAAATTAAGAGTTAGGTTACAACTTCATGCAAATAAACACAAAGGAAAATATATGTTTTTTTCCTGGTTCCACCAATATCCAAGGATTTCAGCTTAAATGTCATTATCAAGCTTCTTTCTCTCCTTTCTCCTCTTTTATGTCCCCTTTTGAACTCATGTCCCTTTTCCATCTCTACAGATGCCACCCTGGTATTCTCCCTAATGGACTCACCTCAGTAACAATATCCTGAATTTTCCTTCCACTTTCACTGCCTTCCTTCCCCATCCCCACCTTCTCATTAGAGTGATTTTCTTGATTACAGTTTTCATGGTGCCACTGAAAAAATTTCAGTAGCTCCTCAACTGACCATAGATAAGGTGCCTGAATATTTTATGGGAAGGAATTACTTTCTGAGAGAGAGAGAGAGAGAGAGAGAGAGAGAGAGAGAGAGAGAGAGAGAGAGAGAGAGAGAGAGAATTTGTAAGAAAGAACAAATCCCTGTATGAATTTACTTATTTTATGGATGAAGTTTTCACACATATAATTTCATTTAATCTTTTTCCCTCTGAAATATTTTCAACATGTCAAAAACAGACAATAGAATAATGAACTCCCTTGTTGTTACCACCAGCTTAAGTAGGAGAGCATTAACAGATGCTATGAAATTCTTTGTGCCCTCCCAGTAATATTTGGCACTGCTATTCTGAATGTGGGGTTCACTTCCATGCATGCCTTTCTATATTGGAGTGGGTATCACAAGCTTTTTCTGTATAAGGACACAAAGTAAATTTTTTTTATTTTGCAGACCATATGGATTCTGCTAAACTACTCAGCTAAGCTATTGTATTGCAAAAACAGCCATAG
Source organism: Choloepus didactylus (assembly GCF_015220235.1). Lineage (NCBI taxonomy): Eukaryota > Metazoa > Chordata > Mammalia > Pilosa > Megalonychidae > Choloepus > Choloepus didactylus. The sequence goes on along the minus strand of NC_051314.1, from coordinate 29,005,173 downwards.
ACAATATATGTACAAATGGGTATGGACAGATTTGGTCTGTGAGTCATAGGTTGCTGACCCATGCATTAGATTTTCAACAATAACATATAACACAGATTTGCAAATATAAATTATATCAAATTGGATGTATTGTTTCATAACCTGATTCCTTTGCCCAATGCAATGTTTTTCATTTATCCATGTGAAAAATATAGTTCCATTCATTCATTTTTAATTGCTGAATAGTATCCCATTTGGGAATATATGATTTATTTGTCCATTCTGCTATTTTTGGACATTTATGTTGTTTCCTAATATTTACTTTTGGAAACAATGATGCAGTGAATAATTTTATGCTTGTCATCCTGTACATTTGTGTGAGGACCTAAGAAGTGTTCACCTTTTAAACTTTACAGCAGCCCTATTATTTAGATTTTTAAATTCTCATTCATCTGTGGCTTGAAGTGATGTTTGTGTATGTTTGGGGGTGGTGGGGATGGTGGTGGCTGTTAATTGAATAGTTCCAGGTCATATATGAGGTTATGAAAGGTCAGAACTGGGACTCCACCCCCCGATCCTTTTATCCTTAGTCCCCATGATAGATCAACTAGACCACAGCTATTGTTTCTGTGCAGACATAATACTGCTAACTGCAAAAGGGGAATACAAAAGAAGTATAAGCTGTGATTCCTGCCTTCTAGGAATATACAATCTGGTGATATAGAGGAGAAGTCAAGACAAATGAAAATCATTAGGTATGACACAAGGAGGAGGAAGAGAACAACAAGGGAAACATCCATGGAGAAGTCGAGATGTACTTGGGAAAAGAATCTACAAAACTGAGAGACATAAGAGCACATTTGAATAAATGGAAACATTTCTATGCCCCTGAAAGGCAAAATTGAATATTCTGAAGACGTAAATCTTGCAACCTAAAGATATGTATTGGATACCATCTCAAACTCCCAAAGAAACTTTCTTTTTAAAGAATGTGATATTAGAAGATATGAAAGTTTTTTATGGAGAATAAATAAATGAGAATATCTAATAAAATGTTGAAAATGAATGAAAGGATGATATTGGTACAAGATGTAACTGTATAGTCAATGGAAAACCAGTTAGCCTTAATAAAAGAAAGTATCATAAATCAATGGGGAAAGGAAAAAGTATTCAACAAACAGTGCTGAGAAAGATCCCCTCGTACTATAAACCAAAAATAAAAATCAGTCAAAGTAAGCTTTTTTAAAAAGTGCTAATATATTTAATTATATACAACAATTTTGAAGTAAAGATATAACAAAAGTGTTCTTAGTAAATATAGCAGAATGCTAATACATTCAATATGTAAGGAACTCTTCTAAGTCAATAAAAAAGATGAACACTTCAAAAGATAAAGAGGCAACGGCCAGAAAGAGAAAACGGAAAGAAACCATTACATATAGCCAATAAAGATGCAGAAATTTTGTTTCAATCTCACTAGTAATCAAATTTAAGACAATGAAATAGTATTTGTCACCTAGAAAATTAGAAAAGATTGTTCAGGGTGAGCATAGGTAATGTCTGTGAAAGTGTGTCTTAGTCACTGCTGGTGGGAGTGTAAATTGAAAAAAAAAAACCTTATGGAATGCAACTTGGCATTTTTATGCTTTTTCTGTATTTCTGAATTTTATGAAATGACCCTTTTATTTTCCAAAATACTTTTATTAAAAAATAAATTTTAATAATTTTTCAGAACAAAAGGTGCATGGAATTCTTCGAGTTAACAAAAATAATGAATAATTAAGAATGATTAAGCTAATGCTTTTGGGGGCATCTGGTTAAGTCAGCTTGGATTCACCTTATCCCCTCCTCTAACATCTAAAAATTTATCAAGATGTATATAATTACCCCAATATAATCAGTGCAGGAGATTTATTCATAGTTTATTAGATTACTTTGATTCTTTTGAAGTCCTTCTGTTATTTGTTAAAGGCAGGAATTGGCATTTTCTGCAAAATGCTAGAAGTAAATATTTTCTGCTTTGTGGGACATACAGTTCCTGTGCAAATACTCAACTCTGCTGTTGTAGCAAGAAAGTAGCCGTAAACGTTGCATAAACAAATGGACTCTGAAATTTGAATTTCATATACTTTTCATGTGTTATAAAATATTCTTCTTCTTTTTATTTTCCGCAACCATTCAAAAATGTAGAAACAATTCTTAGCTTGCAGACTACAAGAACGGGCAACAGGCCAGATTTGGCCTGCGAACAGTAGTTTGCCAACCCTTGGTTTAAGGTCTAGTGTTTAAAGCAGACCTGTCTGCTAAAGTGTGGGCATAGTGACTGGAAGAATGCACAAGCAAGTGGTCATTATAGTTATTTCTTGGTGAGGGAAAGGGTGACTGGGCTGGGAGAAAGACTTACTTTTCTGTCCACTGAAAAAAAGTCCATTGTTTACCACGTGCTCCTGTTAAGCATTTCAAAACCTGAAGCATTTCTTTTTTTAAGCCCCTTTAGGAATTGCAAAGCCAACAAACCTGATTTAAGTGGACCCTGCTAAGTATCTGGAGTCTGGAGGGCTCTATTGTGCTTTCTGATCTGGGGGTCCCAGCTCCTTGGTGGGTGCACAGCCAGGAGCAGTAATCCCAATGATGCAGAATTAGGGTGGATTGGACTTGCACTTGAGTGAACAAGTGGTAAATTATGTTCTAAGCCATCATCCCAATAGGAAAATGAAACCCTTATCTTGGGCAATTTCATTAGGAAGAACATGCCAAATACTATGAAATTTGGCAGAACTAAGTGGGAAAAAAAATCAATACAGATAATTTAATTGAGTCAACATTTCTGGAGGCCCTACTGTGTGCCAGACACTTGCATTGAAGGTATCAAGTTTATATTAACAGATAAAGGACATTATGTTATAGGAAACCAAAATGATGACAAATGTATCTGGAAAATATTAGAAAGCAAGCTGCGATGTGCTGTGAAATATGAGAGAGCTTGGTGAACATGGTTGAAGGTAAATAAGGTAACCGTTGAGGAAAGGAGAGCACAAGGGGAAACCTAAAATAACAGTCACGTAGCTGAAATCTCTATTTTTTAAAACCCAGAGGAAATGGGCCATCCATTACAAAGTACAAGTTTGGGTTGGATATAGGAAAAATTTCTGACTCTGAAGATTATGGGTTCCTGGAGGGTATTACGAAGGGAAGTTGTGGAATTTCCTATCCCGGAGATAGGAAAAGTTCTATCTTGAACAAGAATTGCCCGTATTTGGGGGTGGGGAAATAAATTTTCAACCAATTTATTACAATATACAGACACACACATATTTATAATACACAATTCATATATACATATTTATATATACACATTGAAAAAATATACACACACACACACTTCTCTGCAGACTATGGCAGTATATATGGGTGCTGCTGCTGTTTCACAATTGCCCCCAAAAGGCCCCTGAGTCCTGTCTGATAAGCTGCAGTGTTTGTTTAGAGGGTGAGGGTAAGGGGTGAGATGGAAGCACTATCTATTCTACTTGTTGGCATTCCTGTTGAAAGGGTCCGAAAATGTAAGCATTAAAGTTTTCCAGATTTCATTTTATTTACAGTTTCCCTCCCTTTGCAACCTCAGGGTGGGAGGAGGGTCTCCTGAATCTGGTTCCCAGTCATTCTAAACACTGTGCTGAATTGAGAATTAACACATCCCTCGAATGGTGGAGACTTTACTACTGGGTGGAAGATCATGGTGTTTTTGGGGCGCCCCCTGACGTTAGAATGGGCTTCTCTCTCTCAGCGGCCCCTGAACTTACTGGACCGTAGAACTTTGGTAGGGCCATGTGTTGGGTTCCTCCTAGATAGACCTGGATAGTGCTGGAGCCCCATAGTGGAACAGTTTGTGGTGTTCTCTCTCAACACTCTGGTTTTCTCCCTCTCTGTGGCATCTTCCCACCGATTTAGATGTGCCTTAGTATTGCCCCTTTTAAAAAATTGCCCTTGAAAGCATGTCCTCCTTCAACTACTGCCCTATCACTTGATTTCTTTCACACCCAAACTTCTCTATTAGAACCTCTTGTTCTTTCCTTCATAGACATCTCTCTCAACAATATATAATCATCTCTGTATTTATGTGATTATTTGTTTAATTTCTTCAATAAGTTTGATGTCATGGACCATGGACGCATTTTTCCTTTCACCATTCTGTTTTCAAAGATCCAGCCCAGGGCTTGGTGCAGAATAAGTACTCAATAATATTTGTTGAAAGCATGAACAAATGATTGAATGTAGCAATGAGTTTCTGGTAGACTACCTTACCAGCAGCAAAATGTATCTGAAAATCATTTGCACTTGAACTGGACATTTGCTAAGTGAGGAAGAAAGAAATAGAGACACAGATAGTGGGTAAGTTCCAAGGGAAAAAAAAGTATTTGTCCAACACAATTCTTATATTCTCTTCCTGACTAGCAAATATAGCTATTTATTTGTCCACAGAATGATTTATTCATGTATACAGGATAAAAATGTTTGAAATCATCCTCAGAAAAAACCCTGGGAAGAGGTTTTGATAGCATAGTTTTTCCTTATTTGACCTTTCAAAATACTTCTTTAGGGAGATAGAGGACATCTTGGAAGGAAGGAAAGAAGGAAGGAAGGAAGGCAGGAAGCAAGGAAGGGAGAATGGAAGAAAGGAAGGAGGGAAGGAAGACAGGCCTAGAGATAGAACTAAAAGCAGACACCGCTTCTTTTGGGTTCTCAGATTTTTTTCTGGACAACTCCTAAGGATGAAACTTCAGACTCTTTGGTGAGATTTACTCTTGTTTTTCCTTTTATCATAATCTCTTTTTATCCTAAATTAATATATGAACAACAGAGAACATGAGAGTGAAAATATAAGCTCCTAAAATTTCTTTAAAATGTAGAAATAAAGAGGGTTCTGGGGGAACATTTTCTAATTTTTATCTGCTGACATAATATCTAAATACACAACTTAAGAAAGTTCCAGCAGAAAGTGGCCTTAATCACTATTGTAACTTTACAAAGTCCTGTTCAAATTTAGAATAAAATTAAAGAAAATAAATGGTCAATTTCTAATCAAGGCTTTTATATTTGTTTCTGGGTGTTTTTCTACATGTGAAAGAAACAAAGACACAACTAAAACGTCATCATATCTTACCCAAATCTTCCAAGTGCTAAAGTTTAAATAAAAATATATGGGGTTTTCCCACAAAAATTAAAGAACCTCTCTTTTGAAAGCACTCATCTTGAACATTTTTAAGTTCAAATAAGCTGTAAAAATGATAAATACTGAGAAAAGAAACTTTACAGAATGTGTATGGCAAAATACCTACCGAGAGCCATTCTTTTGTAAATTAGCTTCTTCTTCCCTCTCCATCTTTCTTAACCACCCCTCTCCCCACCAACTTTCTATTTATTTATTTGCCTTTCAGAGTTTTCTTTTGAAGACCAACATAACAAAGGGCATTCTCAAATTGAATAGTTTGAATGGGATCAGAAATGAATCTTATCGAACAGTCCCACTTATCTGCCACGGAAGAATTTTCTCTTTCTGACAATTTATTTGGTAAGTTGTCAAGTTCATTTGAATATCAATAAAAGCAAAATACACTTTGGAAACACATAAGAAAAAGTCTAGATGAGGAGTCTAACAGAGAATTGAGAAGATGTTTTAGTTCCTCTAAGAACTCAATACATGTTAGCTACTATCCAAGGTTAGAAGTAGAATGGACCTTGGATTCATCTAAACTAATGGTCTTTTTTATAGATGAGGAAAGCAAGACTCAGGGAGCTGTGTGACTAGCCCAAGGTTGCAAGGCTAGATCATTAACAGAGCTGGAAGTAGAAACTGATTCCTGCTGTAGCACTAATTCTAATATTACATGTACTAAAGTATGAAATCATGATTCTTATGGTTTAATATGATACCTTTAAAGGAAGAGCTTACTCAGATTATAGCTCTGCAGGAGATTTCCTTTTCCACCTTTCCACTGTTGCCGGGGGAATCTGTGGCACAGTGTCAGGATTAGTCACTTAAGCTTGACTGAGGACAATTTGTGCTAAACTGTTTTCAGTAGATCTATAACTAGATGATACCATAAAATGATTTATTGCTTCACTTTATGCATTTATGAAAAATATTATAAAGAGTTTCAACTGAGAACATCAACGAAGAGTCAGCAGGAATGATATTTAAGGTGGGGCAGTGAGGCTTTCTGCTACACTTAAAATTATTCTTTGGGAATGATCTTCACATATCCCTTTCTGCTTAATAGCCATGCTAAGGCTTGAATTTTCACAGTTTTTAACCCTACGTTAATAGATATGGACCACGGCAGACTATGATAGTACAAATGCAAACACTTAAAATTCCACAAAATTGAATATATTAAGTCATGACCCCCTATTTTGTTGCAGTTGTCCCTGGGAGGTATTGATTGATAGGTTTTGCTATTACCAGTCATTAGCACCTTAATGTGTAATGGTTTACCAGGTCATTTGCAAGGAGAGGTCATTATTTGTATTGCCTCTTTACATGACTACCTCTCCCCATATGGGATAAGAGCATTTGAGGGCACTGACCATATTTTATTAATAACAGTGCACACTTGATAAATAAGAATCAAGTAACAAATAGAAGGGAAAGAGGAAAAGAGGTTTAGGGGAAAAAAGAGATGTTTATCAGTAACCCTCAGAGAGTCTAAAGGCAGCACTAATTATTTATGAAATGCCAGTTCTCAGACATACTTGCTGCATCTTATTTCTTCCGGTTGGTTTTTCTTCATCCTCAGGATGCAGTCAAGGGCAGTGGGAGGTCTTACCTCCATGTCTGGGCACTTGACCATTTTCTTCTGGCCTCCTTTTTTTTTTTTAATTAAATTCAGTTTTATTGAAATATATTCACATACCATGAAATCATCCATGGTGTACAATCAACTGTTCACAGTACAATCATATAATTATGCATTCATCACCACAATCTATTTCCGAAGATTTTCCTTACATCAGAAAGAATCAGAATAGGAATAAAAAATAAAAGTAAAAAAGAACACCCAAACCATCCCCCCCATCCCACCCTATTTTTCATTTAGTTTTTGTCCCCATTTTTCTACTCATCCATCCATACACTAGATAAAGGGAGTGTGATACACAAGGTTTTCACAATCACACTTCACCCCTTGCAATCTACATTGTTATACAATTGTCTTTAGGACTCCAGACTACTGGGTTGGAGTTTGATAGTTTCAGGTATTTACTTCTAGCTATTCCAATACATTAAAACCTAAGAGGTGTTATCTATATAGTGCATAAGAATGTGCATCAGAGTGACCTCTTGACTCCATTTGAAATCTCTCAGCCACTGAAACTATTTTGTCTCATTTTGCATCCCCCTTTTCTGGCCTACTTTTTAAGGCTCCTTAGATGTCACTGTATAGATATCTTCAAAAGTTTTTGCTCTACCAATCAGAACTCACAAGATAATTAGAACTGTTGGTCTATATCATAGCCTAAGGAAAACTATACCAAAGATTCTTTTTCACATAAAAACTGCCATTTACCATTTACAGCTCTAAAATTTTATGATTCCAGGTTAATATCTCCAAATCTGAACTCTGGTGTCATCATTTTAAACTAACCCACTCAGTTCCAATTTTTACCTGGGGAAGAAATTATAGGGTATCTTTTACAACCTAGCCAAAATTTAAGCAAACACAGAAGGGTAAAGGTTGGCATCAATAACCATGAAATGAGAAATATGGGAGTGAATAGAGACAGAGTGTAAGATAAGAAGCATCTAAAAATGATTGATAAGGAAGATTTGTAACCTGCTTTTTGTGTTGTGGTTCTCTCATCTTCTCCCTTCCTGAACTACATTCTTATCCAGTTTCATAACACTGCATTTAAGGTTTCTGAGACTCTATAGCATAGGAAGCTGTTATTCCTGACTAGAGAACTTTCCCCAAATATTTATCCGGTCCCTTCTGGTAAGCTAATTTGAACCACGTGTGATCCTTGGAACTCCTTTTCCCCTTTCCCCACTTAGCCCTGGAGCCAGGTCTGAGCCTTTTTCCAAATCCCCTACTCCCAATGCCTCAGTCTATCCCCATTAAAGATACTTGAGCTGAGGACCCCCTAAGCTAAAGGCATGTCAAAGGGGAAGATTAGAGAATTTTGATTCCTTTCTTCCTTCTCCCCAACCTCTTTTGTGTCCTGATGGATTCTATGGCCCTTCCCTGGGCTTAGGATAGACAGCACTGGTGAAAAGACTGTTGGGCCCTTGGATGAGCCCCCCACAGGGCCTAACTCACCATTCCTGGATCCTGAGATATGCCAGAGACTCAGAAGTGTTAACCCATGGGCTCAACTAGCCAGAGAGATTGGATTCTTTTCCAGTGGTCTAGCTATATGATCAAAAACAGCAGTCATGTTTTTATAGCAAGGGTAAGGGAGGTTTATGGTACACCATATGGATAGCTATTGTTCCTTCCATGAAACGTTGAACACTGACTATACGCTGGACATTGTCCTAGTACCATGAATAGAGAAGGAAATAAGAAACGATCCCTACTTCCATGGACTTTATATTCTAGTGGTGGAGGATAGACTCACAAGAAACAGGTAAACAAATAAATATAAATGATATCAGGTTGTGGTAGGTGCCATGAAAACAACAAAAAGGGGTGATGTCATAGTGACTGAGGGGTGGGCTACTCAGACTGGTGGGGTCCAGGAGGGCCTCTTTGAGTGAGCTGAGTCTGAAAGACAAGAAGCCAGGCAGGGAGAACATTCCAGGAGCAGGGGATACCAGGTGCAAAGAGCCAAAGACTGGAATGAACTTGGAAGGAACTTTTCATTTCATTTTCATTTAGGGCTGTACAAAGAGTCTAGAAAACTAGTTCTGGGCCCTCCTTTCCTGTTAACCAGCTACGCAGCCTTGAATAAGTCACTGAAATTCAGTTGGTAAAAAGAGAATGTTAAGCTTGGAATTCTGGGACACCACCCAGTTTTAGCATGTGCAGTCCATAAAACACTGCAGTTGTCCATGGTCAGGACATAGAGATTTGGACTCAGTGGTACTCACCTGGTACACTCACAATTTGGCAAGTCCTTTTGAGGTGGCCCAGGGCATGCACCCTTCTCATTGCAAGTTACTATAAAGACCATAATTAAATCCTGACGCTAAGACACTGGGAAGGTGACCTCAGGACTATTCAACAAATACTGACGCACACTCTCTAATGGGTGCTGGAGGCACCCAGTGATGCCTTTCAGCTTCTTCCAGAATTGGGTATAGATCCCTCCCTCTCCAAAGGCATTGCTTAAGGTGAAGGGGAACTGTCTCCACCCAAAGGAAGGCTAAGATTTGTGGGGTGGGGTGGAGGTGGGGTGGGGTGAGGGTAGGAAATTGTTGGGGGTGTGGAACAGATTTGCTCTATAGTTCTGTTTTCTTAGACTGGCCCTTGAAGGAAAAAGTAAAGAAGCTTGGACAGAATGGAATTACAAAGATTGAATCACCTCCCTGAGGTCCTTTAATTTATTCTGCTGACAGCTATCCCTGGCAAATCCAGATAAGAATCTAGCCCGAGGTAACTCAATCCATATGGAGGACTCAGAATGTAAGGACATAGTGACCTGACGGAGATAAGGGTCTTTTCCTTTGGGCAAACATGTAACCCAGGAAAACCGTCAAAGATTATTTTAGTGGATGAAGAGAGGCATCTTTAAGGAATGAAGAAGGCAGGGTCTTTATGCAATTAGTGCATAATAAAAGGCAATAATGACAAAGTTCACAGCTTCCCATGGTTTGAAATAGCAAATAGGGGTGTATCTTAATTCAGATCTATATTTTCTTTTAGCACATTGCTGTTTAAGAATTCAAAAATCAGAGAATTTTAAAGACTAAATAAATAGACTAAAACATTCTAACAATAGGATGGAACAAGCAAGAGAAGGTACAGTTATGCTCCCATAACTAATGTTCCAATGCAGTAACTCCTGATTCACTTAGCTCAGTAATATTAGAAAAGTGCACTGAATGGTGGAAATAAGCCATGGAATCAAAATAAGTAAAATCTCAGAGGCAATGTAATTTATCTGAACTTCAGTTTTCTCCCCTGTGAATCGGGGATAATGACAACACTTACCTCACAGCTTGTTAGGCAGATGAGCTGGGCTGTATGGGGAAATGCTCTGTAAACTGCAAGGCATCATGAAACAGTATAATTATCCCAGAGTTTGAAATGTGGTTGTTACATTTTAAATTGTTGACATGATAAACACCGTCCTACTCATTAAAGGAAGGAAGTACTGTTTATCTTAACACCGTTGAGTGCAAAGGATTCTCAAAAAGCCGACACAAACCAATAGAACATAAATACATTTCTGGGTGCCCAAAGCATATGTCCTGTCTCTTCTTGGCATCACAGCAGTAACAGCTACGGAATCCATGTTTTCATATTATTTTTATTATTCTATCTAATAGTTAGTCTTTCCAAAGCCCTGTGCTAAACGAGACCCATCAATATAAGCAATCCTATTCACTAACATTCCATTTTCTTTGGCTATTTCTCATTGCTTTACACCTCACTTGCTGTTTATGCCAGTTCTTCTCTGGGTCTGCTTCATTTTTATTAAAAGATACTCACTTTGGAATGTATTTCTTGTCTATGCCTTATGCTTAAATTCAAAGACTCTTCCAGATATTACATAACCAGCCAGATGTTTTAAAATGCAATTAGAGGTGCTGTGATGCTGTTCTCTGGAATATTTTTGACATTTGATGTCAGATATTTTTCCATCTCACTAAGCTCAACTCAAGTGAATGTAGTTCTGACTTGATGGGTGAATCAAAGCTGCAAATTTCCAGACGATAAAAAGATAGCATTGGCTCAGACAAAAATGAAGCTTTGATTTAACATAATTTAAATATTTTGTCACTTTTGTTCCTTATCCACATCTCCTCCACGGAGATAAGCAGTCTCTAAGGTTTTTACTAATTCACTATGGCTTTAAATTTGGCTCTCCCGAGAAATCTCGGTTCTAATACTTTTGTTAGCGGAGTTAAGAAATGGGAAAAGGAAAAGAAATATTGAATGTGTCTTCCCTTGTTACAAAATAGATTATTGCTTTTTCAGATAGGGCATACATAATTTGGAAAAGGCATGCAATAAGACAGAGGTTGTAGATAATTTGGGCAGCTCTTGGTGAATTCTCTGCCATCCAGGGCTTTGACCCTCAACTTTAAAGGCTAAAAAAAGAGTATTCTCAGGAGCACTCAGAATAACCAAGCTGAGATAACTATAAAATCACTATGAAATCAGATTGCAAATTTATAAATTGTGATAGTGATAACAGCTTTCTATGTGTCAGGCATTGTGCTAATTATATTTTAGATTTGTTAGCAAACTTCCTGGGTTCATTCCTTTCTCTACATCTTAGTAGTACATGGTCTTAAGCAAATTACTTAATTTAGGGCAAGTTACTTGCCATATTTAATAAAGTGCTCAGAAGAATGCTTGGCACATTGTACACATTCTATAATTATTTGCCATTAATGTTAATTCTTACAATTCTCCTACAAGATACAGATTTAAAGATGTTAAATCATCTGCTTAAGGTTTCATAGCTAGTGAGTAGGCAACCAAAATATAATGAGGATAAGGAATCAGAATTGAATATTTAAGGTACCAGGCTAAGAGAGCACTCAGGTTCACCTTCTTAGTGGAGAATGTGTTTTCAATTAGATTATGTCACTTAAAATCTGTTGGCCAAGTCTCCTATTGAGGATAGTTCCTGGAAGCCTCTGGGGCTTCCCTTTTCCATGCTTTCATAGCTGATGCTTCCAACCCCCATAATTGGCATATCATTCACACAGCTCCACAACTACTATCTACAGCATTGCAGTCCAATAGAATTTTCTAGAACTGAAATGTTCTAGATATGCTATGTCCAATACAGTAGTCACTATCCACATGTGGCTCCCCAGCACTCAAAAAGTGGCCAGTGTGACTGAGAAACCAACTCTCATTACATTGTCTTTTAATTAACTTAAATTTGAATAGTCTAATGTGACTTGTAGTTACTGTTTTGGACAGCGCATATCTACAGAGAAAAGAATTTCTAGAAAAAAAATAACACAAGGAGTTGCTTATTACTGAGAGATAAGCAAAGGGATTCAATCAGTTGTATTATGAAAACATCCCATGAGAGTTTCATTCAGGAACAAAGATTTCCTGGATCAGCTAAAATATGCTGCCTCGTTTCTTTTCTTAATATAGAAGTTTCTGGGGGCAAAAGACAGGTCCATTTATTTGACCATTGAAAAACCCAGTGGAGAATTCTAGAAATAGAAATTGTGGGGAGAGTCCTGGTTCACATCCTTTGAGTAACCAAACATCTCTTCTACCCGAGGGCCTCCAAGGCAGGGATAGTTCTGGAATTGTGTGGAGAGAAAATAAGGTCAGAAACAAATTGAAGGTTGAGAACGGCTTTGTAAATACAATCCTTGATTGAGCAATCCAAGTTGAAATACACCCATAGATTGCCACTTTTTCCCCTCTTTTTTGACAATCAGGGCAAGGATGCTATATTTTTTAACAACAGGATTTTGAGTCAGAAGACCTGGATTAAAGTCCCCATGTCATCCCTTTCTAACTGCATGATTATAGACCAGTCACTTAACCTCACTGAGCTGCCTTTCCTTATATGTAAATTAGGGTTGAAGACAGTGGACCCCATAAATAATCCCTTCCTCAAAGGGTACAAATGAAGAGCAGATGAGATAATGCATGCAGAACTGCTCTGCAAACCATAAAGTCTGTAGAAATGTTTTAGTGATGACTATTATGTTGATATACAACACCTTTGCCTTTTAACAGTGTTTCATATTTATCTAAGTTTATCTTCACAACAGACCTTTGAGAAAAGTAGGGCAGGAATTATTAGCTATGTTTTACCATCTGTTAACATAGACATATGGGGCCCATGATTGCTGAGAGACCTGCCTATGGTTATGCAGTGCAACTGGCTACAGTAGGTCTAGACTCAACACTGGATCTACTGACTCACGATCTAAAGTCCCCTCCTCAAAAAAAAAAAAACAACTAATAGACACGGACTTGATGTCCAGAAGTTATGCTGCATGCTATGCATGCATACAACATGAGTCCAAAACTCGGATACTCATAATATTAATATAATGGCGCTGGTTAGCCACCCATTGTGCTAAGATTCTCATTAATATTATTTCATTTAATTCCCACAATAGCTCTATGAGGTTATGTGATGATTAGCCCCACCATACAGATGAGGAAATCAAGGCAGAGAATGGTTGAGGAATTTGTCCCTTGCTCACAGAGCTAGAAAGTGGTGAGAGCCCGAATAAAAACCCAGCTCCATTGGCCTCCAGAGCCATTAACCATTATGCTTTAATGCTTGCCTTTGTTACAAAGTCATACCATTCTGCACCCTTTTGATAGTGACAAATGTCATGGCACTTGACCCCAAAATCCAATTTCAGAGCCACTGGATAGAAATCTACTCTTTAAAAGTGCTCCCTGAAAATGTTTATCTGAGAGATCAGTTTCCAGCTTACTAGGCAATTTGGCATCGGGGACTTTTCTCATAAACATTTACAAATATTCTGCTCTGTAATGAAGTTAATCAGTAAACTGTACAACCTCTGGCCTCTGTCACTCCTTACCTAGTCTCATTTTCAATTGCTGTGAATAAGCTAAGAATGGTAATGCAGTTTCAGGGGTTAGAAAATCCAATTCAAATTAGTCCTCGCCACAGCCACACATCATCAGGATTTGTCATGGAAATGTTGAGCCCAAAGCCTGCTAAAGGTAGGACACTGCTCACAGGTGCTCTTGGTCTCACTTTTGCAACTGGGCTAAGCAACTGTGGTGGACTTTTGTTTGAGGTTATAGCAAAAGATCCCTGTTAGAGACGGCTCGGCCAGACCCAGGAGGCTAGAGATGGGAGTTTGGGGTGGGGTGATTTTTATAGGGTTCTAAGCAGATGAATATCTTATTGGGATTAAACCTGAGTATGTTTTCTCTAAAATTTGTCATTGGCCATTATGTCAAATTAGCACTGTTCTTTCATGTTAAACAGCACATCAAGTCTGGCATTAATGCCTATGACCACTTGAAAAGCTATTTTGAAGCATGTTATTTAACACAGTATTTTTTTTATAACCATAAGTCTCAGACCTCAGTAGATCATGAAATCTATTTAGTTGTTTGTGACCAGTAGTAAAAAGTAGAATAGAATAGAATAAAAATATCAGAGTGCACCTCAAGAAGCAAGGATAAGTGTTAGTTATGCAAATTTTGTTTCAGTTATGTATATGTAAGTGTATACAGGGATCACGATAGAGAATGTATTTCATATTATGTGTTGCAGGTTTTAAAAGAGGAGGGGATTGAGAAATGCTAGCCTAATGAATTAGCTTCATAGCAGATTTCTCACAGTAGTCTATGGCAAGTCAGTTGAGTAAAGAGTTGGGCATTAGGCCTAATCTATTTGTTTTCTCTAAATTAAAGCAAAGTTATAATAAAAACATAGACCATATAATATAATAATGTTTATTTTAATTTTTCTCAAAACAGAAAATTATTTTAAATGTTCAGGTGAAAGAGAAATACTACGTAATCATTTTCACTATAATTACAATTTTGAGCTTATTTTTGACCAAAGACTTGGCAGCATTACATTCTGTTTAAATGTAATGTATAAAAGTGACTGATGTTATTTTTAGAAATGGAAATAAGTTGGAAGGCTGGGGAAGCAAATTTTCCATTCTACTTCCATTCAACAAGCATCTATGAAACATTTACTATGTGTCAGACATTGTGTTAAGTGCCAAGAATGACAAAAAAGGGAATATATTCTAATATTTTCTCCAAAGTGTTCACAGACTACCTATAACAAAAATGCACTGAATGCTTATGATGTATGACGTTTTCATTCATTATCTTAGTTCATCATACTTTCTGTAACCTCTCACGTAGGTACTGTATTAATCTGGCTTTGGAGATGAAGTAACAGTAGCTTAAAGAAGTTCAATGTCTTTCCCAAGTTCACACATCTAGGAAGTTGCAGGGTGAATTGAATCCAGATTTTTCCCACCCAGTAGGGTCCCCTTAACTGGTATCTTTTATTACCTCAAGTTTAGTATGGAAGATAAGCGCATAAACAAATAAAAATGATTGTACGTGCTTCTGATAAGTGCTGTAGTGGAAGCGTGTACAGAGGGCAGGATGGAGTCATTCCATCTGGGGGGAAGTAGGGCATGCTTCAGAGAGCAGCTGACGAGCCAGGCAGAGGCACCAAGATTGCAACAGACGACAAAGAGCTTCACAAAATGAAGCCGTACGATCTGGTCAAGCAAACACAGATTAGGAAGGAAAGGCAAGCAGAGAAGGCTATTTTTCCATTCACTTCAATTCAATAAACGTTTATCAAGCATTTACTAGGTCAGCACTATGCCAGGCCAGGGATGAGGAAATAGTTATAATCTAGAACCTTTCTCGGGTGCAACAGAAACTAACTGTGAGATCGTGGGAAAGTGCCATGGTTATTTCATGAAACTGATGATCCCGTTTGAATGCACAGTGGCTCTGAACACAGACTCCTTAGAGCTGTACCGCAAAAGAAGGTGGTCATTGGCCACATGTGACTATTGAATATTAAATTTTAATTATTTAAAATGAAATGAAATTTTTAGAAAGTCAGCTCCTCAGTCTTATTAGCCACATTTCAAGTGCTCACTATCCTAAAAATTTTAGTCACATTTGGTTATGAAATAGGTCAAGATTTTGCTTATACTTTATCTCTTCCTTTTTCTCTAATAGGCCTGTTTTGTTATTCTTACATTTTGTGGTTTTGTCATCATATGACAAAGCACCATGGCCAAAACTTTTTGTCTGTCGGATACACTGATTCAAGTCTGTTTTAATGTGGGTAGGTCAGGCACGAAAGAGAGGAAACAGATTTTTGGACAGATACTGTATTCTTTGTGCTCTGTCAATAATTTCCTGGGTCAACGCAGAAAGCATTCTTTTGAACATTTAATAAGTATATGCTCCACTATGCCATTGTAGAATAGCCCTGAATTCTAATGAGCATAAGCTATTAGGCACATACTTAGGGAAATTTTAGGTTTAAAGAACTAAAACATCAAGTAGCATGGAGTCTTCTTTTTATTGATGAGCAAAGGGAGGCCTGGGGAGAAGCATAAATACAGTAATGGCTTTTTAAGGCCATTTAGTTAGATTAAGAACCAGGACACTCACACACCTAGGATCAGGGAGTATTTCCCAGGAGAAACGAGACTGCAAGGGAAACTTGCGGATAGGTGGCAACTAGTGAGATGAAGCTCTTGGAGGAGAGGGGCATGTTGAGGAAGGTTTCAGGCTCAGGAGGCAGTGCGTGGAAAGGTCCTGAGTCTGGAAGCAGCAAGACACATTCAAAGAATAGAGAAGTTGGAACATGGAGAATGACTGGAAAGGGAAGCGAGGATTGGAGCCTTGCTGGCCTGGTTACAGGTTATGTGCAGTTGGAAGCACGGAAGGAGTAACAAACTCATGTATACAGGAAAGAAGAGAAAGGCTTTTCTCTAGTGCTTTTAAAGCCTCACACATCTGAAATTATTGCAGAGCACAGCAATTCAGTACATCGCTCTGAAGTCGGACTCCCAAAGTTCAGATCGCAGTTGCTTAAGTAGGTAATGGGTAAGGTTACCTAATTTCTTTGTGCCCCAGTGAACTCATTTGTAAATGGGGATAATAAAATTACCTACCTATAGGGTTTTTTGAGAAAGAAATAAGAATATACAAGTGTCTGGCACATGAGAGTACTCTCAAAGTTTTCTGCTGATAATAATAAGTAATAATAATAACAATAATATAATATTAACCATCTTTTGAGCACTGCAAAGAGCATTCTACATTTATAGATGGATAGGTCCACAATTCCATATTAACAATTCCAAATTTCAAAAATCCTTGGAAACCAAACATTTTTTCAAAAGTTTGGCACAAACCTCTTTGGCTACAAAATCTGTCCCGAATGGTTGTGGGGTCATTTTATAGTCTTTATTTATTCCACTTAGTATGACTATTTAAACATTTCACTGAAGAAAATATCACTGTGCTTGATTATGAGCTCTATCCTAGACCATGCTGGGAGCATCATGTAATATATAAATAATACTATATTCTGTTCTAAAATCCAAAAAATTCTGAATTGAAAACACATGTGACCCCAATGATTTCATATGGGCAACTGTGAATTTATTATCTCATTCAATACTCAAAAAAACCCTTGATATAAAATTCTTATCCCAAGTTTACTACTGTAAAAACTGAGGCTCATCAATGGATTAAGTAATTTGCTCAAAGTCCCATTGTTCATAAAAAGTGGGATTGAATGTCTGTCTAGGGTTGTTGGACTATGCTTTGAAGAATGGGACAGATTTGTATACTTTCCTACATCTTGTTTATGTCTACTAAATGTTAAGGCTTTTTGCATAATTCAAATATTTCTATTTTATAAAGAGCCATTGTTTATATTTCTAGGAAATAGAAGCATTTTCATAATCTGATAGTTTTCTATTACCTGGTGGTCTTATGGATATGTGGCTCATTTAATAATAATGCTAATAGGAATGAAAATAATCATTATTATTTTAATGGCAGCTCTAATTTATTGAGCACTTTCTATGTGCCAAGCATTTAAAACACTTGGCATGTGCCAACTCATGTAATGCTTACATTAACCTAGTGAGGTAGATATTATTATTCTCTATTTTATGAAGAACAGACTGAGAATTAAGGATGTCAAGTAAATTGGCAAAATGCACAAAGGTAATAAGTAACAGAGCTGGGATGTGAAGCTAGGTATACTGATTCCAGGCACTGCATTCATTTTATAAGTTTCTCCTTTATTTTATAACAATTAAAATAACACATACACATGGTAAAATTACAAAGACTAAAACAAATTTTACAGTCTCCCACCCCATGAAACAATCTAACTTTCCTCAGTCACCATCATCCAGTTTCTTTTGTATTCCTGCAGAAATTTGCTTTGTATATATAACACACTTAGAGTGTTCTTTTTAATACAGCAGAAATATACGTATCATTCTACAGCACACATTTTCAGATAGCACCAGATCACAGATACCTTTCTATATCAGTGCACATAGATCTAAATAATTGTTTAACATCTGAATAATATTTCAGTGTATGGATGTGCCATAATTTATTTAACCAGACTTCTGTTGATGGATAGTTGTATTGCTTCCAACTTTTGACTCTTATAAATGTTGCTGCAAATGAACATCTTTACAAACACTTTCACATAAAGATAAAAGCATATTTCTAGAGTAAATTTCTAGCAGTGGTATTGTTGGGATAAAAGGATATTTGAGTTCAATGCTGAAAGATATAAACAAATTTCCTTCCAATAACGTCTGCTTTTCCAGAGGTGGGTATTAGCAAACTTCCTTAACCTTTGCATTCTCGCGGATGAAAAATATTATAGCCTAGTTTCAATTTGAATTTCTTTAATTATTGCAATTCCAGGTTTATTGTTTATTTTTAAAACACTTTCGATTAAGTTTCTAAAAACTGTCTGTTCATGTCCTTTAATCTTTTTTCCATGGAGGTGTTGAATGTTTTCTTACTGGTTTGTGAGAATTCTTTACAGATATTAGTCTTTGATCTATCCTCTAGTTGCAGATACTTTTCTGAGCTTGTCCTGTGCCATTTAATTCTTCTTATAATTTATGTTGTTATACAAAAGTTGTTAATTTTTCTGTAGTCAAATATTCCAGGCTTTTCTTTGAGCCCATACTCCTAACCTTTATGCTAAACTGTCTCTCTAATTTACAGTATGTAAACTTAATTCCAGTTTTGTGGTCACTTTTGTTCAGGTGTGCTGACAGAGCCAGCGGCGGGACCTCTGGGACAGAATCTCGAAGTGGAACCGTACTCACAATACAGCAATGTTCAGTTTCCCCAAGTTCAGCCACAGATTTCCTCCTCATCCTATTATTCCAACCTGGG
Source organism: Choloepus didactylus (assembly GCF_015220235.1). Classification (NCBI taxonomy): domain Eukaryota; kingdom Metazoa; phylum Chordata; class Mammalia; order Pilosa; family Megalonychidae; genus Choloepus; species Choloepus didactylus. The sequence goes on along the minus strand of NC_051314.1, from coordinate 28,986,112 downwards.
TTTCTACGCCCAGCAGCCTGAAGAGTGGTGCCCTCCCGGAATGTATGAACTCAGGCGCATGCCCGCTGAGTCTCTCTACCCGGGGGAGACCGAGGGAGCCGAGATTCCCGTTCCCAAGAAGGCTCGAATGGGAGCCTCAGCAGGGAGAATAAAGGGGGACGAGCTGTGTGTTGTTTGTGGAGACAGAGCATCTGGGTACCATTACAATGCACTGACCTGTGAGGGGTGCAAAGGTAAGCATCTCTGGGTTGGCGATTTTCTCCCTGTTAAGATTTCACTTCAATGGTTGCTGAAATCCCGTGAACTCGGTTCTTTCCTTTTCCCTGACAACTTCCTGTTTTAACTCCTCTTCTCTGACGTCGTCCTATTTCCTCACTTTCGTTGGGCTGTCAAAGGTCTCTAGTAAAATCCCCTTTAGACTATAACGTTTGGACGTAAGGAAATTTTTTCCTATTTACAACCTCACGTATGGTTAAAATGAATTTATGATTAAATTTAGTTAGTTGTGGGTTTTGTTTCTTTTTGCCATTTTTTTTAAAGAAAGGAAAACTTGAACTTGCCACTTCTAAAATTAAGATCAAGGAGAACAAGACTTTATTCAATAAACATTTTGAAATGCATTTTCATTTACTTTAGTTAATTAAGAAAGAGACAGAGGAAGAAAAACAGAGGGAATGAAAGAGGGAAGTAATAATAGTCTATACTCAACAAATATTCTGTTTAGCAGGAACAAAAATCAGTGATAAGTGCTGTGGGGGAATCATAAGGAAATTGTAATTTCTTTAGAATAAATAAAATATAACATGTGAAATGTGAAAAAGAATCTATATAAAGTCCTATGTGAATACTCTCCCAATGATGCCACCGGTAAGTTTGTAAAATTTCAGGGGAGGAACAGACTGGACTAGTAGGTTAATCAATTTATTCTTGAGGTCCTCCTTTAACTCAAAATTCTATAAATCTTTAGAAATATCTTTTATAATCTAGTTATTCCATGTCTTGTCTTCCAATCTAGGTTGGAATTAAAGTATATGTGCATATATTTATATATTTATGTATTTATATTTTACCTAGTCCCTCCCATTGCTGTGAATTCATTAAAGAGAAAGTCCAGGGTTTCCAAACCTCAACACTATTGAATTTGGGGTCCAGGTAACTCTTTGTTGTGGGAACCTGTTGTGTGTACTTTGTGGGATGTTTAGCAGTTTCTGGCCCCTACCCATGAGATGCCAGCAGCCCTGCCCCCCAAGTTGTGATAAACAAAAATGTCTCCAGATATTGTCAAATGTCTCCCAGGGGGGGCAAAATTGCCCCGGCTGAGAGCCAATGAGGTAGACTCATTAATTGAAAGTACCATACAATATAGGCTCTCAAAGTTGAATTGGATATGGAACTTTCTTGAAGGAAGCCATTTTTCAGGAAGCACTAAAGTTGACACAAATTGGTATTATCAAATTCCTTCACTGACAAATTTTTATACAACCAAAGAACAAAAACAAATTTACAAAAATAAATAAAAAAAAATCCTACAAAACTAATAAAATACTAAAACGCTTTAGATGATGTGGTTTTGTTGCTCAAAATGTTATTCTGGTTCTAATACTAAAGCATACATTTTTTTGAGTTGTGTAGTGCCTGTACCACATGCCATGTGGGACTCCAATTTCCCCATTGCTTTCCTCACTTTAAACAACTGACTCACCCAGAGCTCCATTTGGCCATTCCTGAACAGGGCGCATCCTCTGCATATTGTCATTTTTCATAGCCCTTGACAAATAAATCACATTTCTGTTGTTAATGAGGTCAAGGGCACAAACAAAAATGAAGTCAATTCGTTTGAATCGCAGTATAAAATGGTCGTAGATGAACCAGAGAATGCTATTAGTAGTTTTTAATGATCATTATAAAATGAAAGTGTAAATATAAATTTAGTATCTATAGAGGACTTGGAAAAAAGTCTGGTACATGGTCAAAACTCAAATAAGTGCCTATTATCATTAGTACTGTTTTTGTTATGGTCTTAAAATCTCCTTACATAGAGTGTTGTGGCAATGTGACTATTTCTGCTTATATAGGTAAATGTTGACTCTCACCCCTTCATCAATTGTTGGCAAGACTTACGCAAATTTGACATTGATTTGAAATACCAAAAGTCACTTTGGTGTAGACCAATGCTACTCAAAGTATGGTCCCTGAACCAGCAGATCCAGCATCATTTGGGAACTTGTAGGAAACGCAAATTCTTGGCCCCTAACCCATACCTGCTGAATTAGGGTCTCTGGGAAGGGGATTCAAGAATCTGTGTTCTAACAAGCCCTCCATTCTAAGGTTTGAGAACTCCTGGTATAAACCATATCTAAAAGACACCTGAGGGACTCATCTAGCCAAGCAGCTTGGTTTTGCATTGATACTGCTCTCTATCAATAAATAAAAATGTGGACTAGAAAACTGGGCTAGAAAGACACAAAGTCTAATCCAAGTCATATTTCCTGCTTGGAGAGAAAGAAGTAGAAAACAAATTGCACAGTTTTCCCTGAAAATCTGATTCAAAAGAAAAGTCATTATAAATACTTTTGAACCTACAAAGTTCAGTGCTGATGGCATGGCAATTCTTCTGATAGGCATTCTACAAACATTTTCTTGGGTCCTTACAACAACTGTGGAAGGTGGATGATGTGCTTATTTTAGAGGTGAGGAATAACATATTTCACAAAGCATTTGAAATTTAGAGAGGTCGTTCTAATAGCTTATGCGATGTATTTGCTACACACCAGTACTGAATTTATTAATCCTCATACCTTATCCCCATTTTATTGATGAGGAAACTGAAGCAAGAGAGGTTAATCAACTTACTCAAGGCCTCCTGGCTAATAAGCAGTGGAAGTTTAAATCTAAGCTTATAAATATGACTCCAGAATTATACTGCTAACCACAAGGCTATGATGCCTTCTATTGCTTGTCCACTAAATGATCATTCTTCTCTTGAGCTATTTTCTCAAGGCTAATATTAGCTAATTCTGCGGCCAAAGGAAGAAAACCATGTGTTCCATTTGGGGGTTAAGATGTCCGTATTGTCTAAACCAAGACAATAAATCCCTAAAGTTGGTAAACCTGGGATGGCTCACCTCCTTAGGGGTGAACTCTATAATGAAACTTGATCTTCCTGAAAATTGTTCCCGGGTATGCCAAGATGAATAGAGTGAGACCAGTGGGCCAATGAGAACCCTAGGAAACACCAGCTTCAAAGGCGGGCATGACAGAAGAAGTCCATAAAGGAAATAGAACAGATCAGAAATAGGGGACACCAGGAAACTACAGGGTCACGGGAGACAAAAGGACAGAGAAAGTGGTTAAAAGAGAACTGAGCCTTAGGGAAGCCCAGGAAAGAAAAGCTAGATTTGGACACAGATACATTTTTAATAGCAGAGAAAGGCAGAGTTTTTTCATTGATTTTTATTTGTGACTTTGCCCTGTGGTTGCAGCAGAAGGACAAGGGTTCATGGGAGGGCATGATCTGGAACCCACTGGGGTCCATCTTCTAGACTAGAGGTAGGAAAATTTTTTTTGTGTGAAGAGCCAGAGAGTAAATATTTTAGGCCTTGTGCCATAGCAGCCTCAATTGCAACTACTCAACTCTGCTCTTGTGGCCCCTGGACAGCCACATGTAAGAATGAGTGTGGCTGCATTCCATTAAAACTTTGTTGACACAAACAGGGAGCAGGCTGTAGTTTGCTGACTGCTGCTCTAGGCTAGTGACTCTCAAATGCTAGTTTGAAAGCCAGTGCCAGAATTAACTAGAACACTGGTTCTAGAATGAGCATAAGCAAGAGCCATATGTGCAAGAAATGTAACCTCGTTTTGTAGAATTGGATTCAATTCCATTTCAAGCCCTGGCAGAAACTTAATGTCATTTGATTTAGGATTATTTCCTGACTCCTGAAACACTTCCCCTGGTGCTTTGTCTAAATTCCAGGACATATGTAGCTCCATGGAGGGATTGGGCACTGGGGGTGGGGATCTGGACCTCAGGGCTGTCTTCCACACTCTCTGGCAACCGCTGGGATCTTCTTGTTCCACGTGGTCTTGGGTCATCAGTGTTGAAAGCTCTCTGCCATACCTCGGTCCTGGGGGCCTGAGCACACCTCTCCTTCATGTTTGGCCCCATCTGCTTCCCTGCAGCTCTTGTGGGGGGCTTCCTGTAGCTGCTTCAGGGTGGCACTGGAAAACAGGGCTGACCAGAGAAACCACTCAGCCATTGCATCTGCTCCCATGGCATGCTGAGGGCAGGGAACCGTGCAGGCCTCCGCGGGCTCCACCCAAGAAAGGGCACAGAATCCCTCTGTTTTAAGATCCCCAAAGTCATGTGGAGTTTCTTTCTATTCAAGCCAGGACTCAGTATGGGATGGGTGGCAGCAGGATAGAGCTCAGGACCTTCGCAGTTTCCTAACATGTCTTAGCTCTTTCAGTTTACTCTTCGGTCGTCTGCCTCTTCCCAACTCAGGGAGATTTCTATCTAGTGTTTGGGATCTTGGGAATCTGGTTCTGATGACTGAATGCCACTAATGAATTCCTTTGTACTTTTTATGTGTTCTCTTAAGAAAACAAATAAAAAATTAAATTATCCTAGCTTAGTGAAAGGGGAAAGGGCTGCGAGGAAAACCTGAGGAAGCACATAGAGTAGGAGAGATGCCCAAGGGAAAGAGCCAGTGCCCTGTGCCAGGCAGGCCTGGCAGCTCAGCAGACTGTCCAACTCTTCCTACTCCCCTATTGTTATCTCACTAGACGCAAAGTGAATTTTACTCCATAACTCTCCATCAAAGGGAGTGTGGACTTGCATTGAATTGAGGCTCTGCACTTCTTGGCTGGATAATAAACAAGTTACTCAATACATCAGAGTTGAGTGAAATAAACAGAAACCAAAATTTCAAGCAGGAAAGAACAAACACAGGGGAAATTGGAAGGAGCAGAGGGGCCACACCGCAGAGCTGGCCTGCCCGGGCAGTTACTCTTCTGCCTCAGTCAAGATGATGGGGAGTCAGGAGGCCTACAGAAGAACTGTTGGCTCCAGGAAGATGCCACCTTAACTGCAATCTCCAGATCAAGGAGCTGCTTTCACTACAATCACTGGCCCCAGAGCCATGGCTTGCCTACTAAATCTGTCCCTCAAGGCTCTCTCAAAGCTAGCAACTGGAAGCAAGATGATGCCACAGAAAAACTCCACAATGCTGCTTGGCAGCAGAATTAAAAGCAGCAGCAGCAGGACAGCTGTTATCTCATTTCCCCTTTCCAAATGTCTTACAATTGACATTTGTTGGGCTGAGCTTAAATCATGTCCAGAGTGTTAGCTGCAAGGGAGTCTAAGAAAGGCTGTGATCAGTTGTCCAGTCTCTGCAGTGTAGGAGGCACACTAGACTCGAAGGAGGGTGCAGTGGATGTCCAGCTAGCCATTCCTTAGTCTACTCAATACTTGACTGTCCTGAGCCTCAAATGTGCACAATGGTGATAATATCTATTTCACAGTGTCTTTGTGAGGATTAAATTAGATTATCATATATAAAGATTCTGGCAGCCCCTTTCTTTAGGACTTCAATATAGATCTGTCAGATATGTGATACTTAAAAATAAAGGAAAACAAGAGAAATCTTTTTTTAAAAACTTTAAAATGAAACAAAGATAACAGTTAAATGTCCTGATTTCATTGGTCTTTATATCTGCTTCATTTAATAGAAACATCTTAATTTTTCTCAATGTTTTATTTGTCATCACCATTTATGGCATGGCATCAGTGAAACAAACTGTAGTTTTCAATATGGTTTTTTAAGTAATAGCTGCAGAACACAAGCATCATGCAGAGTGACAATGACTGCCATTTGCTCAGCACTTGATTAAATCAAGAGTTTTCTTTTCCCCTCAGTTATCAGTGAAGCATATGGAAATGTGCTGATGTCTAAACGAATTTTGATTCAAACCTCAAACTTCAACCAATGAAACTGATCTGCATCTGACTGAAAATTTCAAATGGCTGCATGTCCAAATAGGCCAGTGTCAGTCACATCCATTTCAATGCCAGGAAACTCTTACAAATAACAGTGGGGGGACTGGTAGAATTCTTAGGAGGCATTTCTTAAGTCAGTGGATGGCCCTATTGTCCTTTTGAATATATTTTTATATAAGTTAGTGAGCTAGCATTAGACTTAGTTCTGAAGTTTCAGAAAAGCTTCCAAAATTATTGAAACTATTCTGTGTATAGAGTAGACATGGAGTGTTAACATTGGGTCCTTGGAGGGCATTTGTGAAAGCTAAGAAATCCTGACCCATACATGACTTTACTGAAACCCTACTTGAAATCCAAGTGAGGTCTGATTTTATATAATTTAATGTAATGATCCTAATGAAGTCTACAGGTCAAATTATCTTAGAGTGTGATGCAAGGAGGGGTCCAAACTATTACACTGCATTGGAAGCTTTTTGTGATAAATGTTATAAACATCCTGGGAAGAGTAAGACTCTGAAGGCAGACAACCTAGATTCTAATCCCAGCTGTTGTTCTCAGCTGTCTCAAATTACTTAACCTATGCTTCAGATGCCTCACCTGTACAATGAGGATAATAAAGTAACATCTATCAAGTGATTTCCATGTGCAGGTACCATTCTGGAAGTTTTACATGTGCCAGTTCATTTACTCCCCAGGACAATTCTTTGATGTAAGTGTCCAGGGGTTGTTGTGAGGATTAAACAAGGTAATGCCTATCAAGCAATTGACATTAATTTAGCATTGGTAAACCCTCAATAAATGTCCATCCTACTGCTATCATCAAATGGTTGTGAAGAAAAAAATGAGACATTGCTTTTTTTTTATTTTATTAAATTTTATTTTGAAATAAATTCAGTCTTACAGGAACAGCTGCAAAAACAGTACAAACCCCATAAATAGAACTCCATCATATCCTGTCCCCCCTCCCCTGATACCCCGATCCATCACCTTTAAGATCCTGTCACACCACTGTCTCTTTCTTTCCCTCTCTCCCTCCCTCCCTCCCTAACACCCATCATCTATTGCTCTGTCCTCTGAACATATGAAAGCAAGCTGCACATATCTTTGAACAAACAATATAATTCACATATACCTTTCCCATGGACAAGAACATTATTTTATGCAATCTCATTAAGCGCAGCTAAGGAGTTCAAGAAATTCAACATTGATGTAAAGCTTACATTCTGTATTTCCTTTTTTTTTCTCTTGTGTCCCATCTGTGTCTCTTTGAGCCCCCTCTCCTCCATCCTCAGATCCCACCCAGGATCATCCTTGGCATTTAATTATCATCTATTTAGACTGTCTTATTTTTTTCTTTCAATTGTGGAAACATATATATAGCCTAAATCTTCCTATTCCAACCCTCCCTAGCATTCCATTAGTGGGATTAATCACATTTAGAATGTTGCAATGCTATCACCTTCCGACCATCCATTTCTAGAAGTTTCCCTTCACCCCAAACAAAAACCCTACTCTCATTTCTTAACTCCCCATTGCCCCTTTCCCCACTTCTTGAAACCCCTACTCTACTTTTCATCTCTTTGGTCATATTCTCTGATACTGTCTTTGTGTTTACTGTGGGGCTTAAATTTAACATCTTAAATCTACATCAATCTTGTTTTTCTTTGATACCAACTTAACTTCATTAGGTCACGTAAACTGTGTTCCTATACTCCTCCATTCCCCCACTTTTATATAGTTCTTCTCAAAAATTATATATTTTACATTGAGTCCAAAACCACTGATTTATCATTACAGTTTATGTATTTTAGACCCTGTAGGAAGTAAATAGTGGAGTTATAAGTCAAAAATACAGTAGTATTGGTATTTATATTTACCATGTGATCTTTACTGGAAATCTTTATTTCTTCATGTGGTTTCAGTCAATTGTTTAGTGTCCCTTCCTTTCAGCCTGCTCAACTCCCTTTAGCATTTCTTATAGGACTGATCTACTGGTGATGAAGTCCCTCAGCTTTTGATTATCCAGGAATGTTTTCATCTCCCCCTCATTTTTATCCTCCAGGTGTTTGTGAATTCTCCAAGTCTCTGATGGTTATTGACTTCTATTTGTATTCCATTGTAGTCAGAGAATGTGCTTTGAACAAATTCATTTTTTATTTTTTATTTTATTGAGGCTTGTTTTTATGTCCCTGCATACAGTCCATTCTGGAGAAAGATCCGTGATCACTAGAGAAGAACGTGTGTCCTGGTGACCTGGGATGTAATGTTCTATATATGTCTGTTAAAATTCTCTATATCTCTCTCTCCTTTCTTTGTTTCTCTGTCGGTAGGGCTCCCTTTAGTATCTGAAGTAGGGCAGGTCTTTTATTAGCAAACCCTCTCAGCATTTGTCTGTGAAAAATTTAAGCTCTCCCTCAAATTTGAAGGAGAGTTTCTTGGTTGGAAATTCTTCTCTCTCAGAATTTTAAATATGTCATGCCACTGCCTTCTCGCCTCCGTGGTGGCTGCTGAGAAGTCACTACTTAGTCTTATGTTGTTTCCTTTGTATGTGGTGAATTGCTTTTCTCTTGCTGCTTTCAGAACTTGCTCCTTCTCTTCAGTATTTGACAGTCTGATCAGAATATATCTTGGAGTGGGTTTATTTGGATTTATTCTATTTGGAGTTTGCTGGCCATTTATGCTTTGTGTATTTATATTGTGTAGAAGGCTTGGGAAGTTTCCCCCAACAATTTCTTTGAATACTCTTTCTAGACCTTTACCCTTCTCTTCCCCTTCTGGGACACCAATGAGTCTTAAATTTGGACATTTTATTTTATCTGTCATATCCCTGAAATCCATTTCGATTTTTTCAATTTTTTTCCCCATTCTTTCTTTTGTTCTTTCATTTTCTGTTCTGTGGTCCTCAAGGAGGCTGAGTTGTTGTTCAACCTCCTCTAATCTTGTATTATGAGTATCCAGAGTCTTTTTAATTTGGCGTACAGTTTCTTTAATTTCCATAAGATCTTCTATTTTTTTATTTACTCTTGCAATATCTTCTTTATGCTCTTCTAGGGTCTTCTTTATGTCTTTTATATTCTGTGCCATGCTCTTCTTCATGTCCTTTATATCCCATGCCATGCCCTCATTGCCTTTCTGTAGTTCTTTGAATAATTGTGCCAAGTACTGTGTGTCTTCTGATCTTTTGATTTGAGTGTTTGGGTTCGGGTTCTCCACGTCGTCTGGTTTTATCATATGCTTTAAGATTTTCTGTTGTTTTTGGCCTCTTGGCACTTGCTTTACTTGATCTTGAATTTGTCAGAATTGCAGCTTGGTGACATACACTTTCTCTAACTAACCAGCAGATGGCATCCCTGAATCACTTATTCCCCTCAAGTCAGTTCTCCCCAACTTTGTGGTGTGTGGGGATCTGATTCTTATGGGGTCCAATTGGTGCACTTAATTTGGGTGTGTTGTCAGTGCTGTCCGCCCTGTATGAGGGGCATGTGTCTGAGCAGTTAGGGAGGAAGGGCAGCTTTAATAATCAAACCTCCCAGGTGTTCCCGGAGATTTAAGGCTGTTCTCTGCCACTGACCCAAAAGTCCTTGGTATTGGCGTAGGTTCCCTGGGATTCCTAGTGGTTCCCCCTTCCCTGCTGTGCTCCTCCAGGACCTCTGCTGAGGGAGGGAGGGCTGTGCCATGTCACAAGTGTGTGCCGGCCTCCAGGGAAGCCCTGGGATGCTGGACTGTGCAGGGGCGTTCCAAGCCCACTTCAAAAATGGTTGAATGGGATGCGTTAACTTCCCCCTTTCCACACAGCTCCATCCTCCCAGCTCTGGGACAATCAGCCATGGGTGTATTAAAGGCCACTGTCCATGGCCAGTATTGTGGCATGTGAGTGGTGCTGCGAGAAAGACTCCCTGTCATGCTGGGTTTCTTGGCTCGGCTCTGTGCTGTGTGTTCGGCCCCGGGCAGGAGTGCCCCCGCCCACTGGGGAGATGGCTGCAAGTCGTGCATTTTTTTTTCCTCCTTTTGGCTCCCCTTTGCTCCCCTGGGTTCGAGACAATCAGCAGTGGGTGTGGGAAGGGGTATCCTCCACACCAGGCACCGAGGCATTAGCCCAGCCCACTCCCATCTTATCCACAGCTGCTCCCGGGCTTCTTTTTTTTTTTTTTTTAAAGAACTAGTCTGTCTCCAAATGCCAACGCACCATTTCCCCGCACCGCAGCATGGCCGAGGGACTCAGCCGACTCACTCACTTGTTTTGGAATGCAGACTCCTGGTTTCATCAAACGCACGTTCCCTGTGGATTTAGCAGAACTTGTCTGGATGGTGCTACTCTGGAAGTGGTGTTCTGGTCACTTTCTGGTTTTTATCTAGTGTTTTTCACGAAGGTGTTTTTTTGCCCTGTCTCACATAGCCGCCATCTTCGATTGATCCCAAGACATTGCTTTTTAAACATTTAGGTCTGTGGCTGGCACATGCAGACACTCAATAAGTATTAGCTGTTGTTATTTTGTTGATGCATTATTATTATTTTATTGTTATTCTTCTGTTCATCCAGCCTCTCTAATTTGGAACATACACTGTTTTCAGAACTATCTCTTGTCCTATTAATTAATTAATTCAATTTCTTACTTGACAAACATTAAGCACCTACTATATGCCAGACACTATTCTAAGCATAGGAGATGCAGCAATGAGCAAAACAAAGCTGTTATTCTCAGAGTCACTATTTTAAAGCAAAAGCAAGAAAACAGTTCATGTAAATGAGCTAAAATAAACACAGAGAAAACCAAAAATAAATTATTTAAAAATAAAAAAATTATAAAAGATTTAAAGAAGATAAATAAAAATGTGAAAAAATAAATGATTAAATGAAAAAAGAAAAATGAGAAAAATAAAAAAGAATAAATAAATGATGAAAACAAAAGAATAAGGAAAAGTGAGAAAAAGACAAAAGAAAAAGAATAAAAAAAGATAAAAAGGAAAAGAAAGAAAAGTAAGGTAAAAAACGAAGGAAAAAAACACAAACAGACAAAAAAAACTACAATGCCAAAGAGGAAACAAGCTGACCTTGGTCAAAGTTACCCAAATCACTGAAAACCAGCTTCTGGAGACAGGTCTGCAAACTTAGGTAGCAAATATCTTTCTGTTGCCCAGCCGGTGACCAAATGGGGGCTTAGCATTGCAAAGCACTCCTTATGGGGTCATAGCAAGAAAAGGATGAATCAAGGCTGTGGATAATCCAAGTGGTTTTCTCACATTTTGGTCTACAGAATCATTCATTCATTCATTCATTCCTTTTGGAGTTAACCATGAGTTTAATTAGGGACTTACAGAAGACATCCAGATGTGAGCAGGTCAGGAGAGTAAAGTCAGCATTGTGCCATTCTGCAGAGAGAGAGTGGCATGCCAAGGGGGTGGGGAGGGGGATTTACAAAGGTTTGTGACAACGGAGTTTCTTGCGAGATTTGGTTACAACAGGATCTTGCAAGATTTGTTTACAACAAGGTCTCCCGAGATTTGTTAGTAACAGTAATTAGGGGAGGGAAGTTTTAATGCTTCCCCCTGGGCGGAGGGGATACTATTGCCTGGTCATGTAGATGCTGCATGTATCTAGTAATGGAGGAGGGGGCAGGGTCACAGTCCCCCACGCAGCAGACTATTTTGACCATAGGACAGACATTGCAGGATAAGAGACAACAGAACACCAGGTGTCTCCCCCCTCCACAGAAATAACTACCCCACAAAGAGATGCTACTGACAGTTGATAAAATCTGTGCTTATTTTCCAATGTGTTGATTCTACCAGGCCAGCAGGGTGTTCCACACAGTCCACTTTGCAGAGGTTACAGTTCAAGAAAGGCCGGCAGCACCTAAAGGTGGCAAGTCTGTGCAAACCCAACATTGGGTTCAGTTGTGGGCATGAGTTACCTAGGGTGCTATGGGCAAAAAGAAAGATGTTTATGGGGAACAATAAGGAGTAATTCCTGCTGATATACAAGCTAAGTTTCCATTAGTGGACAGAAATGTTCCTGGGGAAGGGGTGCTATTAGTGGGTTTTAATTTCACACTTTTCCTCCCTGCAATTGCAGGGATTCTTCTCAAGTTAAATCTACAGATAGTTTAGGTGTGATAAGTGTCCACAAACTCATACATACAGTTCCTTGAGGTACGGGGTGTCCTGGGTTGGTTTTATACATATTTATTTAGATACATATCTTAAATCTTAGGTGACCCCAATACTTCATGGGCTTAGGATTCCCAACCAGCGTGGCTGCATCGGCCAGGAACATGGCTAATTGACCTTATTTTCCCCAATTTCTAATGTGGCGCAGGCAAGAGCAAATTACTTTCATTACCTTGTTGTGGTTGCAATGTTGCTGGCCCTTTTACCTGAATTTGCAGCCTTTGCTTGGGTCCCACAGTTACCAACTCAACAGGAGCAGGAGTGGCTGCTCTAGGTCATGAATTGAGGCTGGTGAGGGCTGGATATAACTGACTGGTCCACTGCTGCAGGGATTGTTTGTCATCTTTTAGCTGCTCTTTTAAAAGCCCATTCATTCTTTCAATTAACCCCGCTGCTGTGGGGTTGTATGGCAAATGAAGTGTCCATAAGACATCATGTTCAGTAGCCCAGGCTTGGGTTAATTGTCTGGTAAAGGGGATCCCTCTATCACTTTTGACCATCCATACAGCCCCACATTTGTGGGGATCCCAAAGAGAGCACTTAATTTCTCTAGGCTGTATATTGGAGCCCTCTGGCTGGCTTTTTCTACTGGGAAGGCCAGTAACAGCACAATAGCTGGGTCTATGGCTGTAAAGGCATATTTTGCTCCCTCAGATAAGGGAAGGGGCCCGATATAGTCTACCTGCCATCTGGTGACTGGGATCTGCTCACAGCTGATGTGACCAAGTTGGTGAGGAAGCATTCCTGGTCCTTGCAGAGAGCAGGTGGGACAGGCGTCCACGTCTTCCAGCTGTTGCCGCATGGTAGGCAACTGGAACTACTGTGCCACCCTCCGCCAAGTCTGGTTTCCTCAGTGTCCTCTTGTCCTATGTAGCCATTCATCAGCCTTGTATGAAACTGCTCCAGGCTATGAACTTTTGCTAAAGCATCTGCTTTGATATTGCCAGGTAAAGAGTCAGTACAAATAGTGCATCACCTGGTTCCTGAACAATGACCATCCATGCAGCCCTTAATTCATCCTACTGACTGCTTTGCATAGTCCCAGTTTCCCACCATATAGTGTCCATCATGGCCACTGCTGTCCAGGTGGTGTGGTGCCCATGTGCTGATCCATCAGTATACCAGGCAGACTCTGGTATACTGACACATCTGTCAACAGTGGGCACAGAAACAGCCACCTTGGGAGCAAAAGCAGAGAGGGGCAAATGTTGTTCTTCCACATAGGAAACTGGTCCTAGAATATCGTGAGTTTCTGCACTTAAGAACCAGTTGTTAAAGACACTGCATTGCAGCAGATAGGCTTTCCATTTTATCAGAATGCTCAGCAGAGCATTCCCTGAATACAGATTATTTGCTGTTTTTTTTTATCCACCCCTGTGTGGGAATGGCATTGCTCAATGACACAGTGCATCTTTGGGTTAGTCCTTCAACTTGTAGCAGGGCATTATAGGCAGCACACAGTTGTTTTTCTAAGAGGCTGTACCGTAGTTTGGCTCCTTTTCAGAGCTGAGACCAAAAGCCAGTGGAACTCACTTTGCCTGTTGCCTTTGCCACAAGCCCCACCCAAAGGCAATATTGGTAATGACCACATTTAATTGGCAAGGCACATCTGGGTCCACCCCCCATAAAGCCTAAGCCTGTAGCCCATTTGGCAAATGTCCATTGTTGTCTTTCCCATATGAGGGTGAATGGAGGCTGGCTGGAGGTGTCTAAGGAAATAATAAGACATCCTGATGGTGGCGGGTCAGGAAAGTGAAGTCAGCATTCCACCAATCTGCAGAAAGAGAGAGCTAATTTTTTAATAGACCTTATTTTTAGAGTAGATTTAGGTTTACAGAAAAATTGCACAGAAAGTATGAAACATACCTCCCCCCCACCTAGTTGTCTTTGTGTTGTGCAATTTTAAGGGTTTTGACAAATACATAATGTCATATATGCACTGTTACAGTGTTGTACAAAGGCTTCACTGCTCTAAAAATGCCTGTGTTCTGCCTATTCATCCCCCTTTCCTTCCTCCAGAACCCCTGGCAACCACTGATCTTTTTACTGTCTCTATAACTTTGCCTTTTCCAGAATGTCATGTAGTTGGAATCATACAGTAGATATGGCTTCTTTCACCTAGCAGTAGGCATTCAAGTTTCCTCTGTGTTTTTTTTGTGGCTTGAAATCTCATTTCTTTTTATCATTGAATAATATTCCATTGTATTATGGTGTAATATGGTGTATAATGCACCATAGTTTGTTGATCCACTTACATATTGAAACATACCTTGGCTTCCAATTTGGGGCTATTATGAAAAAAGCTGCTATAAACATTTGTATGCAGGGTTTTGTGTGGACATAAGTTTTCAACTTATCTGCGTAAATCCAGCATGATAGCTGGTAAGCCTATGTTTAGCTTTGTAAGAAGCTGTGACTGTCTTCCATAGTGACTTTACCATTTTGTATTCCAGCAGCAATGAATCAGAGTTGCTGTTGTTCCACATCCTCGTCAGCATTTGGTGTTGTCAGCAACTTGGATTTTAGCCATTCTAATAGATATATAGTATTATCTCATTGTTGTTTTAATTTGCAATTCCCTAATGACATACAATGTCAAGCATCTTTTCATATGCTTCTTTGCCATCTGCACATATTCTTTGGTGAGGTGTCTGTTCAGTTTTTTGCCCATTTTCAATTGGATTTTTTTTTTTTAACTGCTCTGTTTTAAGAGTTTTTGGTAAATTTGGATACAAGTCCTCCATCAGAAATGTATTTTGAAAATGTTTTCTCCCAGTCTCTGGCCAGAACTGAAGTTTTTATTTTAATGCAGTCCAATATATCATTTTTTTCTTTCATGGATCATGCTTTCGTTGTTGTATGTAAGAAGTTATCACCAAACCCAAAATCACCTGGATTTTCTCCTACATTATCTCTAAAAGTTTTATGATTTTGCATTTTACATCTAGTTCTATGATTCAGCTTGAGTTAGTTTATGTGAAAGATGTAAAGGTCTATATCTAGATTCATTTTTTTTTTTTTTTTGCATGTAGATGTCTAGTTGTTCCAGAAGTATTTGTTTAAAAGACTATCCTTTCTCCATTGAATTGCTTTGTCCTTTGTCAAAGACTGGTTAACTCTATTTGTATAGGTCTATTTCTGGGCTCTCTGTTCTGCTCCATTGCTCTGTCTCTTCATTTACCAATGCCACACTGTCTTGATCACTGTGACTTGAGTAAGTTTGAGGTTGGGTAGTTTCAGTCCTCTGAATGTACCCTTCTTCAATATTGTGTTCACTACTCTTGGTCTTTTGTCTTTCCATATAAACTTTAGAATTGGTTTGTCTACATCTACAAAATAACTTGCCAGGATTTTGATTGGTTGTGTTTGATCTACAGATCAAGTTGGGAAGAACTTGACATCTCAATAATATCGAGTCTTCCTATCCATGAATGTGGAATATCTCTCTATATAGGTCATCTTAGATTTCTTACATGAGTTTTATAGGTTTCTTTATATAGATCTTGTAAATATTTTGTTAAATTTATACGTGGGGTTTTTTTGGTGCTAATGTAAATGGTGTTGTTTTTAATTTCGAATTCCGTTTGTTCATTGCTGGTAGATAGGACAGCAATTGACTTTGTATATTAACCTTGTATCCTTATTAGTTCCAGGAGGGTTTTGTTGTTGTTGATTTTTTCAGATTTTCTACAAAGATAATCATATTACCTATGAACAAAAACAGTTTTATTTCTTCCTTCCCAATCTGTATACCTTTTATTTCCATTTTTTTTTTTTTTTGTCTTATTGTCCAACTAGGACTTCCAGCACAATGTCGAATATGAGTGGCAAGAGAGGACATTCCTGTTTTACTCCCTATCTCAGGGGAAAAGCACATCATTTCTCACTATTAAGTGCAATGTTATCATAGGTTTTTTGTAGATGTTCTTTAACAAGTTGAGGAAGTTCCTCTCTGTTCCTAGTTTGCTGAGAATTTTTATCATAAATGAGTATATTTTGTCAAATGCTTTTTCTGTGTCTGTTGGTACAATAGTATGATTTTTCTCCTGTAGTCTATTCATGTGATGGATCACATTACGTGATTTTTTAAATGTTTAACTAGTCTTGCATATCTGGAATAAATATCACTTGGTCACTGTGTATAATTCTTTTCATACATTGTTGGATTCAATTTGCTAATATTTTGTTGAGGATTTTTGCATCTATGGTAATGAGAGATATTGGTCTGTAAGTTTCACTTCTTGCAATGTCTTTATCTGGTTTTGGTATTAGGGTAATGCTGGCCTCATAAAATGAGGTGGGAAGTATTCCTTGCTTCTATTTTCTGGAAGAGATTGTAGAGAATTGGCATCATTTCTTCTTTAAATGTTTGGTAGTATTCAGCAATGAGATTACCTGGGCCTGGTTGCTTTCTGTTTTGAAAAGTTGTGAAATGATTATTCAATTACTTTAATAGATATAGGCCTATTCAGATGATCTATTTCTCCTTGTATGCATTTTGGCAGATTGTGTCTTTCAAGGAATTTCATCTAAGCTATCAAATTTTTATACATAGAGTTATTCATAATATTCCTTTAATGTTCTTTAAATGTCCATGGGATTAGTAGTGATGGCCCTTCTTTCCTTATTTTTCATTACAACTAATTGCAGTTTCTTTAATTGTGGGCTTGATTGGGAGAGGCTTTATTTTTTGGCCACCCAAAATCATGAGGCCAAATAATCATATTGATCTTTTAAAAAAATTGTTAGGATTTATCATATTCATTTACAATGCTACAATGAGGTAAATTTATTTTCTCTTCTAGTTCAGTTATGTGGTTGAGCGGATGAATAAATTCAGGGCTTTTTCATCCTTATAAAAACAGGTTTGAAAACCATTAACCTGTCATTTGTGCCAGTCAACGTATCAATCCTCTACCTCACACTTTTACACCTTCTCTTGCACTTTATATTAATAGGTTAAGGTAAAAGGAGAAACACACACAGAGCTGCCTCCAAGGCACATTCCTGCAAAGGCAATTCCAAATGATACTGGGAAGGGGAGAGTGACCTCACTATCTAGCCTCTGAGATTCCCTGTTCACTTCCCTGAGGATGCTGTTTGTGTTTCTGCAATCTGCTTTTGGAAATTGAGAGGGAATACAAGTTGTACTGTTTTATAGAACATTCTGGTTCTTGTCTTCCAAACACGCAGCCTCCCAGTTCCTCCTGGACATCGTCCCTGCTCTCTGGCTTAGATTCGTTACTTGTGACGACATGCAAATGCCACTGCTGTCCATAGCTTAGCACGGGAGTTATCAAACTTTCTCTGTAAAGGGCCAGGTAGTCAATATTGTCGGCTCTGTGGGTGTTAAGGTCTCTAACACAACCACTGGACTTGGCCATTGTAGCATGGAAGCAGATATACATAATATGAAAATGAATGGGCTTGGCTGTATTCCAATAAAACTTTATTGGTGGATATGGAAATTTGAACGTCATATAATTTTTACATTTCATGAAATTTTATTCTCCTTTTGACTTTTTTTTCAACCATTAAAAAATGTAAAAATCATTCTTAGCTTGCAGGCCGTACAAAAGTTGGCCATAGTTTGCCATCTCCTGGAATAGCGTGATACTTCTTGTGAATGCCTTAGGGCTGTCTGCCTCTCCTTGTATCTGGACTCAGGGCTTCTTTCATTCCTCTAAAGCCCACACTCTTCTAAACCTGTTTGGGGTCATGATCTCCATAATTTTGGTTCTTCATAAATTTACTCTCTTTTCTTCCAGAGATTCATCAAAAGTTTTGATTCACTGGAGTTGAATTCTCTCTTTTATAAACCATTTTCTCATTTCATGGTATTTTTTTTTTTTTTTTTTGACAAAAGGGAGTAGAGAGGCTTGATAAATGTCTTTGATGAGTAAATTGCATATTTGTCTATTTTGTAATGACATTTTGGCAACTTCCAAAAATAATTCAAAGTCAGTCATTTTCAAGCTTACTTCAGAAAAAAAAAAAGAATTGAATAGAAATTGTAGTTGGTGAAACTAAGTGTGGAAAAGTTAGGTAGAGGTACCTGTTTATCTAGCTTTCCAAGAGATTAAAGGGAAAAAATAAAATTTCGAATCCATACTTAGAAGAACTAAATATTAAAAATAATTTTTTTAGCAATTACACCTCAAAAGTTTGGGGTTTGCCTTTTCAAAACTGAAAGTCTGAATCTGTTTCTGCCAGGCAGTCAGGTAGCTATGATCAAGTTCTAAAGATTTCAACAAGCAGTTCAAGGAGAAGGGCTGAGATCCTAAAGAAAAACACAAGAAACCATGTGATGGAAACCGAAGACTTACCATTTTAGTATTGGCAGTGTGTCTCTCTAGTTTGTCTGCTTTGCAGTTACCTAATGGTAAGAAAACATAGAAAAGACAGTTAGGGGACAAAGGAAAGAGAGAGCGTGGGATGTTTTTGAAGGAGTTTTGGAGATAGAGAGGAAAGAGTAGGGTATTACCATGCTGTGTAAGTGTCTTAGTTTCCAGGCTGCTAAAACAAATGCCATCCAGCAGTTGGCTTAAACAATGGGAATTTATTGGTTCAGTTTTTTTTTCCTGTTTTATTTTTTTTTTCTTTATTAGAGAAGTTGTGGGTTTACAGAACAATCATGCATAAAAAATAGAATTCCCATATAACATCCCACCACCAACACCTTGCATTGGTGTAGAACATTTGTTACAAATGATGAAAGCACATTTTTATAATTGTACTATTAACTGAAGTCTATCATTTAACTAATGGTTCACTGTTTATGTAGTATAGTTCCATGAATTTTTTTTTAATTTATTGTTACCATATATACAATCTAACATTTCTCCCTTTTAATCATATTCAGATATATATTCCAGTGCTGTTAACTGCATTCACAATGTTGTGTTACCACCACAACCGTCCACTACCAGAACATTTCCATCATTCCAAATGGGAATTCTGTACATTTTAAGCCCAACTTCCTATTCCCTGTCCCTTCCTGGTCCCCTGGTAACCTATATTCTAAATTTTGATTCTATGACTTTACTTATTCTGTTTCAAATCACATTGATTTGAAACAATGGCTCACAGTTTTGAGTCTGGGAGAAGTCCAAAATCAAGGTATCAGCAAGGTGACACTTTATCCCACAGACTGTGGCATTCTGAAGCTGACTGCTGGCCGTCCTAAGTTCTTGCTTTTTCTGTCGCATGGCAATGCACATGGCAGCGTCATCTCCTTTCTCTGGAGTTCTGTTGACGTCCAGCTGCAGGCAGCTCCCTGTGACTTCTTTCTCTGTGTCCAATTTTCCCCGTATAAGGACTTCAGCCGTATTGGATTAAGGCCCACCCTCATTCAGTTTGGGCACACCTTAACTAATAACATCTTCCAAGGTCCTGCTTACAAACGGGTTCACACCCACAGGACCTGAACATGCCTTTTGTGGGGGACATGATTCAATCCCCAACAGTGGGATTGGGGGAGATTAATGTCTAATGACAGTTTTTAGGAATGTAAGGTCCTTACGAGAAGGGAAGCATAAAGTAGTGATGAGCACAGAGTCTGAAATTAGACTATCAGGGATCAAAATCCAAGCTCTACCATTTACTATCTCTAGGACCTTGAGCAGAGTACTGCATCTCTATGGGACTCAGTCTCCTCATCTGTAAGAGGGGCATAATAATATTATGTACCTCATAGGATTATTATGAATATTAAATGAATCACCATATGCAAAATGTTTAGAACAATGACTAGTACAAAATGTGTGCTATGTAAGTGGTAGCCAGTAATATAATTATCATGCCTTCACTAGCTGAAGGATGGCATAGCCCATTAGGGTAAAAAAGTGTTATTCTTTGCTAATTAAATGGAATTCTAGAAGGATTTGCCAAACATTTTTGTTTTAGTTAAATAGCATGTGAATATAGTTTAAAAATCAAATCACTGGAAATTTTTCTCAAATGTAAGGTAATTCTTGTTTAATCATTAGTGATTGCAAGCCAGGCTGGTGCTTACTGGAAACTATGGGCATCTATGGTAATTCTCAACTGGTGAGCTTCCCTGAATGGGGATGAGTCCGTCTTTTTGTTGGAGGCATCCCCAAATACTGCTTTCTGTATGTTAGTTCCTCCGAAGACGACTTCTCCAATTTCCTGACCTGAGGTTCTGTCTCAGTTTTCCAGGCTGCTATGATAAATACCACACAATGGGTTAGCTTAAACAACAGGAATTTATTGCCTCACAGTTTCAGAGTCCAGAAGACCAGATCAAGGAATTGTATAGAAGGCTTGCTTCCTCCTGGGGTTGGTAATGCTCTGGCTATCAGCAAGCCTTGGGTTCTTTGGCTTTCCCATAACATGGCAATGCCCTTTCCTTTCTTTTCTGGGTTCCCATTGACTTCTGGCTTCAGACTCTTCCCTGTGGCTTTCTCCATATTTGAATTTCTTCTGCTTATAGAAGACTCCAGTAGTCCAGATTAGATCCACCATCATTCAGTTGGGCCATACTTAACTAAAATAACACCTTTGAGAGATCCTATTTACAATGGTTCACACCCACAGGAAAACAGATCAAGAGCAAGAACAGGTTTAAATTGGGGTACATAATTCAATCCACCATAAGCTCTAAGCCAATATTCTAGGGTTTAATGGGGACCGGCATCTTGCAAATTCTGTAATATAGACTTATGGATTCTTGTATTTTCAACATTCATTTTAACTTTCCCTCTGCTATGTCTGGTATCACAGGGTCTCTAGTTCACTTTCTTCAGGAAATAAAACTGCAATATCCCATGAAGGAGGTAAGGGAGGGGTAGTTGTCTGCCTGCATCAACCACTCTATGTACAGAATTTCAACCAGTCTCTCTGTTTCCAGGCCCATCTATCACCCCCACTTCTGCAGTACCCGATGCCTCCAGATGCTGAGCCCTCAGTGGTTCTGCAGGGCAGATGGCTTGACTCTCATCAGCGACACTCTTCAGGACTTTGGCCCTGACTTTCTTGGCTCCACTATGCCAGTTGCCAATCCTCCATCTGCTTTCTGTCTTTGGGAAATGTGTTGAAACCTCTCATATTCTGCTGCTCCCTCTCTCATTCCTTCTATTCCTTTACTGACATTTAGTGGGATTTAAGAGGGAGAAATATAACTGTGTTTTGTCAAACTGCATGTTTATCCAGAAGTTCCAGGATAATGCTTTATTCCCCGTCTCCTGCTGTGCTCCACACAGAGTATTGTGGATGGGGAATTGGCAGTGGCTTCTATGGCCTCTTCAGCTCATTCTGCTTTGTTTTCCCTTGGTGACAAATTTGAGGTCACTTCTGTGGACATCCTTCACCTTCATCCTGACCCTGATGCCTCTTGGTTTCTTAAATAGCTTTGCTATCATCCTTCCCTGCATCCTTCTTCTTCTCCTTAGCTTTCAGCTTAGTCAGGGTATCCATTGTTCAGTTTCTTCTGAACACCTGGATGGAGCTGGAGAGGACATGTGTCCCTGCATGTGGAGAAAGGAACCAAGGAAAGCTTTGCTCTCCATCCAGTCTCTGTGTCCAACATCTACAAGAAACTCAGACTTTTGTATAACATAGACTAGAGTGGCCATTCCTAGCATAACTTGAGTGAGTTGCTGTACTGAAAGAGTCTCTCTCTCTTTGCTCTGCTCTGAACTGTGTTTAAAAACCTTGGCTTGAGAGAGAGGGCACTAAATTATGTTCCATAAAGAGGAGAAAAAATTATCAACCCACCAGAAGAAAATTCTTTGCATGTATGCCTTATGATTCCCTTTTTGCTGCCTCTCAGAAGACCAGGAAAGGCTTGCATTGCTTCAAATATTAAATTAAATCATAATATTTATATTATATATGTGGAGTAGGATAATATGTTCACATGGTTCCACATTTAAAGGTGATACCACTATTTACTGAAAATCTTCCCTGCAGCTTATATGCCAATCACCCAACTCCTCTACCTAGAGAAAAATTGTGTTACTAATTGCTTAGGTGTTCTTGCAGAATTTTTCTAACTTTCACTACTGTACAAGTTTTCACTGTGTGTGTGTTCTTTTTTTTTTTTTTTTTTAATCTTCATTTTATTGAGATATATTCACATACCACGCAGTCATACAAAACAAATCGTACTTTCGATTGTTTACAGTACCATTACATAGTGGTACATTCATCACCCAAATCAATCCCTGATACCTTCATTAGCACACACACAAAAATAACAAGAATAATAATTAGAGTGAAAAAGAGCAATTGAAGTAAAAAAGAACACTGGGTACCTTTGTCTGTTTGTTTCCTTCCCCTATTTTTCTACTCATCCATCCATAAACTAGACAAAGTGGAGTGTGGTCCTTATGGCTTTCCCAATCCCATTGTCACCCTCATAAGCTACATTTTTATACAACTGTCTTCGAGATTCATGGGTTCTGGGTTGTAGTTTGATAGTTTCAGGTATCCACCACCAGCTACCCCAATTCTTTAGAACCTAAAAAGGGTTGTCTAAAGTGTGCGTAAGAGTGCCCACCAGAGTGACCTCTCGGCTCCTTTTGGAATCTCTCTGCCACTGAAGCTTATTTCATTTCCTTTCACATCCCCCTTTTGGTCAAGAAGATGTTCTCCGTCCCATGATGCCAGGTCTAGATTCCTCCCCGGGAGTCGTATTCCACGTTGCCAGGGAGATTCACTCCCCTGGGTGTCTGATCCCACGTAGGGGGGAGGGCAGTGATTTCACCTTTCAAGTTGGCTTAGCTAGAGAGACAGGGCCACATCTGAGCAACAGAGGCATTCGGGAGCAGGCTCTTAGGCACAACCATAGGGAGGCCTAGCCTCTCCTTTGCAGCAACCGTCTTCCCAAGGGTAAAACCTGTGGTAGAGGGCTCAACCCATCAAACCACCAGTCCCCTATGTCTGTGGTCATGTTAGCAACCATGGAGGTGGGGTAGGCGAATACCCCTGCATTCTCCACAGGCTCCTCAAGGGGGCACTACATCTTTTTTTTTTCCTTGTTTTTCTTTTTCTTTTTTTTTTTTTTAACTTTCCCTTCTTTTTTAAATCAACTGTATGAAAAAAAAAGTTACAAAGAAAACAAACATACAATAAAAGAACATTTCAAAGAGACCATAACAAGGGAGTAAGAAAAAGACAACTAACCTAAGATAACTGCTTAACTTCCAACATGTTCCTACTTTACCCCAAGAAAGTTACCTAATATAGCAACATTTCTGTGAACTTGCTCCTACTATATCCATCAGAAATTAACAGACCATAGTCATTCCTGGGCATCCCCAGAACGTTAAATAGCTTATCTGTTCTTCTTGGATTATTGTTCCCCCTTCCTTAATTGCTCTCTACTGCTAGTTCCCCTACATTCTACATTATAAACCATTTGTTTTACATTTTTCAAAGTTCACATTAGTGGTAGCATATAATATTTCTCTTTTTGTGCCTGGCTTATTTCGCTCAGCATTATGTCTTCAAGGTTCATCCATGTTGTCATATGTTTCACGAGATTGTTCCTTCTTATTGCCGCGTAGTATTCCATCGTGTGTATATACCACATTTTATTTATCCACTCATCTGTTGAAGGACATTTGGGTTGTTTCCATCTCTTGGCAATTGTGAATAATGCTGCTATGAACATTGGCGTGCAGATATCTGTTCGTGTCACTGCTTTCCGACCTTCCGGGTATATACCGAGAAGTGCAATCGCTGGATAGAATGGTAACTCTATATCTAGTTTTCTAAGGAACTGCCAGACTGACTTCCAGAGCGGCTGAACCATTATACAGTCCCACCAACAATGAATAAGAGTTCCAATTTCTCCACATCCCCTCCAGCATTTGTAGTTTCCTGTTTGTTTAATGGCAGCCATTCTAACCGGTGTTAGATGGTATCTCATTGTGGTCTTAATTTGCATCTCTCTAATAGCTAGTGAAGCTGAACATTTTTTCATGTGTTTCTTGGCCATTTGTATTTCCTCTTCAGAGAACTGTCTTTTCATATCTTTTGCCCATTTTATAATTGGGCTGACTGTACTATTGTCATTGAGTTGTAGGATTTCTTTATATATGCAAGATATCAGTCTTTTGTCAGATACATGGTTTCCAAAAATTTTTTCCCATTGAGTTGGCTGCCTCTTTACCTTTTTGAGAAATTCTTTTGAGGTGCAGAAACTTCTAAGCTTGAGGAGTTCCCATTTATCTATTTTCTCTTTTGTTGCTTGTGCTTTGGGTGTGAAGTCTAGGAAGTGGCCGCCTAATACAAGGTCTTGAAGATGTTTTCCTACATTATCTTCTAGGAGTTTTATGGTACTTTCTTTTATATTGAGATCTTTGGTCCATTTTGAGTTAATTTTTGTGTAGGGTGTGAGGTAGGGGTCCTCTTTCATTCTTTTGGATATGGATATCCAACTCTCCCAGCCCCATTTGTTGAAAAGACCATTATGACTCAGTTCAGTGACTTTGGGGGCCTTATCAAAGATCAGTCGGCCATAGATCTGAGGGTCTATCTCCGAATTCTCAATTCGATTCCATTGATCTATATGTCTATCTTTGTGCCAGTACCATGCTGTTTTGGCAACTGTGGCTTTATAATAAGCTTCAAAGTCAGGGAGTGTAAGTCCTCCCACTTCGTTTTTCTTTTTTAGAGTGTTTTTAGCAATTTGAGGCATCTTCCCTTTCCAAAGAAATTTGATAACTAGCTTTTCCAAGTCTGCAAAGTAGGTTGTTGGAATTTTCATTGGGATTGCATTGAATCTGTAGATGAGTTTGGGTAGAATTGACATCTTAATGACATTTAGTCTTCCTATCCATGAACATGGAATATTTTTCCATCTTTTAAGGTCCCTTCTATTTCTTTTAGTAGAGTTATGTAGTTTTCTTTGTATAGGTCTTTTACATCTTTGGTTAAGTTGATTCCTAGGTACTTGATTTTTTTAGTTGCTATTGAAAATGGTATCTTTTTCTTGAGTGTCTCTTCAGTTTGTTCATTTCTAGCATATAGAAACATTACTGACTTATGTGCATTAACCTTGTATCCCGCTACTTTGCTAAATTTGTTTATTAGCTCTAGTAGCTGTATCGTCAATTTCTCAGGGTTTTCTAGATATAAGATCATATCATCTGCAAACAATGACAGTTTTACTTCTTCTTTTCCAATTTGGATGCCTTTTATTTCTTTGTCTTGCCGGATTGCCCTGGCTAGCACTTCCAGCACAATGTTGAATAACAGTGGTGACAGCGGGCATCCTTGTCTTGTTCCTGATTTTAGAGGAAAGGCTTTCAGTCTCTCACCATTGAGTACTATGCTGGCTGTGGGTTTTTCATATATGCTCTTTATCATGTTGAGGAAGTTTCCTTCAATTCCTACCTTTTGAAGTGTTTTTATCAAAAATGGATGTTGGATTTTGTCAGATGCTTTTTTAGCATCTATTGAGATGATCAATTGATTTTTCCCTTTTGACTTGTTAATGTGTTGTAATACATTGATTGATTTTCTTATGTTGAACCATCCTTGCATGCCTGGAATAAACCCCACTTGGTCATGGTGTATGATTTTTTTAATGTGTCTTTGGATTCGATTTGCAAGTATTTTGTTGAGGATTTTTGCATCTATATTCATTATGGAGATTGGCCGGTAGTTTTCCTTTTTTGTAGCATCTTTGCCTGGTTTTGGTATTAGATTGATGTTAGCTTCATAAAATGAGTTAGGTAGTGTTCCATTTTCTTCAATGTTTTGAAAGAGTTTGAGTAAGATTGGTGTCAGTTCTTTCTGGAAAGTTTGGTAGAATTCCCCTGTGAAGCCATCTGGCCCTGGGCATTTATTTGTGGGAAGATTTTTGATGACTGATTGGATCTCTTTGCTTGTGATGGGTTGGTTGAGGTCTTCTGTTTCTTCTCTGGTCAGTCTAGGTTGTTCATATGTTTCCAGGAAATTGTCCATTTCCTCTACATTATCCAGTTTGTTGCCATACAGTTGTTCATAGTATCCTCTTATAATTTTTTTAATTTCTTCAGGATCTGCAGTTATGTCACCTTTTTCATTCATTATTTTGTTTATATGGGTCTTCTCTCTTTTTGATTTTGTCAGTCTAGCTAGGGGCTTGTCAATCTTGTTGATCTTCTCAAAGAACCAAGTTTTGGTGATATTTATCCTCTCTATTGTTTTTTTGTTCTCTATGTCATTTATTTCTGCTTTAATCCTTGTTATTTCTTTTCTTGTACTTGGTTTAGGATTGGTTTCCTGTTCATTTTCTAGCTTCTTCAGTTGATCCATTAGTTCTTTGATTTTGGCTCTTTCTTCCTTTTTAATATATGCGTTTAGTGCTATAAATTTCCCCCTTAGCACTGCTTTTGCTGCATCCCATAGGTTTTGGTATGTTGTGTTCTCATTTTCATTCATCTCTATATATTTAGCAATTTCTCTTGCTATTTCTTCTTTAACCCACTGATTGTTTAGGAGTGTGTTGTTTAACCTCCAGGTATTTGTGAATTTTCTAAGTCTCTGGTGGTTATTGACTTCTAATTGTATTCCATTGTGGTCAGAGAATGTGCTTTGAATAATTTCAATCTTTTTAAATTTATTGAGGCTTGTTTTATGTCCCAGCATATGATCTATTCTGGAGAAAGTTCCATGAGCACTAGAGAAGTATGTGTATCCTGGTGATTTGGGATGTAATGTCCTGTATATGTCTGTTAAATCTAATTCATTTATCAGATTGTTTAGGTTTTCAATTTCCTTATTGGTCTTCTGTCTGGTTGATCTATCTATAGGAGAGAGTGATGTGTTGAAGTCTCCCACAATTATTGTGGAAACATCAATTGCTTCCTTTAGTTTTGCCAGTGTTTCTCTCATGTATTTTGTGGCACCTTGATTGGGTGCATAGACATTTACGATTGTTATTTCTTCTTGCTGAATTGCCCCTTTTATTAGTACATAGTGGCCTTCTTTGTCTCTCAAAACATCCCTGCATTTGAAGTCTATTTTATCTGAGATTAATATTGCTACACCTGCTTTCTTTTGGCTGTAGCTTGCATGAAATATTTTTTTCCATCCTTTCACTTTCAGTTTCTTTGTGTCCCTGTGTCTAAGATGAGTCTCTTGTATGCAACCTATTGATGGTTCATTTTTTTTGATCCATTCTGTGAATCTATGTCTTTTAATTGGGGAGTTTAATCCATTTACATTCAACGTTATAACCGTGAAGGCATTTCTTGAATCAGCCATCTTATCCTTTGGTTTATGTTTGTCATATTTTCCCCCTCTGTCTATTAATATCCTTTATTGTACCCATACCGAATCTCTTTAGTAGTGAACCTTTCTCCAAGTCTCTCTGTCCTGTCTTTGTTTCTCTGTCTGTAGGGCTCCCTTTAGTATCTCCAGTAGGGCAGGTCTCTTGTTAGGAAATTCTCTCAGCATTTGTTTGTCTGTGAAAAATTTAAGCTCTCCCTCAAATTTGAAGGAGAGCTTTGCTGGATAAAGTATTCTTGGTTGGAAATTTTTCTCACTCAGAATTTTAAATATATCGTGCCACTGCCTTCTTGCCTCCATGGTGGCTGCTGAGTAGTCACTACTTAGTCTTATGCTGTTTCCTTTGTATGTGGTGAATTGCTTTTCTCTTGCTGCTTTCAGAACTTGCTCCTTCTCTTCTGTGTTTGACAGTGTGATCAGTATATGTCTCGGAGTGGGTTTATTTGGATTTATTCTATTTGGGGTTCGCTGAGCATTTATGATTTGTGTATTTATGTTGTTTAGAAGATTTGGGAAGTTTTCCCCAACAATTTCTTTGAATACTCTTCCTAGACCTTTACCCTTTTCTTCCCCTTCTGGGACACCAATGAGTCTTATATTTGGACGTTTCATATTATCTATCATATCCCTGAGGTCCATTTTGATTTTTTCGATTTTTTTCCTCATTCTTTCTTTTATGCTTTCATTTTCCATTCTGTCATCTTCGAGGTCACTGATTCGTTGTTCAGCTTCCTCTAGTCTTGTACTATGAGTGTCCAGAATCTTTTTAATTTGGTCAACAGTTTCTTTAATTTCCAAAAGATCATCCATTTTTTTATTTAGTCTTGCAATGTCTTCTTAATGCTCTTCTAGGGTCTTCTTGATTTCCTTTGTCTCCTGTACTATGGTCTCATTGTTCATCTTTTGTTCTTTGAGTAGCTGCTCTAGATGCTCTGTCTCTTCTGATCTTTTGATTTGGGTGCTTGGGCTTGGGTTATCCATATCGTCTGGTTTTTTCATATGCTTTATAATTTTCTGTTGTTTCTGGCCTTGTGGCTTTTGCTGAACTTGATAGGGTTCTTTTCGGATTTGTAGACCAAGTGAAGTCCTTATCTCTAATTTATCAGATCTACAGCTTCGTGGAGTACACTTTCTCTAACTAACCAGCAGGTGGCGTCCACGAGCCACCTGTTCTCCACAAGCCAGTTCTCCCCTGCTTAGCCTTTTTGGTGAGTGGGGGAGTGAGTTTTGTGGGGTCCAATTGGTGTACCAAGCTTGCGTGTGTAGTTGGTGTTGCCTGCCCTGTATATGGGGCGTGTTTCTGGGCAGTCAGGGAGGGGGGGGGGTGGCTCTAACAATCAAATCTCCCTGGTGATCCTAGAGTTTTAAGGCTGCTGCGATAGTCTAATCCTTCATTTCAGTCCTGCCACAGTTTGTCTCTGCCACTGACCCACAAGTCCTTGGTATTGGTGTATGGCTCCTGAGACTTGCAAGTGGGCCCCTCTTCCAGGCTGTGCACCCCCTGGTCCTCTGTTGAGGGATGACTGTGCTATGTCACAGGTGAGTGCCGTCCCCCCAGGGCAGTTCTGGGCTGTTGGGCTGTGTAGGGAGGCTCCCAGTCTGCTGAAATGATGGCTGAATGGGGCTTTGTTAATTCACACTGCTCTACCTTCCCAACTCTGGGACAATCAGCTGAGGTTGCAGGGAAGGCTAATGTCCACGCCCAGTTTTGTGGTGTGTGCCTGTTATTTGAAGCACTTCCGTCACACTGGGTTGTCTGGGGCAGTTCTGGGCTATGGGGCTGGTGATGGGCAGGAGTGTTTCCTGTCCACCAGGATGATGGCTGTGAGCGGACACCCCCCTTTTCTTGGGAAGTTGTGGTGTTTAGTGAATTTTCTCAGCCACTGGATTATTGCGTTTTGTCTCAGAGCTCTCCTAGTTCTGCTCTTGACTTGACCTGCCCAAATTGCAGGTCTTTGAAGCTTTCTGTATTGGGCTTCTTAGAGTAATTGTTTTAGAAAAAGAAAAAAGGATTAAAAAAAAAAAAAAAAAAAAAAAGGGCCCTCCTCAGAGATCTAATGGGTTATTGAAATGCTAAGAGACAAAGCAATTAGGGCCATTAAGGAAAGGTCCACAGGGCAGAGAGATCAGCTTTTCTTCGGGATTTGCATATGTGCCTCAGGGCCTGAGCTCGGGCCTGAGCTCTGCCCTTCCCCTTTCTATGTTCAGCAGAACTCCAAAAATCCTCCGCTTTTATTTTGGAGTTTTTCGTGTTGTTTTTTTTCTATGCCTGTCTCCTCTCTGCTGGGCTGGCTGCTCTCAGATTCTCTGGTGTCTGGTCTCCGTCTATCTATGGTTGGAGTTTGGATCAGCAGAATGAGTTTCCGATAAGGGCTGCCACTGCAGTTCTCCCTTCTCCTTCCCGGAGCTGACAGCCCCTCCTCCCACGGGACTGAGCCTGGCAGGGATGGGCGCGGGTTCCCTGGCCGCAAAAACTTGCAGATTTCGCTGATCTCAGCAGTTCCACGTTTTCATGAGTGTTGTATGAAGTATGCCCAAAGTCAGATTGCTCTGTGGTGTCTAGTCCACGCAGTTCCTGGCTTTCTACCTACTTTCCTGGAGGAGTAACTAAAACATACAGCTCACCAGTCTGCCATCTTGCCCCGCCTCCGTGTGTGTTCTTTTTATTCCACAGTGTACTGAGATAGACCTAACAGTTGTTTCCATTAGGTCTTATTAGATGTAAAATCACTAGTTGCTCAGCTCTGCTGCTATTTCAAAAACATCATGAACAATGTTTTAAAAAATCAGTTTTACCTGTTTCAAATTAATGGCTAGCCTACTGTCCGTCAGCTGGAGTTTGGGATGTGTATGCATGCATGTGGGCATATGAATTGGGAATAGGGTACAGTCTGTAGTTCCACCTGTATGAAGAAGCAACAAAGCAGGCTGTGCAATATTTCACAGAATTGAGGGATCAGTTGAAAACAACCATCTTAGAGGTCTTCGCCTGCCACCCAGGAATCCCCCTAGTGCCACACGTCCCCCGATGACAATGTCAGCTCTGTCTTCTCATCTCTTATTACCCAGGAGCCTCTGTTTCTCAGTGAATTTCCTTTCCATTTATTTTCAAATGACTTTTCTGATATGAGCATTGTTGAGTACGCACAATAAAGAGCAACAATAGAAGCAGGGGTATGTGTATGGATAGATTTGCATAAGTATAAATACAGTATATGTGCCCACATTTAAATGATATGATGATAATATTGTGTTGCCACCTCAGAGTGAAAGCTAATTAATTCAGCTATTGAGATGATAATGATTTCTCTCTCAGTTAACACCAGAATAAAAAACCTGCAGAATTGTGCTGCATACTGTTCCTGTGACTCATCTTGAAATAGGAATTTTATTCTGCAAACTAATGGGCTGTCTATTAGTATCTATGATGGCTTTAAAGGGAATCATTTCTGGGAGGGGCTGAGACTGACCCCTTGGCTAAAGTGTTCATTTTGCTCAATGATTTGGTACCCATAAAAAAAGTTCTTTTTTTGACTATAGTCTCTTTTAAAATACATGCTTTGGTATTTGTACTCCCAATATCAATATTGACCCGAAGCACGAAGTCTGTTTTTAGACTTTGGTTGGTTGGATTTGACATTTAGGAAAACATTAAGATCTTTCTGAATAAAATTTATGTCAGCCCATATGTAAGTCACTTTGTTAATCTTGCCATCTTTAATTTTTCTTTCAGCCTTGATTTCCATATTCATTTAGTTACCAAGCCTTAAATGTTCTCTCTGTTATCTCCTCCCAGTTCTCATTGACCCAAATCTGGCTCAGTCATTGATCACTGTAGTGGGTTGAGATATGTTCAACCCCAACCCCTGCTATCTGTGAATGTGACCTTATTTGGAAATAGGTCTTTTATTATTATTATTATTAAATTCAGTTTTATTGAAATACATTCACACACCATACAATCATCCATGGTATACAATCCACTGTCCACAGTATGATAACATAGTTATGCGTTCATCACCACAATCTATCTCTGAACATTTTCCTTACATCAGAAAGAACCAGAGCAAGAATAAAAAATAAAAGTGAAAAAAGAATACCCAAATCATCCCCCCCATCCCACCCCATTTGTCCTTTAGTTTTTATCCCCATATTTCTACTTATCCATACACTAGGTAAAGGGGGTGTGATCCACAAGGTCTTCACAATCACACTGTCACCCCTTGTAATCTACATTATTATATAATTGTCTTCAGGAGTCCAGACTGCTGGGTTGGAGTTTG
Source organism: Choloepus didactylus (assembly GCF_015220235.1). Classification (NCBI taxonomy): domain Eukaryota; kingdom Metazoa; phylum Chordata; class Mammalia; order Pilosa; family Megalonychidae; genus Choloepus; species Choloepus didactylus. Next base: position 28,954,420 of record NC_051314.1, on the reverse strand, counting down.
GTAGTTTCAGGTATTTACTTCTAGCTATTCCAATACATTAAAACCTAAGAGGTGTTATCTATATAGTGCATAAGAATGTGCGCCAGAGTGACCTCTCGACTCCATTTGAAATCTCTCAGCCACTGAAACTATTTCATCTCATTTTGCATCCCACTTTTTGTCAAGAAGATACTCTCAGTCCCACGATGCCGGGTCCACATTCATCCCTGGGAGTTATATTCTGCATTTCCAGGGAGATTTACAACCCTGGGAGTCGGGTCCCACGTAGGGGGGAGGGCAGCGAGTTCACCTGTTGAGATGGCTAAGTTAGAGAGAGAGAGGGCCACATCTGAGCAACAAAGAGGTACTCAGGGGGACACTCTTAGGCAAAACTATATGCAAGTTTAGCCTCTCCTTTGCAGTAACGAGCTTCATAAGGGCAAGTCCCATGATCGAGGGCTCAGCACATCAAACTGCCAGTCCCAATGTTTGTGACAACATCAACACCAGTCCAGGTGAGGATGTCCAACACATCCACACCTTCCCCCAGATCCTTGGGGCTGGGGAGGGGGAGGCTGTAAATATATTTTTTATTATCTGCCCAAATTACTCTGGGATGTGTCACTATGGAAATAGGTCTTTGCAGATGTAATCAGGTTAAGAAGAGGTCATGCTGGATTAGGGTGGGCCCTAAATCCAATGCCTGGTGTCTTTGTAGGAGAAAGGAGGGAGATTTGGATCCTGAGACATAGAGGAGATACACAGGGAAGATGGCCACTGAAGACAGGGGCAGAGAGTGATGGAGCCACAAGCCAAAGAACACTGAGATTGGCTGGAGCTAGGAAGGGGCAAGGGAAGATTCTTCCCTAGGGACTTCAGATGGGGCATGGCCCTGCCGGCACCTTGATTTTGAACTTATAGCCTCCAGAACTGTGAGAGAATCATTTTCTGTTGTTCTGAGCTTAGAGTTTGTGATAATTTGTTAGAGCACCCTAGGAAAAGAATACACTCACCATTCAGCTGCGCTCTGGTACTGGTGACCTGCCACCAGTCTCCAGACTCCCTGTTCCACTTTTCTGCATCTTGCTCCAACGATTCTTCCCAACATGCAGGTTAGGTCATATCCTGCTCTGTCAAAATCGCTAATGGCTTGTATCTTTCTGCACAGTAAATTCTCAACTCCTTTGCATGGCATTTGAGTCCATTTAATCACATTCTGCTCCCACTACATCCTCTCACTCCTCTCCCACTAATTCTCCCCACATGCTACCCTCCCACCAAGCTGGATTGCTTACTCTTCCTTGGAACCTCCATACCTCCCTGCCTTTGCTCATTTCCCAGAGTGCCCTTCCTCCTCATGGTCCATGTTTTAAAATCCTGCTTATTCTCCAAGGCCCAACTCAAATGCTTAAGGAGGGCCATCCCAAGTCCATATAATGCCTTTTCCACAAGACACTAGACTTCCAGCTGTTGGGAAATTGTCATATGATACTGATTTTATTAGAATAGTTTATTTCCTTCTGCTGGAAATTAGCCGTAATAAACGTGCAAATCTTTGTGTCTGCAATATGATTGCCTGCCCCCCTTATAACCAAAACCTTCACAAGCATATAATGTTGCCCTTTTGCTTCTACGCCTCAATAATGATTATTCATCACTTTTTCTTCTACATTTCAATAATTATTTATTTTACTATTCTGTCAATCTATCTTGTGTTAAGCTGTGAAGTTACTTCTTTGTCTTCTCACTAAGTTGATGAAGCTCTGAAGACAGGAATGTCTTATTCATCTTGGTATCTCCCAGATCATGGGAATGTGCCTTTCGGATAATAGGTACTTAATATTAAGTTATTCTACTCTCTGTGACCCAAGGGAGGCAATCGTGGTATAATGGATAAGAATATAGGCTTTCATGCATGAATGCCTGGGTTTGAACCCTTGTAATCCATTTATTAGCTGTGTGACTTTGGCCAGGTCACTCAACTGCATCATACCTTTTTTCTTCATCTGTAACATAGGATATTTAATATTATCTAAGTAATAAAACCGATATGAAGATTAAGTGACAAAATGCAGGTCAAGTGGTTAGAGCAATAGCTAGTAAGTACTTAATAAATGTTAGGTATTTTTCCAACAGGCTGTTCAAGTAGGAAGGGCTCTTGATGTCTCAGTTTCAGCAGAGACATGAAGACACTAGATGCTACATTACAAAGTGAGACCACCTTGAGAAATTTCACAGCAGGTATTCAAGAACCAGTTAAATATCTTATCTACTCTGAGGGTATGAAGGAATCAGCTCTTGGAAATTATAGAGAAGTCTTGTAAAGATTTCGGAGCATATTACTCGAGTTCTGGTAATTCCACGTTCTCACTGCAAAGGGGTGGGACAAGTATGTCTGCTCCCGAGGCCACCACTGGAACATGTCACTTTTCTGAGAATTAGGAAAAGGTGCACCCCCTCCCTTTTGCAGCTAAAATATGTATCCTAAGGAGGTCCTGCTGCCCCTCACCTCAGCCTATGTGAAAGGGTCTTCAACAGGATAATTTGAGGAGAAAAATCTGAGGGACATGGTAAACTGGTGTCTGACTTTCACCTGAGAAACTGAAAGGGCAGGAAGAAGGGTGACCAACTGCTTGTGGATAAGTAGGGGAGATTTCTCACCCACACATTTCATTGGGCCCTAGAAAGTCAGCACGGGATTTTTTTACATCCATTCCAAGAGGGCCCCATTGAGGGGCAGCAGGACCCCAGTGTAAAGAGGCTGGAGGTGAACTGCCAAACCCCTAGATGCTGAATAAGGAGATACAAGCTGTGGGCTGGAATGGAGATGTATTTGCCCTCGTCAAGGAACTGCAGAAGTCTCCCAACGATGGGAGTTCTCTAAAGAACCAAACCCAAAGGACAAAAAGTCAACTTTGAGACCTTGCTAAGTACAAGCCAAACTTATAACACCAGACAAGTAAAACTTGCCTGTCCCATCTTCCCTTGTCTCCCACAATCCTCTCCCTACTCCCCCCTCACCCTTTTGACTCTGAAAGTGTCAGAAACTATGGATGGCTAGACAGCAGAGAAAGAGTAGGAGTGGAAAGTGGGCAAAGGAAAAACAGGGAAGAAGCCAGTCACCTCTCTTCTCTGACTTGAGGTGTCTCACCTATAGCAGGTGGCAGCTGGGGCTACACCTTCTCAGGTGAGATGTTTACCTTTAAATCAAGGTTGGTATTTTTGTTGTTACTCCAGACTGGGCATGTTAAGTACTGAATTGAAACCTTGAATGTGACCTCCTCCCTAACTTCCTGGTAAATGGCAACTCCTTTTCCAAGACTTAGCTCAACACTCACTTCTGATCCTGACCCCCTCATCGAGAACTGAACATTCTCTTGTACCTGTTATGTTCCAACACAGTCTCCTATGAGAACCCATGGAACACTTAATGTCCATGATATTTGTGTGCCTCTGCCCTCAGGCAAGACTGTAAGCGCTAAGAGGGCAGGGATGAATTTTTCACCTTTGTACCACCAGCACCTTACACTCACTGGCACATAATTGTACCTCCACCCCAAAGATGTTTACAAAGTAATTTATCCCTAAAATCAACCTAAGATTTTTCCTAGGAGAGGCTATAATTTCTTAGGGATAAATTTAAAATACCAACCTTCTGGACAATGCAGTAGAGTTGAAAGTACCCTTTGTCATCAATATGCTCAAAGATTGTCTGGGTGCTTCCCAGAAGTTCATGACAAAATCCTCTGGTATCTCTCAATCTAAATGTGATTTCTGAGTTAAAGTTGTTAGGACTGTCTTTTACACCATTCAGTGTCTCTTCCATAGGTTTCTTCAGGAGAAGCATTACCAAAAATGCCGTGTACAAATGTAAAAATGGGGGCAACTGTGTGATGGACATGTACATGCGAAGAAAGTGCCAAGAATGTCGACTAAGGAAATGCAAAGAGATGGGAATGTTGGCTGAATGTATGTATACAGGTATTCTCATCAAGCAATTAAATTCCACTAAAAATCTCCTAAGGAGGCAGATGCCAGGTAATTCATATCATTATAATGGTGCTTCACATATTAAAGAAGGAATTTACAAAGCCATCTAAGTGTCTTGGAAAGGATAATGAACCAATGAAATTGTCCAATCTGTCAACTAAAAAGCATCTGATCATTGGAAAGAAGTAGCTGATTTTGGTTATTCATTGTTGCAATGGATTATAAGTGGATTGAAGTGACATTAACATACTGTTAAAATAATAAGTCTAGTTAAAATAACTAAGCTAAAAAGAGTGATAGTCTAAAAGTTTTCTCCAAATTTGGTTTTAATATACTTCTTATTTATAATTTAATTAGCATAAAAATTCACAGTTGTGGGAAATATTAAGAATGCTTTTTAAGGTATAACTGCCTCTGAATTGTCTAAATAGAGTTTTAAACCAAGTCCTTTTTTAAGAATCCTTCTTCTCTTAGTGCAGCTTTGAACTAATTTGTATAGGTTTACACAGGAAATTAACTTCTCCGAGTTTTAATATAATTTGGTCCTTCAATCTGATAAAAAGACACTGTATTAACTGCTAGCTTTGTGAGGAACCATAATCTTCATCAAAATACAGAATGCATGATAGTAAATAACATAATTAATTTTTCATTCTGCAAATTTTACAAACCATTCGGATTCTGAGATACATACTATTCCTCTTCAAAACACAAATAGACAAACAAATGTCACCAAGGAGATGACTAACACTCAGGGAGGGAATGCCACATGAAATAAAAGCCTTCGAAAGTGACTCCAGTTCTATTGTTCCCAAACTGTAAAAGCTACTGGGATGGACCCAGAGAAATAATGTCTGCAGGAGGGGAGAAAAACAGGTCAGGATAAATAACCCAGCTCTGGATGGATGACACTTTTATAGTGGTTGATCACAATCTCATCTTAGCATATATGAAACAAGAGACAGGCAATAAGGGCGGCTGCTGGAATTCAATCTTGTAATGGAAACACTGTGATACCAGGTGGCTCGTATTGCTCATCATTTAAATATGAATTGTTCCAACTGGAGCACTGGGACCTTTTTTCATGATTCCACCTACAAGAGTCTCTAGTATTATTTATGAACTCTAAGGCATCTGATAACAGATGTAGGTCTTCCATATGATTCTATAAAACAAATTCCCTGCACAAAGAAGTTCCTGGAACTTTGTTTCATTAACATTGAAAGAAGAATAAGGCAGTCAATTAAATGGAGATACGGAAGATGGTGCCACATTATTTTTATAGCTCTGTTGAAGTGTAAATCAATGATGATATCATATAATCATTGAAAAGAAATCTCCAAAGTCACCTTGAGATATTTTCATCTTTAATTACATTTTCAATAATTTGTCATTTTTCCCTAAAGGATTTGACATTTATTGTACTTGACAGGTTTACTTATATGTATTTAATGTAAAATTATATACTTTTTATGGTACAGTAATCCAAACATGGATGAAAGTAAAATTAATGCTTTTTGAAATACCAACTTTCAAGGTGCCCTAGACTGGGAATAGGGAAAATGTGATTTACCCCAGTTCTGCCTCTAACTGGCTGTGGGACAATGGACAAGTGACTAAACAGCCTGGGCCATGGTTTTCTCATCTCTAAAATGAGCTGGACTACAGAATGTTTTGAATTCACATTCAGATATCTTGGGGCTTTATCATTTTACTTATGAACATGGAATACTTCAATTATTTCTTATAAATTTTCCTTTTTTTCTGTTCCTTGAAGAGACTCTTGAGTGTAAGTCACTATACCTGCGCTTTATATTTTTCTTTATATTCGTTTACATGCAGCATGTCCCTGGCACATGGATACTCAGTAATAGCTGTTGAAAAAAATAAAGGAATTTTTTCATTTTGTTTTGAAATTTTTACTGTTTTAGGTTAATGATACCAACCAATACTTAAGAAAGGCTTTATTTGAATTGAGTCCCTTTTATCTCACATTTGAATTGGGGACAATTTGTTTCATTGTCCTCTCTTCTAAATAGTTGAAAAAAGTGGGCTATATTGACTTGTCTTTTTTAATCTAATACCTAATGCTTTGGTATTAAAGAATCTTTATATAAAGCCCATTTTCTAAAAAGTGATCTGATTGCATTTAATCTACACAAAACCCTATGGAGTAGATACTATTTCCATTTTACAGATGAAGAAACTGAGACGCACAGAGGATAAATTTGTTATCCTTGGCCTTCTCTTTTGGAGGGACTAGAGTGAGCTCTGTGCCCAATTGCATATGAGATCTTCAGAGCCCACTACACATCTGCTGCCTCATTACCCCACATCCAATAGTACTTTCTGTGATTGGGGAAATCGCTGTCTATTTTTCAGGCTTGCTAACTGAAATTCAGTGTAAATCTAAACGGCTGAGAAAAAATGTGAAGCAGCTCACAGATCAGACCATTAATGAAGACAGTGAAGGACGCGACTTGAGACAAGTGACCTCTACAACGAAGTCATGCAGGGTAACAACAGGCAACCACGTCTGCAAAGCAGGAGCTGACTTTTGGGGGGCATTACAGTCTGGCTGGGAGGCTTCCAAATGGAGGGAGCCACAGCCACAAGCAGAATTTCCATTCCGGTTGTGCATTAAATGGATTTCTTCTTTTCTTTTTGATCAAGGGAGCAATATATGTTTGGGTATAAAAATGGAAATAATAGCAGTACACAAAGTAAAAGTGAAATTTCTCCTTCTCATTGGCTCCATGCCATTCCTGCCTCCCAGTGGCTGCCAGTGGGAATGGTTTGGTGTATAAAAGGATTTTTCAAACTGAGTTTTGATACTTTTTTTTTTAACCATTATTAAGAAGGGACGCTCAAACTGAGAAGGATTGAATATAGGCTTCTGGGTTAGTTCATGCCAATGGATAAAACAAGGTGACGAGATATCTGTGGACCGATAGAGAAAAGCCCTCCCTGCTGTCACAAATTGCTCAAGAAATCCTTTGAGCAACTTGGGACAAATGCAACAGGTCATTTGGAGGAATTTTAATTTGCTAGTAGCTGAAAAACCAACAAGCCACAAATGTCCAAGTCATACCCTTTTCAATATTTATAATACTAAGGACAAGGAAAAAATTCTACATATAGTTTTTCAAATATGTATTTTGTAATCATTTCAGAAAAAAATATGTAACACTATTATTTTGTCTTAGTGCCAATTGTTAATAACACTTTAGTATATGGAAGTGAAGAGTTGACACAATGTTGAGGTCTGAATAATATTGAGGTCTGAATTTATGAGTCTCTACTTGAGGGGTCAGCAAACTTTTTCTGTAAAGGGACAGATATTTTGGGCTTTGTGCCACGTGCTATCATAACTACTCAATTCTGTCATTAGATGTGAAAACACCATAGACAATATATAAATGAATGAGTGTGGCTGTGTTTCAGTAAAACTTTATTTACAAAAATCAGTGGATTTGGTTCAATCTGTGGTTGACACCCTCTGCTCTACATGAATATCCTTAGATGGGTTCTCTATTTTATATGTGAAAACGTTTCCTTAGTTATGATTAAACTTTGAACTTTCACTGAATTTCTCTATGAATGGATACAGTATGCTTGATAGCCAGAGTAATAGTTATTCCCAAGAAATATGTGAAAGGAATATTTTGTTATCCTAATTTTACAGATGAGAAAATGAGTCACTAAATGTGGTATAGTTTGCCCAAGGAAACAGAGAAAGCATTAGAGCCCATATTTCCTGCTAAAATTAGGGCTTTTTTCATTAATTTCTGCTACTAGTTCACTCTAGGTGAATGCACTTATAGGAAGGTTGCCTTTTAACCATCCTTCCTGACACCTTCTATTTTCTTGCCAGTGTAGGAGAAAACTGAGCTCACTCCAGATCAACAGAATCTTCTACATTATATTATGGATGCATATAGCAAACAGAGGATGCCTCAAGAAATAACAAATAAAATTGTATGTACAATATCTGAACATATATGGGTTTAATTTAACATTTTCTGGAGATTTTACTATCGTAAAGGAGGAATTTATATGTGAATATCTCAATTTGAAATGATTAGAACAGAGAATTAAAGTTATACGTTTAAACTTTTAGCAGCATTAAACAATTAAACAGTAAGAAATCTCGTAACTGTCTTCGTAATAGTAGTTGTTCTCCAAGGGTCTGAGAAACATGAGTTGGCTTTTTAAATTTTATGGCAAGACTTTGTAATCTTGTTCTTCTTTAGTCTAACAATTTTATCTTTATTTATCCTTTTTCTTATCCACTTGTTAATCACTTTTTTTTTTTTTTCTTAAAATTTAGTTAAAGGAAGAATTCAGTGCAGAAGAAAATTTTCTTATTTTAACTGAAATGGCTACCAGCCATGTACAGATTCTTGTAGAATTTACAAAAAGGCTCCCAGGTAATGTAACCATGTAGTTATTTCTCTTGTGACACTGAAAGAGAGGAAAGTCTGTTCACTGTAAAATTGGAATCATTTCACATTTGCTTTAAAGTAATGTATCTAATTACAATGGACATGAAATACTAGAGCCAGAGGGGTCTTAAAATAATTTGTATTAATTCTTCTAAATTGTTACAGAAATGGAGACTTCATAAAGTTGTCATTCATTTATTTATTCAATCAATAAGTATTTGTCAATACTTACTCTCTTCTATGTACCAACCTATTATTTTCAAGAAGAGTGATTGAAGTTAAAATAAAAAGCATATACAAAGTGCTGTTTGAGCAGAGAGGAAGGAGTCGCTAATTGTGTCTGGGAAAGAGTTTGGAAAGATTTCAGAGAGGGTCATATTTGAGTTGAGTCTAAAAGGAAAAGGAGTTTTCTAGGTGGCATGGAGGAGAATGGGCACTGCGATTAGAGAAGTGCTTGTGCAAATGTAATGAGGCATGAACAAGAACGGGATGATTAGAGATGGGAGAGAAAATTTATTGTGGCCGGAGTATTAAGTGCAATGGGCTCCTTGGTTGGACAGAAGGTAAGTTGGTAACAGATGGATAAGGCCCTTACTAAGGAACTTAATCCTTGTCCCCTGGATATTAGAGTCTCTGGTGATTTTCAATCAGATTGTAGAGAGGGGCATGGTGAGATTTATGTTGCAAAGAGATGACTTTATAAGATTTGTATAAGATGGATTTGAATGGGGAGACAGTGGAGACAGGAAGGATTAGTTTGTATGTTACTGCACTAGTCCAGGCAAAAAGGCTTGAAATAAATCACTGGTGGTGGGAGAGAAAAAACAAAATGGAGAGAGATTCAAATGAGGGAAAGGGACTTATCCACAGTCATTCTAATAGATGATGGCAGTATAGAAACTGGGCTGCAGGATTCTTTCCACTACCTTATCAGTGGTGTCCCAAACTAATAGGTTTAAGTTGTTTCAGTATTTTTTAAAACCATTAGTATATTCGGATCCCATAGTCTAAAAGAGTATAACAGATACTTTGTATAACAGCATAAAACGGTAATATTAAATTGCAAAAGGTAGCTTTCTGATATAGGATTTTTATTGGACATGTTAACTTACCTTCTTTTTAGCAGGATTATGCCATTATTTTATTAAATGTGTCATGGATAGACATAGCCATCATAAAACTCATAAATGTGAGGAGCCCACTCTCACTATGATTGAAACATTAATATCCTTTCATTTCTTTATTAACAATGAAAGAGGAACTTAATTTGTTAATGCTAATTAGGCTGAAGGCTTGACAAAAAAGACAAAGAGCTGGAGGGAGAGAAAGAAAATGGGGGTTGGGGCAGGTAAACACTGTGTGGTGGAAGAATTAGAAAAGGGAGAAATATGATGTTTTCTGAAAGCAATGGCACTATCTTATACATCTCTTCATTCCCAGCTCCAACCCTAATTCTTGTGGAAGAGAAAGAGTACAATCAATATGTGTTTAATGAATAAAGCAGAAGGAAAAAAATTAAAATATGAAAGGAATCATGCTTGATGTTCTTGTCTCTAAATTTCCATTGCCATTTAATACTTTCCTAAATTATTTAGAATTTGATAGCATTAGTTTATCTCTCTCTATTCATGTGTGTATGCATGCATGCATGAATGTGCAGGTGTATTTTGTTTCCAGTTCATTCATTCATTCATTCATCCACTCAATTATCCAACAAATAATTCTTGGATACCTTTATCTGCCTGGTACTGGGGATACAGAAGTGAACAATACAGTCAAAGTCTGTGCCCCCAAGAGGTTTACATTCCAGTAAAGATAGCAGACAGTTAACAAATAAGCAAATAAGTCAGTATTATTATGCCAGGTAGCAGTAAGTACTATGAACAAAAATAAAGCGGGTGGTACTGGAGAGTACCATTTTAGGTAGGCTAACCTTGGAGCAGAGATCTAAATGCAGGGAGGGCGTGGGGCATGGGGAAGAGCATTCTGTTCATTCCCGAGACGCAGTCTTGTGTGTTCTAAGTAGAGCGAGGGGGTCAGTGTGGCTGTAGCACAATGCATGGAGGGAAGGAGTAGGAAATGCAGTCAGAGAGGCAGCCAGGGACTGTGTCATACAAGGCCTTATAAGCCTGGTTAAGGACTTTGCATTTTCCAGGCGGTGTTACAGTCCTTCACGTTGACAATGACTTCTATGACTCTAATACTCTCCATCCTGTATGGTAGAGTGCTGAGCTCAGAGCAGATACCCTAACTGACCTTGATTGGTTTTGTGGGGAAATGCTACTCAAAATACAATTTGATTAAAGACTCATGAGTCAGCCAAATAGCCCTTTAAATCCCTGGATGCACTTCAAGATCTTTCTGGTTTGTGGATACTGCCGTTATGCAGAGGTGACACTGTCACACCAGGTGTGACCTTAAACATCCCCCTTTGCCCAGCTTGTTCAATAAATCCTCCTTCATGAAGACGAAAGTCTACTTCTCTTTGGGGAAGTTCAATAGATACTTATTGACTTGATTAGACTACCCAATCTTAAAACAATTAAAAATAACTTTATGAAACTGTGTTATCAATGTTTTATCAACAGGGTGATTAAATGTTGTTATATATATATTTATGATTTAAGAACATTAATAATTTGATTATTGTCTTTATCCAGGATTTCAAACTTTGGATCATGAAGATCAGATTGCTTTGCTGAAAGGGTCTGCAGTTGAAGCTATGTTCCTGCGTTCAGCTGAGATTTTCAATAAGAAACTTCCAGTTGGACATGCTGACCTATTGGAAGAAAGAATTCGAAAGAGTGGTAAGTGATTTGGCTAATGGTAAAAGAGGTTTTTTTTCCTGCAAAAACGTATTTTTTTCCACTACATGAAAAAAAGCAGGGCCCATGTCTATTTTATGCAATGTTTCTTGCCCACTGAGCCTAGCACTGTGACTGGCTCTCAAAAAAAAAAAAAAAAAAAAAATATGTGCTTAATAGAACTTTTAGAGAGTTGGTTCAAAAAGATCTATTGTAATAGCAAAATACCGAAGATATTCTTTTCACTGCACTGAGATGAAGGATCAATGCTGGGTCTTTTTAAAGACTGGAAAATTAGACTGATTTAAAAAAAAAAAGCATAGAAGGACTGGCATTATTTTGCTCAGAAAAAGAGTCATTTAGTCAAAACCTTCATATATGAAAGATTAGGTATCCAGCTATTACCCATCTCTATTCAAAGTAAACTAAGAAAAAAAATACTACAGCAGTATTTATATTTCACTTACTAGGTTACAGACACTGTTCTAAATAATTTACATATATTTCATTAAATACTTGCAAAAATCCTGTGAAATAAGTTCTATTATTGTTTCCCTTTTATAGATGAGATGAGAAAACTGAGGCAGAGAAATTAGCTTGCCCAGAGACAGCCAGAAATGCTGCTTCTCGAAAGACAAAAAGAAATAATAGCACAAGTAATTTTGTCTAATTAATTCTGTGACATGGAAGGTCAAAAGACATTGGAATGAATTATCAGGAATTCTGTGTATTTTATCTTTGGAAATGTTTAAAATAGGATAGGTTCTTATTTTCCTAAGACAGTTTATATATATTGAGGTTTATTATTATTAAAATTATTTTAAGCAGTCTTCCCATAGTCATTGATTTCTCTCTTAATTAAAAACTGACAGTATAATTAGCATCATCAGATTTTTGAAACATACACTTTTTGCATGCATTATTAATATATACCCCCAAACTACTTATTAGCAAGGCACAGAGAAGAAATGAATCAGGCATGTTCCCTGCCCTTAAGAAACTTACAGACTAGTAGGAAGATAAGAACTGTACATAGATAATTATAATAAGATGTGGAAGAACAGAACTAAGCAAGACAGGACTTCTAGTTGGGAAGGTTCTGGATGGCTTTCAGTGGTATTTGAGCTGGGCCTTGAATGTTTGATTTGGATGCCCTGAATGGAGGTTCATGACAGGGGGACCAACAGAAGCAAAGGTATGGAAGCAAGAAAGCTCAGGCCATGAGCATAAAAAGTGAGACATTGAGTTTGATCAGATTAAGGATTTTAACATTAAAGGGAAAGAAAAAGAGAAAAGTCAGAATCAGATGGGTGAGAGTCGTGAATGCTAGGTTAATGAATTTTGTTCTTTATTTTGTAAGTAATGGGAAGGCATTGGAGATTTTTGAGCAGGGGAGGTGTTTACGTTTCCAGTGGAAACAACCCATATAATGGGTTGGCATAAATAATGGAAGTTTATTGGCTCACAGTTTTGAGGCTAGCAGTAGTCCAAAATTGAGACCTCAGCAAGGCAATGCTTTCTCCCTGAAGACTGGCATTCTGAGGCTGGCTGGTGGGGAGTCTTGGTCCTTGACTTTTCTGTCACATAGCAATGTACATGGAGGAGTCTTTTGCTTTCTCCTCTAGATTCCATTGACTTCGAGCTTCTGACTGCTCTCCAAGTCTTCTCTCTGTCTGACTTTCATTCTGCCTGTAAATGGCTCCAGTAATCCAGATTAAAGCCCAACCTGATTTAGTTGGGCCATAGTTTAATTGAAGTGACATTTTGAAGAGATCTTATTTATAATGGGTCAGTACCCACCAGAATGCTGATCAAGAACCTGTCTAAACTGGGGTACAGAATTCAATCCACATCAGGAGGTAAAGCATCAAAATCATGCTTTAAAAAGACAAACCTGCTAGCAGTGTTAGGATAAGTCAGGACCAGGAGAGACCTGCTAGGAAGCAAGAGGTTTCAAGGATGGTAACCCTGATGATAGGAGAAATGGAGAGAATGGGAAGAATCTGAATGATTCTTTTGCAGCTTTGCACCCCTTGAAAGACATTATGCTGTCGCAAAATATGGATTCTGGTCCTGGACAGAGTTTATCACTTACCTGTTCTGGGCCTTAATTTTATACACTGTGTGTGTGTGTGTGTGTGTGTGTGTGTGTGTGTGTGTGTGTCTCCAGGCTAGGGGTAAGGGAAAAGGGTTGAATCAGGTAATTTATGAAGCACCCTTCTGTTCTATAGGTTTTTTCCTTTTTACTAATTCCATTTTTCTGTTATATTGTTTAGCCAGTCACTCTGTCAACTTAGGGCATTTTAATTTTAAATCTGCAATTAGTAATTGAAAGTTCAACTTAAGAAAGAGGAAAGGAAGAAAGCTGTTCAATTTTCATGTGCATGATTTTAATGGTTAGTTTAGGCTATTGAATGTAAATTAGTGCTTCTCTCTCTATGCAGAAACTTGTGGCTTTAGCCTGTGATGTATGAAGGCTCCCCAGCTTAAGTTGGCCAGTTACTTGGTCCTGACTGCTGTGGACTGTGAAGATGGTCTCTTTAAGAAAATGCATGCATCAAAATCTGATTTTTAAGAAACTAATAAAATCAAAAGGGGTGATGACTCATGTGACCAGCTGGAACTCTTTAACTATTGAAAGATCCTACTCTGGTTCAAATGTGCTTTGGTTTACACATCAAGAGGCAGCGGTGATTAAGTGTGCTGTCTCTGTAATCTGGTTTGGATCTAGGCTCCACCACTTATTAGCTATATGTCCCACATTTTTTTTAAAAAGTGATTGAAATTTACCCTACATCTAGCTTGATCTCTTTGAAATCATGTCTAACACTTATGTTTGTTCTACAGTTTTGCCTGGATTTTAATATTAGAAACTCCTTAAGGCAGGGACTGCTGCTTTGGGACTCACTATTTGATCCCAGGCTCCTAGCACATGCCTGGTTTGGAGTGGTGCTCAATGAAAATCTGTGGAATGAATGAGTGAATGGGGGGTTGAAGCTAGGTACCTTGTCCCTTTACTTACTTTTCAGATGGTTCTTGTCTTGAAAATCAGAGTGACTGGCATCCCTGCCTGACAACTAAGCAATGAAAAGCGCTTTCTCCAGACCTTGCCTGTAGTTATTAATTCAGGGGAAAGCCCCCTCTTCTGTATTTGCAATCAAGAAAAGGAAAAGATTGTTTGGGTAGAGAAGCTCTGCTATGTTATTTTTCCTCCTCCTCAAAGATGAGTCAATTAGAATTGATTCAGGTGCCAGACAGAGAAAAAAAAGAGTGCAGTTTCTGTCATATAAACTGAAATGTCTTGACCAGGGGACATCTGAAGGGGAATTATCCAGCAGCTGTCCCACCTCTATCTCCAGGGTGCTCAACATCTATTTGTTCTCTCTGCCTGGCTCCATCAGATCTCCTGGGTCCTGAGACAAGTTGGATGTGGTCATTTCTATTATGACCATTGGGATAGTACTGGGTCCCTTCCCCAATCTGGTTGAGGTGGGGAAATTCCATTTTCATTCTGATTTAGCGGAGAGAAAAACAGAAGTTTCCAAAAAAGTTTACTGGAAAGCTAAGAGGAAAATTGTGGAATGTTTAAAAAAGGCATATATGCATAATGCATGGATCTATTAATTATAGTACTAAAGGCTAACAATTACTTAGCATGTATTAAATGCTAGGCTCTATTCTCACTGTTTCTACTAGTTTGGGTCCTATAAGAAGCAGGCACCAAAATGGGATTAGATGTGCAAGAGATTAAATTAGGAGAAATGCCTCTGAGGAACAAAGTGGGAGGAAGCAGGTGTAGGCAAGGAGAGACTATACCACCATGGTGATCTGACACCTTGAAAGGGGAGGGGGAGGGAAGGATTGAGTAGGAAGAGCTTCAGACCACAGCGCAGTTCTGAGAAAGTCTCAGATAGGTCAACGGAGAGTGACCAAGCCAAAGCTGCCCATTAGAGGACTTCTCATCAGGCAGTAATGGGTCAGCACTCGTATACCCACCATGCTCAGTCACTGGCTAGGAGAAGACTGGGGTAAGTGTTCAGCATTCACGGGGGGCAGCAGCTAGAGGCTCTCACTCAACCATCATCCCTTCAGGTGCTCTTGAGGGGATATCTGAATGCAGTCCTCCATGGCTACCACAGTGCTTCACAAAAATGTCTCATTTGCTCTTCATAACACTTTGCAGTAGCTATTATAATCCCCTACCAGGCCTAGTCCCTGTTAATAGTAATAACTGCCACTCTCCAAAATCTTGTTCCCAAGCATCCCCTCCGTCTGACATCACTCTCCAACTTTCCAGTCACCCTCCTCTAGTACCTGGCTCCAATGATTTCTTGTTCCCAAACAACCTCCATTCATTGACCTTCCATCCATTAACCCTCCATCCATTGACTCTACTGCCCCCCCAGGGGACATCTGGCAATGTCTGAAGATGTATTTTATTGTCATGACTGGAGGAAGGGGTACTATTGGCATCTAGAGGGTAGAGACTAGGGATGCTGCTAAACAACCTGCAATGCCAGGACAGCTCCCCCCACCCCCACCCCCAACAAAGCATTATCTGGTCCAAAATGTCAGCAGTGTTGCAATTAAGAAACCTTGCTCCAGAAGGAGAGAATGGATGTTAAGGGATATTAGCAGTATCTTCTATATGTGATACATTTGTCATAAGTCTTGCAGTAAATGTTTGTGAAATGTACAGTAACACGGCACTTTATAGGAGATCCTTCTATTCATTTATTGAGTCACTCATTCAACAAATATATCTTGAATAGTTACTTTATACCAGACTCTGTAGGGTTGTTGAGAGGATACGGTCTTTGTCCTCCAGGCATTCACAGACTAATGGGAAAGAGGACAAGCAAATGATTCCAAATCAATGTGCAATCTAATAGATACCATAAGAAAAGTATATTCAAAATGAAATCAAAGCATAAAGGAGTGGCTACCTTCCTGGGTGAGTTTACCTGGTGAGCTAGCAAAGGCTCACATAGTTTACTATTAAATCATGGAGGTTGATTATGACTTTGTCAGGCCACAACAGTCTGAGAAAGGCATTCCAAGCCAAGGAATAGCAAATGCAAAGAGGTGGAGGAATGCGAGAGCACCACCTACAGGACCCACAAGTGGCTTGATACTGTTGGGAAATAATATTTATGAAGCTGAGAATGTAGTAAGTGCTAGATTATGAAGGGCATTAAATACCACAAAAGTAGTTTTATAATGGAGAGCCTTTGTAATTTCCTGAGCAGGATGTGGCATGACCATCGCCATATCTTTGAAAGATCTTTCAAGCAGTAATGTGAAGGATAGTTTGGAGGGACTGAGACAAGAAGGGCGATCTATAAAGAAACCAATGCAATAATCAGGTGAGAAATGATGTGAGTCTTGCAGATTAAAATATGTAATAAAAAAGAAAAACTTTGCTTGTAATTCTACAAGTTTCAGAACTTTTGATTTTGCAAGTTTCAGGAAAGTATAAAGATGAAGTTTTCCAGGATATGATCTGTATAAATAAGCATGCCCCGGGTTCATAATTAGATACTTTCCCCAAATATCAACCACAGATTGTGACAATAAAAACCACCCAAACTCACATGTTCCTTTGTATTTTATTACTGATAATGATGCTTCTGCTTATTAATATTTATGAATTTTCTTCTCCCAGTGGATTTTCAGAACATTGCTTCTTCCATATAGCACATAAAAACCTGATCCTGCAAGATGACCTTTCAGAATAGTGTTTTATTCTTATGCTAATATAGCACATTCTTATTTTTATTGTACATATAACTCCAGAGTAACATAGGCCTATATAACTCTACATAATATATGTGCAATTTCTTTTCTTATTCTTCAACATCATACTCTTTTGTTTACTATTATTAAATCTCAATTACATACACAAAGATACTGTCTCCTGGGATGCATTTACTTAATGAGGGTTACAATGTTTATTTTAACTGAGGCTTCATAACATATATCTGGCACAACCTGTGGGTGAGTTGTTTCTATACAATTCTAATGCATCAATGATTTTATTCCTCAAATGTAGAACTATAATGCAAAGTATGATTTTAAGCTGGAATTTTTAGTAAAAGTATTAATAATCATATGATGTCATACAACATGGTAAGTCTGAAAAAGCTTGCTAACACAGAATGAGCTTACCTTTTAACATTAAGGAAATTAGCTATAACCTCTCACAGACTGAACTAACTTGTTCTATTAACTGTTAATCAGAGGACATTCTGTTAATTTCAAATATAAATAATCCCTGGAATATACAGTATTTTTGGAATTTTTCTAATCCCCATGATAGAAGTAAATGAAATATTTATCAGGACGGCAATGTATCTCACAATTTTACGATGTTTTGCTTTTACATGCACCATCTTGTTAGTACTCCCAGTGGCCCCTAAAAGTGGGTGTTACACTCTGATTTTATAAATGGGGTGTGGTGCTTGGAGAAGTTAGGTGACCTTCCCAAGGTCACACAGATAATCAGCAGAGCACCGGAATGCAGATGTTTGGACTCAAAACCCAGGGCTCTTTCTATACATTGCACCTGTCACTCGGCAATATCTAAAGTTTCCTAACAATCAACTGGTAAGGAATATAAATACCCAGGTCCTGCCCTTTGGTTGAGAGGTAAAGTACAAGCAGTAGCTAACAACTTTGTAAAATTAATAGAGACAATGAAGTCAGAGAAAGGAGAAATTCCTGCTAGAGTGCTGAAGTTGTAGCTGGTAGTTGATTTATAGTAGCATGTAAAGTATATTGTATGTAATAAAGTATACTGTGCTTATTTTTATGCAAAATATATAATATATATCACTGTATATATATATATATATATATATACACACACACACATATGACTACTTTAGCCTTTGCAACTTGCAAAAAAATGATAACAATTATAAGAACTAAATTTTCCAAAGGGGCAGAAGTAAGCTGATGATAAGTTCAGATATTGTCTTTGAAAGAAGGGTTGGAAATCTAAAGAAACAAAGGAAAGAATATTTATAAGAAAGGTAAATGCTTAAGTTAAGGTTTAGAATTCTTAACACCTGAAGATTATCTCTTCTTTTCCATTTCAAAGTGGCCACATTGTAATTTTGGCATGGACAAATCCAGGGTTCAAATTACAGGAAGAAAGTGTCTTCAAATACGAGAAAGTATTAAAGTAATGCACAAGTCGAGTTTATATTGCCCCTCAGCTGTATTTCACAAACTTTTGTACTCATTCAGTTTGAGACAATATGTGTTTGTTTATGTATCTGCCTCTTCCACTAATCTATGAACTTTCTGAGTGCTCTGTATTCCCATCACTAGCACAGTGCCCAGCACATACTGGGTCTACAAATATTGGTGAATTTTGTTGAGATGAATCTAAAACTTGACAGTCCAAATCCCAGCAACTCATAAGCACCAGCAAGACATAATTTGGCCAGATATTCTTTTAGCCACTAGAGCTAAGGGAAAATTTGTCCCATTTTGAAGGCAGTTATTGTTTGAATTGCTAATTTGATGGCAACTCTTTCCTTAGGGCCGAGAGTATGGCATGAGTGACTCACTGGAGGGAGTCTAACATTTGGAGTCAAGGCCCTGCCTCTTAGCACCAATGGCATCCCTTGATCCCATCATACATATTTCACAACTATGTCACCTTGGTCATAAGAAACCAGCAAAACATAATACTGCCTAATTTAACAAATACTTATTGATCCCCTACCATGTCTCCAGCAGGATGCTAGTTACTAGGAATATAAAGATGAATTAGAAACATCTATGAGCATCCTGTAAGGGCCAGGCAACATGCCAGATATGGGGACACAGCAGTGGACAGAACAAGCTTGGTGCTGTTCTCAAAAAGTTTATGGAGTCCTTCACACTCCTGTGGGGAGAAGAAATGTGAATGGTGATAGATATCACAGAATCGAACTTAGAGGAGTGAGCAACTAATTCTGCTTCAGTGTGACAGAAAAAGATCCACAGAGAAAGCAGCATTTGAACTTGGTCTTGAAATGTGGGTGGGGAGCCCTAGCTTGACAAGGATCCTACCTTATATTTCAGTCAAAAATAAAAAAATAAAAAAAAATAAGTAAAAGCATGAAGACATGCATGTGTATCTCCTTTGGGGACAACTGTCAGTAGGATGCTTTTGGTTACAGGTAATAGAAAATGCAACTCAACATGGCTTAAGAACGCAAGCAAATCTATTAGCTCAAACAAGAAACCCAGAGGAAGGGTAGATCCAGAGTTGGTTAATTCATGCACTTAACATACCATTAGAAATGCAGATTCTTTTTGCCTTTCTGCTCTGCTATCCTTGGGGTACTGGCTTTACCCTCAGGCTGGTTGTCCTCCTGGTCACCAGATAGCCACAGCCGTTCCAGGCGTCACCTCTAGGCACCACAGTGGTGATCGGAAAAAGAGACAGTCTCTTCCAGATTCCAGGGGATCTTACGCAGGAGCCTCCCTGTAGATCCAGAATTGCACTGTTGTCCCTACCTACACCAACCTCTGACCCTGGAAACGAGACTACCAGTGGCTGGAACTTGGGCTGGAGCTGCGATATGCTTCTCCTGTAGTTCCAAGTCATGAAGGAAGGTGCACATGTTGCGAAGGCAACAAACTGAATCAATGTTAGGAACCTAGAAGAGTTGGTGTCAGTCCATAGGGATACCATTGGGATGGATAGAGCTTAGGCTGAATGGAAAGCAGAAGACAGACAGAGCTTTGTATGTCACGTAAGGGGATTATACCTTAACTTCTATGCTACGGAAAGATGTCATTTCTAGAAAAAGTTCAAATTACATGGTTTTGAAAAAAATAGCATCATTTTAAACAAGATTCTTGGGGTCTATCTTGTTGACTGTCAATTATAATTAATCATATAAAGGTATTTAAAATACCAGGAAACATCAGGAAACGTGTCTTATATGCACACTGAGCCTCTGCTTTATTTTTGTTCCCAATTAAAACTAGAAAGTTAATTGGAAAGCAAAAGACATTTACGTTTAGAACAACATAAAACAGCATGTTAATTCTATCAAGTGGTTATTATCTAGAAGTATAATTCTTACTACTGAACAATTAATTTATCAGTCATAGACCATTTTTTAAAAACGAGAAAACGAAGAAACAGAGGAGCAGAAATAAACTGTTTTTTATAACTGAATTTTCCACCAGAAAGTCTTTGTGGTTATGTTAGAAAAGAGCCCCCTCTTGTGACCAAAAATCATCTAGTTGTCATAAAAGCAAACATTAAGCAAACTTTAAGCAGGTCTCCAGAAAGAAGAAGGAAGTAGAAAAACAGGAAAAGGCTGTCTCCTTCAGGATGACGTTACTGTTATGTTACTTATTTTTTAAGTTACTGGTTCATGAACACTTGAGACACCCCTTTATTTATGTTGGCATGATTAATTCTGATTATTAGATCTAATTCTAAAAGCAGATTTATATTTGATCTATCTTGTGGGAAAATTGTTTTTAAAAACTCTTCTGTTCTTTTTTCTATGTTTTCTCTCCCTGTGTGTCACTTCATTCTTGGCCTTTATAACATATACAAGATGTAACAACTTTGGAGGATGAGTGCAGATTTAGAAAGACAAATGAAATAGGAAATTAAGTAGTCAAAAATGATTTCTTAAAAATTGAATATTTTCAAATCAGCTATCTTTTAATAATATCCCCAGATCCTCATATATCATTTAAATAATGGTGCAGCCATGAATTATTTTAGGCAACCAATAATAACTGATGAGTATAGTTCCCAAGATTCCAAGGCTAAAGAAAGCCTAAAGACTGCCGTTTTTCTTAAAGCAAAAAAGAACAACCTTCACAGGAAAATAAAGATCTTAATTTAATAGCTGTAGTATCTAGATAAATATTGAAGTGAGACACTGATCAGCCAATTTGTACTCATCCCTAGGAAATTGCTGAATATTAAGAAAATAACCAACATAGCTTTATAAAGACAAAAGTACATGAATTTAATCTAACTGAGCTTAAGATGAACTGAGAGTAAGATGAAAAAATGCATTGATCCAATTCTCCTGAAGAACAAAAATAACAGCCATTATTATGACCATTTGTTCTAACATTTATTGAGAGCTTACTACGATCTAGGCATTGTGTTATGCACTCTACAAATACTTTCTCATGTAATACTATTGCTATAATTCACACTGTACAGTTGAGGAAAATGAAACTTAGGGTTTAATTAATGTGTCCAAGATCAAGTTATGGCATTGGATTTCAAACTCAGGCACAGACTCACTAGCTTTTAACCACTGTTTTCTGGGAAGCAGGACTGGTATTCCCAGACTCACCATACCACCCTCTGCATTTTTTAAGTTGTATCTAGTTTGGTTGTCAGTATTCAGCCCGATCTGCAACAATTGAATAAAGGGCAATCTTCCAAGAGACATTATTCCCAAATCGCTCAACAAGGACACCTTTGTTCATAGATCCCACTGGGGTCAATTAAAGAATCAAAAGTCAAAGGGGGAGAAAAGTGTGGTATTTTGACTAGAAAACAAAAGGCCAAAATTTCAGTTCTGGAAGATTCTATAGACTCTTCTAACAGTGGGGATTTAGACCTTGGTTCTGTGAAGTGTAGCAGATGATAATTATACTCTTTTGAATCTGGAATCCAATTTTGTTCTGCTTTGGTTTAACCAGTGCTCTACAGCCTTAATCTGGTTTTGGAAGAAATTAAACAGTCTATTCTGGTCTGTGCCAATCCTGGAGAACTCACCTTGTCTTAATTCATCCATAATTCACATCACAAGTCTTTTTTCCTCTGTCTCCGCGTTTCCCAGTGAAGACTGTTCTGGAATGGAGTCATGAGTGGAACAGGCACCAAACTAATATTTGTTGAATGCATAGAGGAGTTGGCACAAAGGAGACTTAAAGGGTGACAAGGAGTAAGCTAGATAAAGAAGGAGGATATTCCAAGTAGAGAGAACAACACGAACAAAAGCTTGGCAATGTGGAATTGTTTAGGCAACTACTAGGGGCTGAATGTGGCTGGAGCAAAGTCTGTGTGATAGAGAGGCAGTGCAGCTGAGTATAATATCTGGAGTCCTCTAGCTTTGGTTTGAAACCTGACTCCACCTTCCACCAGTTATATGTCTTTGGGTAAGTTGCATAGCCTCTCTGAACCTACCGCATGGAATGTTAAAAAGATTAAATAAGTTATAACACAAGAAATAATTAGAACACTGTCTAATACATAATGAATACTCAATAAATGTGAACTTCTATTATTACGGGGGTGATGAGATAGGCAGCAACAGAACCTAGAAGTTCCTTTGTAAAAAGGAAAACAACTTAAAACTTTATCCAGAAAGTCAAGGAGAGCATTTGAAGGTATGTAAGTAGGGAGACAGGGTGGGATTTGAATTTTAGAAAGATGATTCTGGTATCTGCATAGAGGATGGATTAAGGGTACCACACTGAAGACAGAAAGATCAGTGAGAGATGGTGATTGCAGTAAATGAAAAGATGGGACCTAAACTAAGCCAAGGCAAGGGGCAATGAAGAAGTTAAGAAGCATCAAGAGAGAGTGAGCAGGTAAAATCCACAGGGCATGGCAGCTGACTGAGCTGGAGGGAGGAATGAATCTCAGGTTCAGGCCTGGGAAAACAGGTGAATGAGGACACCAATCACTGAGAATGAGAATGCCAGGAGAGGCATGGGCTTGGAGAAAGACGGGAGCTTAGTTCTGCACATGGTGACTTTGATTTTGGACATATTGAGTTTGAAGAGAACAGCCAAGTAGCAATACCCTGTAGGCAAATGGATAAACAGGTTTGGTATTTCAGAGAGTGAGACATAAGACCCTACTCAATTTATTAATTGGAGTTGTTTCTACTTCTGGACTGGATAACGTCAGTTTGCATTGTTTAAGATGCTATCTATGCCTTGATTATAGACATTAATAATAAAAAGTAAACTAATCCCATCTTGAAAATGGTGACATGCTGAGATTCTTTTGGCAATTCAAGAACATTATCATTTATGTCAGATATTAATAACTAAAATGAAAGCACTGCTGAAATCAAAGATATAAATCACTGATTTGATTATATTTTGAGGACTTTGTTAGCTAACTTTCTTTGCAATATCCTGCCTTTGGCTGGATCACATAATATATATAGTAAGTATTTTAATATGTGCATATGGGTATAAATATTACTATATGTACATATATAATGCATTTGTAGTTTTACACTTTTCAAAATCTTTTGAAGTTTTTACTGTGCCTCTACAACTTTTCACCTTTCCCCCACAGGTATCTCTGATGAATATATAACACCTATGTTTAGTTTTTATAAAAGTGTTGGAGAACTGAAAATGACTCAAGAAGAGTATGCATTGCTTACAGCAATTGTTATCCTCTCTCCAGGTAATCTCAATGTTACCTTTTATATTTTTATGCTATTCATTTTTTTCTCAGTGAAATATTAATAATGTTTATCAAAGAAACTTTGGAAAACAAAGAAACATTTTTTAAAGTAAAATGGCTTATAATCCTACCATTCAAATTAAATCATTGTTAATATTTAAGCATACTTCCTCTAAGTCTGTTTTCAAAACATCACACATTCAGTAAATGCATAATAAACAGCTACTATGTGCTAAACATGGTTCTAGATGCTATGGGTAGAGCAGTAAAGAAAACAAGCAGGATCCAGCGCTCATGGAATTTGTATTCTAGTAGAGCAAGAGAGCATAAATGAAGAAATAAAAAAAAATAATTTTTCAGGAGGTGGTAAGTGCCATACAAAATAGAAAGACAAGAATATAAGAAAAGAAAGTGGTAGGGAAATGCTATTTTAATTAGTGGTCAGGGAAGGCCTCTCTGACATAGCAGAGAATGTACTGTATCTTTCTTTGTAAAGTTCACATTTCTTCAAAATTATTTTCCCATGTCATTAAAAAATTATACTGGTAAGTTCATTGTAATGCATGTATCATATTCCATTGTATGGATGTACAGTCATTTACTTAATCTTTACCATATGTTTGGATATTCAGATGTTTTCTATTTTTTTGTTGTTGTTTAAACAATGTTGAAATGAATACCTCTGTGCATAAAATGTTGTCTATATTTTTGGATTACTTCAATAATTTGGGAGTAAGTGATGCCATGTTTATGATCTGTAATGAATAGGTACAACATTAGTCTGTAACCACTTGTATACATAATATCGAGGCAGAAGCTAGTTTTTACTTTAGTTACTTCACCATAAAAAAAAGTTATCATTAAAAAAAAAGGAAAACTGCCTGACAGTTTATACTGAAGTCATGCATATATATGCTCTATAACTGAGCAATTTCACTCCTGGTAATCTATCCAGCAGAAATGAATGCTTATGTCTACCAAAAGACAGGTACAAGCTCATAGCACCTTTACAAACAATGGTCAAAAACTGGAAACAATCCAAATGTCTATCCACAGTAGACTGAGTAAACTGTGGGATAGTCCCACAATAGTACATCAAATGGCAATAAAAAGAATGAGTAACTGCTACATGCAACAGCACAGATGCATCTGACAAATATAATGTTAAGCTAAAGAAGTCAACCAAAAAATGCATACTGTGTCATTCAATTTATTTTAAGCTCACAAACAGTCAAAACCAATCTAAGGTGGTAGAGGTAAGAGTTTCCTTGGGGGGTGTTGATTGGAAGGGGGCTTTAGGAAGTCTTCTGGAGAGCTGTAAATGCTCTAATATCTATTTGTGATTGCATGTGTGTGTGTGTGTAAAAATTCATCAGGTTGAACATTCACAATTTGTACATTTTAAGTATACAATATCTGCAAGTTATACCTCAAAGGAAATTAATATTGCCATAATTATGGCAAATTAATACTTTCCACTATTTTTCTCATTTTATTTTACATTTCAAAACAGATAGACAGTATATTAAAGATAGAGAGGCAGTAGAGAAGCTTCAGGAACCATTGCTTGATGTGCTCCAAAAGTTGTGCAAGATTCATCAGCCTGAAAATCCTCAACATTTTGCCTGTCTCCTGGGTCGCCTGACTGAATTGCGGACATTCAACCATCACCATGCAGAGATGCTGATGTCATGGAGAGCGAATGACCACAAGTTTACCCCACTTCTCTGTGAAATCTGGGATGTCCAGTGATGGGCCTTGCAGGGGAAGGGGCCAGCTCTTTATCTTCCTCCTTATATAAATCTGATGTATAACTTCCCTTTATTTCATTGGTATCTGGTTTCATACAAGATTCTTGATGAATATTTATGTAGTAATTAATTAACTCCCACAATTGTAAATATGGGACTAGGTAGAATTACTTTCTCTACATTGTATTTTACAAGGCTACAGGGAATCCTTCATTCTAATTGGCATGCCCTGTTTGCTCAATTAAATCGATTGCTACTTCAGTTCTATCTGTTGAAACAGGAGGAAATCTCATTTTGCTCTTCATTTTACCTTATTGCATATATTTTATTAAAGGGTTGTGTTCCACTTTAGCAATAAACCAAACATAATGGCAACAGGCTTTTGTCTGAAACAAAATTTGAAAAATACACAAACCTTATTTCTTTAAGTGATGAAAGACATCCTGTTGAACCTGAGGGGGGTAATTTATAGAAAGAAAAACTCTCACAACATAAATAGCACTTTTCTCACCCCTGGACAAGCTCAGATAAATATTCATTCATTCGTTAATAGCCCCATGCTCATTTCATTTTCTTTGAAATTCAAAGAGAGTAGCATACAATAGAAAAGTTAATGATTTTTACATAAAATATTTCCTCAAGCAATCCCTTTCCTCATAGTTAGGGTCTTGAGGCAGCATTAACAAATTTATAGTATGCATATAACTACAGTGATGGGGCATTCCCTCATCTTTAATAAAAATGCTCAGTACTGGCTTTAGTGCATATAATTAATCATTTTTTTGCTTGTTTTGTTTTGCGTTTTGAAAACACTCCTACAGCTGGGTGCACAGCTGTTGTATACTTCCCCTAAAAAAGGAATTAGTTCATTTCCTTTCTTCATTGTTATAATGTTGCCTTCTTCTCCCCATTATCCTTCAGTGAATACAATAAAACAGCTTCTATAAGTAATGGCCTTAGATCTCCCTTTATCCTGAAGTCAGCCAAAATGAAGCTTGCTTAGCAAGCAAGGAGTTTTTATTATTATTAAAATACTAGGCCAACCCTGAAATCCTAAAAATTGCAGGTCAGTGGAAAAGGGAAGGAGTTGGGGTTAGTGTCAGCTAGACTCCACTTGACACAACAAAAATGCCTTGAGTCCCCACTGTATAAATGAATCTTTTGCTAAACGCCACGGGGGATACAAAGATAATTAAGACACAGTAGCTGCCTGGAGGGGCTTAACAGTGGTGCAGAGGAAAGTGATGCACGTCAGTCGGGAACTTGGGGAAACCTTGTGGAGGTGGCGTTTCCGCTGGGCTTTGAAGGATAAACGGGACTCTCCTGAGTCAAGGTAATTGGGTGGGAGGGTGGCAAGAGCAAAAGAAAAAAGGTGGGGGGTTGCGGAGATGTTAAAGGACTACCAGGAATCGGGGGTGGGGGGGTGGGTAGGTAGGGGAGAGACCTGGTACACTGTCCCTTTCTAAGCCACAGTTTCACCACTGCAGAATGAAAACAGCATCTACTGTCTTGTTTGTCCCCACCAGATCCCCCAAATCAGAGCCTGAGAGAAGGACTAGGGGGCAGGTCATTTATTTGGGAGGCATCCCAAGAAGCAGAAGTGAGAAAGTGGAGAAAGTGAGAGGGGAAGAGAAACCTGTCAAAGGTGTGTTAATGAGCTGGATACTAGTGTGGACAACTGGGGCTCTATCCTCTAGGGAACCACATAGACTCGCATCAGGATGAAGAGACTGGAGCCTTTATCCAGAACTCCCATCTCCCACTGGTTGAGGGTGGCCTCTGAAGGCCTGAAGTCCCCTGCACTCTGGGTTGTCCCTGAGTTAGTGAGGGGCCTGAGAGATCCCAGGGCTGGTGCTTTAAGAGGGGAGGGGAGCACAGAACAGATAGACACTGGAGCTGTCCATAACCGTTGCTCTGAAATCAGGAGATCTGAGGGCTTGTGACTTCTGCCTCGCGGTTGTGTTGTGAGAATTCCATAAGATAAGGTGAGTAAAGCAGTAAGCACGGTCCCTGGCCCTTCGCAGGTATTCAGTAGTGTGGGCTCTATCTTTCCACCAGCCAGCATATTGTTTAACCAGATCTCATTTCCCACTATTCATTTTGCTGCCTATTTTGATTTTGGACCAGCCAGGTGCACAGCAGCTTTGATCTCTGCAGGGCCATAATTCTCTTTTCCAGGTGTGTGTGTGTGTGTGTGTGTGTGTGTGTGTGTGTGTGTGAGAGAGAGTTTAACACCTAAGCAGAATCCTGTTTTTCTATTTTTAAAATGTATTTATATGAAAAGTCTTACAAAGATATATAATATTCAATCACATTTTAGTCATGCGGTTAAATTGTTTTTATCGGAATACAGTGTGAAATTGGGGAAATCCTAAACAATCCCAGTTTTTGGTCTAGCTACAGCATCTAAGGGCCCATCTTATGCCTTCTCTTGCCTGATTCTTCCTCGCCTTCCAATGGTCTCAGGCCCTTGTCTGCTTGGCCTGTGCCTCAGAGCAAGAGAGCCCAGGAGATTGGTGGAGACTTTTTCCGATCAGAGAGAGAGAGGCTGAGGGTCATAAAAAAATGACACCAATCTTCCTAGGATATGAGCTGCAGTCAAATTTAAGTTCCACATAGGCAAGAATCCTTTTTTGTTCAGTAATGCATTTCAAGGACCTAAAACAGTGCCTAGCACATAGTAGATGCTCAATAAATATTTCAAATATTCAATAAATATTTGAATACATGAAAGAGCTAATGAATAAATATTGTCTGCCCTGGTTGGGGGGGGGGGGGAGGTGTGCCTGCTTCCCAGTGTCTAGTCTAAGTCAGTTATAGTTCATGGAAAGAAGCAAGGATACGAAGTTCAAAAACCAAGTATGTCATCACAGGCACGTAACTAGTAATGAAAATAGTTGTTGCTTGTGCAGCATTCATCCCTTTCTATTTTTTTCTGGAAATGGCATTCTTCCCTCAATTTTAATCCTCTGGCTACCGTGACTAGGAATATGGAGGTCGACATATAACTCAAGCTAGGCCAGCAAAAGCTTTCCCTTGGACTTTTGCTGGAGAAATTAGAAAGAGTTGAACACTCTTTTACTAACCAGTTAATGAGCTAATACATTTCCCATTTTAACTTAAGATCGTTTAAGTTGGATTTCTGTAACTTGCAACCAAGAGTCCCAACAAATATATCACTTATCCTTTCCATGCCTCAACACATTTGCAAAAAGGGAATTATACTTTATACTTTATAGGAATGTTGGGACAGTCAACTGTGATAATCTAATGAATATGCTTTATAATCTCTAGACTATACAATATGAGAGATCATTACTTCTGGCTTACTGAAAACAGGACTGAAAATCACCTGTGTTAGAACCATATGGGTAGCTTGTTAAACATTCAGATTCTTTGTGCTCCTCCTCAAACATACTGAATCAGAATTTTGGGGTATCAAGGTGCAGAACCTGCATTTTATCAAACCCTCACAGTTCTAGATTCTGTTCTAGAAGGTTAGCACTAAAGGGATTTAGCTGATTAATGAAGGGTCAGTAGGAAGTTGCCAGGCCCACAAGAGGAGATGATTGGTAAGGAAAGGACATTTAAACTAAATTCCTGAATGCCTGAAAGAGTATGTCCAGTTTGGGTAAATGAGAGTGGTTTTGTGTCTCCAGATCACATGACATCTGTGGGAAAAGTGTTTTTGGAAATGAGTCGAAATGGGGCACTACAGGCACAGCTATTGGTCCACTTTATTCAAGTGCTTCAGACCTTATATTATCAAACAATAACGCCTCTCGTAGAAAACTAATGGATTTTTTTTCAGAAAGAATTTTTGTAGGACTTTAAGAAAAGCTGAAGAGCAAGAAAAGAGTAAAAGCACAGTAAAAAAATTGTAATCAGGTATAGTTTCCATGAAGAACAGAAGTGAAATATGGCTTTAAGATCAGAAAGTGCATATCATTGATACAAAATATCAAGGAAGTAGATCTGCCACTAATTAGCCATGTGGCCTTGGGAAATCTTTTTAACCTCTCTAAGCCTCAGTTTCCTCACATGTAAAATGTGGACAATATTCCAACTTCACAGGTTTGATGCAAAGATTAATCAAGATAATGTGTTCAAAGCAATCTACTTAGCAGCACATGCCAGTACTCATCGTCCAATACACAGTAGCTGCTACTACTATTATTAATATAATTCACTGTCATATGCTGATATTGCTCATGTTTTATTTCTGAATATCTCTTGAGGTTTGTGGTTCACAATAGTGAATAAAACAGGAATAGGGTTCCTGAACCCATGATATTTACAATCTAGTAATGGAGACAGACCAGAAGTAAGTACACAAAAATGAAGTAAGTACAAATTGTGATAAGTGCTAGGAAAGAAGCATATCTCCCTCTCCCTGATGTATACCTTTCTGGGCCATTTTCCACACTGTCAATGAAGCAGTCTCCTTCTAACTAAAAATATGTTTATGCCCCCCCTTCCCTTTAACTGTTACTGGCATCTAGTGGGTAGAGGCCAGGGATGCTGCTAAACACCCTACAAGGCACAGAATGGCTCTCCACATGAAAGACTTAGTCTGTCCCAAATGCCATTAGTGCTGAGGTTGAGACACCCTGCTCCCTCCAAATCTGAGAAGATATGATCCCTTCTAAGCTGTACTTTCTTCTCACTTGATCTCACTTCAACACCATTCTCTCACGGCAGTGACTTTTTAGTTCATACCAATATTGCGGACAACCATGTCATTAATAAATCCAAATACTGGGTATGAGTAGCTGTTTTTGAAGTTTGGGTTTTTTTTTCTTTGCTGTTGATGATACTGATCAAAGGCAGTGCTCAAAAGAACAATTCCTGAGACACAGGGGTTTTAAAGAGAGAATTTATTTGCAGTTTGGTTTAGAGAGAGAGGCCACATCTGAGCAACAAAGGAGGTTTTCTGGGGGTGACTCTTAGGCATTAATTCTGCATAGGGTTAGCTTTGCCATCACAGAAATAAGTTTCATAAAGGCAAACCTCAAGATCAAGGGCTTGACTTATTAGCTGGGAACCCCTATTGCTTAAGAGAATAGCAGGAATTCCCCAAGTGGGGAAGTCTAATAGTTCCATGTTTTTTCTCTAGTTCCTCAAGGGACTTTGCAATTATTTTTTCATTTTCTGCCCAAAATACTCTGAACTGCATCAGAGTATTACCTTAACCTGTTCAGAATATAAAGATCTCATTTCCTATCCTAGGTTCTGTGTCAAATTAAGCTGAATTTGGTTGTTTAAATAAACTGGCCAGACAGGTTAAATTAGATAGTGTGCTACAGAAAATTTAAGTTTTGGACAAAATAAATATCTTTTCCTTTGGTCTCATGCAGAAGTTAAAGTTTTAAAATACATACAATATCATCCTTTACCCTGTATTCTGATTTACCTTAGTCCTAACCAGATCAGCTTCATTCACATCTCTAATTGAAGTCTGAACTCTTTTTCATCTTCTTTAACAATTGCCATATGGAGTAATGCTGACTTTCAAAGCTGGAGAATTCTGAGTCTCAGGTGTCAAACAGATACCCAAAGTTCAGGGGAACTACCAGGTTATACACAAAGAATTTAGAAAAAACAGTTAAAGCTCAGGAATAAATGTAACTGCTGTAAGAGCTTATACTCTAGGCTCTAATTTTCTTATAAGCATTTTCTAAATGAAGCTATTTTCAGAAATAAAAACATTTGACAGTTGACTTATATTGGGGTCATCACCAAAAAAACATAGCAGAAGATTTGTCCTGTCTCACTTTTACACCTTTACCAGGGTTATGTTAATTAACAGAACATAATTTATATACTAGTCTTGCTTCTCTTTTAAAGTTCCTTGCTTGAAGCAGCACACCTCTCTTCTGCATGAGCTAACTTGCAGATCCATGAGCAAGAAAATCAGTTTATTATTGTAAGCCACTGAGATTTGGGAGTTGTTTGTCGTACAACATTGCCATAGTAAAACCCTAAGTAACGTATCCTGTTTGTACTCAGATCCCTCCCTCCCCTTCCCCTCTCTGCTCATATTGGGAGGGAGGTCTAGCTTCTTTCAGGATGCATTTCCTGAGTCAGCTGGCTTCTGGTTAGGATCAATCAATGGAAGGGAGGATGGGAAGAAGGGGAAAGCCAGGAAACTTCTCCTCCCCTCCCTGCCTCAGATGGTGTTTTGGTTTGTTAAAGCTGATGAAATGCAATATATCAGAAATGGACTGGCTTTTAACAACGGGGATTTATTAGTTTACAATTCTAAGGCCATGAAAATGTTCAAATTAAGGCATCAACAAGATGATACCTATTCTGAAGACTGGTTACCAGCAAGCTTGGGCTCCTCTGTCAGAGAGCAAGGCACATGGTGATGTCTGCTTGTATTTCTCTCGTGGGTTTCACTGCTTCCAGCTTCAGTGGCTTCCTCTCAGCTTCTCTGGGACTTTTTCTGTGAGCTTCTCTTAATTTCATCCTTAGCTTCTGTATGTGTTTTATCTTCTTATAAAGAACTCTAGTAAGAGGATTATGACCCAACTTGAATGAGGTGGGTCACATCTCAATTGAAATAACCTAATCAAAAGGTCCCACCTAGAACAAGTCTGCACCTGAAGGAATGGATTAAAAGAACATGGCCTTTTCTGGGGTACATAACAGCTTAAAAACTACCACAGATGGCATCTCTGGTAATGACTGTGTATTTTACATGGTTCCCAGGACTGCTGGGAAAGCTCTACACTGGAGCCAGTCCTCACCAGACACCCCTGGCTTCTGAACTCCCCTTTTGAACTTCTAAGCTCTAGGAATGGTATGGCTTTCTACTGTTGCTCATCTCTGGGTTTTCTCATCAGCTTATATTTATCTTCTTAGCTCATCTATGTCCTGTGAAGCCAAGTCTCTGTGTTAAATTCCCTCTGTTTGAAACACCTAGAGAAGTTCACATTTTCTGCCTGGAGCCTGACTAATACAGCCTTACTCACTCTTTGTGGCTAGACTTGAATGTAAGAGGATGTAGAACTAGAAAGTCATCTTGTGATCAGAGGATGACCCGAGAATGAAGTCAACATGAAAAGCAGGGCTGATGAAGACTAGATTCTGGTGACAAAATTTCAAATCTTAGATTAAGCTTTGCTGAAAGTTAGAATTCTATTCTGGGATTTCAATTACATGAATCAATACATTCCCTTTTTCTCTTGAGCAAATTTGAGGATTTTTTTTTCTATTACATATAACTAAAACATCTGACGATACTTGATAATAAGCCAATTAGAGATAGCATAGGCTCTGTGGGAGCCTCCCATGGGCAACACTGCTAATAAATGTAACCACATCTTAAACATGAAGTGGAAGAATGGAAAGTGTAGCTCAGTGTAGCCATACTTGCTAGTTTCAGAGCTCTAGATCTCTCTCCAGATATAGATATAACAAAACATTTTAGTTTTAACTACTTTTATCATAAAATTTCATATCAGTGAATTATTTATATATATAATATTTGCTAATGCAAATTTGTAACATTCCTTTAAAATAGTATTGCTTTAAGTGTGGTTGGCTCTCAGATTATCTGCTGAATGAGTAGTTAATTAATTGTGAATTAATGAAGATCTCTATTGCCCAAAGAGTTAACCCAATACTTCACCCAAAGTACAAGTAATAGATTGCCACTCAAGAACATCAAGCCATTCAAAACATTTACAAAACAATGACAAAAAAATGCAGAACCAAACAATAAACAGAACAGAAGCAAAATAGGAAAACAAAATTCAACAGCTATGGTATGTTTAAAGCAATAGAAGCATTCTGCTAAGGCTATGAAAAAGCCAAATCATATTTCAATATCCAAAGATATATGATCATTAGAGACACATCTGTATTCTGTAGAGCTTTTTGGTCAGGTGATTGATTATTCATCTAAAAATCTAAAATTTAGATTTCCAAACAGTGCTTTCTTAAAATGGGGCACATTATCACAGTTCTGGGAAAGTCACAACTAATAGACTTTGTCATCTGATGGAAGCAAACTGGTGAAGCTGGTGAAGCTTGCTTTGCATGTTACTACCATGCCAATTTCAAGCAAAGAGAGAACCTCTAAAATATGTCTTTAACCTAACCACCACTTAGAAAACCCACACATGAAAGTAGATTGCAGTTTATCAGATGGAACCCTTAATTACTAATTGCAGTATTAAAATCCTGATAACTAAGAAGACAGTGAGTGTGCTGAGGCAGTGGAGTACTCGTGGGAGTTAATGTAAAAGAGAGGATGAGAAAGCAACAAAGGGGACTTGATACACACACACACACACACACACACACACACAGAAGAAAAAAAGCATTAAGAATCAAAGAATCTAGAAAGGAACTCCTCACCCAATCCCCACCTTGAACCAATAAAGAATGTGGACTTAGAGAGAAGTGATTTCACAGATTTTCTGACTCTGGATTCACTTTCCACCACCTTCCCGTCTCTTTATAAGGTGGAAAAGTTACCAAGCAAACCAAACAGACAATGAGAAGAAAAAGAAAGCAATCATAAAATACCCTGCTATCAAGGTTTCAGTAAATGGTTTAGAAATATTAAGTGGGGGGTATGTGTGTGTGAGGCAGGAAGGGGTGGTGGGGAAAGTTTGTCTACATACCTCATATAGCACAATTTTTATTTTTTTGAATAAATGATATTCAAATGTTTAGGCACAGAGTAAGCATGTAAGAAAAAGTAAAAGACTTGTTAACAACTAATGACTTATCAAACCAGATCACTATAACACAAGTTACTTATTCATAAAGTTCTATATAGAAACATACATATTTTGTAGTTAAGGTTCAACAAATTCAATTTAAAGCTTCAATTCAACCCCCCCAAAATTTAGCTAAATGAAGTGGTATAACAAACTTCCCTTTAGTTTTAAATAGAAAGACCATAAAACATAGGTTGATCGGAACAATAGGTCCCGTGAAAGCTGATCTATGACAATCACAGGCCACAAAGCATTCTGGGATCAACTTCAGTAAATAAAAAGCGACAACTTGTCTGGTCTCAGGTTTAACTACCACTTATATGTCAACTTTTAGATGACCATCTTCATCCACCCACCCCAGAATGTAAGCTTCATAAGAGGACCCCTTTTGTTTAGGATTAAGCTTGGTGCAAAGTACATGCTCAATAATATCTGTTGAATTGATTTCTCAAGTCTGTTATCTTCTGCACAGACCACTTCAAATAGCTGCAGACCTAACTTTGTATCTTTTGTACATCTCTAAGTACACATTCTACTGACATTTCAAATTCAACATGCCCCAAACAAAAATGCATTATCTTCCCCCCCACAGCTTGCTTTCCCTGCATTCATTATATCGGTGCCACCATCACCTGATAACCAAGTCCAGCTAAGTTAGCCTCTTACAGTCTTATTTTCAGACACTACTTTCTCACCATCCCTTCTGTCATTTTCCCTAACTGCCTGCAGGAAAGAATCTAAACTCCTTAGTGCACTTACCAGGGCTTGCATCTGTGCCAACAGCTCCAGCCTTATCTAACTTCCAACCTCCAAATTTTAGTTATTCAAAACTACTATTTCCAGAACATTCCATCTCCTGAATCTTGCATTTGTTTGTTCCCTCTGCCTGGAAAGCACTCCTTCCCCTCAGTTACCTCTCTCTCCTGGTGGATTCCTACTCATCCTTCAAAGTACATCTCCTCTGACCCTCCAACACTGTTAGGTGTTCCCTCTTTCACAGACCTCCACAGACTTCCATTTACCCCTTACCATGCTGCTGTGAGCACTTTGAAGGCAGGGATTGTCTTCTTTCCTGAGATTTTAGTCTCTTCAACAAGCAATAGCAAGTTTTTGAGTGTACAGGAAGGGAATGAATTCTTGAGAGAAACTAGTATTCTAGTTCAATGCCTCACTTCTCAGATGCAGCTGAGGCCCAGAGAGGCCACGAGATTTGACAAAGATTACAGAGCTAACAAGAGGGGAAGGGCCAATGCTAAAATTCAGGCCTCCTGGTTTTTGGCCAGTGCTTCTTTGTTGTTGTTGCTATTAACAAGTCCATGTTTACAATTATCACATTGTATAATTTACAATTATCACATTGTTACACTTATTGTTACACTCGTGTCCAGTCTCTGCTTCGTCTCAACCCTTAAAGCTAGTCAGGATCCCTCACTTTGAGGTTAATTTTTTTTTCTTTCTTTTTTTTGCGGCTTTAATGTTTCAGGGAGGAAGAATCAACACCCTCTTGTTTTCAGTTGTGATCCGAAGTTAAAGGATTCCTTCTGTCCCTCATCCCCCATGCCCCATGAGAAAGCGGCCTCTCTCTGAAAGATTTCTACCAGGACCCCTGTTACTGCTGAGTGCCAGTTTGTGTCTCTGGAAATGGTGCCGCTACCAGTAAAACCAAATAGCTAGTGGACTTAGGGTTGGGAGAGTTTCCCAACAGATCAGGATAAAACTCAGGGAAATGCCCTTAAACTCCAACCAGCCACATCAATTCTAAGAAGCAATCTGGAATACCAGCCAGTGGAGGCGAAGTTGATTCACCTCTCCTGCCTACCGGGACAAACAGGAGGGGCTGTCACTAAGGGGCCAGATGGGAGAATCTGCTGTGTGAACAAGTCACTTTACTTTCAGTTAAAAGAGTGGCTGGCGGCCTGCTGACGCCAGGAGGTCACTAGCTGGGCAGGAGACTGGAAGCCTGGCCCACGTGGCCGCCTCAGGCAGACTGAGACCCGACAGCCGATCCCATGCTGCCCGGGGGCGGGGCCTCCCGCCCACGCCTCTCTCCGGCTTCTGATTGGTCCTTTCGAAACAGGCGGCGGCGAACCGCCGCGAACCCTGAGACAGAGGCGGCGGCGGTGGTTGGTCAGGGGCGTGCCCAGGCTGCACAGATTGAGCTGAGATGCTGTCCGGCAGGGAGAAGTAATCTCGCGCCAGGCCTGGTGAGTACTTCCCTGTTTGCCTTCGCTTTTCCTCGCGAACTTTTACGCGCGTTCTCTGGGCCTCCGCGCCTCAGCCTGAGGGCTCCTATTGCGCCCCGGGCTCTGCCGAGCTGAAACCGTGGATTGCTTGGGTCTTTGAGCTACGGGATCCAAGGCGCTCTGCGATTGGCTCGCCGAGGGAGCCGCGTGCTGTGATTGGTCTATTGGACCGTCAAGGTGACGTTACGCCAGCCTTTACCTGCCGTCCTTTGCCCCGTGAGAGGGGCGACAGGTGTGCTGGTGGGGCGTTTTGGAGTGGGGAGGACGTATCGAGTCGCTACTTACCCTGCTTTAGAGCCCAAAGAGGGATCAGAGCGTGAAGCTACTTTAGGGTCTCCAGGGGCACCCCCCCCCCAAGCCCTTAGCACATATAAGGTCACCTGATTACTCATCATCACCCTCAAAATGATGAAGTTACTGACCCTATAAAAAGAATGACACAGTCATCTCGCTGTGTAGCAGCTTGGTTTCCGAGCAAGGTTTACAGTCTTTTCCCTGTTTGTTCCCTCCAGTCCCCGCAGGGCTCGGATGTACGGAACTAGGGACTCCCAACTAGAGGCCCTGCGCGGTGCCTTCTCACCCACGCCCCTTAGTTTGGAGGGCTGCGTTGGGGGTAGCTTGCCAAAAGAAAGGGAAGGCTTTCCCGGGGAATCAGAGGAAAGTTTTGGAAGGCGTGTTTCCCTATGCAGTCATCCCCTGGTTCCTTGCTAATCTATTCAAACCAACGGATTGACTCTTAAATTTAGAGCGGTATGTGACCCAGTCGTTTTCAAGTGAACAAAAACCAGTCTAGGTCAGAGTTTGGGTTTTGCTTTGCTCATGCGGAGCCTACTATAACTACTGTCACAGAAGATTAGCAGTTTGGGAGATGCTATCTGATCACTTCTATTGGCACTTAAATAATTAGGAATTGGAATTCTTTTTGCCTTGGATTCTCTTTGGAAGGGTATTGGAATTCATTTGAATGAAAAAGTGGAAAGCCTAGTTAGAATCTTCTGGTGTAGATCCTAATACATGATGTTTGTCTGACTCATGTGTTTCAAAAACTCATTAGGAACCATCTGACATTGAATAGTGGGTGTGAGTGTCTGTTATTTTGACATTACTGAAATTAAAAGTAATACTTATTTTTAAAGTAGCAGAGTGGCTAAGCATGTAAGCTCTGAAATCAGGCTTTACTGGGTGTGTGACCTTAGGCAAGTTATTTAATTTTTCTAAGCCTGAATTTCCTAATCTGTTAAAGAAGGTTAATAATAGTTCCTACCTCATTGATGTGAGGATTAAATGAAATAATCCATGTAATTCATTGAGGACTGTGCCTGATATGCAGCCTTATTTATTTCTGTGCTGTTTAAGTCTGGTTAAAAGTTGCCAGCTACCACCCCAAAGTGGAGAGAAGCAGAAAGCGAATGCATCGCCACAAGTAATGATGGTTATCATTCATTGATTAATACATACAGAGCACTTAAAACAGTACCTGGCACAGTAAATGCTCGTTATTATTCATCAAACCTATTATTACCTAAAATGTGCCAGTTACTGTGTTCTAGGTGCTCTTCTTATATTATTATTAAACCTCTCAATCATCCTGCAATGTAGAAAACAAATTCAGAGAAGGGAAATAACTTAGCAAGGTCAATCTGGAATTCAGACCAGACTGTCTCACTCCAATGTCCATGCTCTCTTCTGTATCACACTACCTTGGCATTTATTTGGCTTAGTTTGCCTGAGCTGCCATCATAAACACCACACAATGCATTGGCTTAAACAACAAGAATTATTAGCTCACAATTTTGAGGCTAGAAAAGTCCAAAATCAAACATATTGGCAAGAATTGCTTTCTCCCCAAAGACTATAGTGTCTTAGCAGTGGCTTGCTGCAATTTTAGGGGTTCCTTGGCTTGTATCTCTGCCTCACATCACAGGGCGTTGTCCTTTCCTTTCTCTCTTTGGTGATTTTGGTGATCCGGATTAAGACCCACCCTCATTCCACTCTCATTCAGTTGGGTCACACCTTAACTGTAAATATCTTCAAGAAATCCTATTTACAATGGGTTCACATCCACAGGAATGCCGATTAAAATTAAGAACATTTTTTTTCCTGGGGTATATAATTCAGTGTACCACATTATATTCCTAACATTAAGTAAAGCCCCTGCACAGGGTTGTCTGTATGGCCCAGGTTCATTTCTGCCTCAGGTATGGATTTATTTTGAATAATTCGTGAATTAAAAAGTAATGACAGATAACTTGTGATGGTAGATCTGGTGCGTGATAAGAGAATAATGTCAACAATACACATGCGATGAGTGAAAAACTAAATGAGTCTGATGGTGTTTGGAGAATTGGTCAGTTCAGGAGTGTTTCCTAATATTTATTTTTTCATTTAGTTTTTTTTGCTCATTAAATTTTCATTAAGCAGTCATTCTTCTATTTTTTTCTATAATATCTCAGTGTCAGTTGGAGATAAGGAGGTTCAGTTATTTCAATAATTGTTTTTCAAGTGACTTTTGATTAAGGGATTAAGAAGATTAATAAGTGATGTTATATTTTACTTTCTTACAGTAACATGTATGTATATGTTTACATATGTGTGTGTGTATATTTTCTTTCTATAACTTGTTGCTTTCATACTTGGATATTAGAAATCTTTGTACATACCTAATGAGCCATGTGATAGGATTTGGGTGATAGGAAACTCAAGTCTGTCAGCCAGTTTATCTCACATTAAGTTTCCCCATATTTAATTGGAATTTAATTGCCGTAGAGAAATGCCTCAATAAATAATTAATGTTTATAAAATAGAGATAATGATAATAATTGTATTTTTTTTTTAGTGTTTCTCCTCTAAAAACCCAAAACTTTTCTCAGTTTATTACATTGTTGCAGGATTTTGGTTAATGGAAAGTTACCATGTGTTTCATAAATGAATTAATAATTTTAAAAGAATTAGAATGTAATTAAATATATGAGATATGCTAAGTGTAATTTTTCCTTTGCTGCTGGCAGCTTCATAGACATTTACTATAGTATGACCATCAATCATCTGCCAGGTATTGCTAACCTGCTGACTTGCTTACTCTTAATATAACATAAACTTTTCTGTAAGAAAGTATAATATTAGGTGTGGTGAAGGGCTCACTTTATTTAGGGTTTTAAACATACTGACTTAATTTTACTGTGATGAGTGACTTGTTAAGATTTTTAGTCCAAAAATTATTTTTGTTGAAAATTTTTTTTTTCTTTTTTACAAACACGTAACTTAGGGGAAAAAAGTGATCCCAGTAAACATTCTATATACTGTTTTGTGGGTTGTGGTTATCCTTATAACATGTAATAGACATCTTTTCATATCATTAGATATAGCTCTATCTTTTTTTTAATGTTTTTTTAAAATGTGTTTTCTAATGCAGTTTTATTGAGATATGTTCACATACCCTACAATCATCCATAGTGTACAAACAACAATCATATAGTTGTGCATTCATCACCAGAATCAACTTTTTAACATTTTTCTTACTCCAAAAAAAACAACAAAAAAAAACCTAATAAAAATAAAAGTAAAAAAGAACACCCAAAACATTCCATCTCCTTCATCCCACCCTATTTTTCATTTAGTTTTTCTACTCATCTGTCCATACACTGGATAAAGGGAGTGTGAGCCATGAAGTTTTCACAATTGCACAGTCACACCATGTAAGCGACATAGTTATGCAATCGTCTTCAAGAATCAAGGCTACTGGGTTGCAGTTCGACAGTTTCAGGTATTTCCTTCTAGCTATTCTGATACACTAAAAACTAAAAAGGAATATCTATATAGCATATAAGAATGCCCTCCAGAGTGACCTCTTGACTCCATTTGAAATCTCGCAGCCACTGAAAGTTTATTTTGTTTCATTTCACTTCCCCTTTTTGGTCAAGAAGGTTTTCTCAATCCCACAATGCCGTATCCAGGCTGATTCCCAGGAGTCGTGTCCCATGTTGCCAGGGAGATTTACACCCCTGGGAGTCAAGTTCCACATAGAGGGGAGAGCAGTGAGTTCACCTGCCGCATGGGCCTGGGGGTGGGGGTGGGGCACAACTGAGCAACGAAGAAGTTTTCTGTGGGAGACTCTTAGGCATAATTATAAGTAGGCTCAGCCTCTCCTTTGTGACAACAGTCTTTACAAGGGCACGCCCCAAGATTGAGGGCTCATCCTATCAAACTGTCAGTCCTCGATGTTTGTAAGAACACCAGTAACAACCCAGGTGAGGAAGTCCAACATTTCTGCATTTTTCTCCAGTTCCTGGGTGGGGGGTGCGGCAGGGGGAGCTACAAATATATCCTCATTCCCTGCCCAAATTACTTTGGGATGTATCGGAATTTCACACTAACCTGTACAAACCTACCAGATCTCACTTCCTATTCAAAGTTCCATGTAATTATGGTGTTTGAATAAACTGACTGTACCAGTTAAATTATTTAGTGTGCTACAGAAAATATAGATCCTGCATCAAATAAACATCTATTCAGCAGTCTCACACAGAAGTTGAAGTTTTAAAACACAGTCAATATCATCTTTACCCTTTGGTCTGATTTGCCTTAGTCCTAACCAGATCTGCTTCATTCATTATCTCTAATTGAAGCCTGATCTCTTTTTCATCTTTTTAACAGTTGGTGTATGAGGTAATACTGACATTTATAGCTTCTGAACTCTAGCTCTGAGTCTCATGTGTCACACAGATACCCAAATTTCCAGGGATTGACCAGGTTATACCCAAAGAGCTCAGCATCTCAGAATTTAGAGATAACTGTTACAACTCATGGACAGATATGACTACCGTAAGAGCTTTCAATCTAGGGTCCATTACAATAAGCATTCCTCTGA
Organism: Choloepus didactylus; assembly: GCF_015220235.1. Taxonomy (NCBI): domain Eukaryota; kingdom Metazoa; phylum Chordata; class Mammalia; order Pilosa; family Megalonychidae; genus Choloepus; species Choloepus didactylus. The sequence goes on along the minus strand of NC_051314.1, from coordinate 28,913,188 downwards.
CAAGCTGTGCTTTAAGATTCAATTCTCAGAGTTTACACATTATAGTTAGTCCATATTAGTGAGGCATTATAATGTTTGTCTTTTTGTTTCTGGTGTACTTCACTCAAAATGCTGTCCTCAAGATCATTCACCTAGTTGTGTCTCACAGCTTCATTCCTTCTTGCAGCTGCTCAATATTCTGTTCTATGCATATACCACAGTTCACCATTCTGTTCATCAGTCACTGTACCCTTAGGCCACTGTGCTGGTTTGGTTGTATTATGTCCCCCAAAATACCGTGTTCTTTAATGCAATCTTGTTGGGGCAGACGAATTAGTGTTGATTAGGTTGGAATTTTTGGATTAGGTTGTTTCTGTGGAGATGAGACCCACCCAACTATGGGTAATACCTTTGATTAGATTATTTCCATGGAGGTGTGGCCCCACCCACTGAGGGTGGGTCTTGTTTAATTTACTGGAGCCCTGTAAGAGCTCAGACAGAAGGACCACAGTGCTGCAGCTGAGATAGACATTTTGGAGATGGCCATTGAAAGCAAGCTTGTCTGACACTTTGGAGATACTATCCCAGAGTTTGCCTAGAGACATTTTGGAGAAGGCCATTTTGAAATGCAACCTGGGAGCAAGCAGATGCCAGCTACTTCTGAGCTAACAGAGGTTTTCCAGACACCAACAGCCTTTCTCCAGTAAAGGTATACTCATGTTTATGCTTCGTTGGACACTTTTATGGCTGTAGAACTGTGAATTTGTAACTAGAGTGGCTGCACCATTCTACATTCCCACCAACAGTGAATTAGTATGCCTCTTTCTCCACATCCTCTCCAGCACTTGTAATTTTCTGTTTTATTGATGATGGCTATTCTAGTAGGTGTGAGATATCTCATTGTGGTTTTGATTTGCATTTCCCTAATAACCAGTGAAGTTGAGCATCTTTTGATATGTTTTTGAGCCATTTGTATTTCCTCTTCAGAAAAGTGTCTATCCATGTCTTTTGCCCTTTAAAAAATTAGGTTGTCTTTTTGTTGTTGAGTTGTTAGATCTCTTTATATATTCTGGATATTACACCCTTATCTGATATGTGGTTTCCAAATATTGTCTCCCATTGCATAGGCTGCCTTTTAATTTTTCTGACAAAGTTCTTTGATGTACAAAAGTGTTTAATTTTGAGGAGATACCATTTAACTTTTTTCTTACACTGCTCGCCCTTTGAGTATAAGGTCTAGGAAACCATCGCCTATCACAATATCTTTAAGATATTTGCTTACATTTTCTTCTAAAAGTCTTACAGTCTTAGCACTAATGTTTAGGTCTTTGATCCATTTCGAGTTAATTTTTGTATAGGGTGTGAGAGAAGAGTCCTCTTTCATTGTTTTGAATATGGATATTCAGTTCTCCAAACGTGATTTATCGAAGAGGCTACTCTGTCCCAGTTGCTTTGGGTTGACTGCCTTATCAAAGATCAGTTGTCCATAGATGAGAGGGTCTGTTTCTGAACACTCAATTCGATTCCATTGGTCGGTATATCTATCTTTATGCCACAAGTACCATGCTGTTTTGACCACTGTAGCTTTGTAGTATGCTTGAAAGTCAGGTAGTGTGAGACCTCCCACTTCGTTCCTCTTTGTTAAGATATTTTTGGCTATTCAGGGCACCCTTCCCTTCCAAATAAATTTGGTTGTTTGTTTTGCTATTTCTGAAAAGTAAGTTGTTGGGATTTTAATTAATATTGCATTGAATCTACAAGTCAGCTTAGGTAGAATTGACATCTTAACTATATTTAGTCTTCCAATCCATGAACACAGTATGGTCTTCCATTTTTTAGGTCCTGTTTGTTTTCTTTTAGCAGTTTCTTGTAGTTTTCTCTGTATAGGTCTTTTGTGGCCTTGGTTAATCTTATTCCTAAATACTTGATTCTTTTGGTTGCTGTTGTAAATGGAATTTTTTTCTTGATTTCCTCCTCCTGTTGCTCATTATTTGTGTATAGGAACACTACTGATTTTTGCATGTTGTGATCTTGTAGCCTGCCACTTTGCTGTATTCATTGATTAGCTCTAGTAGATTTGCTGTAGATTTTTCTGGATTTTCTACATATAGGATAATGTTGTCTGCAAACAGTGAAAGTTTTACTTCTTCCTCTCCGATTTGGATGCCTTTTATTTCTTTTCCTTGCCTAATTGATCTAGCTAGAACTTCCAGCACAATGCTGAGTAACAGTGGTGACAGTGGGCAACCCTGTCTTGTTCCTGATCTTAGAGGGAAAGCTTTCATCTTTCCCCATTGAGTATGATGTTAGCTGTGGGTTTTTCGTATATTGCCTTTATAATATTGAGAAAGCTCCCTTCTATTCCTATCCTTTGAAGTGTTTTCATCAAGAAAGGATGTTGAATTTTGTCAAATGCCTTTTCTGCATCGATCGAGATGATCATGTGTTTCTTCTGCTTTGATTTATTGATGTGGTGTATTACATTAATTGATTTTCTTGTGTTGAACCAGCCTTGCATACATGGAATAAATCCTCCTTGGTCTTTTATGTGCTGCTGGATTTGATTTTCAAGTATTTTGCTGAGGATTTTTGCCTCTGTATTCATTAAAGAGATTGGTCTACAATTTTCTTTTTTTGTAGTATCTGTGTCTGACTTTGGTATTAGGGTGATGTTGTTTTCATAGAATGAGTTAGGTAGCTTTCCCTCCTCTTCAAATTTTTTGAAGAGTTTGAGCAGGATTGGTATTAATTCTTTCTTGAATGCTTGGTAGAATTCACATGTGAAGCCATCTGGTCCTGGGCTTTTCTTTTTTGGGAACCTTATGATGACTGATTCAGTCTCTTTACTTGTGATTGGTTTGTTGAGGTCATTTATTTCTTTTTGAGTCAATGTTGGTTGTTTATGCTTTTCTAGGAATTTGTCGATTTTGTCTAACTTGTCTAGTTTATTAGCATATTGTGGCTTGTAGTACCCTCTCGTTATCTCCTTTATTTCTGTGGGGTCATTAGTTATGTCCCTTTTCCCATTTCTGATTGTGTTTATTTGCATCTGCTCTTTTTTTTTTTTTTTTTTCTTTTTGTTAGCCTAGCTAAGGATCCATCGATTTGATTGATTTTCTCAAAGAACCAATTTCTGGTTTTGTTGATTTTCTCTATTGTTTTCCTGTTCTCAATTTCATTTATTTCTGCTCCAATCTTTGTTATTTCTTTCCTTCTCTTTGCTTTGGGGATAGTTTGCTGTTCTTTCTCTAGTTCCTCCAGATGAACAGTTAATTCCTCAATTTTTTCTCTTCTCTTTTATTATAGGCATTAAGGCAATAAAGTTCCCTCTCAGTACCGCCTTTGCTGCATCCTATGATTTGATGTGTTGTATTTTCATTGTCATTTGCCTCAAGGTATTTACTAATTTCTCTTGTAATTTCTTCCTTTACCAACTGGTTGTCTAAGAGTGTGTTGTTTAGCCTCCATTTATTTGTGTATTTTGTAACTGTCTGCCTGTTATTGATTTCCAACTTCATTCCAATGTGATCTGAGAAGATGTTTTGTATAATATCAGTTTTTTTTAATTTGTTGAGACTTGCCTTGTGACTCAACTTGAGGTCTATCATAGAGAATGATACATGAGCACTTGGGAAGAATGTGTATCCTGCTGTTATGGGGTGTAGTGTTCTATAAATGTCTGTCAAGTCTAGTTCATTTGTCATACAAGTCAACGTCTCTGTTTCCTTATTGATCCTCTGTCTAGATAGTCTATCCACTGATGACAGTGGTGTATTGAAGTCTTCAGCTGTTATTGTAGAGCTGTCTACTTCTCCCTTTAGTGTTGTCAATGTTTGCCTCATGTATGTTGGGGCACTCTGGATCGGTGCATAAATATTTATGATTGTTAAGTTTTCTTGATGAATTGTCCCTTATTTTGAATGTAGTGTCCTTCTTTCTCTCTTTTAATGTTTCATATTTGAAAGTCTAATTTATCCGATATTAAAAAGCTACTCCCACATTTTTCTGATTGTTGTGTGCATGAAATATCTTTTTCCAACCTTTCACTTTCAGCCTGTTTTTGTCCTTGTGTCTAAAGTGAGTTTTTTATAGACTGCATATAAATGGGTCCTGTTTTTTAATCCATTCTGCCAGTCCATGTCTTTTCATTGGGGAGTTTAATCCATTAACATTTAATGTTATTACTATAAGAGCAGTACTTTCTTTTACCATTTTATCTTTTGGTTTTTATATATCATATCTTATTTTTTCTCTCTCTCTCCTTTTACCCTTCCTGATAGTCATCATTTCTACACTCTTCTCCAAACCTCTGACTCATGTCTTTTCCTATAAGCCTGTCACACTCCCTTTAATATTTCTTGAAGCACAGGTCATTTATTCACAAAATGTCTGTTTTTCTGAAAATATTTTAATCTCCCCATCATTTTTGAAAGACAGTTTTGCTGGATATAGAATTCTTGGTTGGTAGTTTTTCTCTTTCAGTATCTTAAATATATTATACCACTGTCTTCTCACCTCCATGGTTTCTGCAGAGAAATCTGTACATAGTCTTATTGAGCTTCCCTTGTATATGATAGATTGCTTTTCTCTTGCTGCTTTCAGAATTCTCTTTGCCTTTGACATTGGACAATCTGATCAGTAAGTGTCTTGGAGTAGGTCTATTGGGATCTATTCTTTTTGGGGTATGCTGTACTTCTTTAATCTGTAGTTCTATGTCTTTCATACAAGATGGGAAATTTTTAGTGATTATTTCTTCTATTATTCTTTCTGCCCCCTTTCCCTTCTCTTCTCCTTTTGGGACACCCATGACACATATATTCAAGTGCTTCATGTTGTCATTCAGTTCCCTAAGACCCTGCTCATATTTTTTCATTTTTTTCCCTATCTATACCTTTGTGTGTAGGATTTCAATGGTCTGTACTAGTGCACTTATACTTTCTTCTGCCTCTTCAAATCTGGTGTTGTAAGTGTGCATTGTGTTTTTCATCTCTTCTGTTGTGCCTTTCATTCCTGTAAGTTCTGCCATTTGTTTTCTAAAACTTTCAAGTTCCTCCTGATGTTTACCACCAATGTTTTCTTTATGTCCTTCATCTCTTTTGCCATATGTTCCCTCAGCCCATTGATTTGATTTTTGAATTTGTTTAGGAGATTTGTTTGGTTATTAATTAGTTGTTTCAATTCCTGTATCTCAGTTGAAGTGTTAGTTTTTTTCCTTAGGCTGGTCCATATTTTCATGTTTCCTAGTATGGCTCTTTATTTTTAGCTATCTAGGTATCTGATTTTCTTGATTAGTTTATTCTGGAGTTTGTTTTCACTCTTTTACCTATGGTTTTCTTGTTGGTTGGCTTCATTCTCTGTTTGTTCTTTATCATGCAGTTCACCTTATTCTAGACCTCTAACCTAGCTTCTGTTTAGTTGAGAATTTTCCACCTGTTGTTTTTCTGGTTCTTGCGCTGTCTCTATGTAAACTTTTTGTGAGAGGTTCTCCCCATATGATTGACCCCAGTCAGATTTTCCCAGTCCAGAGAAGCTCAGGTCTCAGGAAGAGAGTATGAAGTTTCTCTGAGAATGAGATTCTGCAGGTTGTCAGACCTTCCTGTGAAGCTCTAGACTCTGCACTTTTCCTATCCTGTCCAACAGGCAGTGCTTGTCAGCCTGCAGCTCCCCACAAGTGTAAACAGGTGCCATAGGTGCCTTTAATTCTCTGCAGAACCTGTCCCTGCCCTGGGCATGGCTGACTCAAGCTGGTTTCTGTTTTCCAACCCCTGGGCTCTGAGTTCTCTGAGGGAGGGCTACCACTTGAACTTGACCCCACCTTCCTTGCCTTGGGGAAGTTATGCCCTTTAGGGAATTGTCTCCTCCACTAGACCACTAGACTCATTGCTTTATCTCTCAGACCTATCTTAGCCCCACCCTTGCCAGGATCCAGGGGCTGATTGTAAATATCTGAGGCTTTCTGTAATAACCTACTTAGAATAGTTGTTTCAAAAAAAAAAAAAGAAAGAAAGAAAGAAAGAAAATCCCTTTCAAGGCTTTTCCCCAGCTTCCAGGTTTCTCAGTCCAGGTATGGGCTATTTAAAGAGAGCCCTTTAGGCTCTTATCTCTTTTACCTGAATAGTTACCCTCACGCAACTTTAATTCTTAATTTCACCCTTGCCCAGGGCAGTGCTGAAGCAGGAACTCTGATGGGCTATTGAAAATAAAAAGATAGTGTTGGAGAGCAAGCAAGCAAAACAGACAGACAAACAAAGAAACAAAAAAACCCTTTTCAGAGCAGGACCCCAACTCCCCGGGTTTGGAAGCTAGAACCTGATTTGGTAACCATCTCTATGTGCCTCTTTTTCTTGGAGCCCAGCCCTTTTCCAGTATTCTGAACACTTTCGACTCCAAAAGTCTCTGGTTTTTTTTGTTGTTTTTATTTTCAGTCCCACCTCCTCTCTGCTGGACGCATTCCTCCCAGCTCCTTTGGTGCCTGCTCCTGGTTTTTCTGTGCTTAGAGCTTTTATTCAGCTGTCCGAATTTGTTAATTAATTCTGCAGGTGGTGCTGCGTTGAGCCCCCCTTCTTGCTCCCAGCACAGGTTGTTTCTTTTTCCCTCGAGGAACCAGCTCCAAGGAACCAGCTCGGGGTGGGTGGGGGGCACTAGCCCCCCTGGCCAGGGAGACTTACAGTTTTTTGCTGTGCTTTCAACCCTTCCACCCATTTCACATTGGTGTATGATACATGACTGGTCACAGAAGTCCCTGAAGCAGCTGTTCCATACAGTTCCTGGCTATTTACCAGCTGCCCTAGAAGAGTCACTAGATTCCACATCTCACCACTCTGCCATCTTGCCTCACCTCTCTTGATATACTCCTATCTTATTCTTTCTGTGAATTTCATTCATACAGTGAATGAGTCTATTGATTGAATGCCAGGTAAGTTATTTGGGAAGTTTCCTGTTCATGGACATTTAGATGTTCTTACATTTCTTTATATTACTGTTTGTGTATGTGTATGTTTTCTATGCAGTATTTTTTTTTCTTGCCATTGTAGGTTTACAGAAAAATCATGCAGAAAGTACAGAGTTTTCATATACCCCCCCCACAATACCATTTTCCCTATTATTAACCTTTTGCATTAGTGTCAAATTTTGTTACAATTGATGAAACAATATTATTATAATTATACTATAACTATAGTTCATAGTTTACATTAGGTCTCACTCTTTGTGTTGAACAATTCAGTCTTTTAGTCTACCACATGTACAGGTAAATTGATTTTCTCAAGTTCTTTTTATATATTGAAACTGAAATGTCCCACAAAATTATATGACAAGCTAATAATTCTATCTCTTATAAAGTTTAAAGTTATTCATGTTGAATCTCTGCCAAACATTGCACGAGGAAAATTTCAAGTAAAAAGCAAACACTCTCAACAAAGGAACAGTCTCTATATTTTGCAAATAACATGATGTTTTATTAAACTGTAAATGTCATTTCTCTCTCTTAAAGGTCTTCATCTGCTCTAGAAGTTGCTTTTTCATTAAATGAATATACCACAGATTCATTTCATTATCATTTCATATTACCTTTAGTGATAAACACAAGCATTTTTTTTTATTCAAGAATAATTCCAGCACTAATTGTAGTGCTCACTTCTGCAAGGAAGTATAAGAAATGGAGAATGTTACTTCCCTTAAGGATCTTATAAAAAGTATAAAAATAGAGTACAGTGCAATAGAAACATATTGTATATTACTATATAGCATAGAATGAGGCAAGAAGTGGTCAAGGGAGGTTTTTGGAGGATTTGAATATCTAGTTTTATACCTAAAGGATATATAAGGGTGACTCTGGAAGAGAGGAGGAAGAAAAGTGTTCCATGTAGATGGAAAAACATGTGAAAAGACCCAGAGGTGAGAGATCATGGTGCTTGAAGAGTCTAAACGAAGTTCAATATGCCTGGAGGCTGGAGGAGATACTGGAAGACTTTGTTAACTTTGTTAAGGCTTTTGGGCTTTTTCCTGAAGGCAGTAGAAAGCTATTTAGGGTTTTAAGTAGGGGAGAGTAACATGAGGTGAGATCAGAGTTTCAGAAGAATTTCTCTGGACACAGTACATGAAGAACAGGTTAGGGGCTGGCAATGCTGGGGAAATGATGACTGATTGGAGGCTGTTTCATAGACCCAAAGAAAGGTGGTCACTTGAACTAGAGGAGTTGCTGTGGGTATTGAAGAGAAATATTGGAGGTAGAAGCTACAAGATATATTCACTGATTGTTTTGGCTGAGGAAGGGAGTTGAAATGTGAGAGGGGAAGGAATCAGGGGTGACTTGGTAACTTGGTAAATGTTGGTGCTGTTCCTTGAGATAGTAAGCACAGGAGGCCCTTGTAAATATTTAAAGTAATGAATGAATAATTGATCTCAGATATACAAAGCCAGGACCATTTGTTGAGGATGATGATGACAGCAAACACATAGCACTCACAGTGGGTTTTACCGATAAATTTTGGATCTTTTTTAAGCATGTTATATACAGGTAATGCCCTTTTACCCATTTTTTAAAACTTGTTGGGGGGTCACTGCATCTTGTAGACATATTTTGGATACATACTGTTCTCTCTAGATCAAATGTCCTGAACTTCTGAGCAAATCTTCCTTTCTTCACTCAAGATGGCATATTAGTTTCCTATTACTGCAATAACAAATTACTACAAGTTTAGTGGCTTAAACCATCAAAAATTTATTATCTTATGGTTCTGAAGTGAGTCTTAAGGGGCTAAAATCAAGGTGTCAGTAGGGCTGCCTTCCTTCTGGAGGCTCCAGGTGAGAATCTGTTTCCTAGCCTTTTCCAACTTCTAGAGGCTGCCTGCATTCTTTGGCTCATGGTCCCATCCTTCATATTCAAAGCCAGCAGCATCTTCAATTCTGTCAAGTCTCTCTCTCTTTGAGTCTCTGCTTGTGTTGTGACATCTCCTTCTCTTCTTCTCTCCGTTTCCGTCCTCACATAACCTGCATTTCTGACTGCTTTGCCTCCCTCTTTTAAGGACTCTTTTGATTACAAAAAAAGGTGGGATTAGCCCACCTGGCTAATCCAGGATATTCTCCCCCAGGATACTCTCCTTAATTTTATCAACCCCCAGACTTACCTTTACCTTTAAGGTAACAAATTTACAGGTTATTGGGATTAGGATGTGGACATCTTTGCACATTATTATGTCTACCACAGATGCAGCCTACTTAAGATGTAATAAAGATGTATTACGAAGCAACAGTATGAAATCCTGGGTAGGAATCAGAATCCTTGCCCCTTGATACAGCTGTTTTTTTCTCATTCACTTGGACCTCCTGCCTGCACAGCAGTCTTAGTCATTTTTTTCTTAGTGATTTCTCTGGTCTGCCAGGCAGCTCATTTGACTTACTGGTATCTTAATCAGTAACCATTGTACATCTTCAACTTGGACTTGTTGATGAGTGCCAAAATCATTTATTTCAGATTACCTGAGAAGTAATACAATAAGTGAAAAAAAAAACAAAATGTGATGGAATGAAAGGGAAAGAGTGGCTTAAGCAAATTCCAAGGGTCCAAAAGACAGGAGTATGAATTCTTACTCACCTCTTTTTCTCTTCCTGAGAATTGTTAGGATTTAAAGTAATCAGTCTTGTCCCTAGATCTAGTTTCCTGTTGGATTTGTGTCTACTATGAGACTGCTTCCAAGCTTTGCTGTCACATTTCTTCTATAGCACAAACATTGCAGAGAAGGGAGGCAACCCAATTGTATTTTCTAGGGATTTTCACATTTCCTGACAAAAACTGCTTCCAAAACTTTGTACTTGAATACTTCTATAAACACTATTTCCAACAGCAGTCCAGGAAGTTATACTTGACTAAGCAATGTACAAGAGTAACTCAGAGTAGTACAAGGGACCACACAAGCAAGAGCTTGAAAGAAATGCTATGTGAATTCAGGAGTTAGAGGTGTAATCAGAATTAATTCAAGCTAATCAGGAAGGGCTAGTGAGAAAAGGTAAATCAAAAAAGTTACAAGCCTGGATTAGTTGAGATGATGAGGAATCTCTCCTTTTCTAGCTCCTTCTCCAATGTCGAAATCTTGGGTTTTCATAGGACTTCTTGTTAGATCTGGCTCCATTACTTTCTCAGGTGAGCTCATTCTTTCTAGTGACTGTATCACTCAGGTGTATGCTGATGGTTTCTATCTCTACTCCTGAACTCTCAGTTCTAGATTAGTATTTCTAAGTGCCAACTTACATTGCCATTTGCATGTCTTTAAAGGCTTCTCATATTAAACATAACCAAAACTCTGCACTCTTGATTTTTCTATGCTGTTTTTCCCATGCTTTAATTTGTTTAGATTCCTATCATCCTCTATGTAAATGCCATCACCATCTCTATTCTATTGCTTAAACCAAAAACCTAGGAGGCCTTGTTGACATTTCATTCTGCTCTTACTTCCTCTTCTTTGCCCCATCCATACCTAACCATTAATAAGTCCTGTTGATTCTAACTCCAAAATGTATATCACATCCATTCACTTCTCTCCAGTGGAGACATAGGCAGGATTCCAGCCCACTCACCATCGTTTGTCTGAACCACTGCTGCAGATTCCTAACTCCCCCATCTTGGCTACTCTCCATATAGGAGCCAGAGAGAGATTTTTAAAAAATGTCTCCTCCTTCCTCTCTCCCCTCTTATTTCCTGTAGGCTTTTTTCTTTTGCTCTCACTCTTTCTACCCCAACTCTGTTTCTCCTCCTATCATGGTTTCTCCTGGCCTCTTTCTCCCACAACTTTATTTTTCTCTCTTTCTCTCTTTTTGTTCCCCCTTTTCTGTTAAACCTATCTCTGTTTCACTCCCATGTTAGTGTCTCCCCCTCAGAGAGCTCTTTTAAAACCATGAATTAGATCATACCACTCTCTTGGTTAAAACTCTCAGTAGCTTTCCACTACACTTAGAATAAAATCTAATTTCCCTAACATGGTCTTCTGTGATGGGACCACTGCCTAACTCTTCAGCCCTGTCCTGAGCCAGTATGTTTCAGACATACTGGCTTCTTTCAGTTCTTGAAATACGTCACCCTTTCTCAGTTCAGAGCCTTTGCAAAAATTATTCTCTATGCATAGAATTCTTCCTCCTCACTTTGCCTGGCTAATTCCTACCACTCTTCAAATTCATGTTTTTCTTTCAGTCAAACCAGTTCTAATCATTCCATCTAACTCTAAAGTAGGACCCCGCTACTTTCCCTGTGGTACCCTGTTCTTTCCTTCAAGTCAGTTGTCACGATTTAACATTATGTATTCATTTGTGTGTTTGCTTGTTCATAGTCTTCCCAACTGGTGCATTAGCTCCATAAGGGCATATCTGTTTTCTTCATCACTGTGTCTCTTGCCTGTGCTGCCTACTTTAATAAAGGGGGTGAATAACTGCTGTTGAATGAATGAATTAATGAATTATGTATCCCATATGAATAATAACCTTACCAGTGATATAGCCACCAAAATGTGCAAAATTGACAGGCCCATGAGGAGACAGGCTAAATAGAGCAAAGGGCTTTTATTCTAGCAAAAATAATTGTAATTCACTTACAAAACTGGGGTCTGAGTAGCCTCCCAGTTATGGCATGGGTATTTTAAAGCTTTTACTTTAACTTACAACCATATTAAATTTTATGTGAGTAAAAGAAGCTTTCCAAGTTGTTTAATGATTTCTGATTATTTAACCTTGTTTTATCTCTTTTTTAATTTGATAAATTATATTAAATGACCTATAGTTATGGTCTTCTCATAGTAGTAATAACTCTTTCGTTAAGTGCTAACTTAATGTTTTTAAAATGAGTGTGTTAGCCTCAAATCCTGGTCAAATTTCATGTGGATAAACTCATTCTATGTTTCCAATATTTTCTCCAGATTTAAAAAGTTAAATGTAGTATTCTTATGGTCTATGTGTAAATTTCTTGTCTTGTCAAAGAGTCTTGGCAGGTTAAAGTATATTTTGGTCCTGGTCACATGAGAGGTCTTTTTTGCACCAAATGTAGGTGAAAAGACTTTTTCAAGTTGGGAAAGAGTTGAAGTAGGCGTCTCCAAAAAGACAAAATCAAAATAAAACCAAAAAGTTGCTAATTAAGATTCAACTCCAAAAAATGAAGTGTTGATGGTTCAGTATAATAGGGTTATATGGAAAAAAAAAAAAAAAAAGAGACTGAAACTTTTAGGGAAAGATGGAAAAGAGGAAAGTTGGTAATAAAACAAGATGCAAGTCTTAACGGTTGTGCTGGAGATCAGGGACAGGGGCTAACTATTTAAAAGAAGAACGTACTCTTGGGATTAAATGCCTGAGAAACAAAAATGATTTAGAATGAGAACAGTGAATGATTAGAAAATATTGATAACTTGCTCTTGAAATCTAGGACATCGTGACTTATAAATTAATCATAAATTAATTGATGATTAATACAATCCTATCAGTTTATAAAAATTTTCCAATAAAAACATATTTTTATATAATAGCATTCATATATGAAGATACATTATAACTTGAGTGCTATCTTAATAAAGAATTTCTTTTAAAAATGATCCAGATGGTTATATTTTTGTCATCTTAGAAGATAGTTCTTTCCATTACCACAAGAAGGACTTGAAAAAAAAATACACACACGCACACACACACACACACACACACACGACTCTTCTGCTAAAGTTCAAGTGAACAAAAATTTTGCACAAATTCTTAATTTCTTTCATAAAACTAATTTTGTTGGATTTTCCATAGAAAGTGCAACTGCTGAACATTTTTGTGATAGCTTCTTTGTGAATGTGTCACTGTTCTTGATTTGCACACGCCTTATAATTAAGGCCTTCTTTTGTTTTGGCTTGGCAGTTCCAACTGTTAAAGCTCTTGTCTGATTATGTGGGACTCCTTATTTTAATGGGAACAGCTTCTTTGCTGCCATTTTGTAAAAATGGTCTCAGAAGCTTCTTACTGTGGATCTTTGTTGAGGACAAAGGATTATTTATGCTAAAGGAAAATGTATTCCCCACTGGATTAGCTCGTGGGAAGCATAACAAGCTCATTATTAATGCTCGGTTGTACTTTGGCCTTTTGCTTTGGTAGAGAGAATGAAAAACTGTATCAAAAAGGATGTTCTGTTATCCTTTGCCTTCCCACAAAGAAACTGTAATGTACTATTAGGCTCTTCAGTTAGATTTAGCTCAGGTTCAACTTTGGTCCTAGAAGAAATGTTCCTGAAAGGAAAGTGGTATGTGTAGTTTGCACTTGCATGGGGTATGTCTGGTATAACTTAGAGGAGAAAATAACTTTTCCCTGGAAGTTGATAGCATCATAGCCTTTTTATAAACTGTTCTATATTTTTTCTTAGAATGTTTTAGTGGTGGGTTACAATAAAATATAGACTAGATTATTATGCTGCTACTAAGCAATCAAAAATCCTAGGGTTATGTAGTCTATACTATTCTGAGACTTATTAAATTTTCACTTTTTTTTTTCCCTGAAAATACATTAAGGAATTGCATTAACCTAACAATTAAAGTTGTATTTTACGGTACATTGGAACTACAATTGTTCTTCCTTTTGTTTTTGTCTTTAGGACCTCATGGAGAAAATTACTTGTGAAAACTTATTATAGAAAGTCATTTAGTATTTTTGTTTTGCAATTAAAATAGAATGTTTATCTTTATTATCTGGTCTTCTGGCAGAAGCTTATGGTTAGCTTGTGAATTTATATAAAGTCTGGATCACCTTGTATGATCTTTATATGAAGATAAGTTAAGAGGCACTTGATTTTAAAAATCAGCTGTTGTAATATTTACATTTCCATTTTATTTATACATTACATTTATATTATGCTTACAGGAAAATATGTAATTCTGGAAGACTTTATATGGGATAAGTTTTATTGTTAATTTTATTTTACTAGCCAGGTGCTTCAAGAATTACTTTGATACTAGTGTCAGAAACTACATATTAAGGCGTGTTTCAAATTTTCCTCTTTATGAAGTAAGAAGCAAGGAATGATTGTTGAATTATCTTATAGCAACCAATTCTGACTAGAAGAAAAAGTTTTAGTTTTTTCATTCAATAGGGCAGAAAAGCAGATTCCTAAATCTTGTAATTTGCTGGGGGGAAGCTGCCATGCCTGTATATTAACGTTTTCTTTCATTTTCAGAAAAGCAATTTCAATTCAGTATAGATGACCATGCAGCCTGGAATTCAAGTAAGTGTTTTTCTGGGAATAATATACATACTTAAATTATGAGATTGATACAAATGTATTATAATAATTAGTAAAATAATAAAATCATCACAGCATTGTTTTATTTCACTAGTTTTTTAAATGCCAAATTTTAATGAAAGGAATACTGTAATTTGACTTTCCATTTTCTTCTGAAAAGGAATTTAATTCTCAGCTTTTGTTTGTATTGAATATTCATAAGAATCAAAAATACCTTGGATTTGGTGGGTCCATCTTATTTGTACTACCTTGAGAAGAGAATTAGAATATTGTTTTTAGATTTCCCCCATTACAATTTGGTATGTATTTGCAGTTGAAACACTATTTTAGATAACTGTACATGTGCCCTGCACATGCCTGTATGTTACCAGGTATTAAAATTAAAAATTTTAAAGAGTGTTTTTTTATTTATTTGTTTTTTGGAGGAGGGAGGAAGGATGGGGTAATGAGACCAACCAGAATAATCTTATATTTGGGTGACTTGGTATTGCTGTTATTCTTACATCTTTTTGAGTTTCCTTTCTTTAGATATAAGTAGGACATGACTGAATATTAACTTAAGTTAAAAAATCACATTGAAGGTCTACTTAGAAATATGCAAATAGGTGATAACATTTGCCTTGGAAAGTGAGAACTTTAAAGTCATTCCATTTCAGCTCTGATCCTAGTTCTGGCACTCAGACTGTGAGACTCTGCAAGTTATTTGACCTCTGTGAGTCTCTGTTTCTTTATCTTTTAGGTAAGGATAATAGTGCTTATCTTCCAGCGTAGACGTGAGGCATACATGCGATAACATAATAGAAAGTATATCACAAAGTAGCACTTTGCAGAAGTTTGGCTGTGCTACTGGTACAACAAAATTATCCGGATGTGAAACTGGAGATTGTACCTGTATCATGAAGCCTTGCCTTTATATATATATATATATAATTAAGGAAGAAGGCTTGTCAAAATAACAGTGGATGACAGCTTAGAGAAAATTTATTTATCCGGTGGCTAAGAACAACCTGGAATGTGGTCCTGCTTGTGCTCCCTCCTATGCTTTGCAGCTGTGTCCACCTACTCTAGTAGTAATAAAAAGTTCCATTGTACTGTTTTCCTCTGGGGACTTGGGAATCTGTGGCAGTCTTCCAGAAGGTCTTATCCTCCCTACTTATGTCCTGTCCCATCCACATTCGGGATGTTCAGAACTCCTTAATACTCAAACCTGTTTTTGATCTGATTACTTCTATCCATACCCTTTTTATCCAAGTCTCAAAAATGGCATCTATTTCTTGTCAATTTTATTTTCTTGATTTCTTATAGAATGTTTTTTATCATTGCCTCATTGATCATGTTGTTTTCATTTCCACATTAATTGTCTTTAATGTTTTCTTAACTTGGTACCTTCTTTTTTTTTTTTTTGTTAAATATAGTTTTATCTTATGGTTCCATGAGACCTTCTCTGATCTGGATTCCACAGATCCACTTTTACTGATTTTTCTCCATGAGCACCCTTGACGTATCTCATCAAGGTTTTTATTTCCCTGCTGAATGTGAGAACTTTCCAGAATTTTTACTTCTCTCTCTGTTGACTGTATTACACAGTTACTTATTTATTCATAAACCACAGAGCAGACAGTCATTTATCACCTGCATTCTTATTAGTTTAACACACTAGCATCTTCCTTGCCTTTCTTTTCTGTACCTCATTCTGATTAAGAAATAAGCTTACCGCCTACAAATCAATGAACAACAGTTCCTAACTTCTTTTGGATCACAGTTCCCTGTAAGAATCTGATAAAAGCTATGAACTCTCTCTCTCTCTAGACAAAGGCACTATAGATACAAAAACATAAAATTTTGCTGAACTGTAAACAAGTTCATGTACCTCTTCAAGTTCATCTGTAGATGGCCTATGGATTAAGAATCTCTGCAATATGATAGCTCTCAGCATGTTAATATCTAAATTTTAACAATATTAGTAGCCTATTGAATAGCCCAGGTTATTATAGTGTCTTCTATATTCCTGAAATAACAACCCCCAAATAACTTATGTTTATCTTTGTCTTTTACTGAGATTTTTATTGGGTTTCATTTCCCCTGCTTGCCTCTTGTGTATATTAATTTTCTCTCTGCCCTTGAGGATTTTTTTTTTTAGACATGTTTGTTTCTCATCATAGGAGATTGAAAGCAGATTTTTTTGTTTGTTTGTTTACCAAAGTTCATTTGAGTTAACTGTGGTGTTGCAATGGCTTTTAATTTGGTATAGTAAGAATCACCTCAAATGAACTTACTAAGTTTGATATATTTTAGAGGGGAACATTATCTGTTTTTAAAAAATAAAGGTCAAGATTCACTTAGTCTTACCTTTACTTATACCTCTCTCTCTTTATTTTAACCATTAAAAAAAATTTTTTTTCAAACCTATGAGTAATTGTCAGTTTAGTACAGAGAAATTTGTTTTCCTGAACCATTTGAGTGTGAGTTGCCAAACAAATGCTGATCACCTCTGGATACTTCATTGTGTATTTTACACAAACAAGGACATTCTCATATAGAACCACAATAAAATCATCAGAATCAGGAAATTAACATCAGTACACTGCTCAGGCTATATTCTGGTTTTGCCAGTTGTCCCCAGAGTGCCCAGTTCAGAATCATAGCTTGCGTTTAGGTATGTCTTTTTAGTCTTTGTCAGCCTGAAACATTTCCTCAGTCTTTCCTTTTCTTTAATTGTCTTGACACTTTTGAATACTACAGATCATCTACTTTGTAGAATATCCCTCAGTTTAGATTAGCCTGATCTTTTCCTCATGATTAGATTCAGGTTCTGCATCTTTGTCAGGAATATCAGAGGGCTCTTGTGTTCTTCTCATTGCATCCTATCAGGTGGCATATGATTTTGATTTGTCCTGTTATTCATGGTGTTCACCTTAGTCAGTTGATTGAGATGGTGTCTGCTAGGCTTTCTACTATAAAATTACTCTTTTCCCCTTTATTATCAGTAAGTGTTTTGTGGGGAAAGGATTTTGAAACTATCTAAGAATCCCTTTCCTCATCAAATTTTCAATTTATTCATTTATTGATATTTGTATGGAATCATGGTTGTCTATTTTATTCAATATTTTATTCTTCAATATATTATTAACCATTTCTATCATTTATTTTGATAGAAATACATTGCTGAAATTGACTCTCTTTTGGCTATAAGTCTCTTCAAAATGTCTTGTGTGTCCTTTTTACATGTTCCCATCATTCTTTGAGCACTTTGCTTTTTTTTTGCACAAGATATTTTAGGTTCTTGTATTTTCCTTGCTCCAGCCTTTTTCAAAGCAGCCATTTCTATTAAGTCCTTAGAGAATGGTGTTTTGAAGCCAAGATCTGGGCATTAACTATGCTTTTTCTGCTATTGAAGTGACAGAGTTTCTGGGCCCTTTCAGTGGATGGAACTAAGGAGTAATTATGTGTACATATATAAATACATATGCATACATATATTAACACTCATATCCATATTTCTATATTTGTGTATAACTGTTTAAAACCATGTTCACTTCAATATCTCCCAATTCCAATCCAGCATCACAGGATTGATTCATTCTAGTTTGTCTCATCTATATTTGTACCTGTCTTCACTGGCAGTGAGAAATGTGGCTTCCATTTGATAAATACCCCTATATGTAACCAACTTCCCATTGTCACAACCAGCTGCTCCCTGAGTGGGTGCCTTTCTCAGCTCACTTGGGCTCTGACACCTTGCATTGGGGTGCACGCTCACCTCCCGCTCACATCCCTCACCCCACCCCACACACATTGGACACCCTCCTCACCCTACATCCTGCTGAGGGTCTAATGCCCCACACAGGGCTGTCCCCAAGTGTGGGTGCCCTCTTTCCTCAGCCTGGCTCTGGGTCTCATTCCAGGCAGCCCCCTGTGAGGACTCTTCTTCATTTCACTTGGGCTCCAGTACTCCTTCCTGAATTGCTTAGGAAGGGGAAGGAAAAGAGCTATACGTACTTTTTTTTTTTTTTTAAGTAACTTCATAATGACCCAATCGCTTTTTTCACAATTTCAAGAGTCAATGCAGTCTTTCCTATAAATCTCATATTAAAGCATATCTAGTTATATATCCAAGTTTTGTAAGTGCTCTTTTGATAGTATGGTTATGTCAAATTTTATTCTAAACTAGGGGTTGTAGGTCAATAGGCAAAATCAAGGATATTATGTAGGTACATACATAACACCCATTTGAAAATGTAATTCTTAGCTCTTGGACCATACAGGTGGCAGACCAAATTTGCCCATGGGCTGTAGTTTGCCAAACTCTGTTTTAAACCAAATATTTAGATTTTTTTTTAAAATACATAACTCTCTTATTATGCCTTAGAGTTTACAAAATGCCATTTTCTATTTCTATGGCATTTTGATCTGTTAGGCCCAATGCTAGATGCTACAAAAATGTATCTTGTAAGGTAAGTTTCACTAACCTCTTTTATAGCTGAGATGCTGAGACTCAGGTTAGGTAACATTTTAAGCTTGCTAAGGTAACAAATGAAAGCAATATACTCATTTGTTGACTTTTCCTACTTGGACTTAAGAGTTGGAAGCATTAATTAACTAGGGGTTCATTTACATTGACTGCAGTATTTTGAAAAAGTATCAAGTGTCTGGACTAATTGTTTCTAATTTGTATATTTTCTGTGAGCTGCTGCAGTACTGTATATACGTATATTATATATAGTTTATAATTTTAACAAAAGTTGCACTTGTTCAGTTGACTGGTGTTCTCTCTAGGTGTGGTTTGGAGAAGATTTGCCTCTGAGTCCACGGAGTCCTCTGACCCCCAGACATGGACCAGGTTTGGCTAATGTTTGTCAGTATGATGAGTGGATAGCTGTGAGGCACGAAGCCTCTTTGTTGCCTATGCAAGAGGATCTGTCAATCTGGTTATCTGGTTTATTAGGTAAGTCTTGAAAAGAGACCCCCAAATTGTATCCTCTTATTCAACAAATATTCACTGGAAGCCCTACTCTGTCAAGGAGTGTTCCAGAGTCCGGGGATATTCTGGTGAATGAAATATCCAATGGCCTTGTTCCCACCAAGCTTATGTTCTAGTTAGGGGATCAATTCTGATTCACCCTGAGCCTTGAGACTTAAATAATGACATCTGAAATTTAACTGAAGGAATCAGTAAGCTTTGAATAATCAATATTTCTGTTATTGATAATTAAAATATTTTAAAGTATTGGTAATTAAAATATTTTTAAAGGTTTAATTTTTGGATCTATATTTTGCCAATTTTTATTTTCTTAATCTTGTGTAAATCATGGGATTCAGATTAGAGTATATACATATAGTTAAAATGATAACTATTTTGGAGGCATTGAGGGATAGAGACAGATGAAACATAGGAGGAGGTCTCAGGTTGGAGAATGTCTGCGATTGAATTTCTTTACTCTATTAGAGGATACGATGAATGCTCTGAACTTTCTCCCAAGGAAAAAAATTCAGAAGTTGTCATAGCATTTCAATGTTTTCGTGAAAAGTAATCTCCTAAAGCCTGTCCAACTGGCCTCTCAAGATAAACACATACCACATACTCTACCTAATTATCTCATATCGGTTTGAGAATTTGAATAATTGTTATAGTTTATGTAATAAAAATACTTACTTACAGGTGAAGAGCTGGTATTCCTAAAAAATTGCAATTTAATTTTTTAAATTGCAGCAAAGTCCCTCTTATTTTTAGAGAATCTTTCTCTTGTGCAAACAGAAGTAATGCACAGTGAATCAAAACTGAGCCTTAACAGTGAATATTGAAAAATAGAAAACTTGGGCCTTTTAAAAATGACATGGAATAGTTGTCAACTTTCTCTAGTTTTTTTTCTGTACTTCTACATCACAATGTCTTTCATTTAATTTGCCACTTAAGCCATTTTAGCCATAGCTTCTAAAAATGAGTGCTTATAGTCTGATTTGATATTTGTTAGTGTTTCAGCTATAATCTGATTCCATTTAATTAACTTGCTACCATATTGTTTGTGTTTACCGTTTCCAAAAGAATATTAACTTTGAAGTATATTTTTAGGTATTGAAGTTAAGGCAGAAAGATTGTTGGAAGAACTTGATAATGGAGTATTATTATGCCAACTGATTGCTGTTCTTCAAAATTTGGTGAAAACATGCAACTCTGAAGAACCAAGGGTAAGTAAATGTTTGCATGTGGAAGAGGATCATAAAAGAGAGTAGTGATCTTATATCTTGTTGCATATTAATTTGTTTATATGTATTTCTTATCATGTCTTAAATTTGTAACCTTCTACCCCAACTAGCTATTTGCATAATTTACTTAACCTTTTTGAGCAGCTGGAAAAGTGTCCTCATTTGTAAAATGGGGATATTAACATTTCCCTCATAGTATTTATTTGTAGGGATTCAGTGAAATTAAATGAGACTATATATATATGTATATATATATGGTCCCTAGTGGAGTGCCTGGTATGTATTTAGAAGTAGCAGATATCTAGTAACTAGCTCTTCTTGAGAGCAATAATAGCCCTTTCTTATAGAATTGTTGTGAGGGTTAAATGAGAAAAGAGCTGATGATAGTTCTTGGCACACAGCACTGTTAGAAGCTATTATTCTTACTAATATTCTTTGTATACTCTCCATGTATTGCCTCAGTATTAAATTCTATAAATATTGGTTGGATTAATAATAACTTTTTAAGATAATTGTCCTCCATTGACCCTGAAGTCATGATTTGAAATAGATAAGGTTTCCTTTCTTTTCATCAAGTAGAGGTCTTTCCAAGAGTTGTGTTCTGGTCACTCATGCAGTGTTGGTGGTATCATCTTTTGGGGACCGTGGGTAATATATATCACATTGAAAATAAACACTCCCTTTGATACATAATTCTACTTTTAGGAATTTATCCTAAGAAAATAATCTCAAACTCACAAAAATGAATATACAAAAATAATTAGGTACAACCTAAATGTTCTTCAATAGAGAATTTTAAAAAATTGATTATGGTACCTAAAGACAGTAGAATATTATACATTTATAAGGAGTGATTATTTAAGTCTTATTTTTGACCCCAAAAGACGTCTACGTATTATAGTTACGTATGCATGTGCAAACACACATAAATTAGATTCAGAATAGCTTATGTAACATTTGGTAGATAACAGATATGTGTATAGATATGCATAGAGATTATCAGGAAAGATGTCTTGCTAAAATTGTGGATGAGAGGATTTTGGTGACATTAACCATCTTTGTGTTTGGCTGTGTTTGAAGTTTTTCTTCTTTTGTTTTTGCAATGAGCATGTATTATATATACAATCAGAAAACATGCAGAAGGTTACTTTAATTCTGGAAAATAGTAGCAACAGGAAGGATATACAAGGAACTGGTAATAGTGGTTATTTCTAGGGAGAGGAACGGAGGGTTAGAGTGGGAGAACAATTTATATTATACTCTACTGGATGTTTTGCATCTTTTTAATCATATGCATGAATTACCTATTCAAGTAAAAATTTAAAAAATCCTCAGCCTCATCAGGATTATCTAAATACTTTTGGGCCAGCTAGTAGAAAAATCAAGACTGTAAAAATCAGACCTTCAATTTCAGAGAACTTGAATTAAGAATGGGCTGCTACTTCCTTATTTGATAGCCTCCTCAAGAGGCTCAGAACCATTTAAGGAAGTAAGAAAAATGAGTGTCTGTTAACTGTCAACATAGCAATAATTTTGTGTTTGTATTAAACTCTGTATGGAGATGCATACTGTAGAAATGTGCTTTGGAATTATTAGGCTATCATTATTTTTGGTTTTAATTAAGATTGTGTCATTTTAAAAAGAAGTTTTTAAAATTTTGGCCAGATTGTTTTCTTAGGAATCATTTTCTGGAAAATACTTAAAAGAAAGAAAGTTTAAAAAAAATTTTAAGATACCTTTTTTCCTAATGTTACATACTTTTTAGTTACATTCAATGCACTGAGATTTTATTTAGCATTATTAAAATGGATATATAATGAAAATATCCTTGATATATATTTAGGGTTATTTTTTGTCTTTTCTAGAATTTTCCAATGAGAAAAGTGCCTTGTAAGAAAGATGCTCCATCAGGTTCGTTCTTTGCCAGAGACAATACTGCAAACTTCCTTCACTGGTGTAGGCACATTGGGGTTGATGAGACTTACCTCTTTGAATCTGAAGGTTTAGGTAAGTGTTGTGGTTGTTGTTTGGAAAGTTGATTAGATTTTTTTTTTTTTTCCTCTTTCATGTCTGATTTTTCTTTCCAAATAAGAACTTAAATACTACATCTCATTTTCCTAGAAAAATATAATGCTTTCAATATATGTGAAACAATTGGAGAGTCAGATTCTAAATCAAATACACTGAGCTTTTTATTTATAAAAATCATATATCTAGAATGCTCTAAAAATATTTTGCTTCCTAAATAAGTTGACTACAGGAAAGTTCTAGACTAATGGTTTGATTATTAAGGTTTTCAGTAAGACTTACTCTACCAAGTCTAAATTACTAGTAATTTCTCTACCAGAAAATTACAGAAATAACAGAAGGTCAAATGATGTATGCTTACAGCTTTTAGATTTACCTTGTAAACAACAGCTGTTAACTTGATTATAGAAATGGATTAATGTTTTTGACACTTCATTTTGAAAAAGACATGCTCTACTAAAGAATTACTGACATATTTTCTCATTTCTTGTAAGTCAACAAAAGTATCTGTGCAGTGACTAAAGTGGTAGCTTTCTACGTTTTAGAATATATGTATATGTATTTTTCCAAAGCATTTACGTATTTATATGTACTTTACATATTTATACATATATAAAACTTATAATCTTATAATAGAAGCAGTAGCATACCAAATACAGGAGCCTTGGGAGCATTCTCTCCTAATAGAAAGGAGTATTTTATCATTGATATTTAGAATTGCTGGTACATCGTGATAATAGAAAGCAAACTGACTTTTAGTTGATTTTATTATTGTTTTTAAATTCTTTACTGACAGTACATACACCTTTATTGCCTGCACACAAGGTAGGGCATGCCACCCCTTTGGAATGCTGCTGGATACTCCTATCCAGTATAGAATAAAATTTAATGGATTGCTATCCCACCCCACACACACCCACATTGCACCGTGCTTTAATCCAGGTGTGTTGATCATTATTGACAATGCAGTTAATTTAATGGCACATAGAGCTTCTAGAGATCAAAGAGAAGAGGAAATGCTTTGAATTCTCTAGTTTCCAGTTTGCTGCTTCTGGGAAGATATAATACTGCTGTATATTTATTATTAGTAGTAGATGGCATCTTCTAACTGTCCTGAAGGTCAGTATAGGACTAAGTAAAGGACTGTCAGTCACAGTAATTTATTTCTAGATATTGAACTGATGAGCTAATCCTTTTACTCTCTAAAGGTTTAAGAGATGAGCCTCAATTTTTTATATTTTGCTAAGAACACAAAGCAGTTTTTAAAAACATATATACTATTTTAAGTTAATTCTAAGTGTTTAGAAAAACAGGCATAATAAAATTTTCAGGATAAATGCCTTTATTGACTTATGACTTAAACTCAAATATAGACCTTTTATTGCTTTGAAAGAGTATGTTTTGTGCTTGGGGTATATATTAGACGTTATTCATAAATTGAAGAACAGCTGCCATGTCCTTTATAACACAAAGCATTATTAGATTAATATTCAGAAATTCCCTAGCATTTCTAACTCTAAGAACAGGAGCAAAAAATGTAGATGAACCACAAATACCACGTTGGTGCAATTTGCATTAGTTCTAATCATCAGGTTTTTTTTTTTTAAACTTTATTTTAAAAAAACCTATTTAATTACACTTCAACTATTAGGCTTAATATTTTGGCTCTTTTTTTTTAAATTTAAATTTAAATTTTCATTAGTAATGAAAAACTACTAAGTGTACACTTTGTACACTTAGTAATTTTTCATTATGTTGTACAACCATCACCACTGTCTAATTCCAGAACATTTCCATCATGCCAAAAAGAAACCCCATATCTACTAGCAATTAGTCCCAATTTCCCCTCTCCCTATACCCTGACAACCATCCACTTCGTCCACTTTCTATCTCTATCAATTGGCTTATTCTGGAGATTTCATATAAATGGAATCATACAATATGCGTCTGGCTTCTTTCACTTAGCATACTTTCAAAGTTCATCTAGGTTGCAGCATATAACAGTACTTCATTCCTTTTTATGGCTAAATAATATTCTGTTTTATAGATGTACTGTATTTTGTTTATCCATTCATTAGCTGGTGGACATTTTGGTTGTTTCCACTTTTTGCCTACTACATATAATGCCGCTATGAACATTCATATGCAATTTTTTGTGTGAACAAGTATTTTCAATTCTCTTGGGTATCTAAAAGTAGAATTGCTGGGTCATAAGGTAATTCTGTGTTTAACTTCTTGAGGAAACTTCCAGACTGTTTTTCACAATGGCTGCATCATTTTGTATACCTACCAGCAATGTGTGAGGGTTTCAGTTTCTCTACATCCTCACCAACACTTGTTATTGTCCATTATTATTATTATTATTATTATTATTATTATTATTATTATTATTATTATTATAGCTGTCCTAGTAGGTGTGGTGTGTCAGTGTGGTTTTGATTTGAATTTATCTAATGAATAATGATGTTGAGCATCTGTTCATGTGCTTATTGACCATTTGTGTATCTTTGGAAAATGTCTATTCAAATCCATTGTTTAATTGAATTATTTGTCTTTTTAAAATTGGATTATTTGTCTTGTTACTGTTGAGTTGCAAGAGCGCTTTATATATATTCTAGATATTAGACCTTTATTGAATATATGATTTGAACATATTTTCTCCCATTCTGTGGGTTGTCTTTTCACTTTCTTGATAGTACATTTTGAGGTATGGAAGTTTTTAATTTTGATGAAGTGCCATTTATTTTTCTTTTTGTTGCTTGTGCTTTTGGTGTCACATCTGAGAAACTGTTGCCTTATTCAAAGTCATATGGATTTTCACCTGTGTTTCCTTCTAAGAGTTTTATAGTTTTAGTTATCACATTTAAGTTTTTAATTCATTCTGGTTCATTTTTTATTCATATTCATCCTTTTGCATGTAGATATGTAGTTGTCCCAACACCATTTGTTGATTTTAGTATAGCTACTCCCACTCTTTTCTGGTTGCTGTTTGCATGAAATATCTTTTTCCAACCTTTCCCTTTTCAACCTGTTTTTGTCCTTGGGTCTAAAGTGAGTCTCTTGTAAACAGCCTATAGATGGATCCTGTTTTTTATCCATTCTGCCAGTTTGTGTCTGTAAAGGCAGTACTTTCTTCTACCATTTTGTCCTTTGTCATATCTTATTTTTTTTCTCCCTTTTAGTTACCCTTACTGTTAGTCTTCATTTCTGCGTTGTTCTCCAAACCTCTCTCCTGCGTTTTCTTATCTGCCTGTAGCACTCCCTTTAGTACTTTTTTGTAAAGCAGGTCTCTTGTTCATGAACTCTCTCAGTGTCTGTTTATCTGTAAATATTTTAAATTCTCCCTCATTTTTGAAGGGCAGTTTTGCCAGAAATAGAAATTCTTGGTTGGCAGTTTTTCTCTTTCAGTATCCTAAAATATACCACTGCCTTCTCGCCTCCTTGGTTCTTGCTGAGAAATCTGCACTTAGTCATTTCAAGCTTCCCTTGTATGTGATGAATCGCTTTTCTCTTACTGCTTTCAAAATTCTCTTTGTCTTTGGCATTTGACAGTCTGATTGGTAAGTGTCTTGGAGTAGGTCTATTTGGATCAATTCTGTCTTTGGCATTTGACAATCTGATTAGTAAGTACTTTGGAGTAGGTCTATGTGGATCAATTCTGTTTTGGGTACACTGCACTTCTTGGACCTGCAATTTTATGTCTTTCATGAGTTGGGAAATTTTCGGTGATTATTTCTTCAGTTATTCTTTCTGCCCTTTTTCCCTTCTCTTCTCCTTCTGGGACACTCATAACTTACATATTCATGCGCTTCATATTGTCAGTTAATTCCCTGAGATCCTGTTCTTTTGAGTGCAGGATTTCAGATGTCCTGTCTTCCAGTTCATGAATCCTTTTTTATACCTCTTCAAATCTGCTGTTGTATGTCTCCATTGTGTTTTCCATCTCTTCTATTGTGCCTTTCCTTCCCATAAATTCTGCCATTTATGTTTGCAAGCTTTCGAGTTCTTCTTTATGGTCACTCAGTGTCTTTATGTCCTTCATCTCCTTTGCCATATTTTCCTTCAACTCATTGAATCAATTTAGAAAATTGGTTTGAACATCTTTAATTAGGTGTTTCAACTCCTGTATCTCATTTAAAGTGTTAATTTGTTCCTTTGAACCATATCCTCATGCTTTCTAGTATGACTGATGATTTTTTTACTGGTATCTAGGTGTTCTAGTTTGCTAATGCTGCAGAATGCAAAACACCAGAGATGGATAGGCTTTTATAAAACGGGGGTTTATTTCACTACACAGTTACAGTCTTAAGGCCACAAAGCATCCAAGGTAACACCTCAGCAATCGGGTACCTTCACCGGAGGACAGCCAATGGCGTCCGGAAAACCTCTGCTAGCTGGGAAGGCAGCCGGCGTCTGCTCCAAAGCTCTGGCCTCAAAACGGCTTTCTCCCAGGACGTTCCTCTCCAGCAAGCTTGCTCCTCTTCAAAACATCACTCCCAGCTGCACTCCCTTTCCTCTCTTTGAGTCAGCTCATTTATATAGCTCCACTGATCAAGGCCCACCCTGAATGGGCGGGGCCACGCCTCCGTGGGAACATCTCGTCAAAATTATCACCGACAGCTGGGTGGGGCACACTCCAAGCAAATCCAACCAGCACCACAACTTCTGCCCCACACAAGACCACAAAGATAATGGCGTTTGGGGGACACAATACACTCAAACCGGCACACTAGGCATCTGATTTTCTCAATTAGTTTATTGTGGAGGTCATTTTCTTTTTTGCCTAGGGTTTTATTGTTGGTTGGCTGTGTTCTCTAATTGTTCTTTGACATTTGGTACAACTTAATCTAAACCTCTAGCATAGCTTCTGTTTAACTGATCATAATTTTTTAGCCCTTATTTTTCTGATCATTGCCCTGCCTACATGGAAGTTTTTGAGATTGCCCTTTTTTGTGTGCAGTTGTTTCACCCCCAGGAAAAAGTTCTGTCTTCCTTCTTCCTCTTCAGGGAATGTTGATCTGCTGTTTATTTCATTTTGTTTGTTTGTTTTTTTTGTCTCTTTATGTTTTCAACACACCTTTTGTTACCTCTAATAACTTTTACCTGGCTCTGGGAGGAAGGATGCCCTAAGTAAGATTGACCCCAGTCAGATTTTCCCTGTCAAGGCAGGCCTAGAACCCATGGAGGGTGTAATCAGTGTCAAGTTTCCCTGAGGATGAGGCCCAACAGGGTGCCAGTCTTTCCTGTGAAGCCTCTGGATTCTGTGCTTTTTCTGTCCTGCCCGGCAGATGGTGCTTGTCAGTCCACTGCTCCAAACAGTTATAAAGTGGTACTGTGCCTTTAATTCTCAGCAGACCCTGTCCCTTCCAGGGTCTGTTTCTGTTTTCCAGCTCTTGCTGTCTGAATTCTCTGTCTAACAGTCACTGCCTGTGCTGGGCCTTGCCCTCACTTTTTTTTTTTTTTTTTTTTTTTTTGAGGGGGGGATGCTCTTCAACCCCTTTTTCCTCGAAAGCTGGAAATGTTACAGAACTCAAAACAGCCCCTCTTTCCTCCCTGCTGGGAGCTCTTGTTTTTGTAGGTTGAAACCCTTGTGTGTTTGAGACAGGCTGGGCTCCACTTTTTGTAGGCTGAAATTGCTGCTACTGTCCCAACCCCTGGGGTCTCAAGTCTCTGAATGAGAGCCGCCACTTGCTCTGGACCCTGCCTCCCCACCACACACACACACCTTTTCTTGGGCAAGTTAAGCCCTTTAGGGAGCTATCTCCTCCTCCTGATTAGTTTCTTTGTCTCTCAGTCATTCCTTAATTCTACCCTTGAGAGGGGCAGGGCTGAAAACTGAGAATGCCTGCTGTTTTCTTTAATGAGCTGCTAAAAAAAAAAAGTCTGTACCCAGAGCCAGTCCCCAGCTCCTCAGGCTCGCCAATGAGGAGCTGGAGTTGGTACCTGGCTCTATGTGCCCCTTTTCTTGGTGCACAGCCCTTTTCCAGTATTCTGAGCTCAGCTTACTCCAGAAACCTCTGTGTTTTTGTTTGTTTGTTTGTTTGTTTTCTTGTTGGCCCTGCCTCATCCCTCCTGGGGGCAGGGCTAATATAGATCTGTGGGTTTCTCTCGTTTGGTTTGTAGGTTTATCTGTGCTCAGAGCTGGTATTCAGTGGTCCAAATTTTTTAATCAAATCCACAATTGGAGCTTGGTTGAGTACTCCTTTCCTTGCTCCTAGTAGAGAGGGCTTCAGTTTTCCACCAGGGAGAGACCTGAGTCAGCATGTCAGTGGGAGAGAAGCACCAGCCTCCAAAGCAGCATGGAGGAATTTACTTACAGTTCTGTGCTGTGATTTATCATTCTTGGCCTTTCCACTCATTCCAGGCTGGTGTACAATGTGCATCGTCAAGGAAGTCCCCTAAACAACCATTTGTTGTGAAAGATTATTCTGTCCCCCACTGAATTTTCTTGATACCCTTGTTGAAAATCAGTTGGCTGTAAATGATGGGTTTATTTCTGGACCCTCAGTTCTATTCCATTTGTGTATCTATCTGTCCTTATGCCAGTGCCACAATGTCTTGATTGCTGTAATTCTGTAGTAAGTTTTGAAATTTTGTTCGTTTTCAAAATTGTTTTTGGCTATTCTGTCTCCCTTGTAATTCCATATGAAATTTGGGGTGGGTTTTCCCATTTCTGGAAAAAAAATGGCAGTTGGAATTTTGATAGGTGTTGCATTTACTGTAGAGAAGAGTTTGGGGAGTACTGCCATCTTAACAATTTTGTTTTCTAACCCATGAACGTGGAATGTTTGCCACATCTCTTGTCTGTGCCTCAAGTAGCAGCAACATAAGCTTATAATATTTTTGACAGATGCCTCCTGGGAAGCAGCTTTAGCACTAGTCCAGTTCTGAGTTAGGTGAAATGAAAACATCTTCCAGGGAAAAACCAGACAAATTAGAAAAAGTAATTCAATATGATTTTTTTTTTAGAAATGAGATCTGTTCTGCTCCCTTCACTGCCAGTGAGCTGGGGAGCAGGGAGTGGGACTGGTTAAGTTAAAATGCCACAAAGTTCACTCTTCTTACTGAAAACCACCCGTTTTTCTTGAATCAGTGTTCCCTGGGTTGCTGCAAGCCTTTGGCTAATTTCTAGAGTTTCACAAAGTTAGCTCTGGCAGTTTTTCTCTTTATTTTTGGTTGCTTATGGAGGTGCAAAATTTGGAGTTCTTTATTCCACCATTTTGACTGATATCTTAAGTTCTTTTTTAAAGCTTCTTTGTTTTTGAAGGTTCATATACATGTTAATTAGGATCTGTTAGAATTAAGTATGCATTTTCTTGAAGTAGATACTAAGTCAAAAAATTGACACTTTTTGAAAGACAAAAGGTCAGTGATGCCATTTCTGATATTATCACAATCCTATGCTAAAGATGGTTGAGAACAAAGTGGGGGTAATATATCTTTTCAAACTGTATTTCTTGTTGAGAGATCTGAAATATAAATAATATGGTAATTCCTTATTTTTTTAAGAGTTAAAATGCTATACTATTGTTTTAATTTGCTGGGCTACTGAAAGCAGGCACCATAAAATGGGTTGGCTTTTAACGATGGGAAATTACTAGCTTCCAGTTTTGAGGCTGAGAAAAATGTCCAAATCAAGTCATCATTAAGGCGATGCTTTCTTCCTGAAGACTGGCTGCTGGCTGTCCCTGGGTCCTCTGCGACATGGCAAGGCACTTGGCGGTGTCTGCTGTTCTCTCCCTTCTCTTCCAGATTTTGTTCCTTTCAGCTTCTTGTTTCTCTGGCTTTCTCCTTCTCTCTCCCTTTATTCATTCCCTTTATAAAGGACTCTACTAATAGGATTAAGTCCCATCCTGAATGAAGTGGGTCACATCCTAAGGGAGGTAGTCTCATCAAAAGATCCTACTTACAATGTATCCACACCCACAGGAATTTAAGAACATGCTTTTCTGGGGTATGTACAGTTTCAACGCCCATGACTGTATACTAATAAGGATTCCTTGTAAGTGTTCATCCTCTTGTTAGCTAGTTTTTAAAATAAAATTTATGAGGATAACAACATGAAGAAAAGTCTTTTCTGAGTCTTCTTCAAACAAGTAAACCCAACATCTTCCTCATTACTTTCTTTTACTCTTTTTCATGCCTGAAATTCAGTTTTGCCCTTTAAACTGTGGGGTCTTATCTTTCACAGTTTTGCACAAAGATCCAAGACAGGTGTATCTTTGTCTTCTTGAAATTGGTCGAATTGTGTCAAGGTATGTATTCTACAATATTTAAGAATTTTGATGTCATAAACATTTTTTAAGCTACTTAGTTTTAGCTTACAACACTATTTTCTATAAATAAAATAACTCCTACTTGAAATAAACTAACCCAATTTCCTGTTTTTTGTTTTTGTATCTTTAATAATTTTGTTCTGTTTGCATGAGCTGTGTCATGTGTCAACATCTGCTTTCTCGTACAGCTTGCTTTTATTTGATATTAAACTGTGAAAATGGCTTTTGAAGTTTTTAGTTTAACAATAGGGTAAGAGCATATCATTTTATAGCAGTTCAAGGCAAGTCCTCTGGACACAAAGAGGATCTGATAAGAAGGCCAAGATTTGGTGTTCCCAATACCTATCTTAACTCCAGTTTTCATTCACAAACATATTGTAAAGGTGCCTTTCAAGATCCCAATTTGAATACTGGGAGCATCCAACAACCCAAATATATGCTCTGATGAAAAGATTATAATCTGGATTTTGGCAGTCTGTGGGACTTTAAAAAGCATTTTCAGATGCCTCAGTGAAGCAACTGTTAGATGAAAATCATACAAAGTTTGCTTTAAAAATAAATTATAATCTATCATAATATGTAAGGAAGTGCTTGGGTCAGATCTTACTTGAATGATCAGATTTCCCTGTCGATTTTCAGATATGGGGTTGAGCCACCAGTATTGGTAAAACTTGAGAAAGAAATTGAACTGGAAGAGACCTTGCTTAATACATCTGGACCTGAAGATTCCATCAGCATTCCAAAATCGTGCTGTCAGCATGAAGGGCTACATGAAGCTGTAAGTAATTGCCATGTTTTCTTTCAACTATGCTGCCTCATAGTCTCTTAGTTTGCTGCAGGTGATGCTATGTTTAAAAGAAAGTGTTTCTTACTCAGAGTATACACTATACTAATCTCCACTCCCTGATGAGTTCAGGGCACTATATGTTAGAGGTGATTTTTTGCCACTTGTGTATTATGGGGGATGAATGTGTAGTTGAGGAGTAGTTGGGCAAAGAGGCTAGAACCAGGTCACAAAGGGTACTATAGACCATGGATTTTTTTAACGTGATAGTGTTAGAAATGGATTTGCATATTGTTCCAGTTTCCTATTGCTACCAGATTGCAAAATACCAGAAATGGATCTGCTTTTATAAAGGGGGTTTATTTGGTTACACAGTTACAGCCTTAAAGGCCATAAAGTGTCCAAGGTAACACATCAACAATCCAGTACCTTCACTGGAGGATGGCCAATGGCATCTGGAAAACCTCTATTAACTGGGAAGGCACGTGGCTGGTGTCTGCTCCAAGTCCTGGTTTCAAAATGGCTTTCTCCCAGGATGTTCCTCTCTAGGCCGCAGCTCCTCTTCAAAATGTCACTCTTAGTTGCTCTTGGGGCGTTTGTTCTTTCTTAGCTTCTCCGGAGCAAGAGTCTGATTTCAACAGCTGTCTTCAAACTGTCTCACCTGCAACTCGTTTCTCAGCAACTGTGCACTCTTCAACATGTCCCTCTTGGCTGTGGCAAGCGCACTCCTTCTGTCTGAGCTTAGTGCTCCAGTGAACTAATCAAGGCCCATGCTGAATGGGCAGGGCCACACCTCCATGGAAATCATCCAGAGTTATCACCACAGTGGGGCGGGTCACATCTCCATGGAAACACTCAAAGAATTACAATCTAATCAACACTAACATGTCTGCCCACACAAGATTGCATCAAAGATAATGGCATTTTGGGGGACACAATACATTCAAACTGGCACAGATATTATAAGGATTACTCTCATGGTCATGCAGAGGTTATGTTGCTTTTATTTTAAGAAACCAGGCATAAAAAGATGAGAGTTTGAACTACAGCAATAATAGTAGGGACTGAGAGAAAGGCACAAATGTAAGATATATTTAGAGATGACAGAATTAGTGACTAATTGAGAGTAAGGGAGGCAGAAAATCTAGGGCAATTTCCAATGTTTCTAAGTAGATGGTGTACTAATATTTGGAGACTACAGAAAGGAAAAGTTGTCAGGGAAAAATTGATGATTTTTGTTTTGAAAATTCCCTCTGGCAGAATGTACGCAGAGTTGTTAGGTGATGGGTCCCTGTGGATAAGTTGTCTTCACTCTACCTGTTCATCTCTGTGCAGAAGTTAATAGAACGGCAGCTGCTTAGCAGTGGGTCTCCTGCAACGACTACTGTTTAGTAAGTGAGCGTTACAGAGGTGAACTGAGTATCGAGCGTTTTCTGCGTAGACTGTTCCTTCGAATAATTCATGGTCCTTTCTGAATTGTAGTATTTTAGGACAGTGTTTATGTACAAAATTATTTAAGAAATAACAAGTAACTCATTACTAATAAACATTTAGAAACTGTTGCTTTGACTAGTTTGTTTAATGTCGTCCAAGTTTATATGAAGACATTTGGAAAAAAGTACAAGCTGTGCAATTCCCTTGATGTAAATTTTAGAAAATGGAAAATCTATAAGGACAGAAAAGATCAGCAGTTGCTGAGGGACAGGAACAGGCAGCCATAGGTGGGACAGGATTACCAAGGATTGTATTCAAAATTTTACAAGTTGTACACTTCAAATGTGTAGTTTATTGTTTGTTATTTGGGACTCAATAAAACAAACATACGCACTCAAAAAAAAAAATTTTTTTTGGAAAGCCTTGCAAGACAGGTTGAGAAAATGTCAATCTCAACAGTTTTTCACAGGCTAAAAAATATTTGTCTACAATATGTTATTGACATAGGTAATGACTGTGAATGTCAAATAGGAAGTAGTGATAATGTAGTAGGTTCTCTCCACCCTCACTCCCAATTCCTCAGTAAAATATTGAAACAGAGTGGGCACTTTAAAAAAAGTGCTTCTTGAATTTAATTTTTAATAATTTTACCCAATCCTATATGGATACATGTAAGTATATCTGTGCCTATTTCAACAACAACTTTGGAACAAATTGATTTCTCCCACCATATTAGTTTAGTTTGGTGTTAGGAAACTCAGATACATGAATACAAGACTTAAAACAATTCAAGTTTAATAGTGAACTTATTTGTTTCCTAAAATTCCATAAATGTGTTTTGAATTGACTTCACTGTCTTAAACATTTGCAGACCTTCTCCAGCAATTAGTCAGTGCACTAAGAGCCAGGTTGCACTTGGGCAGAGAGAGCAAGGCTCAGACTTCATTACTGCTGGCTTTTATGTTGGATTAGCTAATACCTGGTTTCAATACTGGTCAATAAGTGAAGGGAAAGAGATACTAAATAGTTGTACTACCTTTGAATTTGTATCTTTGCATTTGATTTTTCACAGCTATCAAATAAACCTTGCATTTGAACTGTAAACAAGATGCTTTTTATAACAAACTTCATCATTTATGTATTTTTAATCTTAGGTTAAACATATTGCTGAAGATCCTCCTTGTAGTTGTTCCCATCGATTTTCTATTGAGTACTTATCTGAAGGACGGTATCGACTAGGGGATAAAATTCTCTTTATAAGAGTAAGTCCACCATTTACATCCCGTTTATACACAGATCCTGCTTTGAAGTTGCATTTATTGCTTTACCTACCTCTTTTTGCTCCCCTTTTACTTTTTAAAAAATTAGAATAGAGAGTATAACTAATGGAAGATTTCACTGTTCAGGAAGAACATGGAATATTTGCTTTCATGCGTGTACAGTGAGTTTAGGTAGACACTTTTAACATAGCAAACAACTAACTTCAGATTAAGACTATTTAGATATTGAATATAGTTGAAAAAATCTTTGTACACCTCAGATAACTTAATATTTTTTCACATTTTCTAAAAAAGAATAATTTCCAGCATAAGAAGAAGAAAAACAAAACAATACATCCAATATGATTAGTATCAGAAATAGGAAAAGGAAGTAGAAACACTGTAGCTTATAATAAATATTTTGGGTCTTAAGTATTTAAAACCTTTTTCTCATTGACACAGCATCAGTATGTTTGCCAGTATGCTGAGATACAAACTCATTTTCTTCCTTCGTTCCATCTGCAATTATCCCATTTGCTGATAAGGAGATTAAAGTTTCAACTACTCAGCAGGTTTTCCACTTCTTGTACAATATAAGAGATTTTTTTGTTCCAAATTTAGGAACATAATATAAGAGTATTTTAAAATATAATTTGCCATCCACATTTTCTTGTATCTCACAAATTTTCATTACCTTCCCACACCCAGAGCATAGGATTTAGAATTAAAATATGTAGGGCAATCTCATACCTTTTTTGCAGGTTTGCCTGCTAATTGGACAGGGGGCTTGAAATCCGGCTCTAGCTCTACTGGCATAACCATGATGTGCCCTGTCCCCACAAAAGCATCATTTGGTTTCGGGGCAGTATGGCACATTTCAGTCTAGGCCAATCTCTGTGACTGGGACAAATTCCTTAATCTCACAGAGCCATAATTTTCTCATCTGCAAGGAACTAGATATAAGTAAATCAAAGTTGTTCTTAAAGATTAATTTGATATATATGAAAGACATTTATTAAATTGTAAAGTACAAGTTTAGGCAGTTATTTTTCTCCATAATTTTTATTTTTTTCTTATGAGGCATTTTCCCCATAAGTCCCTATTTCTCCTTTCTCCTTCCTTCCCTCCGTCCTCTCTCTTTCCTTCCTTCATCATTCAATTTCACTGAACAGTGTCGCTCTTGAAATTGTGTGTATTAATAACTTGGTGCTTTGTAAAGCAAGGTATATGTGAATATCTTCCTTACAGATTAGAGGACTCTGAATTGTTAGTTTTGTAATTCAATATGAATTACCTTTATTAAATTAATACAAGAAAGAGACTGTCAATTTATAGTGAAGCAGTTAGCAAATGCACTGAATTTCATAGATTGCAGACATCACACATGGTGAATGCTAATGAATTCTAACTTTAGACATCACAGTTTTACAGCTTTATTTGTTCTTTCTTTTGGTGGGCAGATGCTTCATGGAAAACATGTCATGGTCCGTGTTGGTGGAGGCTGGGATACTCTTCAAGGCTTTCTACTTAAATATGACCCCTGTCGGATATTACAGTTTGCTACCCTAGAACAAAAAATTTTAGCATTCCAAAAAGGAGTTTCTAGTGAAAGTGTACCTGATTCACCTGCCAGAACACAGCCTCCTGAAATGAATCCTTTGTCAGCAGTTAATATGTTTCAGAAACAAAATTCAAAGCCTGGCACACCAGTTAGCATTCCAAGGAGTAGAGAAAAGCAGGTACATCCTCCGGGTGTGTTGCTACCAGCATCGTCCCTGAAAGGAGGGAATGCAGATTCCATTTCGGCCCGTTCTAAATTGCCAAATTCTCCAGCAGCATCTTCTCATCTCAATCTCAAATCTTCAAAAGGTGTAGCAAAGAAACCACAGACTCCTTCAAACAACGTGTCATCTTCAGTTGCTTCATTATACCCTGGGGGTAAAAACATTTCTTCAACTTCATCAAGAACTGGGCCTTGTGTATCTGCGTCATTGAGAAAAGGTATTTCATCACCCAGTACTCCTAAGGCCAAGCTTGTTCCTGCACAGAATTCAGGAGATGTACCCCATTCTACACTTTTGCCAAGTAAGTGTTCTGGAAAAACTGCACCAAAGCATTTGAAACACAATCATATTTCACGCAGGGATAATGTAGAGTCTCAGTCTCCAACACATTTAAATTCATCATCAAAGTGTTCAAACCTGCCCAAAGCAAATGTACACATAAGGCCGAAAGCTTCTCCTTTCAAGTCCCCTGCAAAAATGACAAAAGCCAGTTCCAAAAGCACAGTCACAGATCTAGTAACACAGTCTCAGCCACCAGATGGAGCCTCACAAGCTGGGGCAAACCAAGCACAGAAACTGAAATCACCCTTGAATTCAAGCCAGCCAGTTTCTGTATCCTCAGTCTCTCCTGCAAAAGCTGCACAGGAATCAAAAGATAAGAATATGGTTTCAGTTGCCAAAAAGCCGCCTCAGAACAAAAGTACACACCAGCAGACAGGACCCACCTCCTCAAAGTCTTCTGGCCGCACCCCACTGTCCATCGTGCGTCTCCCCCAGTCTTCTGCCAAAACACAAACTGTACCAAAGTCAGCACAGACTGCCACCAAGGCCCAGCATTCCCCTAAAGGGACTCCCCAAAGTGGCAAACCCCCAGCTTCACCCAGAAAACCACCCTCCTCTGGTAGTGGAGATAAAAAACCTCCTTCAAAGAAGAAGGAAGATGATGACCATTATTTTGTTATGACAGGAAGTAAGAAACCTAGAAAATAAATACAAGTGTGTCATTTTAAGAAAGCAGAAGAAAGGGAGAGGAAACATCTTTAAAGTTTCTCCTATTTATGTGTATCCAAATAGGTGCCGACAGACATTTAGTACAATAAAATGGGGGGATGGAAGTGGCAGATAGGGGCAGGAGTTGGGGAATGGGGAGAGGAGGGAGCATCAGGATTCATATACTGTATCTGAGTTCACCAAAAGGTACACTTTTGAGGCAAACAGTTGTAAAATCACCACAAGGTTCTTGCTAATAATAGACATTTATATAGTTTTCAATCCATAGCATCTTTGTTAATGTCTGTCCTTTAAAGGAAATGTAAACACCATTAACACTACTAGAATTATAATTATAGTTGCTTTATTTATGAATATGTATTAAATATGGGGGTTATATGTCTGCGAATAACAACAATGGTGCTTGTAATGGTAGTTCCTGCATTTTAGTAAAAAAGTAACGGTTTGGCACTTACCTTACAAAAGGCTCCTACTTTAAAATTTTCTGATCAGGATTGCCTGATTGAAAAATACTAATTCCCAATGGCTGTTGCCGATTACCTTGGCATTACTCTGGATTAGGTAGAATTCTTATTACTTAAATTTTTTTAAGCTTTCTAAATCAGAAGGAACTGATTTTTTTTTAAGAAAAAACCAGTTTATATTAACATTGGTAATATTTTGTTACCTATTTTTTCAGTAAAAAAATTATAACAAATTAACTTATTGAAAAATAAGCTGAAATTTGGTTAGAAAAACCAAATTTTCATATATTTTCTATAAAAATTTACAGACACATTTTTTAGATGGATGTGCAATGGTTTAAGAGGAAACTGATTTAGTAGATTTTAGCATATTAATATTTGAATGTAATTTTCTGTAAGTACAGACATGAATTTTTATATTCAAATAATGTGTTTTAACATCAAAATTATGTTTTAGTGATTCAAAATTAAGGTGATATTAAAAGGGTCTTAGAGTTGTGCTATCTAAAAATTCTGCCATGTGATTGCTATTTATCTTTATACAGCACAATATCACTTTTAATTAGGTTCTAATTATGTTAATTTTATTTGTTAAAATCATGCTGCCTTCAGTTTTCCAACATTGAGTAGTATGCAGGCAACATTCTCTGCTCTAGGGAGAGTCTTTTAAAGACATGTCCAGACCATGTAATGACTGTGTAGACTCTGTTGATCTAGATGAAACTTGTAAATAATTTGTTTTAAAGGGATTGTGACTATTTAAAAAAACAATGTACTTTGAAAAATTTTAAAGGTATTTTTAATAACTTTATAGTATTATCAGTTGTCACAGGTCATTCTGTTCAATATTGAGGTTTGTGTTTCCTTATCTGTTTTAAACTGAAATGTGTGTTTTCTAAAGAAAAAAATAATAGTTTTGGCAAATGTACAATCATAGAATAAGCTTTTAAACTGACTACTAATGATCCATAGCGTATGAAATAAGAAAGCATTGTATAAAAATAAGTGATCTTTTGTCTGAGGAACATAATTAAAATCAAAGGTATGTGCAGACTAGTTTTTGTAATAATTGATGCTTCTGTTTTCAAAAGAAATAGTTACCAAATATTTAGTTTAGTTCTACTAGAGATCTGTGTGTTGAGAAACAATATATTTACATCTTTGGAACAAAAGTCACTGTTCAAGAAATGGTAGATGCTTTACTTTTTTAGTGATTAGAAATTGTGCATCTTCAGAGAACAATTTTACCTTCATGACTAAATAATTGATTTCTATATTGGTAACTTCTAGAACTTAAAAATTATGTATAATTGGTGTTATGGCCAACCTTTGACTCCAAGTAGATTTTACAATATGTAATGTGTAACTTTTTTGCTGCAAGTAATCAGGAATAAAAATATCCCATTGGCATCCAGCACAAATTCAGAATTTAACCAGGAATTGTTTTTTTGAAAAATTGGAAATCAATCTTAAAAAGCTCCTTTCTTCAGTAGTAGGCATTTTCTCCATCTATATTCATATTGAATGAATTTTCATTTTTATATAGCTTACTCTTCCAAAATAAAGGTTTTATTTATATAAACAATGCCTAAAAAACAATTTCTTCCAACTATATCTGAAATGCTTTTAAATAGCTAGTGTTTCCAGTCATTTTCACAATTTTTTAAACAGCTTTTACGTTGTTTATTGGAAAGAAGTTTTCATATCTTCTTACTGCAAAATTTTGTAAGTTTTTTTTTGGTTTTAATATTTAATAAAACAAGTATTAAGCTCAAATTACTGAGGTACCTGTTAGAAGAAATAGTGTCTGGTTTCAAAAGAGTAGAATAAGCTTTTATTTCTCCTGGATATAATTTATTAATGCTACTAGTATATCAGATGAATCTTCATGGAGAAATGAAATGCTGATTATTTTTGTATTTTTTGGACTTAGAGTAGGTGTTTAAAGTTTATATCTTCAAAATGCCTTGATAAATTAGATGACCTCTAAGTTTCTTCTCCACACTAAGTTTACAATATTGAATGGATAAGGGAATCTTTTTTTTTTTTTTGAGAAAAATGTTATTGTTCCTTCTGTAAACTATTTAATCTCTGTGATTTAAAAACCATTAATTCTTTAAAAGGATTCAATAACAGGTTGTTATGATATATTCTTACATCCAGATTCACATACTGATGCACTTGAATCCAAATTTGTGTAATTCTTTTCTTGTCCCAGCAATATTTGTATCAGATTTTAATGTATTTTCTCAAGTAATAAAATTTAAACATATATGCCAAGTTCTCAGTTTGCTTCTTTGTATATTCTGAATACATTCTGATCACTTGGTTCACGTGAGAAAATTTGCTCTTGCATATATGAGGCATTCATAATTTGAGAATAGTTTTAATTTGATTGCTATTTAATATATTCCTTTTTTTATACTTATGGAATTTATTTTACTGTTCCCAGGAAGTTGTAAGGTCTTGCCATTAAGTAACAGTGTTTACCCCCAAGTTGATCTATCTGCTAGAAGTTTGTCCTAGTAAGGCCAGCTTCATATATATTAATCCCTGAATAATAGAAATAGATTATCAGTTATTAAAGAATAGATCACCTAGACATTGCTCACAGAAAGGTGCTGATAATAAGAATTTCTAATTCCTTTAGTCCTGTTTTAATTTCACACATTGATACAGTCAGAATATTCTTGAAATACTCATCTTTTCCTTGTATTAATGACCAGAACAATTATAAGAAGCAGTTAATTCAATATGTATTTCCTGTGATCTGTTTGCAAAAAGAAAACTGAAAGTCACAACTTAGATAAAATTGTTAATATATTTTCTTAAACATTTGTGAATGTAAAATTTTTAAACTTAAATTCATTTTATGAAATTTGGTGGATTATTAGGAAAAAGATTTTAAAACATTTGCCAGTAAATCTGAAAATATAAATATTTTATTAAATTTGTTTTCCTATAAACATATTGTTTTGTTCTTGTAGAAAAACAAACACAGTAAGACTTGGTCTTAAAGAAATAATAATATATGCAAAGATTTAGCCATAAGGATGTTATCATAGCACACTATTAGTCTTAGTATAGCTATAAAATAAAATTCTATACACCCATTAAAAATGATGTAGACATTAATTTATATTAAAAGTAGTGTCTGATGGTGAAGTGGTTTGTGTGGAGAGACTACAGTGATAAAACAATAATATATATCTATATTTCTCAATTTTCTGCATGCAGCTAGAACCAGTAACTTATTACATGGTATACAGCTGAATACATGTTTTCTGTTATATTATGATTAACCCCTTTTAGTCTTTTAGGGTTTCATACACATTTTATCTCATATGACCGCTTTTCAAAAATACCTCAGGTAAATTATTTGACATTATTTTATTATATTGAAATGAACAAAATAAGGTGAATAAATGTTAGGTATGACTGTGTATTATGGTGACCTCTAGCGAGCAAATGTGGCAGTATTGAACATGATGTGGATGTCACTATGAGGGACAGAAACGAATAAGGCAGTCATTACATTCAAGAACCTTGGGTTTATATAGCACTTTGAAACTCACAAAATACTCTTAATTACACTAACATACAGTCTTAATAATTCCATGAGACGGATATTATCACTAGAATATAAGCACCATGAGGGCAGGAATTTTTTTCTGTTTTATCACTGACTTCGCAGAACCTAAACCAATGGCACACAGGAGACGTTCAGAAAATACTTGTTAGTGAATAAATGAATGAACCCTTTTCACAGATGAGGAAACTAAGGCTTAGGAAGGTTGACAGCCACAGTCAGCAAGGAAATAAATGATGGAGTCTGAATGTGATACTTGTGTCTGACTCTGAAACAACAGTAAATGTTTCAGGGATGTCTAAATGAAGAATCAGTAAAAGTATAATAAACTCTCATTGAGGTTTTAATTTGCATTTCCTTAATGACTAATGAGGTTAAGCACCTTTTCGTAATCTTATTGGCCATTTGTATATCATTGAAGGAGTGGATGTTATCAGCTGCAATTTAAGAGGCTGTTGGGTCCCTGACAGTATTTCCCTCTAGAGCAATCAGAATCAAAACAACATGTGATAATGTTGTCAATACAAAGAAAGCATTAAATCTGGAGCTTCAATAAGTGTATTTGTCAGGACTCTCAGTGGCAAGTGATAGGAATCAACTTACACCAGTTGAAGTCAGAAAAGTAGAATTTATTGGTTCACATAGCTGAAGAAGTCCCAAGTCTGGCTTCAGACTTAACTAGATACTGAGGCTCAGATGATGTTGTCAAGAACCAGTCAGTCTTTTGTCCATTTTCCTTTTGAGTTGTATTCTTTCTCACTACATGACGGTAAATATGCCACTGCCGGCTCTTGGTTTGCCTGATCCTTAGTAATTGTGCCAGTTTGAATGTACTATGTCCCCCCAAATACCATTATCTTTGATGTAATCTTGTGTGGGTGGACCTACCAGTGTTAGACTCTGATTCTTTGAGTGTTTCCTTGGAGATGTGCCCCACCCAACTGTGGGTGATGACTCTGATTGGATAATTTCCATGGAGGTGTTGGCCCGCCCATTGGGTGGGTCTGAATTAAATTACTGGAGCACTATATAAGATCAGACAGAAGGAGCAAGCTGCTACAGCCAAGAGGGACACTTTGAAGAAAGCACAGAAGCTGCAGATGAGAGACAGTTTGAAGACGGCCGTTGAAAGCAGATTCTTGCTCCAGAGAAGCTGAGAGAGGACAAATATCCCAAGTGCAACTAAGAGTGACATTTTTGAGCAATTGCAGCCTAGAGAGGAATGCTGTGAGAGAAAGCCATTTTGAAACCAGAACTTTGGAGCAGATGCCAGCCACATGCTTTCCCAGCTAACAGAGGTTTTCTGGACACCATTGGCCATCCTCCAGTGAAGGTACCCAATTGCTGATGTGTTACCTTGGACACTTTATGGCCTTAAGACTGTAACTGTGTAGCCAAATAAATCCCCTTTTATAAAAGCCAATCCATCTGTGGTGTTTTGCATTCCAGCAGCATTAGCAAATTATAACAGTAATTAAAACCTTGGAGGTAAAAAAAGATACTTTCTGCCTATCAGTATCCATATAAGCTACTGAAGAAAGACTGATTGCTCCTGCTTGGATCATGTGTCTGCCCTTGAACCAGTTACTGTATTTGCTTGGCCCTTTGGAATCATGGGCAGAGAAGATGGGAAGGTGGCAGATAAGGTGGGGCAGTTCCCAAACAGAAAGTGGGGATTTTATTACTGGAAGAAAGGAACAATGCTGGATAGGCAATGCATTTCTGTTGCAGAGAAGAAAGACTAATACAGCTAATGGTTGTTGGCTAATGTTCTTTGTAGCTTAATTGGATTTGTTTATAAATATTTTATTGAAATAGAATAAACCTGGAGAAAAGGGGCACAGATGTTAACTCTACAGCATTATTTATATTTACAAAGCGGAAACTCTTGTATAACCATCATCCAGTTCAAGGTATAGAATATTTCCAGGACCCCCTCTTGTGCCTCTTCTTAGTCATTATCCATGAAAGATAACCTGTCCTTACTTTTATCACCATAGATTCATTTTGCTTATTTTTGAACTTCATTTGAATGGGTTCATACATTATGTATTCCTTTGTGCCTGGCCTTTTTTGTCCAATGTATCTATGATACACTACATGTAGCAATAGTTCATCTTTCATTGTTGTATAATATTTCATTGAATGACTATACTGCATTTTATTTATCCATTTTACTATTGTTAGATATTTGGTTTGTTTCCAGTTGTGGCTATTACAAAAAATGCTGTGAGTATTTTGTGTATGTCTTTGGTACACATATGGATGCACAGTTGCACCTAATCATGGACTTGCTAAGTTATGTACTTACATTCCACCTCAATAGATATAGCTAAATTGTTTTTCTAAGTGGTTTGTATTGCTATTGCTACAAAACAATGTTACTACAAACTTAATTTAAAATGGTACACATTATTTCACAGGTTCTGTGGGTCAGGAGTCTGGCTACAGCTTAGCTGGGTCCTTTGCTTCAGGCTCTCACAAGATTGCAATCAAGATGTTGGCCAGGATTGTAGCCTTATCTGAGGCTCAACTGAGAAAACTCGTGGTGGTTGGTAGCTTTCAGCTCCCTGCAGGCTGCTGGACTGGGGGCTTCTGTTTTTTGCTGGTTGTGGGCTGGAGGCTGCCTTCAGCTACTTGTCATGGGGCCCTTTCTAGGTCTCACAGTATGGTAGCTTGCTTTCTCAAAGCCAGCAAGGGAGTCTCCTAGGAAAATGGATTACAATCTAATATAATGTGATCTCAAACACGTAATCACATACACGCCATCATCTTTGCTGTTTCTAATAGTTAGAATCAAGTCACAGGTCCTGCTTAGAGGGGACAGGTCACACAGGATGTGAACACCAGGAGGTGGGAATCACAGAGGCCACTCTCGAGTCTGTCATGTGGTTATATGGTTATACCAATTCACGCTCTTTTCAGCAATGTAGGAGAGTTCCAGTTGCTCCACATCCTTGTAAACATTGATAGTCAG
Organism: Choloepus didactylus; assembly: GCF_015220235.1. Taxonomy (NCBI): domain Eukaryota; kingdom Metazoa; phylum Chordata; class Mammalia; order Pilosa; family Megalonychidae; genus Choloepus; species Choloepus didactylus. The sequence continues at coordinate 28,869,154 of NC_051314.1, read as the reverse complement.
TTTTTAAAAAGTTTAGCCATTCTGGTAGTTGTGTAGTAGTATCTCACTGAAGTTATAATCTACATTCCCTGTTTAATAATGAGGTTGATCAACTTTTCTATTGCTTATTGGCTATCTGTATATCCTCTTGTGAAGTGCACGCTCAAACCTCCTGCCCGTTAAAAAAAAAAAGTGGGTTGTATGTCTTATTATTTGTAGGAAAAATACACACACATACACATATTCTTTTTATGTATTTTAAATATCTTCTGCTTCATGGATCACCTTTTCATTCTTTTGTCTCTTTTAACAAAGACAAGTTTGTAATTTTAATGCAGTCTATGAGTCTATTCTGTTTTAGTGTTTTGCTTACTGTCTTAGTTTGCTAGGGCTGCTGTAATGAAGTACCACAAACCAGGTGACTTAAAACAACAGAAATTTATCATCTAACTCTTCCAGAGGCTTGAAGTCTGAAATCAAGCTGCTGGCAGGGCCATGCTTCAGAGCATCTATTCCACACCTCTTCTAGTTTCTGGCAGTTTGCCTGTAATCCTTGGTATTCTTTGGCTTGTGGCAACATAACTCCACCTCTGTCTGTCTATCTCTGTCTCCAAATTTCCTCTTCTTATAAGGATACTAGTTATATTGGATTAGGGCTCACCGTAATCCTGGTTGGCCTTATTTTACCTCACAACGTCTTGAAAGATCCTATTTGCAAATAGAATCACATTCACAAGACTAGGGTTTAGGACTTGAACATATCTTTTTGGGGGACACAATTCAGTCCATATATTTACTAAATCATTGTTGAATCAATCCAAAGTCATGAGGATATTCTACTGTGTTGTCTTTTAGAAGCTTTATTGTTCTGACTTTCATATTTATGTCTGCAGTCTATCTGGCATAAATTTTTTGTTAATGTGCAGTAAGGGGTCAAGGTTAATTTTTTTTCCATAAGGATATCCAGATGATCCAGCATCTTTTCTTCACTGTGTTATAGGGGTGCCTTTGTCATAAATCAGCTGACCAAAAATGTTTAGGTGTGTTTCCTGCTCTCTATTCTGTTCTATTGGTTTAATGTCTGTTCTTGTGCTGATACCATACAGTTTTAATTATTGTAGCTTTGTAATAATTTGTGTCAATTCTCCACCTTGTTCTTAAAGTTTGTTTTAGCAATTCCTGTCTCTTTTCCATAAAACTTGAAGACTTTAAGATTTTCATAAAAACACCTACTGGGATTAATTAATTGAATTTTATTTAAAAGATAAAAATTTTTACATATTTATACTCTTTCAAAAACCTGATTGGCTCTTGATGTTAATGTGATACAGAAAATAGCACTTAAGTGGTGTTCTGGTTTGCTGAAGCTGCCAAAATGCAAAATACCAGAAATTGATTGGTTTTTAAAAACAAATTTATTAGGTTACAAATTTACAGTTCTAAGGCCATAAAAGTGTCCAAACTAAGGCATCAACAAGAGGATACCTCCACTGAAGAAAGGCTGATGGCATCTGGAACACCTCCGCCAGCTGGGAAGGCACGTGGCTGACATCTGCTGGTCCTTTACTCCTGCGTTGCATTGCTTTCAGCTTCTGATTCCAGTGGCTTTCTCTTTAAGCATCTCTGGGTTCTCACTTCGCTCCCCTGGGGCAAACCCTGGGCTTCATCTCAGCTTAACTTCTCTGTCTGCATCTCCAAGCATCTGGGTCTGTGTCGGCTCCGAGCCCTCTCTCTGAGCTCTCTTAAGGACTCAGTAAACTAATTAAGACCCACCTTGAATGGGTGGGGTCACATCTCCATGGAAATAATCTAAACAAAGGTGGGTCACATCTCCATCGAAGCAACCTAATTAAAAGATCACACCCACAATAGGTCTGCCCCCACCAGAATGGATTAAAAGAACATAGTCTTTTATGAGGTATATAATGGATTCATACCAGCACAAGTGGCATTTAAAGAAAAGTCTACTGGAATACATCTACTGCTTTTTCTTTTTGATTTGTTTTTTAATTGCCCTTTATTTTAAAGATTCTAAACAAATAAATTGAGAGACTAGCATATTCTTATGTTTTTAGTTTAAAATTGATAAAGCACTTAGTATGTTCAAAGCATTGTCCTTGGGACAGGACATCAGTCCTCAGAACCATGCCATGATCCAGTGATTCTTCATCCAGGGAAGTGCAGGTGCTTTGTCAATATCTGCTGGGTGAGTGTAGGAGAGAAATATAAGTTAAATCTAGCACAAGGTACTCAATAGTAGCAGTTAAATCATTACCTACTCGCAGGGCAACAGAAATAGGTATTGGTAAAAGGTACTGTAGATAGCCCTAGAATCTCCTTTGCTTAAAACATTTAAAAATGAGCAATTTTTTTTAAGTTATGTCCTCTGAGTATGAGAGTTTTGTATGCTTCTTCCAAAATAAATAAATTTAATTTTCTCTCACACAGCCCTGAAAATATGATCAAAGTTGTCACTCTTCAACAATTCATTGCACCATGATAGGAGCACAAGAACCCAACAAATAGTTGTTGAAGGATAGGCCAAACTCTGTTATAGATTGGAAGGGGAGTGGAATGTGACATTTAATTTTTTTTTCTTTTAACCCCAAGCACTGACACAACGTGAATGCAAGTGCCTTCAAACAGCAATTTGCAGTAGTTCCCGTTTACCTTGAGTGTCAGCAAAAACAATTTTTGAAGTTCGTAAAGCCCCAGGAATCTTTCAGTGAAAAGACCAACACTGCGAGAATTACAGCCTTTGAAATTTATGAGGCTCAAAGGGCAAGTTAAGACGGGAGAGTGGTTTGGATTCTTAAGAGAATATTCCAGAAAATGAGAGGGTGACTTTACCTACCCTCCCCAACCCAACTCTTCACCTGGCTCATGGTTATCCTTCATGTCTCAGCTGAAGCATCACCTACTCAGAAGTTGCTTGACCGTCCAAGCCTGGGTTGGATGCCTCCAATGTACTTTCTTCCCACCCCGAGTTTTTCCTATTGCACTACAGCTATTTCTATTGTATTGTACCTACCACTGTAATTTCCCATTTAGTTTTCTCATTCTTCCACCAAACTAGTTTAGGGACTCCTATCTCACTTGCCCACAATTACATCTCCTGCATTTATCACAGTGCCTAAATGTTTGTGAAAGGAAGGAAGGACATACCATTTTAAGGATAGAAATAAGCCATCAGTGTGTGCAAAGTAAACATCTAGTTTAATTTTGTAGAAATGCCTGCTTTGCAAGGATTTTTTTTTTTTCCCCTGAGAAAATTTCGTGATAGGGTTTGAAGAAGTCTGCAAACATGACCTGCTTATTTTTGGAGATGAGAGAAGAGTGGAGGGCAGTAATAAGAGAGACCTTGAGGTTGTGGATTTCTTTAGTTAAGTTAACTCTTACTAGAGACTGCTGCAGTTTTACAAAAGAAGCATTGGACACTTCCCAATTTACTATGCACATTTTTGTCTAAAAATATAATTTATTTTCAGAGTTGTTAGAGGATACTCAGGGCATTACATACAGACTTAGATTTGCAAGCGTCCTTGCCACTACACATTCAGTCCTCTCATTGACCAGATGAGGAAACTCAGGCCAGGAATTTGTTAGTAAAGCAGAACAAAAACCAATCTTTGAGCAGCAGAGTGAAGTCAAAATGGTAGAGACAGGCATCCCAGGAGATTATGTAAATCATCCCACTAGGTGGTCCCTTTCAACAGGTCCTAAATGCAATGGGCCAGGCCCAGCTAAAGCAATATACTCAACCACAATGCAGCAAACACCCATTCATTCATTTGTACATTTAGCAAACAATTTATCTGATTGCCTACTCTGTGTAAGTTACCAAGCTCGGTGGTAGGGATACAGTGAAATAAGTCTTCATTAAAGTGATTAAAAAAAAAAAAAAGTCTGGATAACCCGTGATGTTCTTTTTGACTGTAGCCCACTCAATTCTTTGTTGTTGATTTATTTTACTCATAGGGTAGAATATATTGATGAGAACAGCTTGTCTTCTAATATTGCTTCAGATCAGGAAAACAGAGAAGAAAATGAAAAACTGGTATTTGTAATCTGAGCCTCAAGAACAAGAGTCATTTACTATTAAGACTTGTTACTCAGAAAATAGAGCTGTAAGAACCAAGTCCTGAACACGTGATTGAAAACAGAATGGAATCTAAGCTTTCTCAGGAGAAGCCATTACTTTCAAAATCAAGAAACTCTCTCTAATATTAGCATTGCTTCTCTAATGCTGTAGAAAATTTCCAATGACACTAGGGATTGACCCCTCCCCCTTGTCCCCACCTTCTCACTAAGCTCCCCCCTTGGACTAACACATGCTCCAAAATGCAGAGTTGGCAGCCCAGAACAGATGCACATGGGGAAGATTGGTCTCTCTCCAGCCACTTCAGTTACATTAGTGATGCACAGCTTTGAGCAGATGCTTCCTGTGATTTGACATCTTGACTTGTGATTTGACAGCCTTGTCCTGCTGCCCAGCAGATGACAGAGGAAATTTGACCTATAAAATGCAGTTGTGAATCACAGAACACCTTCTAGGCCTTTGCAGCATCTTCTTGGCTGGCCTGTAGCCCCAAGGGGCTCATAGGCATCTTGGGAACATCTGCTATGTTAGTTTAGCTTTTGTAGTTGCAAGAAACAGAGATTCATTTCAGCTTTCTCTAATAAGGGGTTGTTTTATGGATTCACATAACCAAAAGGACAACAGGCATATGGCAGCAACCCAGAAATATCTGTACAGTGAGCCTCACAGAAACCAGAACTAAAGAGTTATTTAGAAGCCAGGGGAGCTTTAGAGATGAGTTATCTCATCTCCCCTTCTGCAGCCCAAGTCCCCACCTCTTCACTCCCGGGCTCTGCCACGAACATGCTCTAGCCAGCCTCCAAGTTTCTGCTCGTCTGTGTGTGTATTCTTGCATCTTCTCCCCAAACAACTATCTGATACTCCTGACGTTTGCCACTTCAAACAAATCTCAAGAAAGAATCTAATCAGTTTAGTTATTTTTATATTGTTCCTTCTGGGGCAGAGCTCTTTGCCCCAGGCTATTACTTAGGTTGCCAGTCAATGACTGCATTGGCTGCCCTTAGATCATATGCCCATCCTCCTTGGCACTGCAGTCATCACCAGTGAAGAGGTTGGTCACATGGTTTAGTGCCTGGTTACTTCAGTGCAAAGAATGGCTGGGTCACTTGTCTTCACAGAGATCGCAGGCTGGCAATCTTAAAAGGCTGGGCATGACTGATTTGTCTAGTGCTCTTGGAAAACAGTTTCAGAATTTGGTTGACCCAGAATCCTGCTGTCTGAGGAGGAGGTCTCATTTTGCATCAACTAGCCAGCAAATTCTGGATTGACCTTTTCTGTCAAGGTTATTGACATAAGTTGATGCAAATGTGTCCCCCTGACCCTTCCAAATCCAAATCTGCACTTTTGGTGGCCAGAAATGCTTAAAAACAGGGATGTTACTGAAGATGAATACCAATAATGTCCAAATCAACAAAGTTTGTTCTTTCCCTGGATCCTGGAGAATAACCAACCCTCCCTGAATGGGCCCACAGTTGGGCCTTCCCAGGTGGGAAATAAAATGTTATAGAGCCTCACTACCCAATTTCTAGAGAAGCCAGATAGCAGTTTAATCAGTTCATTAAGACTATCAGTCAAACCAATGCTTGGGAATCATGTAAATAAAACAATGGTTCACTTTTTTCTGTCTGTGGTTTTGATATTGTGTAGACACAATCTGAGATGCCCAGAGCTTAACTTATCAGACACAATCATCGTTATCTTAGAAATTGTGTCCCAATATGACTCTCAACAACTCCTTGGAAGTGTTCAATGGCTTTCACCTGTCCTAAGTATTTGTTTTATACTCCTGAGGAATTTTTATTAGATAAGCTGGCATAGCCATATAAGATAAATTAAGATTGATTTTTATTTGACAGCACTGGCTTTGAAGCCGGTAGAGTAGTTAAATATATTTATTGCTTACCATGCTTGCTTGCCTCCCAGTTCAGCAGACCTTTCTGTTGCTCCTTACAGTTCTCCCCTGTTGTTTAAATGATTTTGAAAAGAAGCCATTAGCAGATTTCACCATTATATTTAGAGTTCCTTCCTAAAATGAAGAGATTCTGAGATCATAAATAAATAGAACTCAGTTTGTGCCAGACACTGTTCTAAGAGCTTTATGTGTAGTGACTCATTTAATTCTTACCACTTGTCCTGGTTTGTTAGAGCTGCCATTATGCAAAATACCAGAAACGGTTTTACAAAAGGGATTTATTAGGTTACAAATTATAGTTCTAAGGTCATAACAGTGTGCAAACTAAGGCATCAACAACAGGATACCTCTTCACTGAAGAAGGCCAATGGCATCTGGAACACCTCTGTCAGCTGGGAAGGCACGTGGATTGGCGTCTGCTGTTCCTTGCTCCTGGGTTGTGTTTCAAAAGGGCTTCTCTAAAATGTGTCCTCTCAACTTCTCTCTCTCAGCTCCTGTGCACTTTCCTTGTTCTCCCAGGTGCTTCTCTGTAAGCATCTGGGTGTCCTCTCTTAGCTTCTCCCAGGCAAACTCTGGGCTTCATCTCTTAGCTGAGCATCTCCAAACATCATTCTGTCCGCATCTCCAAGCATCTCCAAGCATCAAGCATCTGTTGTCAGCTCCTGAACTCTCTAAGTAGTCCAGTGAACTATTCAAGACCCACCTGAATGGGTAGGGTCCACACTTCAATGGAAATAATTTATTCAATCAAAGGTCTCACCCACAGTTGGGTGAGTCACATCTCCATGGAAACACTCAATCAAAAGGTTCTACCCAACAAGATTGGATTAAAAGATCATGGCTCTTCTGGGGTCCATAAAAGTTTCAAACTGGCACACCACTCCATGAGGTAGATTCTATTATTATCCTCATGTTATGGATGAGGAAACTGAGGAACTGAGAAGAACTTTTTCTTCCATTCTTCTGCTTGTTGAAAAAGGCCTGATGCTAAATTATCTCAGAGAAATAGTTATCATCAGATATTCAGCTTTCTCTAGAAGTAATTCCACTGAGCAGAAAAGTGTGCTAGTGATGCCTGACCCAAATAT